>NW_026606179.1:32777500-33472500 GCF_029834395.1 Sorex fumeus
ATTGGTTACTGGTATGCTTGGATGGGTCCAGCGAATCCTCACCGCAGCCCTATGAGGCAGCCTATGGAAGCTCAGGGGAGTTCCCACGGGCTCGGAGAAGTGGAGTGACTGACTTAAGGCCACACTGCAGGGGACAGAGCTGGGATTCCTGTCTTTCCCATAATCTCTTAACCACAGGGTTTGTGTGTCTGAACTTTCCTTGCTTGGGTTTGTAGACTTCTGTCAGTTAGAATCCAGCTCAGATGGATAAGAATGTCACACTTCACAACAAGGGAAGGGAGGGAGCTTTAAGTTAACAGGATCTTGAGCAGAGAGTGCTGGGTTTGATTCCTCATGGTATGCCTAAATGATTCGCCAGCTGCACCCACCTTCCCACCAAGAAAAAGAAGACAAAATTCAGGATGTGAATGAAGCTTCTTTTCCATCGCTCCACCAAACCCTTCCCAAATTTGGATGTCTACCCAGGCATCCTCTGTCCTGGCCAGGGCCTGGGCCAGTGACACCTGACTGCTCAACCAGATGGGACATTCTCAGGGAAGGACCTGATTGGCTGGCCCAGGTGCCAGACTGCAGAACCCAGGGTGTGCTAGAAGGACACCACCCCCTGGTATGTGCCACACACTGGCCTCTGTCCTTGGATCACACTGACCGACAGTCCAAGGCCTCTTTCCAATCTTTCTGCTTTCCTTTAGGACCCTGTGACACCAAGGCCGAGTTGACCACAACCGTGGGGCTTTGCTGCATTGCAGCCCCAGGCTTGCTTCCCAAACTTTTGGGTCCCTGTCCCACCTTGAATAGGTTCATGGCTACAGTGGGCCTGGCCTGGCCACTGCTTGCACTTCAGGCCAGCAAGCAGAACGGGATCAAGGCCTAAGAGGATTCAACCATCCCACCCTCTCCCTGACCTCTGAACTTCTTCCTGCTCCTCTAAAATCTTCTAGGACTGGTGAGATAGTACATGGGTCCCTAAGGGCACCGATCTTGCACAAAGGTGACCCAGTTCAATGGGTTCTATCCCCAGCACCACGTATGGTCCCCTGAACCCACCAGGAGTGATCCCTGAGCACAGACCCTGGAGTAAGCCCTGAGCACTTCTGGGCCCAAATCCCAAAAATAATAAAAGCAATTATCTTCTAGATATTTCCTCTTTTTGTTTTGTTTCATGTTGGGGTCACATGCAGCGATGCTCAGGATTGCATTCCTGGCTCTGCACTCAGGAATTACTCCTGGTGATACTCGAGGGACCATCTAGGATGCAAGGATTGGTCGGGTGCATGCAAGGCAAGCGCTTACCCACTGTATTATTGCTCCAGCTCCTAGATATTTCTGATGACCACATTCTAGGGAAATTTATCAAAACTGGCCATTTCTACTTTTCCAACAAGGCCTCATTTCCTGGATCCAAGTTTGCATGTACCAGACAGAGGGGCAGACAGCTGGGGGTGGTGAGCTGCGGCCAGCTCTGGTAGGCTGGGCCTCTACATGGCTGCCTCCCTGCACATGCACACAGTGGGTGATCAAAAGATGGAAGAGGGTGCAGAGGAGTAACTCAGGGGCTTGAGCAGCTGCTTGCAAGTCCAAGGCTGCTGCCTGCCTGCACCCAGCGTGAGCCTGGCAGCTGTGCTGTCAGTGATGCCCAGAGCTGCAAGCGATTCCTAGTCAACCCACAACCAGTTGTGTGTCAGCACCACAGAGGGGTGCAACCCTCCACAAGTAAAACTCCTGAGAGGTGCATGAGTACCGGAAGTGCAGAAGAACTACTACAGCCGGAAGTACAATCAATTCCCAAGAGCACCACCAGGACTCCAGAGTGTGACGCAAAGGCAGACAGCTCTCTGCAGCACCCCAAATGAAAGTATCACCCTCAGGCATGTCAGTGGCCCCAACCCAGGGGACGGTGCAGGGGACGGGAGGTGGGTAAAACAAAAAAATTATTTAAAAAGGGAAAGAGAAGAAATAGGAACCAGAGGGGGCAAGTTCAGGTTGAGGGTTCAGTCTTTCCTTCCTCTGGAACCGCGGCCCTCTTGCCCATGAGAGCATCACCAGGGAGGGTCACCGAGCAGTGACATGTTTGTCCATGTTGGGGATGCAGCACAACAGCACCAGCTTTTAATTTTTCTAAATTAAAAGGATTAAAAAGAGAGAGGAAAAAAGAAAGCTGTGATTTCTTACTGTTGGAAGAAAAAAACCAAAAAGAGGACGGGGGAGACCGTTCCTTAGGCTGAGCACAACATTTGCATGCAGGAGGCCGGAGTTCCACCCCCTGGCACCACACGGTTCCTGAGCATCACTGGGCATGGCCCAAACCAAAACCACCCCGCCCACCCTCCCCCTCCAAACAAAAGAAGCAACAAGAAAGGACATGAGAAAACCCTCACAGACTCACTTTCCTCTCAGAAACAGCAAAGCTGGGCCTCGTGCCTCTGTTCAGAAATGACTCACAGTGGGGGAGCAGAGTTGTCTGCCCATTTCAGAGGTGGGAACCCAGAGCCAGTGGGGCTCGGGTCACTCCCAACCCAGGCAGCCTCATCAGCGTCTTTCCTGACTGGACCTCAGCTGACCCTTCAGTGGGCCCTGACAGAGGGACGGGGGGTGGGGGGGGAGGTCAAGCTGGCATCTGTGACGTCTGGGCAGGAGGTGAAGGGGCACAGGTGCTCAGAACAGGCCCCCGTTATTTTCAGTTGAGACCAATTGAGGTCCAAGAGGTGGAGGTTCAGCTCTCACCCCTCCTGTAATTCGAGGTGCTCCTTCTCTTTATTATGGAGACCAGAGATTCCCATACTTACTTGGCTTACTACCCCCTTTTAAGAAGCACAGTCACTCAGAACCCGGGACATACACCTTCTGTAGCTAATAAGCAGAAGCGCCCCCCAACTGCACCCAAGGGTACTACCACCCCCCCCCCCCCAGGTGAGTACAGCACCCTCTGGGGGAGCTGCCTACTTTGGGAAGCAGGAGAAGAATGAAGATGAGCACTTTCTCTGGAGGCTGGGCTCTCTGTGAAATTGGTCACTGAGAACCCATCTACATGAGAGAGCTACCTCGACTTCCCCTCTTCTCTCCTGGTCCCCCCAGACTCCTAGTCCTAGCTCCATTAAGGATCTGTACCCAGACCTAAGGTGGTTCTGCAGGGGGAAGGGCGGGGAGGGGCGGCAGGGAGGGAATCACTTCTCTAAGACTTTTGTTCTTCAGCCTTGCCCCCACCTACCTCCCTACCCCCTCCCCACCCCCACCCCCACCTCCACCTCCGCCACCATTTGATGCTGTTTGAATTTCTCAAGCAACTCAAAAAGAATGCAGGCGCACGCGCGCGCGTGCGTGTGTGTGTGTGTGTGTGTGTGTGTGTGTGTGTGTGTGTGTAAGGGGGGAGGCATTGTTCCCTGGCATCCTGAAGGACTCCCATGGCTCCATTACCAGCAGGTATGGGGGGGGGGGTGTGCTGTGGCTCCATGCACCTGTGGAGCTGGAGGGGGGAGGGGTAAACTGAGCCAGCCTCCTCAAAGTCACACTCCTCCTCTTTCTGCTCCCACCCACCCGAGACTCCAGGAACCCTCCCACCCACCACCATGGTCCATGAAACCACATCCAGCTTGCCCAACGGGTGGCCAGACCAGCTGCAGATTTTTTGATGGTCTTTCTTTCTCTTTCTTTCTCCCTCCTTTTCTCCCTCCCTCCCTCCTCCCCTCCCTCCTTCCTTCACTCCCTCCTTGGTTCCCTCCTTTTCTCGCTCCTTCCTTCCTTCCCTCTTTTCCTCCTTCCCTCCCTCCTTTCCTCCTTCCTTCCTTTCCTTCCTCCCTTCTTCCCTCTTTCCTTCCTTACCTTCCTCCCTCCCTTCCTTTCTTCCTTCTTTTCTTCTTTCTTTCTTTCTTTCTTTCTTTCTTTCATCCCTCTTTCCTTCCCTCCCTTCCTTTCTTCCTTCTTTTTCTTCTTCTTTCTTTCTTTCTTTCATCCCTCTTTCCTTCCCTCCCTTCCTTTCTTCCTTCTTTTTCTTCTTCCTTCCTTCCTTCCTTCCTTCTTTCTTTCTTTCTTTCTTTCTCTCTCTTTCTCTCTTTCTCTCTCTCATTTGTTTGGATTTGTTTTGTTTTGGCAATGCTCAGAGGTTACTCCTAACTCTGCACTCAGGAATCATTTCTGGTGGCGTTGAATAAAATATTGATATTTGGATCCTGGGACCAAGTCCGGGCCAGCTGCATGTAAGGCAAGCACCCTGCCTGCTGCACTGTCTCTCTGGCCTTGCAATAGTTGTCCAATCCTGCTCCTTTTCAAGCGGGTAGCGGGAATACAACTGCTGCGTCCCGGGCTGGCTTCCACCAGCCTCTCAGGGATGCGGCTTCTCTGTTTTGTTTTGTTTTGTCTTCCTCATCTTCCTTTTTCTTTCCTTTCTTTTTTGGCCTTTCTCATGAAGATGAAACCCTGTGGCCCCCAGCACCCAGATTTCAGCAGGACTGCCCACCTCCCCAGCCTGGCATGCAGAATCCCTCCCCGCCTACCCCCATATCCCAACAGGATCCAGCACCCAACTTTGGGGGATCATCCGTGCCCAAAGAAACCCAAGCCCATGAATATGCAGTGCAGAGAAAAAGGGGCACCGGGGGGCACAGGAAGATGTTCATGAAGATGGTTTAGGCGCTCAGCCTTGGGTGGGGCAGGGCGGTATGGGGGTGACCCTACCTGGCACTCCTCAGGGAAACAGAGAAGATAGTGGGAACGCAACTGCAGAGACCCCAGCCAGCTCCCCTCAGCCAATCGGACACAGTCACAGGTGTCTAAGGAGACACCTTACACTGTGGTTCCTGGGTGAGATGCAAGCAAAAACAATGAGAGGAGGATCTCAGTCTCAGTCCCCTGAGCTAACTAATGTGCTGTTCTTTTGGAAGGCAGCCAGGATGGGGGGTGGGGGGGCTCTCGGGTTGGGATCTGGGGCAGCCCTGCACTGCCCTGTGTGGCCTGGCACCTTGGGACGCTTGCCCTCTCTGGGCTAATGCTGCCTCTGGCTCTAGATGCTGGAGTTTGCCCTGTCTCCTCCGTGGCTGTGGGAGGTCGTGCCCTCAAGTCCCCTGGCCCTGCACATCTGGCTTGGCAGGTGGAGCTGGAGGAGGTGGCAGAAACCGATAGCCAGACCTTGGCACATAGGCTGGCACTGTTCAGCTCCCAAGGGCAGAAAGTCCATGATCGGGGCTGAACTCAGGAGCCAGGCAGACCCAACTGAGTCAGCTGCTTCCAGCCATGGGCCTTCTCTTTTTTTCTTTGCTTCTCGGGGCTGTTCAGAAGCACCAGACCCTGGGGTTGTTGTGTGTGATGGGGCAGAGTGTGGCCGAGGGTCAACCCTCGTCCAACAGCAACTGGTCTTATAAAAAGCTGAGCTGGGTGTCTGGAGAAGGAGGTTCAGCCTTAGGGGGCCCCTCGTGCCACTCTGCAGCTTCAGGGTACCCTGTGAGCCGTCTCTGCCACCCTAACCCTAACCCTTGCCTTTCCTCTTCATGTTTCCAGGCTCACTCCCTTCCAGACCGATTGGTTCTGTGAGTATGAGCCAGCCCCTGCCCTCTCTGGGCCTTGAGTCTCATATTTGCATAGTGAGACTGCTTTTGGCGCTGACAAGCTGGGCCTTGGGGTGGCAGCTCTGTACCATAAAAGGATGGAGCAGCCCCGAGATAGTCCCAGCCCTCCTCCTGCCCAGCGCGGGAGGGAGCAGCCTCTGGAACTGGTCCTGGCTGCTCTGTCTGAGAATCTCCGTGACTTCAAGAACTTGGGCTGAGCCCAGGAACTGAGTGTGAGCCCAGAGAGTCTGGGAGAACCCTCTCGATTTCCCCCTCCTGTTTGCCATATCTTCTGGGTGTTCAGGCCTTCATTCACTGACATCCTGAGAAAAGATTAGTCAAGACCAGTCTTTTCTGTTCAGTTGTTGGTTTTGTTTTGGGGCCATGCTCAGGGATGCTCAGAACTTTCCCCCTAACTGTCCTGGGGGAGCATATGCGATGCTGAGGATCAAACCTGGGGCGACTGCCTTCAAGACTATCACCCTCCCCGCTGTCCTATCTCTCCGGTCCTGAGTCAAGATCAGTCTTAATCCCTCCTTGACTATCAGCCTGGCCAAGTCCAGGGATATGTGAATAAGGGAAACACAGGACCTGGATTGAACCCTAATTGCAGCAAGAAGGTGCCCAGGCTCCCACGGAGCCCTGCCTTGCTCTCTGCCCTTCACTCAGAGCTGATCTTGAGCCTCGTGACTCGTGGTGGTTAGACTGGACTCGTGGTGGTTAGCTATCAACAGCAAATCCTGGGTCATCGCTCCCAGGAAAGGCCAGCTGGGTGCCTGTGTGTCTCTGGTCGTGGTATTTTCTTTTCTTATAATTATTTTTGCTTTTTGGGTCACACCCGGTGATGCACAGGTGTTACTCCTGGCTCTGCACTCAGGAGTCACTTCTGGTAGTTCTCAAGGGATCATATGGGATACTGGGAATTGAACCCGTGTTGGCCACGTGCAAGGCAAATGCTCTACCCGCTGTGTCATCACTCCAGCCTCTGGTCATGGTGTTTTCCTCGGTGATACAGCACCTCCTTCATGCATGCAAGAACGTCTAGTTTAGAAGCTTTTGTAAGTTCACAACACACACTTATAGCCATTTCAGCAGCACGGCGATAAGCCTTTAATGACAGGATCGGCTTCTGTTTCCCTCAAAGCCTGGCAGAAGCTACTTACACTCAGAACGCTAGCTGGCCCACACGTCTGCACACACTATTAGGGACCATTTTGGGTTTGAATTTTTTTTGCTCTGGGGCCATACCAGCAGTGCTCAGGAACCACTCCCAGCTGGGGATCGAAACTGGGCCTCCCACATGCAAAGCATATATTCAGCCTATTGAGCATTCTCTCTGGCTCCAATCTTGGGGGCCACTTTAAACCATAAGGTGGCCAACAGACCACAGAAATGTCAAAGGCATGGCACTAAATAGCCCGCGGAAGTGTGGCTTATTCAGAGGCTCTGTGCAGAGACACAAAGGCTGTGGCACCTTGTTTGGCCTCTGTGGGGGCCGAGTACTTCCAGTGGCTGCTGTTTCCCTGGCTCAACCTGAAAATGACCATATAGGAGCAGTGCAGATTGATTTGGGGGTTCTCGAGCAGGCAGATTCATAAACAAAGCCCTGTAGGCATCAGCATCCTCGGGGTGTACCGGTCTACATCTCTGCTTGATTTCTTAGCATCTGTTTCCCAGCAAAGCATCGTCTTGTTCACCAAAGATTATTTTGTAATCCCAAAGGCCCAGGCCTACAGAGTTGCTTGTTTAGTGTCTGTAGAGCCACAGAATAGCTGCAGGCGCCTGCCCGCCCCCGCCCCCCCTCCCCCCAGCCCCAAGCCAGCCCTTGAATCTGGTCTGCGCAGAACACTCAGTGTGTCGCCTAAATACAGATGAGCAGGGTGCTCCCCTAACAGGGGGCTTCTGATCCAGGGAGGGTCAGTGGCTCTGGGACAGGCTAGAAGCCAGGGGATCTGCAAGGTGCTCTGAGCATTGCCCAGGAAGTAGCATGGGACTTGGCCGGGTGTCCAAGTACTGTCCTGAGTCCTGGTGACTGGAAAGGGTCAGAGGGACAGAGGGTACTGTCCTGAGTCCTGGTGACTGGAAGGGGTCAGAGGGACAGAGGCCCCTGGCAGCTAGATAAGACCACCAGATTCCACTCCTTCTATTCTCAGAAACCAGCATCTCATTGTGATTTGGGTTTTAATTTTTCAGTAGAAGATTCTAGTGTGTTCCAGGCAAGCATTCTGCTCCTCTCTCCCTCCCTCTGCCTGATCTTTATCCTGGAAACACACTTGGCACCTTACTACCTCTTTGAATCTCGCTTCCACTTGAGCTACTGCGAGTCAGTTCTGGGGTTCAGCGTCTCCCCCCAGGACCAAGCCTGAGGTTGGGCAGAGTAGAGGATGACCCAAACTTGGTGCTCACTGCCAGAGAGGGTTCAGGCCCATGGGTGGCTCCTGGGGCCAGGAGCCTGTGAAAGTCCATGCCCAGATTTCTCACTCCATTACCCAGCCCAACATGTCCTCATCCAACGCCAAGGGGTGTGCTCAGCACTCACTGCGGAGAGCCTGCCATCTTCTCTCACAAAACTTCCAGTCCTGGGATGGCCTGGGGCTACACAAACAGCTGGAAACCCCCCCCCCCTCAAATCTATTCTTATTACCTGTGGAAACCTCTGTTGAAGTGAGCCTTGTGAGGCGAGCACAGAGAGACATGTCAGAGATCAGGGGCTGAAGAAGGGAGCCTGTGTGGGTGGCAGCCTAGAAAAGGAGGAGTCCACTAGACAACTCGGACACAGCTTGTGCCAAGGCCCTGAGGTGGGAGAGATGCTGAGCCTCTAGAAGTACAGGCAGGGTCCAGACAGCAAGGGAGCCCGGGGTGAATGAGGGAACCGTCTCCTACTCTCTCATTCCTCCTCAGGGTAACATGAGTTGGCTCATTACCCTGCAGTCAGCAGGGGTGACCAGGAGAGAGGAAGTGGCCCTCTAGCCACTTAGTGGAGACAGTAACCCAGATAGGGTTGCCAACAAGGCAGCCTGAGTGATAGAAGATTCATTGGCATTCTCTGAGAGGGGCTGAGTAGTCTTGGGGAGGGCTCTTCTGATCAGCAAGCCCTGTTGACAAACAGTTCCTGTGAGGGCAGATATGAAGAAGAGGCAGAAGCAGGCCAGCTCTATGGCTGCAAGCTCAGGCCCCAACTTTGCTCTAAATGCTGAATTGGCGCCGGCGAAGGCAAAGGAGGCCTGGCTGACTTGTGTCCTCCGCCTGGAGAGGGGAAGAAGATATTGACTTAAACGTGGGGGATTTAAAAGGCCCCTATGTTCCCACTTTGTGCTCTGCTTCTAACAGACAGCCCGGGACCTTTGAAGTCGATCTAGCCCAGTGGGGAGCGGGCTTCTGTGGAGACAAGATGCTAACGGGGGCGGGGGAAGGGGGCCAGGGGGCGGCCGAAACTCTATTAGGCATGCTCTAGGAAAAAGAAAGGCAAATCCAATGATAATGTACATCTGTTTCAGGGAATTTATAAGCTTTGAACATTTTTTATGGGCAGATAAGTGGGTCCTTTTCTTACCATAACTTAGAACTTCAAAGCCGAGTGTGTGGATAATGCAAATTGCTGAAATATGAGATTTTCCCTACAAAGAGGTTTCCAAAAAAGATGAGGAAGAAAAAGAGTGAGGGGGAGAGAGAGAACGAAGGCTAATTGATGCCACAGTCTTTTATGTACACGGCAAAAACGGGGCAGAAATTGATTTTTATGGAATAAGAAATTGATGAGAGAGAGGAGGAGGAGGAGGAGGAGGAGGAGGCGGCCCCCTGAGGCAGGTGTGGGGGCTGGGATGGGTCAGGTGAAGCCCAGGCTTCAGGGTTGGGGCCCAAGTAAGGGTCCCTCCTTTTAGAAAACCTAGTTCTTAATAGGAAGACAAGACAAAGGCCAGTGAGGGCCATGCAAACAGTGCAGCCCTGGGCTTCAGCAGGTCCACTGGAGTTGGGGCAGGAGGCATTGGAGCCGGAAAGAGGTGAATTCGGGTTCTCTGCGAAGGTCTCGCCACCTGGCCCCTGCCACATTCAGTCCGGGGTGCTTTTCTGCTTTTCCCTTCCCTCTCTCCCAGTGAAAAGCTCCTGAGCTCTGTCCAGGCAGGGACAGAAAAGGCTCACGAGATCTTGTTCAATAAACAAGAGGCGTATAGAAGGTCACCAACTGTCACGTCCACTTGTCTGCAATGGAAGCGTCAAACTGGAAGAGAAGGTGGAGTAGAGCTGGGATCCTGAGCAAACCTTCATATCCTTTCTGCCCCTGAGTGTTTGTCTAAGCCAGTTTCTCTCTTGTTTGGACTTACTACTGTTTGGACCTACTACTGTTTGCTTTTCATTTTGGCATAATAAATCTGAGCTGTTTTCCTTCTCTCCCATCTCTTCCTTTCTCCGAAAACAAATTCACTGGAGATTGAGCCATTCTCTGGGAGTTGGTCTACGCAGGCTTCGCAAAGCCCGCCCCTTTGTCGGTGATTGGCTCAGGGAATGTCACGTGACCTCACGCTGGCCAATGAGACCTGAAGGAATGTGCACCGTGAGAGTCTTGGAACGATAGCACTGCGGGTAGGGTACTTGCCGTGCACACGCTAACTACGGGTTCGATTCCCAGCATATCTTATAGTCCCCGGGGCACCGCCAGGAGGAATTCCTGAGTATAGAGCCAGGTGTGACCTCAAATCTTAAAAATTAAAAACACACACACACACACACACAGAGTCGTGGGGGCTGCTACCCTGCTCCTAGTGTGAGGACCACAAGCCCAAACTTAGAGAGTCCCCCTCTCCCTCTACTTCTCTTCCTTTTGAGCATTGTGGTTTGCAGTAGAGAAAGGTTAGTTGAGAACAAAACATTGTGAGGTTATTCTAGTGGGGCAGAGAAGAGGTGAGCGAGGGAAGGGAAATCCTATCGGTCTCTTTCCCCTTTCATGACCCTTTTCACCTTAGTGTTAAGGGACCACCCCCCCCCCCCCGAGTATTTAGGTATATAAAATAGATATACTGAGTATATAAGGTAAGGTAAAGGCCCTCCTGTTGATCGTCGATTTGCTCGAGCGGGCCCAGTAACATCTCCATTGGAGACTTTGTTGTTACTGTGTCTGGCATATCGAATACTCTCAGTAGCTTGCCAGGCTCTCCGAGAGGGGTGGAGGAATCGAACTCGGGTCGGCCGCGTGTAAGGCGAACGCCCTACCCGCTGTGCTATCGCTCCAGCACCGAGTATATATTGATAGTAAATCATAAAGACCCGCTGTGCTATCGCTCCAGCACTGAGTATATATTGATAGTAAATCATAAAGACATTTATTTTAAACTAACCTTTTAAAAGATTGGGCCAGGGCCTGAGAGATAGTACAGTGGGTAGGGCTGTAGGCCTTGCAGGCAGCCAACTCCAGTTCAATCTCCAGCATCCCATGTGGCCCCCTGAGTGCCATCAGGAATGAATCCTGAGTGCAGAGCCAGGGGTAAAGTTCTGAGCATCACTGGGTGTGGCCCCCAAATAAGCACAAAATATATAAAAATTAAAGGTTATGTGACCACCTCCCCATATGTCACCGACAGTTTAAGATTCCAGACTCTAGGTAACTAAGCTCAGTCTAGCCAGGCACCCACATGGGGCATCCCATAGTTGCCCACCAGGGAGCGAGGGAGCTGGGGCATGTATTGAGCCCTGCACACCAGGCATTTCCCAAGCACCGTTCCTGCCCTACAGGGGCAGTGAACACCGGAACACCGGTGATGGACAGATCTTCTGCATAGGGTCTCAAGCACTGGCATTGGGAAAAGAACAGCAGACAAGAGGTTCACTCAAACTCAGGGCCGCCGCTGTGAGGTTGCTCTGGGGATTTCCATGGCAGAAACATCCTAATCCCTGCCAGGTGTCCATCCTAATCCATGCCTAATCCTTAGCCAAGGTGCCAAAGGCAAAGGCAGGGGCTTGCACTCTTTCCCAGGAAGCCTTGGGCAGGTGTCCCTGGGAACATGGGGCCATTAAAGCAGGGAGCAAGAGGGTGCTAGAGACACCTGGGGTTCTGGGAGAAAGCCTGACACCCTGCCAGTATCCTGGGGGACTCTAGCATCTGCCTGGACTCCAGTTTCCCCATCTTTCCACTCCCCAAAGACCTTCTCTTCCTCTCTTCTTATGTCACCTTCCGTTGTTTGTCTTTGGGCCACTCCTGACTCTGCATTCAGGAATCTCTCCTGGTGGTGCTTGGGGGACCACATGGGATGCTGAGGATCAAAACGAGGTCTGCAAGGCAGCACCCGCCCTGCCATACTATCTCTCCAGTCCATCTACATTACCTTTAAAGTCACACAACTCTGTCCTCCCTCTGCTTTTTCCCTGCCTCACAGTCCTCTTGTCCCTCCTGGACCTTCCCACACACCAGCTCTTCCCCTCCCTCCTGCCCTCCCCCCGCCTACTCTGTCAACTGTACATAATGCTCTAGAGAACACCTGATTTTCCTTTTTAATTATTGTTATCTTTTTATTTTAATTGATTCACCAGTGAGATACAGTTGCAGACTTACACATTTTTGTGATTACGTTTCAATCAAACAATGTTCGAATACCCATCCCTCCACCAGTGCCCACTCTCCACCACCAATGTTCTCAGTGTCCCTCCCTTCACCCGCACCCCTTCCCACCCCCTGCCTCTGTGGCAGACACATTCCCTTTTTCTCTCTCTCCTTTCGGGTGTTATGGTTTGCAATACAGGTACTAAGCGGCCATCATGTTTGGTCTCTAGTCTACTCTCAGCACACATCTCCCATACTGAGTGATCCCTCCAACCATCATTTACTTAGTGGTCTCTTCTCCATCCCAGCTGCCTTTTCCCCCCAGCACATGAGATTGGCTCCCAAGCCAGGGGGCGATCCTCCTGACCCTCATCTCTACTATCCTTAGTTGTTTTCTCCTTTTATGTTACTTTATATTCCACAAATAATACCTGCTTTTCTGCACCCCCCCCCCCCCAACACACACACACTTCCCACATTGGACAAAAGACAATGGTGAGAAAAGTAGAAAGTTTGGGATGGAGGTGTCTGGAGTCAACTGCCAACAGTCGTTATTCTCACCAAGTAGCTGTTGACTATTCTGCCCCCAAAGCCAGTGGTAATCCCAAAGCTGTCGTCCTTGGCTCCAGGGATGTTCATGATAACGATCACATGCTCTCGGAACATCCTCACTACCATTTAATTCCCTGGGCCTGTGAGCCTTTCCTTCCCCATAATGGATCTCTCATTTGAGGCTAGTTCTAAGACTCTTTTGTCATGGTCACGGTCCTCCCGTTGTTCATCAATTTGCTCGAGCGGGCCCAGTAACATCTCCATCATGAGACTTGTTGTTACTGTGTTTGGCATATCGAATACGTCACGGGGAGCTTGCTAAGCTTGCCATGCGGGCGAAATACTCTCGGTAGCTTGCCGGGCTCTCTGAGAGGGGCGGAAGAATTGAACTCGGGTCGGCCATGTTGACCGCTTATAAGGCAAACACCCTACCGCTGTGCTATCGCTCCAGCCCAAGACTCTTTTGTAACTTAAAAAAAAATTATTTTGGGGCTGGAGTGATAGCATAGTGGGTAGGGCGTTTGCCTTGCATGCGGCCAACCTGGGTTTGATTCCCAGCATCCCATATGGTGCCCTGAGCACCACCAGGAGTGATTCCTGAGTGCAGAACCAGGAGTAATCCCTGAGCATCACCGGCTGTGACCCCCCCCAAAACAAAAACAAACAAAAAAATTTATTTTTTTCATTATTCTTACTAATTTTATTATTTTTGGTTTGGGAACCACACCTGGCAGTGTTCATGCTTACTCATGGCACTGCACTCAGGGATCACTCCTGGCAGGCACAGAGACCATATGGGATGCCAAACCTGGGTTGGCTGCATGCAAGGCAAGTGCCCTATCTGTTGTACTATATATCCAGCCCCTGATACAAAATTTAAATAGGTTACTAAACTGGCCAGGGGACAGGGGAGACGTGTTTTGCGGCAGTTTCTGAGAATTTTCTTTAAAAGAGGACTTATTTTTCCCATTCTCCCTTTCTTTCCCCATCCCATCTTCCATTCTGCTGCCTGGAGGAAGGCAGATGCGATGGCTGGAATTCTAGTCACCATTTTGGACCATGAGTCTAGAACAATACCCTAGAGATAGCTGTTTCTAGAAGAAGACAGTGTACCTAGGGACTTAGAGGAGCAAGGCTGGGATCTATATTTATTGGGGAGAGGAGAACCTCCATGTAGTGCTCAAGGGTCCCCCAGGGCTATGCCCAGTGATACTGAGGTCAACCAGGCTGGCAATCCAATTCTAGGGCCCAAGAATGTGGGGCTGCTTCTGTCCTGCAGTGCTGGGGACCAGCAGGATCACCCCAGCATTCTTTGGAGTCTCCAGGGCCACACTTGGAAGTTCTCAGTGGCCTCCAGGCTGTACCCAGTGATGTGATCCATGCCATAAACCCTGTGCTGCCTCTCCAGCCCCAACATTCAGATGAAGAGAGGAGGTAGCCTCTTACTCGGTTGACCCATTCTCACTTGCAACCAAAATACTTAATCATGACATTCTTTTTCTTGAGGGGGGAGAGAGAGAGAGAGAGAGAGAGAGAGAGAGAGAGAGAGAGAGAGAGAGAGAGAGAGTGCAACTGGTAAGGTATTAAACTTGCATGTGGCTGACCCAACGTTGATCCCCGGCACCCGATATAATTCCCTGAGCCCTGCCAAGAGTGATCCCTGAACAGAGAGCCAGGTGTAAGCCTTGAACACCGCTCAGTGTGGCTCCCAAACAAACAACAAATAACAAAATCTTTCCCGATATCCTGCCTTTTGAATCTTCTTCAGGCTCTCTGGGTCCATGTCTGTTTTTTGTTTGTGTAGTTTGTTGGTGTTTTTGGGGGGTGGACATAACAAGGTATCTTGACCACCACCCCCCCCAAGCCAGCTCCCTGGGAATTTGTAATGATTTAAGCATTAAAAGTTTTTATTAGAAAAGGAGGAGGGAGTCAGGATCTACTTTTGGACTCCTATGGTGTCTTTCTCTTTGGGGATTTGCAGGTGACACGGGGAGGGGGTGGCAGAGACCGAAAGAAAGGAAGGAAGGAAGGAAGGAAGGAAGGAAGGAAGGAAGGAAGGAAGGCAGGAAGGAAGGAGAGAAAGACAGAAAAAGAAAAAGAACGACAGAAAGAAAGAAGGAAGAGGAGAAAGAAATAGAGAAAGAGAAAGAGAAAGAAAGAGAAAGGAAGGAAGGAAGGAACGAAGAAAGAAAGAAAGAAAGAAAGAAAGAAGGAAGGAAGGAAGGAAGGAAGGAAGGGAGAAAGAAAAAAGAAAGAAAGAAAGAAAGAAAGAAAGAAAGAAAGAAAGAAAGAAAGAAAGGAAGGAGACTTTAGTGTTGGCCTGCCTGCCCCTCCGCCCTGGTCCCTTGCCTATGAGGGCCTCCATGCCCATCTCTAGACGCAAGAGCATTCCAGCTCTGTGCCCCCAAATAGCTCACTTTCTGTCTCAGAACTTGGTCTCACCTTTGTGAAAAGAAGAGGCAGTCCCCCAGGGAGCTCCCACCAGAAGCCTGGGCATCCTCAGCGGCTCCTCCCCCTCATCCCTAACCCAGCTGAAGCACTTTCCTGAAAACATCTCTCCTCTGCCGTTCTCCATGGCCCTTCGTGGCCCTCTGTGGTGCTGTCAGAGCCTGTCTGCTAACCAGGCCTTGCTCCCTCCCACCAGCCTATCCTGCTAAGAAGTGCCCATCTGGCCGGTTCCCAGACACAAACCCTCAGGACAAGACCTAAGGCCCGGCTCACGCCCCAGCCTAGACTGTCCCTGCCCACTTCCTGGCTCCCCTGTGTGCCTCCTTCTGCCCCTCCCGAGAGGCCTGACTCCCCAAAGGCTTCTCCTTTGCCTGCAGACTTGGTTCTGATCTTGGCCTTGGGCCAGGGCTTCACCCGGGACCCAAGAGCTGTGCAAGGCTGGAGGAGCAGAGGAGTGGGGAGTGAGACAGGGTGACCAGCTCCCAGGAAGGCTGGCACATCTGCCACAAGAGCCCATGGGCCTGGCTGTGGGCTGAAGGGGGCCAATACTCTGACAGCCAGTGCCAGGGCGCAGCTTGCCCAGGACTCACTCACTGAGTCCTGGGCACCATGGTGAAAATTCTGAGTAGCTCTGAGTCTGTAGGGCGTTGACTTGACTCTGCCTCCGAGACCTTCTTTCTGCAGAAAGTTCTTGGGACAATGGCCCAACCACATCCCGTTACCCCCATCTTCTCACTGTGTCTCAACTGTCTTCCCTACTAGGCTATAAGTGACTGCAAAGCACACATGGGCCGGCCTGAATGGGTGGACAGTAGTCAAGCTGAAGCGAAGAAAGAGGCGAGGGCCATATCACCGCTGTCAGGGGTGAGGGGGCAGCAAGCCATGCCAAGCATTTTCCTGAAAACGTCTCGCCTCTGTGCTGTGAGGTGCAAGAGGCCAGGACCCCAGTGGAGGCAGCAGAGCCCTGTAGGCGGCTGGGCACGGCGGCTTCTGGGTTGTCTTGTTGCACCCACTTCACAGCCTGAACGAGGGGTCCCCAACTTTCTCTCTAAGTCATTTCACCCAACCGGGTCCCCAGTCGTGTCCTGTGCTGTGGACATTCTCTCCCTCTCCTCTGTCTCTCTCTTCTGCCCGGCCTGCCCTGGTCCCCTCTGGAACAGAGCTGTCGGGGATTCGCTTGTTCTTTCACGGACTAAAGCAAGTCCAGGTCCAGAGATGAGAGGGAGGCAGATACCCTCTGTGCTACGGAAAGCAGGGAGAGGACTGGACTCTTCTGGGCCCACTGGGATCTGTCACATGGGCAATGCAGGGGGAGGGAGTCAGAACCAGGCTCTATCCTGGGGCGGGGGGCACCAAGGGACCACGTGACACCAGAGTGAACTGGGGCTCTCACATGCAGAGCCTGAGCTCTGAGCCCCCTCGGTGGCCCTGGCAGGTTGGAAGAAATCATTTCTGCTTTGGAAGCGTCGGGTTCCTGGCCAGGCAATGGGGTGAATGATGGTGCGCTGGTGACAGAAGCTAGAGTGGGTCAAGGTAGGGCCACTGAGACCCCAATAGCTAGAAGAAGGATGTGCACAGCTGGAAATGGTGTGAAAGGTGGTGACCCCACTCCCTCTCCATGTCACCTGCCCTGTCCTGAGTCATTTAGATTCAGTTCCATCTGACCTGGCATCTAGTTTGAACAGAAAGGGTGGACAATAGCCACCGCCACCCCCCCGGGGGCCCCCAGGCCTGTGTAGACCACCTCCAAGGAAGATCCCGAAGGCTCTCAGGGCCTTCCGGTCTCATTGTGCAGCGGGCACTGAGGAGAAGGTCTGGGGGCAGACCGGCCTTCTCCCCCAAGCCGGCAGCAAGCATCACGTTGGCTTCTGCCGACGGGTGGTTTCAGATGTGGGATTATGAAAGGAGAGAATACAATTTCCTGATAAAATAGAAGAGGCGATTAAGTTAATGAAGGCTCATTTTGCTGGTTTGAAAACTATAATTAATAGACATTAATTGTCTATTTGGAAGTTTAGTGTGGCGTGGGCTGGGAGCCGGCTCGGCACAATGACATGGTAAGCGCCGCATAATGAAGCCGGGCCCAGATGGTCCTGAAAGCCCCTAACGAGAGCTTGGCGAGGGGCTGCTGTCAGGATAAAAGGTGCCACTTGCCGCTCTGCTCTTCCTTTAACGACGTCCTCTCCGAGATGATGCTTATCATTTGTACTTTCATCTTCAGTTAAATAGCATATGGCCCCGGCTGATTAAAACCCCCTCCTGGTTTTAATCAGCGGCTCGGGATCAGGTTTCTAATGGTGGCGGTGGCCTTGCTGGACCCGCGGAAGAGGCTTTTCAACCACATCTGAGTCTGGAGGAACCGGTGGGGGCCGGGGACTCGAGGGCCCTGCCTGCACCCCAGGTGGCAAGAGAGACGAGCTGACCCTCAGGAACCGCAGGGGCCAGGAGCTGGGCCACAAACACTGCTCACCTCGTCTTGGGATTGGCATCAGGCCAGGCCCGGCTGAGTGAGGGGTGTCGGGAGGCCCTCTGGATCCCTCCTTCTGTTGAAAAGACATCCATAATTGTGTTCAAAAGTTGTGGGGTTACTTTCCCAGGGCGGAAGAGGAAGGACCATGGGAAGGATTGTGGCCACCCAGCCAGCTGGCTCCCAATTCTCATGGTGACTATGGGATATGAGGGACAGCTGGGGTTGGGAGGGCTCCACTATCCCTAATTATGCTCCTTGCACAGATGCAGATGAGAATCCTTCACGGGTTGGGAGTGGATTGAACTTCCTTGGTGAGTCAGGAAAGACGGGGTTGCCATAACGGGGGTTGGGGGGTCTTGGATCAGGGTCTGCTTCATCATCACCTGCCCCTTGGCCCTCTAAAGTCTGGTGCTGCATATGACTTAGATGTGGTGGCAGGCCCGAGGCGGCCCATCTCTAGGTACGTACTTGGTGTTTACTGAGCTCATGAGAAGGGACCACAGCTGAGCTGTCCAATAGCGGAAATTTTAGCTGGCCCCAAGTCTCCCCACTGCCCCCATGTCCCAGACCCCTGAAAGCTGCCCAGGTCACTGTTCTGGCCACTGGACTGGGGGTCACTGTGATCTGTGTGGGACAGAAGGAGCTTGGGAGTGTCTTCCTGCTTCTCCTCGTCCTTCAGACACCACAGGCAGACTTCAGAGTCCAGCACTGAAGGAGCTAAGCGCCCTGGTTTGTTGAGGTGCTGAGGGAAGAGAACTGCCCTGGAAAGAGACCCGCAGTGCCCTAGACTCTGAGGTGAGAAGGTAACAGGTGATGCACCATAAACCACTGTGACGCAGGCTGAGGTGGTGCCTGAGGTGTAACCCATCCTTTTTTATTTATATTTTTAATTTTATTGAATCACCATGAGATAGTTACAAGCCTTCATGTTTGGGTTATACTCACCCAGTGATCAAACACACATCTCTCCACCAGCGCACATTCCTTACCACCAATATCCCTGGTATACCCCCCGTTTTCCACCCTCCCCCTGCCTCCACGTCAGACATTATTCCCCATACTCTCTCTCTACTTTGGGACATTATAGTTTGCAATACAGACAATGCGAGGTTATCATGTTTGATCCTTTATCTACTTTCAGCACACATTCATCCCAACCGATTCCTCCAGTCATCATTTTGTTAGTGATCCCTTCTCTATTCCAGCTGCCTTCTCCCCTTCGCTCGTGAGGCAGGCTTCCAGTTATGGAGCAATTTGCCTGTCCCGTGTATCTACTATCCTTAGGTGTCAGCCTCATGTTATGTTGTTTTATACTCCACAAATGATGCAGTCCTTCTATGTCTGTCCCTCTCTTTCTGACTCATTTCACTTAGCATGATACTCTCCATGTCTATCCATTCATAAGCAAAGTTCATGACTTCATTCTCCTGACAGCTGTGTAGTATTCCCAGTCTTACCCTGACTGTTATGTGGCCTTACCAAGTCAGGGATCAAGTAGGGGCTGGGCATGGATCTGGCATTGCATCTTATATGGCCTGGTTTACAGTCATCTAGTCAGCCCCCGAATACCTCCAGGGTGTCCCCTCCTCTCTGCCTCAGCCTGGCTGGCTGCTGCCTGCCGGCTTCTCAGTGGCAAGTTCTAGAGGAGGTGATCAAGACAGCTGAACTTGGGGAGACTTTGCCAGGTGACCTATGAGGCAGGCACGAAGCTCACTGTTCCCATTGACAGCACCCCCATAGCTGCTAGGGTTCTCTGGGATGCTTATGAACAAGTGATCTCAGTCACAAAGCTCTGGGTTGCTCCTCTCCCTTCTCCATAGGAAATAATATGCCCTCTTCATGGAGCACATTTCACTTACTTAACACTGGAACCCCGGACTTAAAGCTTTGTTCAGTGCCAGAATCACATGCAAAGTCCATTCACACCCAGATCCCTGCACCCAGCCACACCCTCATAGTGATTCAGTTGGTCTGAGATAGGGCCTGAGAATTTACAACTTTCTGACAAGTTGGTCTTGCTGCTGTGGGTCCAGAGACCACGCTTTGAGAACCATTGGTCTGAGGCATTTATGGCTCTAGTCTCAAAGACCAGCGTCTCTTACAGGGCAACCTTGCTCTGGCATTTGTGCCCATCTATGCATCCTGGTCTACACCACATCCCCGTTCTGCCAGCCTTCCCTCCCAGGGATCTCAGGAGCTCCACCCGCCAGAGTAACAGAGGATACCCAGGGTGTCTGGAATTCTTGTGATAGGTCCTCTTCCTGATTTCTGGGGCCAGCTAGCAGTAACTATCTTCTTTGTCTTATCACAACATGAGCCCTCAGACATTTGAAGGCAGCTATGGAACTTGGACTCTCCCGGTTGCAAGCGACAGAATCCGAACTCGACATTTACTTAAAATAGGGTTCTGAGATTCTTGAAAGAACCAAGAGATAGATCCAGGGTCTTCAGGCATGGCTTGATCCAGGAGCGCAATGTTGTTCAGAGTCAGTTTTGTCTTCTTGTACAGAAGTTGAAATTCTCTATGAGTCAGGATAAGGAGACGAGAGCAGGAGAATCAGATGTTCCTAAGATCTCAGCTCCTAAACCTATAAAATGAGACTTCCCAGCTCAAGGAAAGGAGCTTAGACTGCAGAATTCATGGGGCTATGAGGACTTCCGCCCATTTCTCGGGCTGTTCTTGGGTGGAAAGATGCCCTGGCAGAAAGATGTCCTCTTTGTTGTGGCCCAGGTCAGGAGCTCCCCGGGTGATACCCCACTTTAGCAAGCAGTACTCTCTATGGTTTGCTGTCGGGGGACCTAGAAGGGGCTCAAACCAAGCTAGAAATGTGGTGAATGGGGGGATTAGCATTTGCACCATCCCAAGCTGTAGGAAGGGTCCCTGAAGAGAGCAAGTGCCTGTAGACACATATTCAAGTGATAAAGGAACAGTCGCATGAAAGATCTTTTTATTGGGATGAGACGAAACCATCTGACCACCAGGGTTTGTGGGAAAGGATGCTTATTGCCTCCCGGATGCTTATTGAAGTCCAGTCCTCAGGGCTCAGTGTCTGCTGGTCCCCCACCCAGGGCTCCAGTTCCCATGGCAAGCCCTTTGCTGAGAACCCCTGCAAGACCTAACTGGACTGGCTATTCTCGCTCCCAGCCAACAGCAAACTCAGCATCAGGACCATTTCTTGAAATTTTGGAGGACCAGGCGAGAGCTGGTTCCCTCCTCAGTCAGCTCTGAGTCCCACACCGCACTGCTCACTGGGCCTGGAGTAACCTCCTGAGCCAGAGGAGGGTGGAGGGGCCAAAGGGAGTGGTGAGACCAAAGCACAATTGGGCACTGAGTCCTGGAGAAGGGAAGGAGCACGCGCAGTGCATGATGTCCCCTCTATTGTTGATCCGAATGACCATGCTGCCCCTCTGCCCCTGCTTGGAGCCCACAGCCTCAGCGCCACTCCCCCCACCCCGCACCATGCCCCCAATCCCACCCCAGCCCCACACTGCCCCCGGGACGCCATAGGGAGCCCCTCCCGTGGGAGGAGAGCAGGAGTTCTCTCATTAGTGTCTCTGACATCTTTTGTCATCTCTCGGGAACAAGCAACTGCTTTGATCACACCAAAAGGAGGAAGAATATTTAAACCGCGGCCGCGAGTTTCTCTGAGCCAAGGCAGGGAAGGCGGTCGGTGGTTTTTCAAAGCCGAGCCCGGTTCCCGTGCCCAAACTGGGCTGTGGGACTACTATTAAGAAGGAGCCTCCTGAGGTGGGATTTTTTTAAGGGACCAAGAGACACTGAGATTGGTTGGGGGGAACCCAGGAGGGCTCGGGGGAAAGGGAACAGTAGCCCAGACTTTGGTTTGTCCTGAGTCACAGATGCTGACGCCTGAATGTCAGCTGGAGGTGAGCACCGGACAGGGACCCTGGAGTTCAAATACTCCCCCCAGGCTCAGGACTGTGGGCTGAGAGCAGAGAATGCCTCTCTCCATGATGTTCCACTCCTATGCCTGCCTATTTCCATCACCTGCCCATTGGGTACAGAGTCTCTTCTCCTCACTTTATTTATTTATTTATTTATTTATTTTTTATTAGTGAAACACCATGAGGTACAGTTGTAGACTTACAAATTTTTGTGCTTGGGTTTCAGTTATATAGTGATCGAGTACCCATCCCTCCACCAGTGCCCATTCTCCACCACCACTAATCCCAGTATCACTCCCACCCCCATCCCCCCATCCCACCCTGCCTCTGTGGCAGGGCATTCCCTTTTGTTCTCTCTCTCCTTTTGGGTGCTGTGGTTTGCAAAAGAGGCATTGAGTGGCAATCATGTTCGGTCTACAGTCTACTCTCAGCATGCATCTCCCATCCTGGGCGGATCTTCCCAACACTCTTTATTTGGTGCTTCCTTCTCTATCTGAGCTGCCTTTACCCCTAGAGTGTGCTGCTGGCCTCCAAGCCATGGAGTAAACCTCCTGGTACTTATCTCGGCTATTCTTGGGTGTTAGTTTCCTATTTTGTTACGTTATGTTCCCCAGATGAATGCAATCTTTCTATGTCTATCCCTCTCTTTCTGACTCATTTGGCTTAGCATGATACTTCCCATGTAGTATCACTTGTATGTAAATTTCATGACTTCATCTTTTCTAACAGCTATGTAGTACTCCATTGTGTAGATGTACCAAAGTTTCTTTAGCCAGTCATCTGTTCTAGGGAACTCCAGTTTTTTTCCAGATTCTAGCTATTGTAAACAGTGCTGCAATGAACAAACAAGTGCAGATGTCACTTTAGAGCATTTAACTTTACATGGGCCTCTGATGTCACAGACCACAGCTAACTCAGAATCAGAGAAGGGCAACCTCAGAAGGTAACACCATGGTAAAGATACCCCACTCCATCCTAGCCAGAAGCCGCTGCCCCCCAGGATGTGAGAAGTGGAGGTCGGCACATGCGGGGTGCCCAGGATCCTCTCCAGCCCGTATAGAGAGAGAGGGCAGTGATCCCCACTCCAGGGTACAGTCACGGAGTGGGCTGCACCCCGACTCCACCACAGATTGGGCCCGTAAGCCAAATCCCCCCTGGTGAATCTTGCTGGAGTGAGCCTGTGGAGTCTCTTTCCTGTAAGGAAAACAGGGTCCTTGTGGCTGCCCCCCACTGTCCGGTTACCTACACCCCAGGGATCTGCTGCCTGGATCTGAGGTGCCTTCAGAGATGGGGGTTCAGGTGGGCCTCGTGGCCTTTCACATGCTGCATCTCTGCTTAAGTGACTGCTGGCCCCTCTCAGAGGATTTGGAGTGGGGTATGGGAGGGTTTCCTGATAGCCATGCGGGGGTCCCTGTTTTAACCACGGGGGCATCCTCTCTGCTGGGCAGCAGATAGGAGGGCAGTGAAACAGAGGAACCGGGATGAAAGCACCTCAGGATGGGGTGGGCAGGGGCCAGGGAGATGGCCCATGGGCTAAACAGGCTCATTCCCTGCCACTAGGAGGCTCTGAGCACAGAGCTCAGAGTAGCACCAGAGCACAGAGCCAGGAGTAGCTCCAGGCACTGCCAGTTATGGCTGGCAAACAATAACTAAATGTTATTCATAAAAATGTTCTTTTTTACCTTTTTGGGTCACGCTCCATGATGTTCAGGGGTTACTCCTGGGTCATGCACTCAGGAATCACTGCTGGTGGTGCTCAGGGAACCATATGGGATGCTGGGAATTGAAGCCGGGTTGGTCATGTGCAAGGCAAACCCACTGTGCTATCACCCCACCCCCATAAAAACCAAGAAACGGTGGTTGGGGGGACCATAGAGGGGCTAAGGTGCTCGCCCGGCATCCTGCCCACCCTTGTTCAAGTCCCTGGCAATGCACATGGTTCCCTGAGCTCCTCTGAGAGTCCAGAAGGAGGAACCCATCCCTGAGCATCACTGGGCATGACCCCCAACCCCAAACCAACCAACGAAAGGGGTGGGGGGAACAGCAGCAGTGCCAGGAGCCAGCCTAGGGCTCGGGCCACCCAAAGCCACACACCTTGCCATGTGGACTCTACTGGAGGAAGCGGGGCAGGACCCTGGAGTGTGGACCCGGCCGCAGAGGGGGGGGGGGGGAGAGTCTGAGAAGACCCCCTGGGGCCACAGGCTGGAAGGAAGCTGGTGGTTCTGGGGAGAGGGCAGAGAGCAGAAAGGGACATACCAGGCAGTGTGCCCTGAGGGGGTGTCTGCACTTTCCCCTGGGGGCAGGTGGCGCAGATCTGGGCAGGGACATTGGGGCATGCACCCCATCTGGAGGTGTGCCCTCCGCAGAGGGGCAGGGCCAGGTGGAAGGGGAGGGGTCCTGGGGAGGCTGGGAGATTGAGCTGGAAGGAGTCAGAGAATGGGGGCATGTGAAGGGGTACACGCAAGGCAAGTACCCTACCCGCTATTCTCTCTGTGAATTTGATGGAGAAGCCACACGCCCCAGAGCCCAGATCTGCAGCCTGGCCAGCTCTGCTTAGGCTCTAGGCTCCCAGGGTACTGCTGGAGAACACTCGGGGGGTGGGCTGATGTCACAGGAAAAACCCCAGTGTCACACCCACATCTGCTCTGTGACAGCTTGCCCACATCCACAGGGAGGGGGCGGGGTCCCTACACGCAGGAATCTCACAACCAGCACGAAGCAACTGTTCTTCTAAACGTCCCCAGGACTGAAGCCCCCCATGGCCATGGAAGAGTTCAGGCACAATAAGCACCCCAACTCCACCTTTTATTTTCTTCTTAAACTGTCTCTGGGGGATCACCCAGGCTTGCTGCTTGGGGTGCTCCTCGTCCTCTCGGCACCTCTGCCTGGCTGTGCTCACTGCAGTTACATTGTGCCTGTGTATTCCCTGTGTATTACTTTACTCTCCGTGGTTCTAGAGTGGTTCCTAGGGGAGCACTCGCTGGAGAGGGTCAGACCTGCCATTCGAGCTGGATTTGTGGGGGTGCTGGACAACTAACCCCAGCCATCCCCCTCCCACCCACATGTACACACACACACACACACACACACACACACACACACACACTTCTTCCCCTTTACTTACTCCACAAGGGTTTTACCACTGTCTCTGCACCAGCCAGGGAAACTAAAGGTGAACAGAGGGCGGAGGCATCAGAGGGCTGGGTTTCCCCACTCAAGTAAGGTGGACACACACACTGTCCAGGTTCTCACAAGGTCAGGGGTCGCAGGACAGTGGTAGGGAGCAGTGATTGCTCCTGGTCCCTGCCCCATTTTGGGGGCAGGAGGGGAAGGGCTTATCCTCCTCCCAGCCTTTTCATCGAGGATGGCTTAATCAGGAGTCAGCTATTTAACCCACAGACTCACGGGGTTGTTTGTGGAGGCCAGTGCTCCAGCCCTGTCTGCATGCTCTCTTTGGGTTAGGAATTGTAGGTTTCACAGGGTTCATGCCCCCCTGTGACCCCATTCTTCCGTGCACGAAACATAATGCTGCAGGAACAGAAAGGACCTGGGAGGTGGTGAGTGTGATACAGAAGGAAACCTGGGAACATTACACAAGATAGTTGAAACAGCCCCAGGTGTTAACTTTATTCTATAAGGCCAACTAGAGACAGAGGTCAGCCCCGGAATGGTGAAGGGGCTAGAGCAGCTCTAGCGCTATCCTGGAAAAGCCATCTTCCCAGCACTCTTTCACATCCTTTGGGCGGTTTTCAAAGTCTTTCTTCTTTTTTTCTTTAATAATGTTCCATCCACCTCCCACTTCCTGCGGTCCCGTCCAGCCCGCCAAGCTTCGGGGGCCAACGGGGCCACAGCGACACCTGCTGGCAACTTTCCGCAATGCGGCTCCAGAGCGTCCCAGAGGCCCGCCAGGAAGGACAAAATGTTTCTACAGGGAAAGCCGTAAAGTGTTACTAGTGAAACTCCATCAGCAACAGGACTGTAAACCTCAGTGCAAAGATTTTTTTTAAAGCCCCTGTCACAGAAGCAGACTGGGCGTGGGAGGTAAATGGGGTGGGAAGGCATTGGTAGAGGGAAGTTGGACACTGGTGAAAGTATCGGTGTTGAAACATTATATGCCTGAAACCCAGTCAAGGGTAACTTTGTAATTCATGGTGAAAAACCTTACATATAATACAAACTATCTATGAGTCACCAGGAATTAGTAAATGCACATCAAACCGTGGGTACTAACTAGTTTTGAAATGCTAGCACATAGTGTTATGGGAACTTCCTCATACCAAGTGGATTCAGAAGTCTTTTCGCAGAGAGAACAAGTAAGAAGATAGTACAGAGGGTAGGGTTCTTGCCTTGCACGCTGGCCGACCTGGGTTCAATCTCCAGCCCCCCATATGGTGGTTCCCTAGCAACGTAGGAGTGACCCCTGAATGCAGAGATAGGAGTAACCTCTGAGCACCACTGGGTGTGGCTCGAAAGCAAAAATAATAAGTATTATAAAAAGTATTGAGAATCTATGATTCAGAAATACGATCATTAGAAGTTGCATTAAGAAAGCATAAATTCTGCACTGGAGCAATAGTACACCAGATAGGGTGTTTGCCTTGCATGCGGTCAACCTGAGTTCGATTCCTGGCACTCCATATTGTCCCTCGAGCCATCCAGGAGTAATTCCTGTACTCATAGTCAGGAGTTGGCCCAAAAACAAACAAAAAGAAATACACAAATTCAAAAGGCTTTTGCTGCAGGGTTGCTGTGATAAAGAAGGAAACCTGGGGGGGGGGGAATTACACAAGATAGTTAAAGTACCCATCACACCTATTTGAATGCAAAGAAACTAGGAAAAGCAATCTGGAAGAATATTATACATCATAGGGAAATGGTCATGGTGAATACATAGAATGAAATCACTCTCTAAAGGTGCTTTCATTTTATCACAAGCACTGTCAAACAAACACTGTCCTCCCGTTGTTCAACAGTTTGCTCAAGTGGGCGCAGTAACGTCTCCATTTTGAGACTTGTTGTTACTGTGTTGGCATACTGAATACATCACGGGTAGCTTGCCAGGCTTTGCCGTGCGGACGAGATACTCTCGGTAGCTTGCTAGGCTTTCTGAGAGGGGCGAAGGAATCGAACCCGGCTCGGCCGGGCTGGCTGCGCACAAGGCAAACACCCAACCACTATGCTATCGCTCCAGCCCTTCAGGGTGTCAGAATGGCCGAGCGATCTAAGGCACCAGACTCATTTTATCACATTAAATATAATACAGTAATAGGAGAGATACATCAATGCAAGATACATTTGTCCATGTTCATAGAATTTACACCCCCAGGGATTTGTAAACCATAAGGCCCACTAGAAACAGTGGGCAATTAGGCATAACGGTGACTGGATACAGCAATTCCTTGTGACAAGCGCTTCACTTTGAAAGGGATGTTGCCAGTAGGGGGCGCTCTGCCTGTGGGAGGCCAGAGGAGGTGGGAAATACCTGCCTTCTACTCAGGTTTGCTGTGAATCTTAATCTGCTCTAGGAGTAAAAATCTATGGGAATGGCTACAAGGCAGAGCATAAAACCACAACTCTCACATCGATGACTACTGCTGCTTCCCCTTGGGAGGGGGGCAGCCTTCCTGCCAGGCTCCCCACAACACCTAAGGTGTCTCCTACAGGCCGTACAGAGAGCTCACAGGGGGGTCTTGAGGGCTGCTGTGATGGGACCCTGGGGCTATCGCTGTTGCAGTCATCTTGTCCCCTGTCCCCATGAGAGGAGAAAGAAGGCAAAGCAGAAGTGAGAAAGTGAAAGTACAAGACACAAGGGCTGCGTCTTTACTTCCAAGTTAATGTGTTTCAGGACCTGCAGAAAATAAATTCCTCCCTGGTCAGATTAACCTGAATATCTGTGCCTGGGAACCAGCAATCATTGTCCTCTCACAGGCTTGCTTAAATCTTTCCTCCTCCAAGAAGCCTTCCCCGACCTTCTGGCTGAGGAAGTCATTTGTTCCCGTTTCCATTTCCCGTTCTAACATGCCCCCCCCCCACAACTGTCCTGTTCACTGTGGGGGTGTCCCCCACTCTTCTAGGCCTGCCACCCGCAGGACTGCTTGCTGAGACAAGAACTTGCAGAGACAGGGCGCTCTGGCTGGTGGGAAAGAAGATGCAGTCCAGAGCCCAGGCTGGCGGGGGCCCTGCTGGGATCTTTGGGGGATGGGAATGCTCAGTCTTTGCAGGGGGCACGCAGTGGGTCCAGAGAGTGATGGAACCACAGCAATCCCTCAATTTGGGAGACTTCCTGATATCAGTATGTGAAGCCAGGAGCTGCAGCCTGGGTACCACCTCCTAAAAGTGGGGTGTTAAAGGCCCGGGATGATCACTTGATGCCCAGGGCTGGCAGGCAGACAGGACTGCTGCTCTCTTCACTGTGTCCACACAGGAATCAGTGGCATCCAGTTCAGTTTCAGAGAGCTGGGGCCACACCCAGCAGTGCTTGCAGCGCCTCCTGGCACAGTGTCTGGGGTTGCTCCCAGTGGTGCTCAGGAGATTGATGAGAGCAGTGCCTGGGATCAAACCCAGAGCTTCTTGATACAAAGCATGTGCTCCAGTCCTTGACACTGCTGCCTGGAGTCCTTGGAAGGATGGGCACAGTCGGGCTCTCCTTTACTGTGGTCTTGGGGCTAGTTGATCTGTGGCCCTTGCATGCCCCATCCATAGTCCAGGACTCAAGTCCAAGTGGTTCCTGTCCAGGTGCCCCATTCCCCTGCTCTTCAGGAGAGGCCCGGACCCTGCGCGAAGCCACGGTGCCAGGACAGAGCCTGGTGGGAGCCTGCAGTGAGTGTCGCTGGGCCTTCTGGACTGCCCATTACTACCAAGACAGCTGTTCCTAGCCACATCCCCCCGCAGGCCAGTGAGCACCTACACTGTGGTTCCCATGGGATGGTCCCATTCAACCCCCAGCCCCAGTCTTCAGGGACTTCCGGCCACCAATGTATTGGGGCCAGAACCCACTTGTGGCAGCAGCTTCGGACTCTGCTGAACCGGGTTCCATTGCCCCTTCACTCGGAGACCCTGGTATCCGTTCCCACCCAGTTGGGATGCATCAGGGAGGTTGCAAGAACACTGCCCATCCCATGGAGTGGGCTAAGGGGGAGGGCACTGAGCCTTCTCCCCTTCCCCAGTGGGGCCCCAGGGGGGCTCTTCACAGTTTAAGTCCAGAGTCACCCTCCCACTGTGACCAGGGCACCCAAGCCCCAGAGAGCACTGGGAACAACCCATATGACTAATGCCCCATAGGACAGGCTGGGGTTTACTCTGAAAATGACACCCACCCGACCCCAGGGGCCAGTGGGGAGCAGGCTGGCCTGAGTCGGGGTGGCTAGGTGCTGAGAACAGAGAGCTGGACTGTGCGCATGGACGGAAGCCAACAGCAGAGACCGCGGAGAACGTCGGGGTGAGCCTTGCCTCGGGGCTGCCATGAAGCTCCCCCCACATCCCGATCTTCCCATGCCCCTATGCCAGGAAGATGGAGTTCTGGGGTGGGGGCGGGGGGTGGAGGACAGGCAGCACCACCGCCTAGTACAGGTACTCGCGGACGATGAGCTCCTTGAGGGAGAAGACCCGCGAGGTGGGCCTCCGGAGCTGGCTCTCGTCCAGCCTGGCCTTGAGGGATGCGAAGTCCTTGCCCAGCGCGTAGGCCAGGCTGACCATGGCATCGAGCAGCGGCACGTAGTAGCGGTGGCCCTCGCGGGCGTGCAGGCAGTGCAGGGCGCGCTCGCCCGCCGCGAAGGCCTCGAGGGGCCGCTCCAGGTCGCGGTGGCACAGCAGCAGGGCGCAGAGCGCGGGCACGCGCAGCGCCGGGCAGTGCGGGGTGAGCTTCTCCTGCAGCGGCAGCACGCGGACCAGCACGTCCAGCGCGCGCGGGTACTGGCCGGCCCGCAGGCAGCCGAAGGCCTCGCGCAGCTCGGGCCGCGTGAGGAAGTCGATGAACTCGCGCGAGCGGCGCACGCAGCGGATGGCGTAGAGCGCGCGCAGGTACTCCTTGAACGCCAGCTTGCGCTCGCTCACCATCTCCTCCCTGAAGTTGCCCAGCAGGTGCTTCTTGGGGAAGGCCACGTCCTCGATCTCCTCCCGGAAGGCCTTTAGCAGGCTTTTCTGCAGCCGCTCGAAGTCGGAGTAGCGCCGATCTAGCACGGCTTTGTGGCTGTCAAAACTCCCCGTCTGGATGATGACGATTTGGTACATCTGCAGAGCAGAGGGGGAGGGAAAGGAGGAAGAGAGGAAGAGAGGGAGAGACAGACAGACAGACAGAGAAACTTGAGTGACACCTCAACACAGGATTTGATCGGACACAGAGAGCCCAGATGTTGAAAATAATGACCAGAATTCGAAGCATTCCCTGAAAAACAGATTCTGCTTCTCTGTGATTCTTCTTTAAATTGCCTTTGGCCACTGCTGAGCTGTGAAGGCAGATTGTGACAATCAGAGAATGAGGAGCACAGCCTGAGAGTAAGGAGCACAGTCTGGGAATAAGGTTCACAGCCTGGGAATAAGAAGCCCGGCCTGGGAATAAGGAGCCTGGTCTGGGAACAAGGAGCACGGCCTGGGAGTAAGGAGCATGGCCTGGGAATAAGAAGCACGGCCTGAGAGTAAGGAGCATGGCTTGAGAACAAGGAAGATAGCCTGGGAATAAGGAGCACAGCCTGGGAATAAGGAGCACAGCCTAAGAGTAAGGAGCATCACCATTTGAGGGTATCTAGGAGAAAGGGCATGGTGTGCCAGATAGACCCTGCGTCCTCTTTGGCCTCCCATCCTTAAAGCCCACCCTCTGGTTCCCCTAGTGGGAAGCTAATTTAGATTACTTTTTTTTCTCAAGTGTGTTTTTTAGGGGCATTCTGGCAGTAAGGCTGTAAAGCAAGAAAAGGATTCATTTTCAGTTCTCTTTCAAGAGACTCCAAGTTAGAGACACATATGGCCTGGGTATCATTTCGACCCCACCCCCGTGTGGCTGCATGGTCTTATTTTCAGTTGTGGTTTTTGAGCCACACCCGGTGGTGCTCAGGGTTTACTACTCCTGGCCCTGTGCTCGGAGCTCACTTCTAGCGTTGTTCCGGGAATGGAAACTGGATCAGCCTTCTTACCCTCTTCGCTATTACTCTGGCCCAAGCTGTGTGGGCTGCCATGGGTAAACTGACCTCTCTGAGCTGCAATTTTCTCATGAGGATAGTGAGAATGCCCAGCACTGAACACACAGCATGCGGCCCAGTGGTCACTTGGATTCCAGGCCCAGCAATGGGGTGAGAGGTGCCCAGTGCTGTCCTACGAACAGCTGCTCTCCAGGGCTCCTCTCCTCAGGAGAAAGCTCCTGAATCCCAGCACAGAGCCTTCCCCAGCCACCGTGCAGCCAACTAGAATTTAGCAACAGCATTCAGAGCCTTGTCTTTGCTCTGATTTATGCCAGCTGATGCTGGCTTTCCATTTAGGGTGTTTTCCTTTCAAAGCAATGTATGTATTCAGTGTTGGGATGTGTTCTTGTTTTTTTTTTTTTAATGCTGGGAGTTGAACCCAGAGTTTTATGCACTCAGGGCATGGGATCTTCAATGGAGTCATATGCCTGACCCCAAATGTTTCTAGTGTTTTTTTAGTTTTTTAATTAAAAATTTTTTTTCTTAATTTTTGGGTCACCCCGGCGATGCTCAGGGGTTACTTCTGGCTCTGCACTCAGGAATTACCTCTGGCAGTGCTCAGGGGACCATATGGGATGCTGGGAATCGAACCCGGGTTGGCTGCGTACAAGGCAAACGCCCTACCCCCTGTACTAAAGCTCCAGCCCCTCTAGTGTTGTTTTAAAAGTGATTCAGGGGCTGGAGAGCTAGTACAGAGGGTAGGGTGCTTGCCTTGCTGAAGCCAGCCCTGCACTCCCCTGCTCTCCACTTGAGCCCCGCCAGGAATGGTCCCTGAGCACAGAGTCATGAGTAAATCCTGAGCAGGTAGGGTCCCCAAGCCCGAATCAAACAATAAAACATAAAAGCCACTGAAAGAAAAAAAGGAACTGGGTAGAGAATAACCTAAAGATAAAATATTACAGAAACAGGTGGAGCAGAAATGGTGAGAGGCTTGGCTGGCTAGCCTGACTGAATGGGATGGACACTGGGTGTTCAGCGGGGCTCCCTAGGAGCGGGCAGGAGAGACCGCACAGGCTTACCACGAACTTGGAGACTTTCCTCTCCTCGATGCGGGCTGAAGCGATCTCAAAGAGCAGCTTGACATGTCTGTGGCCGCCCTTCTCCCTCTGCCAGTATTCCTGCAGCTCCCGTGTGGTCATACTGGAGTGGGAGCCGGGGCTGCCGGGGGCGCCTGCAAGGACAGCACCTTCAGACCAGGGCTCGCTCTTTGGGGGGTCAAGGGTTTGGGGAGTTGGTTGGGTCTACCTGGGATGGGGCATCCGAATCCAGTCTGGCCCAGCCTGGCTGAATCACACCCCCACAGACAGCCTGGCACAGCCCATGGCCTGCCCATGGTCTTGGTGGGTTCGGAAGCAGGTCACTCCTAACCTGCAGAGTTGACCCTAGCACAACTCCCGGCAATACGTGCTTGTCTCTAGTTCCCTGCAGCAGTGGTGTGTGTGTGTGTGTGTGTGTGTGTGTGTGTGTGTGTGTGTTGGGGGGAGGCGGGGTGCTCCCGGGCACCCTTCTGAGTTCCATCCATTCATGCCTGGATTAGGGCACCATGAGGGCACCAGCTCCTAGGCTGAGTCTGGTGGCCCCTCCTAACTTGCTTGTCTCATTTCCCTGTTCTCTACCTTTCCTTTCTCTCCTTTCTTTTCCCAGCAGTGCTCAAGGCTCCCTCCTGGCTCAGGGATCACTCCTGATGGTACTTGGGGAACCGTATAGGGTGCTGGGGAGCAAACTAGGGTGAGTCACATAGCAGGCAAACACCTTACCCCTGTCTGTGCCCCTGTACTATCTCGTCCACCCCTTCTTTTATTGCGGGACTCACCTGGCATGGCTCAGGGGCTCCCCTTCATTATATATTTATGGGTTGTTTGCGATGGTACTCGGGGGCCGTAGGGTGCTGGGGATCAAAACCCAGGCCTTCTGTCTGCACAGCATGTGCTCAGCCCTTAGGTCCCTCTCCCCAGCCCCTCCATGCTTATTTTTTGCACAGGCTTTATCTTCTGCCCTAAATGCTGGCCTCTTTTTCTCCTTTCTCAGATCTCACAGTGTTTTGTGAGCCCTGGGCCCCAGGAGCCCTTTCCCAGTGAGTTCCTCTGCCCACACATCACCTTAATTGTCCCCACGCCACTGGAGTGAGAGCTTCCCTCTTTGTCTCTGTAACTTTGGTCACATCCCATAGATTTTTTCAAAGGTCCATTTCCCACCCAACTTGAGGCCCTGTTTCATTGTTTGCTTCCCCCTGGGTCTCCCCTTATAGGGCAAGGAGGGATGGAAGGATCTTGAGTCATTACCCAAGGAATTGAGCTGAGCCTTGCTCCAGGCGAGGGCTGTGGCTGAGGGCCAGGACCCAATTGTTCCAGAAGAACCCACTGACTTCCTCCCAGAAGTACTTTTCCTTTACCTAGAGATTTTTTTCCCAGCCATAGCAGCTCATCAACCACTGAGGCATGGGACAGGTGGACCGCAACCAGCTTCATGGATGGGAGAAGCACCCTGAGATATAGCCCTTATAGCCCCCCCAAAGTCTCTGCAGAGGCTGAACCCCATTGTCTGAACAGTCATCTGCCCATCCATGCCCCAGATTTCCTAGAAGGGCTTCCTGCCCCTCCTTTCCTTGATTTCCCAGCTGATACTTTCCTTTGCCTCTGGATTATCACCCAGATCTATGACTTAACACCAAAACCTTGTTTTGGGTGTCCACTGGGCATCATCTGAATTAAGAGAGCCCCCACTCCCACTGCTGCAGCCATGGAACAGTCCACACTGTGTGTCAGACGTCTTTAGACCTCTCCCTGCTGTCCACCCCTCGGCGCCCAGCCCACCTAAGTCCTCAGGCTCTGGAAGGTCGTCATCTGATCCAGCGGCTGAGATTTCCTGCCTGGTGCCTGCCATGTGCTGGCCTCGGGGTCCCCTCCAGTCAGGACTTCCGGGGTGTTCGTAACTTGCCATCCTCCAAGGCTGCAAGGGGATGAGAGAAAACAGTGATTGTCCTATCAGTTTGGGGTGCCTGGTGGATCCACGGATGCCTGGAATTTGTGCCACAGTTCCCACTGTGGAGGTGTCTATTGCCCCCCCTTTCCTGGACGCCCAGCTGAGAGCAGCTGTACCCAGCTCCGCCCCATTGCTGGACTGTTCCCCCCAAGACTCAGCACATCTTTCTCTTCTGGTGCCAGTTAGTTCTCATTTTTATTCAGTTGTACTGAATTTTAAGCAAGGTCCCTTGAAGCAAATGGAATGGCTTTAGCTATTCTTTATTTGGGGAAGAGTAGGGAGAGTTTGGGGCCACAGCAGTGCTCAGGGTTTACTCCTGGCTCTGCTCTCAGGAATTACTCCTGGAGGACTTGGGGGACAGTATGAGGTGTGGGGGGTTGAACCTAGGTTGGCAAGAGCCCTACCCTCTTATTGCTCTGGCCCCTTAGATGTTACTTGGGCAAAAGGAGCTGGCCCTTTTAGGAAGACAATATGGACATTCCTTCAAAAACTAGAAATTGAGCTTCCACATGATTCCACAATACCACTTCTGGGAATATATCTCTAGGGTGCAAAAAGGCACAGTAGAAATGACATCTGCATCTGTATGTTCATTGCAGAACTTTACAGTAGCCAGAATCTGGAAACAACCCAAGTGCCCCAAAACAGACGACTGGTTAAAAAAAAAAAAACACTTTGGTATATCTACACAATGGAATACTATGCAGCTGTTAGGAAAGATGAAGTTATGAAATTTGCTTATCAGTGGATGGTCTTGGAGAGTATTATGCTAATTTAAATGAGTCAGAAAGAGAGGGACAGACATAGAATGACTGCACTCAATTGTGGAATATTAAATAACATAATATGAGACTAACACCCATGAACAGTAGAGACAAGGGCCAGGAAGATTGCCCCCTAGTTGGAAGCCTGTCTCATGAGCTGGAGGAGAAGGCAGCTGGGATAGAGAAGGGATCACTAAATCAATGATGATGGTTGGAGGGATCGTTCGGGATGGGAGATGTGTGCTGACAGTAGATAAAGGACCAAACGTGATGGCCTCTCAGCATCTATATTGCAAACCATAATGCCCAAAAGTAGAGAGAGAGTATAGGGAAAATTGTCTGCCATGGATGCAGGGGGAATGTTGGGAACTGGAATATACTGAGGACATTGGTGGTGGAGAATATCTGTTGGTGGAGGGGTGGGTGTTCAATCAGTGCATGACTAAAATTCAAACATGAAAGTTTTATAACTGTACCTCATAGTGATTCAATTTAAAAAAAAAGGAGCTGGCTTGTCCCAAGAATGTCCCAGTCTTCGATCACTGGTGACACATGTAAGTGAGATCTCAGCATGCACAGAGGGCCAGCTGTCCCCTCTCCCCAACCCCCGAGCAAACATTTGCTGATGACAGATACCTGCTTTATCCATATCAGCTGCTTCATAGCCACCACAGCAGAGATAACTCACAGAATAGGTGAGGAAACAGTTTAGCTCAAGGTACGTGCTGAGCTGTACCAAGGTGCTACCAGGCTGTGTGCTCTATGCTCAGTACCCCTCCTCTCCCCCGCATCTGACTAGGACTTAGAATTGCCTGCAGCAAGAGCTGGGGAGTGGCAGTAGGGCCCGGCATGGCCAGGGCCCAGGGGGAGGCCAGCACTCAGTTTCTGCACTGTCTGTGGTCCAGAGAAGATAAGGAGATGATTCAGTGCCTGGCACGTCACACAACTTCTGCATGACCCTCTCTCCTGGGACTAGAGAGTGCAGGTGGAGAGGCACTAGCTGGTCGGTCCAATGCAACCCCACTTAGAATCTACCACATTTCATATGATCCTCTGGGCACACCGGGGCTCAGTCACTTGTGGGCACAGAGCCAGGAATATAGTCCCCCAAGCACTGCCGGATGTGGCCTGGAAACAAACAAACGAAGGGGCATACTAGAGCCCACCCCAGAGGCTGTGCAGAATTGGGTCAGGCTCGGGGTCTGCACTCGGTACCAATCCGTAGTTGGCATCTGGCCCGTGTGGGGCCTTTGAGTATTGTTGCAGGAATAATTGGCTTTACAGTACATTGTTGAAACAGAATCTTAAAAGTCCATGACCGATTAGAAAAGAGCATAGCTGGGCACATTGAAACCTGAGCCTGGGGGCTGGAGAGACAGCTCAGTGAGTAGGGCGCTTCACTTGCACGTGGCTGACCCAGGTTCCATCCCCCTGGTCCCTCGAGTTCCACCAAGAGTGATCCCAGAGTGCAGAGCCAGGAGTGTTGCCTGAGTATTGCCAGGTGTGTCCCCCAGACAAAGAAACAAAAGAACAACAACAACAACAAAACACGCCTGAGCCTGGATGGATCGAGTAGCATCTGGACGTATCTGGTAACCGCTGACACACAGAACTTCTAATGCTGTGGGGAGAGGTTGCTAGCCTCCTGAACAGGAGCTGTGGGAGGAGCGGGTGGGCTCGGGGCTGAGTTCTACCCGGACTCTGGCCCGGAAGCTGAAGTCCATCCCTTGCTGCTGTGCCCCAGCCCCTACTCTGTCACCTGCTATGCCAGAGCCCAGCCCGCTCTGAGCTCCGGACTCCTGGAGTCAGCTCAACGGGTATGGGAAGTTGGAATCCTCCCCTGGGCATTCTCCGGGTGGCCCAGGCAGGGGTCCAGCAGGGCCCACAGGGACCCTCTCCTCCATCCAGTGTCACCTTATCCTGGGGCTCAGAACCAGGGCTTGCCTGACCGGGAGCCACACACACTTGAGCTTCCAGGGCCACAGTCCTCTCAGTCTCCTTCCCCGAAGGACTCAGCCTTCATCCTGGCTGGCTTAGAGTCCATCCTAGCTATCCCTGGCCTCAGTTTCCCATCTGTCCTGCTGATGGCAGAAGTGTATGTACCAAGGGTGGGCTCTCTGTGGTCCAGGAGGGAGCCCCAGATGAGCGAGTGTGTGGCCCAGAGGCTAGAGGCACAGTTGTGTCTCCATAGGTGGATTGGGGGTGGCAAGGGGCACTGACCTCTACCCGGGTCTCCAGCATGCCAGGCAGCTGGTGCCAGGTCAGAGGCCGGAAAGCCCAAGAGCCCCCAGGATGGAGGGCGCCAACCAGACACCCCAGATGGAAGGCAAGAGCTGAGTGTGAACGAAGCTGAGCCCCTAGGATGGAGGGTACCAGCCAGACACCCCAAATAGGAGAGGAGAACTGATGTGAATGGGACTAAGGACAAACAGTGACTCCTGAAACCCACCTCCCTCCCAACCCCCGTGTCCTCAGGGGTTTGGCTTGGTGACCCTGGCTAAGGAGCAAGGACGGAGAAGGGGAGGCGGCTTCTTCTTCTTCCCCGGGCCCCAGTTTCCTCTCTGTGAAGTGGGGGAGTGCAACCCTGTCCCTGGGGACGCTCCCACTGCCTCTGGGGGTGCTTCCTGCCCCTTGCAGCAGCCAGGAGTCTAGGTTTGCAACAAAATTCTGCAACTGTATGCACAGGGGTCCCTGGGGACAGAGTAACTTCTTAACCCCCTGCCCTCCCTCCAGCGCTCTCTGTGCGCACTCATCACCCCTCCCCTCCCTTTCAGGCCCCCTGATGTGCTCACAGGGTGCCAGCAAGGCCCCAGGTTCTCTCAGAGAGGTTGTATACAACATCTGTAGGGGGTGGAGAGGCTCCCCTATGCCAAGGCTCAGTCCCCTGATACTTGGAACTCGCCCCATAGAACACATTCTGGTTCCCAACATCAGCGAGGCCAACCTAGTCATTCCCCAGCCCCCTCCCCCGGGGGTTCCCAGCACCTGCCTTTGTGAAACACACGCATGGTTACTGATTCCCTAAGAAGGAGGGGTGGGAACACCTGGCCCTTCCCAAGGGAGAGAGGCAGGGAGAGGTGGGGAGCTGATACCCATTCTGCTAAGGAGACACTCAAGACCCCCACCCCCCAGTGTCTACACCCCCCTTCCCCCTCTGCCTGCTCTGTCCCGGCCCCAGCAGGTACCGAGGGAATGATGGGTTATAGGGAAGGAGCCCCGGCCAGCTGCACCAACCAACTGAACTTGGGGTCTGACACTGACCTGAGGCCTCTGGCTGGCGTGTCCGGGGTCCCAGGAAGTGTCACATATCCCCCTCCTGCTCTCCGTGCCCTGCCCTGCGCGGCTGCGAGCAGTTGAGTGGCAGTTGAGTAGCTAAAGGTTCCTGTTTGAAAACAGGAAGTAAGCTGGGAGGCCTGCTGGTGGGTGCCCCGCCCAGAAGCGGCGCTGGGAGCCCTACTGACACCCAGCCTCCCAGCCCAGATGGAGTTGGCCTGGGGGCAGGGGCCTTCTGGCCCCCAGAGCTCTGGATGGTATCTGCATCTGGACAGTCGCTCCCAACTTTTCTTAACGTTCACACAAAGATTAAGGAGTCTCACACAAAGGGTCTGGTGTGATGGCAGCTGCCAGGCCTTTCTAACAGAGGGGAAAACTGAGGCTTGGAGCACAGAGTTGGGGGCTAATGGAAGTGTGAGACATCCTCCTTCCTCTGAGTCCCTCCTCGGGGCAGCTCTGTGCCCGCACCCTGGGAAGGGAACGGCCGGGTCATGAACCTGTGTGCTTTGGGGACAGAGGCTGGGCTATGAAACCTCTCTACCACACACAAAACCTCTTTCCCAGCAGGGCCTGCCCTCGTCTCTCCAGCTCTCCTAGAGCTTGTCTCAGTTGAGACCGTGACGAGGATCTGGACTTGCTCCCTGCAGATTCCGTGCCTGAGAATAGATGCCCCAGGATGAGAATCCTTCTCTTCAGTGTTGAATTTTATACAAATTGAGCCACACCACGATAGCTCAATTGGTAAAACACCTACTCTGCAGGCATGAGGCCCTGAGTTTGATCCCTGGTACTATCTCACAGGCTGAGTGGGACGTTTGGGATCCCTGACGCCACCAGAGGCAATGATTTCCAGCCATGCCGAGCGTGTGAGCACCACGACTAATGCAGATGTGTGGCCCCATCATGTAGCAATGATAACAGCAACAAGGGGAAGGGAAGGGGGAAAATCCAAAATAAATGGGGTCCCACCTGCCATTTGTGGGTCTTCGGTATTTCTTCGTGCCTTCCACAGTTATGAGAGTTCATTTTGAGTGTGGAGCTGGAGTCTCATTGTTTTGTTTTGTTTGGGGGCCACATCCAGCTGTGTGCCCAGGGCTTACTCCTGGCCCTGTGCTCAGGCATCACTCTCAGTGGTGCTGAGGGGAGCAGATGTGGTGCCAGGGATCAAAATGGGGTTGGCCATGGATAAGGAAAGTGCCTTACTTGCTGTACTATGTCTTGGTCCCTCATGTAGCTGGAGTATTTAAAGATGTTTAATGGTTGCGTTGCTATCATAGTTGTTGAATCCACCATTAGCATGCTTTTGTTTGGTCTGCTGGTGTACCTTGGGGTGGTTTTTGGCTTGGGTCATCCAAATCAGAATGGCAGGGATCAACCCGCCTCCTGGCCCAGATGTGTTCATTTATCTGAGCTGCTGTGACGTGAGGGATCTTAGACTGACCATGGCTCCAACTCTATTGGATTATGCCAAGTGCATTTCCAGAGAGGCCTGCACCTGCATTCCCACCTGGAGCGCACCTCACCCTGCACGGGATCTGGCTGCGTTGTTTAGTGTGGCCAGTCTAGGTGTACAGTGGCTCTGTGTGGCTGAATTCCAACTCCCTAGACAGTGACGGCCCTGCGGCTCTGCTCACATCCACAGTGGTGATAAGTCTGCTCAAGCCCATTGCTTGCTTCTCTGCTGGGTTGTTCTCGAGGGTCTCATTGGACACAGGTGCCTCTCAAATATCCACCTTAGGGTGTGGAAGTTGAGGACTCTTCCACAGTTTCTCTTTAACTGCTGGTCTCCTGTCTCAGGACCCGGCACTGCCCTATTAGGGTTCTTCACTGTTGCTGCTGCAGCCTTATCCTAGGCCATGATGGGGCTGATGGTGAGCTCAGCCATGTGAGCAGTGAGAACTGTCCTGGCCGTTCACCTTCTGAAGACTGTCTGAGCTGGACTTTCCCAGGTGGGAGCCACCACACCATACACTGAGGCGGGTTTTGTGTGGAGTGTGGACGTGAGGCTGGAGAGCTCTGCTCTGTGTGTGTGTGTGTGTGTGTGTGTTTGGGGCCACACTCCTCACTCTGCACTGAGGAATTACACACGGTGGGGGTTGGGCGACCATAGGGGGGTGCCAGGGATCGAACCAGGGTAGGCCGTGTGCACGTATTAGTGAGTGAGTGTGTGTGTCTGTGTGTTGTATGTTTGTGAGTGTGCGTCTGTATGTTTTGTGTATTTGTGTATAAGTATTTGTGCACGAGTTTGTGCCGGTATGTGAATGTGTTTGTGTGTGTGTGCATATATGAATGTGTGTCTCTTTTGGGGTGTGTTTGTGTGTGCATGAGTGTGCACATGTGTATGAGTGTCTGTATTTTTGCATGAGTGTGTGAACATGAGTGTCTGTGTATGAGTGTGTGCATGAATGTGCATGTATTTTGTGTATGCATGAATGTGCGTGTGCATGTATAGGAGTGTCTATGTGTTTTGTCTGTGCGTGAGTGTGCATGCATGTATATATGTGTCTGTGTTCTTTCTCAGTGCACCATACCATGCACTGAGAAGGGTTTTGTGTGGAGTGTGGAGGTGAGGCCAGAGACCTCCGCTGTGTGTGTGTGTGTGTGTGTGTGTTTGGGGCCACACTCCTGACTGCACTTAGGAGTTACTCCTAGTGGGGCTCGGGTGACCATACGGGGTGCCAGGGATCGAACCAGGGAAGGCCCTGTGCACGGCAGGCACTCTACCTGCTGTGCTGTCGCTCTGGCCCCAGGAGGCCTTTGTTTCTGTTTGCCCATGTGGTCATTTGCATGAGCCACATAGTTTGGAAAAGAGAATGGAAATGGTTTCCAGCCTGTTATAGCTGCAGGTGGAGGGGTTCCCACTTCTTTTTTCTTTTCTTTTCTTTTCTTTTTTTTCTTCAGGAAAATAAGAATAAGAAAACATTTTATAGCACAGTGGGTAGGGCCTTTGCCTGCACGTGGCTGACATGGCCAACCCAAGTTCAATTCCTCCACCCTCTCGGAGAGCCCAAGCTACTGAGAGTATCTCGCCTGCAACGCAAAGCCTGGCAAGCTCCCCGTGACATATTCAATGTGCCAAAAACAGTAAAAACAAGTCTCACAATTTGTTGTGAGACGTTACTGGTGCCTGCTTGAGCAAATCGATGAACAATGGGAGGACAGTGCTACAGTGCTATTTTTAATTTTTTATTAGTGAACCCACCGTGGGGTACAGCTCAGTTACAGACTTATAAACTTTTGTGCTTGCATTCCAGTCATTCAGTGATCGAGTACCCATCCCTCTACCAGTGCCCATTCTCCACCATCAATGATCCCAGTATCCCTTCCACCACCCCCATCCCATCCCCACCCCATCCCTCCCTGCCTCTGAGGCAGGGCATTCCCTTTTTTCTCTCTTTCCTTTTGGGTGTTGTAATTTGCACTAGAGGCATTGAGTGGCCATAGTATTAGATCTACAGTCTACATTCTTACCCACGGGTGTGTCAATACAGGTGAGCAGGGGCTCTGTCTTACTCCCCTGCCCTGGCACTGCCCACACAGGGCAGGGTGGCATGGATGCAGGCTGGCTGCAGAGAGGCCGGAATGCCCCCTGAAATCCTGCACTTCCCCTTTCCTCTGCTACTCTGTCTGGACCCGGGAATTTCCTTAGGCCAGGGCAGACTCAGCTTCCCCCCCCCCTTTTTTTTTCCAATTAGGGGGCCACAACTGGCAGTGCTTAGGACTTACTCCTAGATTTGTGCTCAGGGATCACTCCTGGAAAAACTCTGGGGACCATATGGGATGCCGGGGATCGAACTCAGGTTGGCTGCATGCAAGGCAAACAAACAGCTTACCCACTCTCCAGCCCCCCAGCTCTCTTCGCTGTAGTCTGGGAACCTTTAACCCAGCACCCATGGGTGGGGTATGTCGTAGCCCCTAGTTCCTCTTCTGGAAGCTGACCTTTGGAAAACCCCCCCTCCCCACATACACACACACATGGGCTGGGCGGTAGGGCAGAGGTTGGGGGGAGGGGGCTGGCCTGTGGAGGAAGGGTGGGGCTCCACGGACCAGGAGCATCTTGGGGCTGGGTGGGGTGGACTTTCTCATGGCCCATCTCTGTGTGGGGGAGGGCAGGTGAGGCCTGTCAGGTGGAGGTGGGGGCACAGCGGACCCGGTGCCTGTGAGTGGGGGGGGGGGTCCCTTTCGGTTAACAAAAAAGGCTGGCCTGTCTCAGAGTCTGGGTGTCTCCTTTAGAATTCAAAATCAAGATACATCTCCTCCTCAGCTTTTTCGTGGCCTCCCCGTTCAGAGCTTGGCTTCTTGCGTCAGCCCTCTGACGTCTGCCTGCCGCCTTCCTGACCCCCGATTGCTCCATTCCCAGGAAAGCTTACCACACGGGCCGTCAGCTGCTTTCTGTTCCTCAGACACCGCAGCTTCCGGCCCTGTGACGACTCCAGCGGGCAGTCCTGCTCCACCATAGACCCTGGGGTAGCCAGGTGGCTTGGCATTCTCCCTTGCGCCTCTGCTGATGCAGCCTCTCATCTGGGCGGCTGATTCGCTGGCCTCAGACATCACAAACAGAGGGGGCTTTGTATCAGCCTTCGGTGCCCAACCCCCTGCCCTGGGCGCCTGCTACCCCCGGGGCCCTTCGGTCCTTGAGTGCATGACTGAGTGAGTGGGTGGGTGATGGTGGAGAAGCCGGGTGGGGGCTGTGGCTCAAAGCTCAGGCCTGACTCATTCTGTGACGGGAGCAGGCACCACCCTGCTCTGAACTTCAGTTTTCCTAATTGCAACATGAAGCGCAGGCTCCCCTTTGCACCAGAACATTCCATACTAGGCAAATAACTGAAGACTGAAATCCTAGCAGCAGCTCAGGAGCCCAACGGATTGGGGTTTCCAACACACACACACACACACACACACACACACACACACACACACACACACACACACACACACACTTCCAGTGTTCTATTCCACAAGAAGTGATCAGTCTCTGCTGTGCCTCCACAGATCTGGACAGAAACAAACAAAAAAACCCACCCTCACCTTGATGAGCATTACAGGTGATGAAGAAATTCCGCTAATGTCAGTCTTGCTTTTCTATAGTTGGATGTGTACCACCTAAATCCTTCAAAAAGCTCAAATTTTCTTTTTTCTTTCCTTTTTTTTTTTTTGTAGGGGTGGGGACATACTTGGTGGTTCTCAGGGCTTTCTCCTAGTTTTGTGCTCCAGGGTCACTCCTGGTGGGTTCAGTGGACCAGATGGGGTTACAGGGATTGAACCCAGGACAGTCCTGTGCAAGGCAAGTGCCCTACTTGCTGGACCATCTCTCTAGTCCCTTCAAAAAAGAAAAAACCCTCAAAGTTTCTTAATACTTTAGAATTTAAAAAATTTAGGATTTAAAAATCAGGTCACAGGTAGAGGAGGCTGGGGTGACGGGATGCCTCTTTTGTTGTGTCATGATGTGATGGGATGGCAAGGCAGTGTTCCAGGATATGGGCCTCAAATCCACACCACAGGATGGGGTGCGGGGGGTGCCTCTTCTCCCCCTGAGTCTCAATAGGCCCCATTGAGACTCAGTATTGATCTGCCCAAAGATTTGTGGCTTGATCTACTGTATCCGCAGAACTCTTACAGCCTGCGAGAGGGGTTCATTTGGGTGGGAATTTTTGTTTGTTTTTGTTTTCAAAGAGGAATTGAAAGAGCTATGCTTGGAATATCACGTTTCACTCAAATGAGAGAAAGAATCCGGAGTTCCGACATCCGTTGACGATCAAGAATCAGGGACGCTGTCTCGTTTGCCAAGGTGTCAAAAATCAGATGGGCTGGTCACGTAATGAGATTTAAAGACGACCGCTGGACTAGAGCTGTTACCAACTGGATCCCACGGGATGTCAAAAGACCGCGTGGCCGCCCACCTACCAGATGGTCAGACTTCTTCATCAAGATCATAAACTATCGGTTTGAGGCTCTTCATGTTCCCAGATGCCATTGGGCTACACTGGCATGCGGCAGGGACGAATGGAGACGTTACTGGCGCCCGCTTGAGCAAATCGCCGACTAACGGGAACTTAAGTGACTAAGTGATTTGTTGAGGGGGGATGGCATACCCTTGGTGCTGGAGCCTTCTCCCAGGATGGTGCTTGGCGGGTGGGGGCTTACTCCCTGCAGTTCTGGGGGAACCATCCAGTGCCAGGGATTCATCCCAGGCCTCACACAGATGTTTCAACCTGTTGAGCCACTTCCCTTTGGTGAGTGGTTTGGTGAGTGGTGTGGGCCAGACTTTAGGGCCCTCAGACATAGGTTTAAGGTTGGTGGCTACTAGAGGGTGAGGTAGGGACCAAAAACCACCCCTCCCTCTGTCTTTCTGAGCTCCTGCACAGCAAGACGGTGACCTTCACTGATGTGGAGAGGAGACAGACTATGGGCAACTGCTACCTGCTTGAGTCCAACTCAAGGAACTTTTGCTGAAATGGAATTCACTGGAATGATGGAAGTTTGAAAAAATGAAGGTGGTTCTAGAAACTTCTGGGGAAGGGAAGGAGAGAGAGATGCAGCCCAGTGTCTGTGGAAGGGAGCTGGGTTTTATTTGATAGGCATCTGATCTTGTCCGCAGATAAGCTTGGAATTGAGTTAGGGCTGGAGTGTGTTTGAAGGGGGGGGGGGGGCATGAGAAAATATTGGGCCTGGTCTTTAGGTGTGGAGGCCAGAGGCTGCCCTGAGCCCAGGGTCTAGCACCCATTGACCTTTGTCCCCACCCCACTGCGTGAGGCTGTCCTGAGGAAACCCTCTGTTCCCATGTGACCTCACTTTGGTGCCATGCCTCCGTTAGTAAGTCACTCAACAGGCATGGAGTATGGGTCAGGGAGACGAAGCAGAGGGTTGGTGTGTGTGCGATCCTTGCCTGGCACCACATAATGTCCCAAGCACTATGTTGCATAATGTTGCATGAATATTCTTTCAGTCGGAGGCATGGAGAGAAAACACACTAGAGGAATGTGAAGAGCATGGAGGGCCAAGACTCGTTCTGGCTCGAGGCAAAGAGAAACTGCCAGAGGCCTCCTTTTATTCTATTTTTTATCAGTTACATCCTAATAGCTTTATCACAGAGAAAGACTCATGAGCGAGCGTACAAACAGTTATAGGATAAACATTCGTCAAAAGACCACCAGGGTATACACTGTCTTGTCAGAGCTATGTTGTTATGATTAAAAATGTCAGAGGAAGATGTGGAACTGGACACATAGGCTCTACAGATTGATGTAATCCCATATTCTTGTGGTTGGTTGCACATAGGGCAAAGAGAAGGCTCATACTGATACCTGAAGGTCAATCCAGATTAAGGATGTGTAAGAGAGGGGGAAGCTGTTGCCTTGGACTGCCAAGATAATGTATGACTTGGCGGGTGTATGAGAGCATGCTGTACTTTGATGTGCCCCCAAACGCCCAAATCAGGGATTCCCAGCCTGAGGGAGAAGCAGGATGGGCTGTGAGCTGAAGCAGAAGGACACTGGGGCTGAAAACAAACAAGAGTCCAGGTGGGGCCTCCGCAGCTTTGGGACGGGGTGCCCCTGAGGGCAGCAGGGGGCTGCAGAGCTTCCTGTGGGAGATGGCTGTTGTAGGTAGGAAGCTCCCCACAAAAGGAGGACATGGAAATGAGTCCCAGTGCCACCGTTCTGTTACTGGGTCACCATGGGGAAATTATTTACCTCTGGAACTTCAGGCTCTTTCTATCGAGAGAGGGTCCAAGATCCCCCGAAGATGTCAGGAGGTTCATATAGAGAATAAGACTGGAACACCTAGGGGCAGAGAGCTAGAAGAGAGAGGAGGGTATTTTCCTTGCATGCGGCTGACCTGGCACCCCACCTGTTCCCGCGAGCTCACCGGGAGTAATTCCTGAGCACAGAGCCAGGAATAATCTCTGAATGTCTCTGGGTATAGCCCAAAAGACTAAAAGTAAAAGAAGGGGCTGGAGTGATAGCACCAGTGGGTAGGGCATTTGCCTTGCACATGGCTGACCCTGGTTCGATCCCCAGCATCCCATATGGTCCCCCAGCACTGCCAGGAGTGAGTTCTGAGTGCAGAGCCAGGAATAACCACTGAGCATTGTTGGATGTGACCTAAAAAGCATAATAATAATAATAAAAGAAAAAAAAAGACTACAGTGCCTGGGAGCTAGTAAACAGTATGTGGTAGCAGCCACACTGGGTCATGTGCATTGCCTTCTAGATGGCCAGTCCTTTGTATGTTTTCCCCATGGCAAGATCTAAATGGCTTGTCAGCACTATTGAACTATTAAGGAAACTGAGACCAAAGTTGGTAACTGACCCAACGATGGGACCAACAGCTAATTCAAATTCCCGTTGGCTTGAGTCAAAGGCATTGCCGTTTCGTCTGCTTGTCTCTCCCTGGGAAGGCCTAATGCTTTACAGATGCTGGTGCCTCTGGAGGGTGTGAGGCAGGGGTGGCCATTCATGTGTTCATTCATTTGGGCTGGATTGTGGAAGTTTCGCCCAGTGTCTGGGCCTGAGGTGGGGGTGACCACTGGTGTTGGGGGCAGCCAGCAGCAGTGCTGGGCCTCTTCGCTACACTTAAGATCGTCTGGGAGGTGACATGTCCATCTGGCATCTTTCACATGACTCCCAGGCTATAGCATGTTTTAGGGATGCATTTCTTTCAGTGGCTGAAGAATCCACAACTGGATGAATTCCCCATGATTTTCGTAGCCACTCCCCAGCTCTTGGGCGTTTGGGTGGTTCTCAGAGGGGGGCTCTTCTGAGCTCCTCTGCTGTGAACATTGGCATACAAGTTTTGGAGTGCACACTCCATTCTCTTGGGAACGGAACTGCTTGGACCTAAGTGGGTTCCAACACTTTCCAATCTCACTGCGTGCCTGAGTGCTCCAACTTCTCCACGTGCCTGTCAGCACTTGTCATTGTTTGCCAGAGTTGGTGGGTGTGAAATCTGTCTCACTGAGGCTCTGATTTGCATTTCCCTGATGACTAACGATGTTGAGCATCTTTTCATGTGTTTGTCGCTATTTGTATGTCTTCCTTGGAGTAATGTCGACTCAGATCCTTAGCTTACTTAAAAAAAAATTACATTAGTCTTTTTATTGTTGAGTTTCAGAGTCCTTTGTGAATCTGATTTGTAATTATCCTCTCCCCCTTCCTGGTTGTCTTTTCACTGTCTTGATAGTATCCTTTGAAGCACAAACGTTCGTATTTTGGATAAAGTCCAATTTATTTTTCTTTAGTTGCATGTTCTTTAGACACCAGATCTGAGAAACCATTTCATTTCCTCATCCAAAGCCACAAGGATTCTCACCTATATAGTTACTTCTCTGAGTTTTATGTTTTAGCTTTTATGTGAAGGACTTTGATCTATTTTGAGTTAGTTTTTTCCTATAGAGAATGAGTCAGGGATTCATAAAAATGGATAAATTTATTCTTATATAAATTTCCACTTATTTATTATAGATTTAAATGAATAAAATTCTATGTACTTATTATAGATTTATTATATATTCAATATATTAAATAAATAATAGTTATTCTTGGCATATGACTATCCAACTTCCTAGCTCCATTTATTGAAAAAAAGCCACAACTTTCAAGTATTCTTGAAACCTTTGATGAAAAGCACAGTAACCTTATGTTATAGATGTTTCTCTAAGTTAAAAATCTTACCTCTTATCTTTCAAAAAAATAAATGTAGGCTCTAGAGTACATGGCTCAACTGGTAGAGTACATTCGTTGCATGTGCAAGGCCCTGGGTTCTATTCCTATTATGGGACTGTCCCTTGGGGCCATCATGCAATGCTGGTTTGGTCCTGTATCCCCCCCATCCTCCACTGCAAGATGTGGCCCCCACTACTAATACAAAATTTAAATTCCATCTGAAATATAATGAACATAAAAGGCTAGATAGATAGTACTGTGGGTAAGGTGCTTGCTTGGCACTTGGCCAATGTGAATTCTAACCCCAGCACTTCCCGTGAACACTGCTAGGAATGGTCCCTAAGTGCAGAGGCAGGAGTAAGCCCTGAGGTGTGGCCCCCAAATCAAAATAAATAAACAAAATGAACATAAGGGAAAATGCAAAAACCCTTAATTTCTTAGGTTGGTCAATATTCACAAGGTGTTCACACCCATAGAACCACCACTCACAAACAAAGAAATGGAACACAGGGGCTAGAGAGATGGCTTCAAAGATAGTAGCACATGCTTTGCACGCAAGATCCCAGGTTCAGTCCCCAACCACCACCAAGAGTGTTCTAAACACCATGCTACGAGGTGTGGATCTCTCCAGCGCCCACAACAGAACGTTATTACTAGCATCCCGGTCGCCTTTGTGCCTCTTGGAGCAGAGATAGTGGCCACTCACCTCGCTGATGATGGCTTCTCACCTGCCTCCTGTCACAACTTTGTCTGGCCTGCATCTGAATCGTACATCATGATGCCAGACAGTCTAATACTCTGGCATCTGCTTCATTCTTCCTGTGAGCAACAAAAGCTCAATCATCGTCATGGTTTTTAGAAAGTTAGTGTCCCTTCATTCCACAGCTGTAACCTTGTAAGAATGGCCCAGCTTCATAGCAGCACTGCTAATCTCGGAAGAGATGCAAGCCAAGCAGCTAAAACTCGCCAGCACATCAGTCTTCAGACTGAGAACCCTGGAGAGGAGCGGGCTGAGTTCCCACCCAGCCCAAGTCCTGGCAGCCACACCCACACCACACAGCCATCACCATACAAAGCATGCAAATGACCCAAATTCATGGCTCATGAGTCATCATCTCTACAGAGATAATTCCAGGTACACTAGTTTTGGGACTGAGAACTCAGGGGTCTTCTCAGAGTAGGGGTCGGCAGCCTCCTCCCCACCCCCTGTACTTAGGGGAAACCCCAGTAGCCACACCACATCCTACAGCCTCCTCTATGAAAGCAACGGGCCGGTTTCCCAGCTTCATCTCAAATCTAGGAAGAGATGCAAGACAAGCTGTTGAAACTCATCGGCCCTGTTCTACAGATCCTGGAGCTCCTGGAGTATGATACCTCCAACATTCACAACACTGACAGTAGGAGCACACCAAATTTGATGAGAAAGAAGCATAGAAGCCAACTGAGCTCAAAAAGAAACAAAAATAAGAACACAGAAGGCTCAACTAGCAACAAATAGCTCAGTAAGTCCTTAGACTATGACATTAATGCCCCATGTGAAGATTAGTAACAGGAATTTTGCTCCATGGCTTGGAGGCCAGCCACACATGCTAGGGGGAAAAGGAGCTCAGATAGAGAAGGGAGCACCAAATAAATGGTGTTGGGAGGATCCTCTCAGGATGGGAGAAGCATGCTGAAAGTAGACTATAGGCCAAATGTGATTGCCACTCAATGCCTCTTTTGCAAACCACAGCACCCAAAAGGAGAGAGAGAGAGAGACAAAAGGGAATGCCCTGACACAGAGGCAGAGTGGGATGGGGGGGATGGGGGGTGGGAGGGATACTGGGATCCTTGGTGGTGGGAAATGGGCACTGGTGGAGGGATGGGTATTTGATCATTGTATAATTGAAACAAACCCAAGCCCAAAAATTTGTAAGTCTACAACTGTACCTCATGGTGTCTCACTAATAAAAAATTTTTAAAAAATGCCCCATGTGAGATGTAACAATTTTCACAAATTTTCTTTTACTGAAGCATCACCCCCACCCCCACCACTCTGCCTTTAAAATGGAATCACTGTGAATTACAAAGTTAGAAAGATATTTGTGATTTTGTTTCAGGCATATATTGTTCCAACACCAGTCCCTTCACCAGTACTCACTACCCACCACCAAAGTCCTCAGTTTTCCACCCACCTCTGCAGTTTGCCTGGTTGGTAAGCACTTTCCCCCTCCCCCATTATCATATTGTTCCCATCCCTAACATACCCCTCACCCCTGCCAAGCTTCCTACTGAAGACCAGCTCTCCTGCTCTTGGCTTCTGTTGCCACTGGGCCTTTGATATTCCTCTATGAGGTTTCTTTATATCCCACATATGAGAGAGCTCATTCTGAGCCTGTTCCTCTCCGTCTGGTTGATTTAGCTCAGCATAATACTTTCCAGATCCATCTTTCCAGTCATCAAATTGCATGACTTTATCTTTTATTTTTTTTAAGGCTGTGTAATATTTCCATGTACATTTGTACCATAGCTTTTTCTTTCTTTTTTTATTCAGTCACCTGTTCATGGGCTTTCGGGTTGTTTCCATGTTTTGGCTATTGTATGCAGTGCTGCAATTATCATAGGAGTTCAGATGTCTTTTCTTATTTGTTCTTTTGGGCCCTTGGGGTATTTTACAGGAGTGGAATTGCTGGGTCATATGGAAAATGAATTTCTAGTTTTTTAAGCAATGTCTATATTGTCTTCCGAAAAAAGCTGGATCAGGTGACATTCACACCAGCAGTAAATGAGAGTTCCTTTCTCCACATACCCATGCCAGCACCGGTTGTTGTTCTCTCTGATGAGTGCCAGTCTCTGTGGTATGAGGTGATATCTCAGTGTTGTTTTGATTTGCATTTCCCTGATGATTAGTGATATAGAGCATTTTAATATGCTTTTTGGCCATCTGCATTTATTCTTTGAAGAAGCTTCTGTTCATGTCTTTTTCCCATTTTTTGATAGGGTTGAATGTTTTTTCTTCTATGCTTTATATACCTTGGAAATTAACCCTTTATCGGATGAGTAGTAGGCAAATCATTTCTCCCACTTTGTGGGCTGTCTTTGTATTCTGGTCATCACTTCCTCTGAGACTTCTTAATTTAATTTAGTCCCATTTGTTTATCTCTACTTCTACTTGCTTGGTCAGTGGCATTTCATCTCTAAAGATGCTTCTCGCTTCAGTATCATAGAGAGTTCTGCTTACATTTTCCTCTATGTACCTTATGGACCCAGGTCTGGTATCTAGGTCTTTAATCATTTTGATTTGACTTTTGTGCATGGCATTAAAAAGAGTTCTGAGTTTATTTTTTTCTTGTGGTCAACCACTTTTTCCAACACCACTTGTTGAAGAGATTTTCCTTGGTTCATGTCATACGTTTTGCTCCCTTATTAAAGATAGCTGACTATCTACCTCAGGGTCTATCTCTGGGTTTTCTAGTCTATACCATTGATCTGAAGGTCTGTTCTTATTCCAATCACATGCTGTTTTATTTACTACCATTTTATACCTAAGTTTGAAGTTAGGGAAAGTGATACCTCCCATCTTCTTTTTCCTGAGGATTGCTTTAGTTATTTGGGATCGGAGTATTATTCCATATAAATTTCCGGGGATTTTTAAAATGTATTTCTTTGAAAAATGTCATGGGTATTTTTTATTTTTACTTTTTTCAGGGGTTACTCCTGGCTCAGCACTCAGAAGTTACTCCTGGTGGTTCTTGGGGGACTATATGGGATACCGGGGATTGAACCCAGCTTGGCGTGTGCAAGGCAAATGCCCTACCTACTGTACTATTGCTTCGGCCCCATCATGAGTATTCTGATAGGGGCTGCATTGAATCTGTACAATGCTTTGGGAAGTACTGCCATTTGACAACATTTATCCTTCTAATCCATGAGTAGAGGATGTTTCCATTTTTTTGTGACCTCTTATTTCTTGAAGTAGTGCTTTTCAGTTTTCTATTAAGTTAAACCAAATTCTAGATATTTGATTTCTGAGACACAATCATAAATGGGACTCTTTTTAAAAAAAATCTTTCTCTTCCATTTCATTATTTGCATTTGGGGAAGTCTCTGGACTTCTGTGTGTTAATTTTGTAGGAAAAGCATATGGAATCGCGTTAATTTTGTAGCCTGCCACTTTACTTACAAATCAGTTATTTCTGGGAGCTTATTTGCAGAGTCTTTAGGGTTACTGAAGTACATTTTTTAATGAATCCATTAGCCATTTTGTTGTAACAAGCAGTTTAAAATAAATTGTTTTGTGCCTGCTAAGGGGACAGTCTTGAGTGGATGGGTGGGTGGGTGGGTGGGGTGGAAACTGAGGGCAATTATGGAGAGAAGGTCACACTAGTAGTGGGATTGGTGGAAATGCCTGTAACAACTGTATTGTGAACGACTTTGTAAACCACAGTATCTAAATATAGTAAAAAAAAAAAAAGCTAGAATCCCTTTTGGTACATTCAATAAGCAATCAATGCTTGTATGCCAGGTCCTGCTCTAGGCCCTGGAATGAGGCAGGGAACAAGACAGAAAAGCTTCTCTTCCCTCAGAACTCACATCGTTTGGTGCGAGAGGCTGACATCAAAGACAACAAGTAAATATGGAGCATGTTGGGTGAGGACAAGTTTGATGGAGAAAAATTGGAAAATAAAGCAGGGAAACAACTGAGGAGCAGAGTGTTGTGCTATACAGGATGCTAAGGAAGGCCTCACAGAGGAAGCCATGTTTAGGCGAAGAATTGAATGCTGCAAAGGGAGCCATGGTGATTTCTAGAGGAAGAACAAATGTAAGGGCTGGGGCAGTGGCAGGCCTGGCATTTGCCAGGAGGCCTGGGTAGCTGAAGCTGAGTGAATAGGAGGGTCAGACAGAGCATCAGATGCAATATCAATCAAGGTCATTCAAGGCTTTCTCTCTGAGATGGGAGGGACCAGAAAGGGAAGCTTCATTAAAGGAGTGACATCACTGAACCATTTTTGGGGGGAGGACGTTGGGGGGGGGGTTATAGGGACTACACCAGGCTGTGTTTGGGGCTTACTCCTGACTCAGGGATCACTCCTGGTGATGCTTGGGGAACCATCTGCAATACCAGAGATTGAACCGGGGTTGGCTGCTGCAAGGCAAATGCCTTACTATACTCATGTACTATCTCTGTCACCCCTCATTTAACCTTTCTAAAGGAGACACCGTGGCTGCTCTATTGAAGTAAGATTTGGAATCACAGAGAAGGACTAGCACTCTTTCCATAGTCGTGAGAAGGATGATGGGGACTTGGCCCTGGTGATAGCTGTCAGGTTAGCAGGAATTGAATTCTGGATATTCTGAATTCCAGATGCGTTGTTTGTTTTTGGACACACGCAGTGGTGTCAGGACTTACTTTGAGCTTTACACTCAGGGATCACTCTTAGGGATGCTCAGGGCACCATATGGAATGCCGAGGATCAAACCCTACCTGGCTGCATGCAAAACAAGTGCCCTATGCGACGTAGTATCTCTCCAGCCTCCTCTGGATATATTTTGAAGGTCTAGTTGGAGAATTAGCTTCCAGAATGGACGTGAGGCATGAAACAAGAGGAGATGGGTCAATATTTTCTAGGTCCAGTGGCTGAACGTTTTAAGTAATCGCCTACTGCTGGGCACGTAGAAAGCTTCCCTCTTTCCGCAGGTAGATGAGGAGGCTGTACTTCTTCCAGAACACCTACCCTGACGTAGATTTAATATATATATTAAAGCCTTGTTCCTGACGCCCCATTCGCTCTCAATGGAACGACCATCTCCGAATGCAACAGCTATGTGTACCTAGGTCGAGAGGTCAACATGACAAATGACCTGGCACCCGAGCTGCGCAGGAGGAAGAGAGCGGCTTGGAACGCCTTCAAGAACGTCGAAGAAATAGCTAAGAGGACGAAGAACCTCCGGCTCCGGGCACATCTCTTTGATTCCACTGTTCTTCCTGCATTAACATATGCCTCAGAGACCTGGGCCCTACGCAAACAAGATGAGAACGCCATTCAGGTCTCCCAAAGAAGAATAGAAAGAGCTATGCTTGGAATATCACGTTTCACTCAAATGAGAGAACGAATCCGGAGTTCTGACATCCGTCGACGATCAAGGATCAGGGACGCTGTCTCATATGCCAAGGTGTCAAAAATCAGATGGGCTGGTCACGTAATGAGATTTAAAGACGACCGCTGGACTAGAGCTGTTACCGACTGGATTCCACGGGATGTCAAAAGACCGCGTGGCCGCCCACCTACCAGATGGTCAGACTTCTTCATCAAGATCATGAACGATCGGCTTGAGGCTCTTCATGTTCCCAGATGCCATTGGGCTACACTGGCATGCGGCAGGGACGAATGGAGACGTTACTGGCGCCCGCTCGAGCAAATCGACGACTAAAGGGAAGTTAAGTGATTAAGTGAAGTGATATATATATATATATATATATATATATATAAAGAAAATTGTTGGCAGGGGGGCTTTCTGGCATGCTTGCCTACTTGGCTTGGGACAGCGTTTGAAGGCGCGGGCTCTAGTTCCCTGTCACCCACAGGGTCCATGGGGCCTTCAGGGCCAGTACCTGACCCAACCAGGCAGGGTACATGTCATTTCCCCAGCCCAGCGGATCAGCCCTGAGCGGCCCCTCCCTAGCCAGGCTCAGGCGCGCTCTTGGCGCTGAGGCTGTTTGCGCCAGACTGGAGGGGCGGGGCCGCCGACCGGGATGGGCGTGGCGAGCGCGAGGACTGGGCGTGTCGGGGGCGGGGACTGGGCGTGGCGAGAGGCGGGGCTCGGAGTCAGCCTTCGGGGCGGAGGCGGGTCCCGGGAGCCAGAGCCCAGGCGGACGGAAGAGCCAGAAGTCTTGAGTGACCCCGCAGCAGAATCCAGGTGCTGACCGCACCGTGGTGAGTGTCCCTGGGCCCAGCGCGGGGAGTGATAGAGAGCCGGTGGGCACCAAGGGTTCCCTGCCACCCCGGGACTGCGGACCCCTGTCTTCAGAGCTGCCCCGGGACAGCTGTCTAGGTTTCTCCCCTCCGAGAGTTCAGCGTCTGAAGGAAAGGCAGAAGCAAAGGGGGTCTTTAGCAGTTAGGGAGCTCGCTGGTGGGTTTTGGTTCCGAAGGATCAGAAGCGTCCGTGGGCAGCACCTCCAGGGTCCAGCCGCCTTTGAGTCTGATGAGGCAATGATTTGGGAGTTATTGGGGGTGGGGGGGTCAATGGAGAGAGATCCTGCAAAGTTGGGTGCCTGAGACTGGAGAGGGGAAGCCAGGCTTAGGGACTCCAAGAGACCTCTCCTCTCTCTGAGCCTCGGTTTCCCCTGTGCTTTGCAGAGAAGGGAGGGATGATTGATAGGAGGTTCTTGGTGGAGAGTGCGGGGTGAGGGCAAGTGTGAAGGCCCTAAGCAACGTGGGGTAGGGGCTGTTTGGGGAATACAGAGGACTGCTGTCCAAGCCCACAGACCAGGAATCCTGCTGGGAAGGACCCAGGAAAATAGAGTTGAACCCAGGCAGGCAAGAGAGGGCCTTATCTGAGGATGGAGAAATTCCACTGGGAAGCAGAAAAGCTGGGCGTGGGCAAGAACAGAGGATGGACTCATAGAGCCACAGACCCGGGGAGCATCTCCGGGGATCCCCCAGCCCCCCCGCACCTGTCTGCAGGGGAGTGGGGCCAAGACTTCAGCTCAGGCCAATCAGCTGGTCCAGGGCCCAGTGATATCTGGCTGCTCCTGGTCTCAGGATGGAAGGCAGTTGTCCTCACGTGAGCCTAGAGCTGAGGGACGTCATGGGTTGTTCCTTCCCTTTGCCCCCTGGAAGTCCCCCTTCTCTTCACATGGCCTCGCCTTCCCACCCAAGCCCAGTGATGCCGTCTCTGAAGGAGAGCCAGGAAGGCAGTGACCATAGACTGACTTTAGACTGCCTCAGTTTACTGCAGGTGCCACAGGGACAGAAGACAGAATATTAGGGGCAGTTTTATTGAAACCATAATGAAAGAACCTGTGTCTTTTTCTTGCTTTCCCATTTACTTGTTCCCCTCCCTACCCCCAAATTATTCAAAGCCTTATTTGCGGTTGGAATCATTTTTTTTTTTTAAGCAAAAAAGCAAACAAGCCCGAAAAAGGAACCAAGCCCTTGTCTCAAATGCTCTCAGAGCATTCGCTGCCCCGGGAACCTTAGCATCTGGCTTGCCCAATCTGAGCGGAGTCCATCCCAGCAGATGCACTAACAAAGGACAAATTGTCCCCTTCACACTTGCTCAGAGTAAAGCAAGAGGACCAGGGAAGTGGCGACTCCACCGGCATGAGTGGGTTTAAACACTGCATGCAGCAGTTAATGGCAGCCCTATCCCCTTTCTGATAGCTGCAGAATGACTTAGTCCCTGTCCATTGCAAAGGCGGAGAGCATGGTAAAGCAACCAAACCCCCGCTCGAGGGAACTAGAGATGGTGCAGCAGCGAGGGAAGAACTTGCTTTCCATGTGGCCAGCCCCAGGTTCAATCTCTGGCACTCCAAATGGTCCCCCAAGCACTGCCAGGAATAAGCCCGGAGCACAGTCCGGTGTGGTCCCACCTTCCTCCCCATCCGAATGCAACATGCACCATACTGGTGTTACTGGTTCTATCTTCGAGGACTTTTTCCAAGACTTTCCTTGATCTCGGAATACCTCCAGCTATACCAAACTCTTGAAGCAAAAAAACGAGGCAGGTAGCAACAGGCATGTGTGCACTCATCTGAGAGAAACACTGCTGGCCTGTGATTCCAGCAGCATGAGTCCGGAAGTGAGAGAACTTTTGGTCTCATTCCCAGCAGAAGCAGAAGCAGACGGAGGCAACGCAGGATGCCCCGAGCAAAGCCCTGAGCTGCCTCGTGAGAACTAGCAGTGGTTGTTTCAGTTGAGAAAGGACAAGGGCTGTCACCCTGGTCCTTGGGGATTCTCCCTGCTCTGAGGTTTCTGGAAGAGGGCCAGGACAGAGATGGGACTTTCCTGCCAGGGTGCACGGACCTAGTGCCTGCCTGAGGAGCCTTGGTGGCACTGGGTGGCCTGTGCCATGACTTTTGGGAGGGGCCTTTCCCTGCACACTCTCTGCTTTGTATCCCCCACCTCTGCCCCCTCGCCCCCCCTCCAACCAAGCGAACATGCCTGTCTCAGGGGGCCACTCTGCCAGGGTCACGGTGGCTGCCCAGGGTCAGCTGCCGGAAACTGCTGAGAATGACAGTGTCTCTCATTCTGGCTTCCGGCCCATCCGTTTGGGGTTTCCCCGGGAGGTGGGTTCTGGGGCACAGGTGGACCTGCCCATCCTGAGCCACCTGGCCTTTGCCTTCCTGCTCTGGGCCTGCTGGGCTTGGGTAGGAGAGAGGGTGTAGTGCTCAGGGTGAGTGGGGCACGCTGCCTTCCCCTTCTGAGTGTCCCAGCTCCTCATTCTTGGCACACCCCCATCAGGGCAGAGAGTGAGTCACCTGCATCTCTGGGTCCAGAGGCAGGAGAATAAGAGGGTCTGCCCCAAGACCTGAGAAGGAGCGAGGGGTGAGGGCTGGTGGCTGCACAGCTGAGAATCACTCCAGGCCATCCAGAGCTCTCTCTGCCCCTTCCTGCTCTCCTCCCCCTGCTCAGCATCACCCCTGGGTTCCAGAAGGCTCTGCTCCGGGATGCACTCCCAAGACGGCAGACGTGCAGACCCCTTTGCTGCCTCACTTTCCCCATCCTGGCCAGGACATGACTACGAGCACAGTGTCAGCAGCCTTCTCTTCCTATGTCTTGGCTGGCTTTGGGAGCATAGATCCAGAAGGTTCTAGTTTCCCCCTCCCCTCAGAGGAATTTTTTATTCAGGAACATTCCTATTCTCTTCCTCCTTCCAAGACCTTGCCCTGTGGTGCCAAACTCAGAAATGTCAGGATAAATGACATTCTGCTTGGGTGGGAAGGAAGCAACACACACACACACACACACACACACACACACACACACACACACACGGAAAGGAGTCCCCTACTCCTGGTGTATCTTCCTTTGAGAGTCCCTTTGAGGGTTTCGGAATGGCCCTGCGTTAGGGAAAGCCGTTCCTCTTCTACGTTCCATCCTACGCATGCATTCACTTTCACTTTTCCTGGGCCCTCCCTCAGCCTGTCTCCAGACCCCGTGACTGGGTGACCATTGTGACCATCGCAGGACAGGAAAGACCTCGCCCGTCGAGAGGTTTTCTCTGCTACTGGCCTGCCACTCCCAGGGCTCAAGCTCCCAGCATTCGCTTCCCTCGGAACCCCCAGAACCGAACCTGAGCACTGAGCCTAGAGCACGCCATGGACACAGACCACAGCGAATAATGTCAGGGCATCAGAGGTTTGGGGCGAGGTGAGGGCGGGTCTCTTGGGAAGAGGGAAGTGGTGGGGGGAAGGCTTCCTTAACTCAGGTACAACTTGTTTTGCACCATGATTCTTGCTTCATCTCTGCTGGGATACAGTGTCTTTAATAGCTCTGTTCTGGGGCTGCCCCTTGGGGTAGTCGGTGGGTCCCTACACAGACGCAGGCTTGGGGCACCCACTGGAGAGGAGCTGAAGGCCTGCATTTGTCCCAGAAGCTGTACCTCATTTAGCTGTGCATCCTTGCTGAGGGCACTAATCCTCTCTGTGCCTTACTTTTCCCATCCGTAACCAGGGCTGACCATTGTGCCTGCTTTCGAGTGGCTGGGAGAGTTGACTGGATTCACGCGAGAAAGCTCTCACAATGGCACCTGGCCTGTTGTGTGAACCTCACAAACACTAAGTCAAGCTGAACCATGACTGATGCATGCTGCAATGACTTGAGTCCAGCCAGCATGGAAAAAGCCCTTTCACTCTGCTGGAAAGAGAATTAATTCTGCATCCCTTAGGAGACATTGCTTTTAATATTGGTTGAAGCCTTTTAAAGTGGATTAAGTCAGGGATGAAGCCAGGATGTGGGCGCTGGGGAGCGTGATTGAATTCCTGGCTGCTTCCAACTCTGTGGGGACTTGAGGCGGTTCCTTGCCGCCTTTGAGCCTCCGTAGGAGTGTCTGTGCCATGAGGGTGGGGTTGGGGGTGGGGGGCTTGGACTACAGCTGTGTTGTGCTGAACTCCCCGATTTCCCTCCTCCAGGCGGTGATATGTGCACGCAGGAAGCTTTCCAGGCACAGAGGGGCCAGTTGGTGGGGCAGCTGGTCTCAGGCTCCCTGGAAGGCTTCGAGAGTGTCCTGGACTGGCTGCTGGCATGGGGCGTCCTCTCCTGGGAGGACTATGAGGGTCTCAGCCTCCTGGGCCAGCCCCTCTCCCATTTGGCCAGGCGCCTCCTGGACACAGTCGGGAAGAAAGGGGCGTGGGGCTGTGAGCGACTCATCGAGGCACTGCACAAGGCCCAGGCCCAAGACCAGGCCCCTGAGCTCCCGGCCAGCTGGCACCCCCACACGCCCTGTGACCTGCAGAGCCACCGGCCCGCGGTCATCAGGAGACTCTACAGCCACGTGGAGGGCGTGCTGACCCAGGCGCAGGAGCGAGGCTTTGTCAGCCGGTACGAGTGTGATGGAATCAGGCTGCCCATCTTCACGTCATCTCAGCGGGTAAGGCGCTTCCATGTTAGGGTTTCGGGACCCATGGGCAAAGGGAGCATCCTCACCTCGCCTCACGTGTCTCTGAGTGTCTGGGGGGAGACTTGGGCTGTGGTACTCTCCCTCCCAAGGGAGCCTGGCAGGTGACAGGTGCTCTGGATCTTTGGAGTCTGACTTCTGATGAGAGGAAGGGGCTGTGTGCATGCAGTCGGGGTGGGGTATGGCTTTGGATTCTGTCACTGCCTTCAGGCTCACTGAAATCAGTCTCTCTGCGGAAACGCTTCAGCCTGAAGCTCGTCTGCGCTGGTTTCCTTGTTCAAAAGACATCAGTGAAGTCCTATGGCAAACTCAGGGCATTGATTTCCATCATGTAGCAGTGTCTAGTACAAAGTAACCCACACCCCGAGTTCCCATCAGGTCTGAAATGAAAGATAGCTGTGCACTTTTGTTGGTTAGTTTTGGGGCCACATTCTATGGTGCTCTTACTGCCGGCAGAGCTTGGGGAACCAGAGGTGCTGGAGGTTGGTGTGGGGTTGGCAATTCTAAGGCAAGTGCCCTACCTGCTGTACTAACTCTCTGGCCCCTTATGCGCCTTTCACTGTTATCTGGTGGTGGCTGTTTTTTTTTTTCCTCCCCAAACCTTACCCTTTACTTTTGTTGTTTTGATGTCCACAGGCAGAGCACGTGGTTGTGATGCTTGCGATGGTTACACAGTTGGTTGCAGTTTTCACACTTGTGGTGCTGGGGATCACACTCAGTGATATGGGGGGGTGCTGGGGATCAACTCATGATCTCACACATGCAGGGCAGGCACTCTACTACTGAGACACATCCTCAGAGCCCCTACTGGTGACTTAAAGAAAAAGCTCAATAAAAACAAATGATTGTACTTAATAATAATCCAGCACACTAGGTGTTAATTTTGTTTAAATGCCCATGTTGAATTTTTGGTGACATAGCATTAAATCATAGCCATTTGGATTTGGGATGTAAATGCCTTTAAAAAAATGCAACGATTTGACAGAGAGACCATGAAGACAGAAGCTTTGGGTTGTTTTGAAACTCATTGTTTTATTTCTCTGCAAAGTCATGCTCAGGATTCCTGTGATACAGCTAGTAATAGGCATCCCATTTTACAGATTGAGAAATTGAGACCCAGAAAGTACTTTGAGCTCATAGTTGAGAATAAGTAGCCTAATGTTGCGTTCATTCATTTATTATTCATTTGTTCATCAACTTACCCAGAATTTATTTAGCTACCTAGTGCTTGGTGATAGCACAGCGGGTAGAAATTTGCTTTGCACACAGCCGACCCGAGTTCAGTTCCTCTGCCCCTCTCGGAGAGCCTGGCAAGCTATCGAGAGTATCCCGTTCTAATGACAGAGCCTGGCAAGCTCCCCGTGGCATATTCAATATGCCAAACACAGTAACAACAAGTCTCACAATGGAGATGTTACTGGTGCCCGCTCAAACAAATCGATGAACAACGGGAGGACAGTGCTACAGTGCTACCTAGTACTTGGCAGTACTCTGTCTTCAAGTTTATTTTGCTCAAGAGTTCTTTGCAAATAACAGGGACTAAATAAATACTTTTTGTGAAGTATATGACTTTGTGAATGAATGAATTGGAATTGTCCTGCAGTGTTGGAATGGATTAGAATGGGAAACTAACTTTAATATTTTGTTTATTTGAAAAATAATAATTGATGACCACTTGAGTCTAGGTAAGCTTCAGTCATGACATGAAATAAACTGGTTCAAGATGAATGTTTGCAAAGCGACATGGTGTGGTCCCTTCCAATTAGTGAAATAAAAGGCATACCATGGGGGTTGGAGAGATGGTCAAAGGACTGGAGCGCATACATTGCATGCATGAGGCCTCAAGTTTGATTCCTGGCACTGAATGCCCCTCTCCCCAGCAACGTATCTCTCCAGTCTAGGATTGTTTTGTATGCACTCATAGACTGATGTTATAATTTCCTACTAAGAGATGTTGCCATGAGGGGCTGGAGCGATAGCACAGCGGGTAGGGCATTTGCCTTGCACGCAGCCAACCCAGGTTCGATTCCCAACATCCCATGTGGTCCCCAAAGCACCACCAGAAGTAATTCCTGAGTGCATGAGCCAGGAGTAATCCCTGTGCATCGCCAGGTGTGACCCAAAAAGCAAAAAAATAAATAGAGAGAAATCTTGCCATGAATTTCAAGTTAAGGGGCTGAAAGATGCTGTAAAATAAAATGAAATGTGAGTTTGAAATCTCTGTATCACTGTCCTCCCATTCTTCATCGATTTGCTCAAGTGGGCCCAATAACATCTCCATTGTGAGACTTGTTGTTACTGTGTTTGGCATATGGAATACGTCACGGGTGCCAGGTTTTGTCATGCGGGCTAGATACTCTCGGTAGCTTGCCAGGCTCTCCAAGAGGGGCGGAGGAATCGAACTTGGCTCAGCCAGGCTGGCTGTGTACAAGGCAAACGCCCCACCATTTACCAAGTGCCTGTGGGGTGTTCGGTTCTGGGTCTCTCCCTTTTGGCATATCATCTCATCTGACCCATTCTACTGCCTTCCAAGATTATTGGGCAACTACATGCTTCTCAAGAAGATACCGCATAGGCATGCCTCTGGAAGGTGGCCCAGTTAGAATTTGAATGCGGGCCTGTTTGTCACGGAAGCTCAGGTTCTTCAGCTAAGCCATAAAATGTCAGGGCTTCATAAGGTAAACTTGCTTCATTGGCCATAATAGCCTTTAACGAAGTTGAGATGGAGCTCCAGCTCAAGTACCAGTTGTCAGTCTGGCTCGTGAAACTGCTAAAATTGATAGGGCCAGGGTTCTGAGTCAAAGTTCTTTACTCCTTTACAATATTAAACTTGGGAGGATACCTATAGAAAAAAAATAGTTTTAGATGCTATAGCATAAACATGTGCTCATCTCCCAGATGAAGATATAGAATGTTTCTGCTCTCTTTCTCAATTACAGTTACTGGTGGGAATGAAGACTGACTTTTGTACTAATTGCTTCTTTGCATTTCTTTTCAGTTTTAGCACCTTATCCAGTAATTCCCTAAATACTGTGTTGTTTTATTTTGAAAGACTGAGTAGAAGGCATGAACCTACTTATGTCAGGAAGCTATCTGTGAATGCTTTCTTCCCATTCCCCTCCCACCCTTCCCCTGTTTGAAACTTTATTTAAACAGTCATTCCAGGTGCTGGAGTGATAGCACAGTGGGTAGGGCATTTGCCTTGCATGCAGCCAACATAGCCAACCCGAGTTTGATTCCTCTGCCCCTCTCGGAGAGCCCGGCAGGCTACTGAGAGCATCTCGCCCTCACGGCAAAGCCTGGCAAGCTACCCGTGACATATCCGATATGCCAAACACAGTAACAACCAAGTCTCACAATGGAGATGTTACTGGGCCTGCTCGAGAAAATCGGTGAACAACGGGAGGACAGTGACAGTGACAGTGACATTTCAGGTATTCAGTATTCCAACACCAATCACCAGCGTGACATTCTTTCTCTCCACCAATGTCTCAAGTTACCCAGTCACTCCTCCCCCTCCTTAGCAGGCACAAAATAATTTATTTTATATTGCTTGTTACAACATAGCTCATAATGAGATTACTAAAGTTATTGTCTGAGGATTTGCTGAGCTGTTAGGAGCTGGTTGAACCTTCTGTGCTGTTGTTTTTGCTAGTTGAGCTAAGTGGGCTTCTACACAACTTTCCCATCTAAATTTTTGTGTTCCTTAATGTCTGTGCCAACTTTGGAACTGTCGTGTGGTTGTGTATGTGGCCCTGTGCTCCTGCAGCTCAATCACTAGGATGATTCAGCAACATGGTGTGTCAGAGCAGCTGGGGCTTCTCTCTGAGTTGGGTTTTGGGACCCAGCTGTTTAAATGTGAATGGAAGCGGATGTGGGTGGGTGGGATGCCGGGCCCTCCAACAGGACAAGAACTTGGCTCGCACCATCCCAAGAAGGTTCTAGTAACGTGGGCCTAGAGATCAGTCCTAGCAGACTGGTTCAGCATGGCGGCTTCGCTCTCTGTTCATTTCTTCTTAGGGGAAGACCCCAGGGCAGGGAAGCCTGAATCGCAACAAGGTCTTGGACCGTGGTTTGTATTTTCCTTGTTTGGGAAGTCAGGGGCCACAGTCACGATTGGTTTCTGAAAATGCAAGACTTATTGAAGGTCTGTTAGGCAGATGTTAATCAGGACCTGGATGTCTGGTTAGAAAATCGTTGGTCAGAAGAAGGGACTGCTTTGGAGGTTCACTTCTTAGCTTTCCAAAGCCAGGCCCCAGGAACAGAGCAAAACTAAATACTGTGTGGTTGAGATGAATGATCCTTAGCTGACCCCAGCCACAGGGGTGGAGAGGAAGAATGATAAAACTGTGGTGAAGAAAAGCCACATTAGATAAAGTTTAGGGCTAGGCATGCCTAGACATCTTGGAGATAACAGCCCTATCACGCCTGAGTCTTGGACTTCTTTTTCAGAACTGGGGGCCCTTTTATTTTATTTTATTTGGAGAGGCACTGACAGTGCTCATGGCTTATTCCTGGCTCTGTACTCAGGGATCATTCTCGGTGGGGCATGAAGGACTATATGGGGTACCAGGGATCAAAACTAGACGGGCTATGTGAGAGGCAATTGCTCTATCTGCTGTACTATTCTTCTGGCCTCAGATGGTGATCCTCTCCCTGTCATCCGGAGTCTTCCTATCAGAGCTCTTCTATATCTTGAAGACTTCCTTTTTTATGGTTTGCTTCATTTGGGAAAATTATCACCTCCCATCAGTCCTTTAGAATGAATGTAGGGGATTGTCTCTTACCAGTCTAAAAGTTTGCTCATGTTGGAATGATAGTCTGGCCAGGTATAAATTTGTTTTAAATTGGTCATTATTTCCCTTTAGGATTGTGAGAAAACTCTTTTTTTCCCTTTTCTTTTTCCTTTCTGTGTCATGATGGTGCCAAGGATTGAACACTGGGCCTCCCCCATGCGAGGCAAGTACTCTGCTGCTGAGCTGTATACCCCCAGACAGTGTAGTTATTTTTTTTGTTGAGATGAATTTCTAAGCCATGTTATAACATTTTCAGATGCTGGTCAATTTTCTTTTGGTCCTGAACAACCTGAAATTTTATATGTGTATGTGTGAGTGTTCTTCTGCTATGTCACAGAAGGCACTTGGAATCTGGAAATTCACATCTTCTTGCCCTAGACTGATTTATTATTTATTTTTATTTTCATTTTCTTATCTTTATGAAACTGCTATCTTATATTTGGTTTTGGGGCAACACATGGCATGTGCTCAGGGGACCATATGTAGTTCTGGGGATTGAATGGGGTAGCATGTAAGGCAAGTACCCTACTCCTCTCTCTCTCTCTCTCTCTCTCTCTCTCTCTCTCTCTCTCTCTCCCTATTAAATTACTATTCTTTGACTTTTCTGCATAATTGGACTGATCATTTAATCTGTTTCTACTTCTCATCTATTTGCCATCTCTTAAGTAGAATTAATAGTAGGTAGTTGGAGATGCATGTCCATTGATCCCAGGAACGGTTCAGATTGGAGATGAAAGTGTGGAAGTCATGGGCAGAGTGCATATTTCAAGTCACAAAACTTGGATGGAATAGCCTTCTTTTCAACTACATGATTTCCAGTTTCTAGAATTGTTTATATTTTAAAAATAAATTATTCATTTGTCTGTTTGTTTTTGTGCCACATCTGGTGGTGATCAGAGGTTAACCCTGGCTCTGTGCTCAGGAATCACACACCTGACAGTGCTTGGGGGATCATATGGCAGGCCAAGGATTGAACCCCGGTTTGGCCACAGGCAAGGCAAGCACCTTATCCACAATTTTTCCTATTTTTATAGGCTTATGGGCTTAAGTTTTTTGCTGTTCACCTTTTTTAGTGGATTTTGAGAGGGAGCCAGTTTGGAAATGTGTGTGTGTATGTGTGTGTGTGTGTGTGTGTGTGTGCGTTTCTCAAATATGTAATACTATATTGATTTCATTAAACTCATCCTTTTGTTTCATTGTTTTCCTGGTCCTTTGTTTGCTGAAATCAAGATGCATATGAAATTGTGGCAATATGGGGCCAGAGCAATAGTACTATGGGTGAGGCATGTGCCTTGCATGTAACTGGCCAGGGTTTGAATCCCGCATTTCATATGGTCCTCCAAGCATCACCAGGAGTAATCCCTGAATGCAGAGCCAAGAGTAACTCCTGAGCCATCACCAGGTGTGAGCCAAGAAGCCAAAAAAGAAAGGAAAGAAATTGTGGTGATAAGTAGAAACCTACCCACAGAAACCCACCAGCCTTTCTAGTGAAGTAATGACTGTTTATTTCCCCATAGGCGAGAAGGCTCCTTGACCTCGCCACAGTGAAGTCAAATGGACTGGCCACCTTTCTTTTACATCATATTCAGGAGTTGCCAGTTCTTTCCTCTCTGTCTTTTGAAGGTATGTATGAATGCATGTATGTGTTCTCATTTTACCAGAAAGGGAAAGGAAGGCTGTGGAGACTAATGATAAAGAGCATAATAGCACCAAGGTCTCATTAATCTATTGGGAGTATTTAAAGGCTGAATGTGTGTAATGCTGACTCTTAGTTTTACTATTTCCTTCACTGGAGGACAGCTGGAACAAACTCAGATTGAGGACATACTACAGGGTTTTTGTTGTTGTTGTTGCTGCTGCTGCTGTTTGTTTTAACAGTCTCATTATCCATAGCCCAAAAAATACGAATTCATTTTCTGAGATGGGGCTGTATCTCTTGATTTCTGTGATTTAGCTGTTTCCTATCAGAAATCTGAGACCCAAGTTGAATTAGATAATGTGTGTGTCTCTCATTTCACACCATCACTAACCTGATGGGAACGTCTAGGATAATCTAATGTGAACATGCCGGGCTTCCTGCCTGGTACTTTCTTTACACTGTTGTTGTGACAAGTCTGGTAAGCCAGTGGTGTTTCCTCCACTTTTCAGATGCAAAAACTGGAGCAGGGAAGTTGAGTGAAGAGGTGAAGGAAGATGGGCCTGGATATAGATGATTTGTACACATATTATTTTTTCTTGGGAGAACAGATTGTCAATTGTACAGATGATGCAAATCTGAGGGTTTAGTTCCCAATTACTGCAGGATAAAATCCCCAGCCCAGAGGTCACCTGAACTGTGTGTGGTGCTGGCAGATGGATTTATCATCCTGAGCTCTTCTCTATAGGCAGCAAGATGCCTGGGGGTATTGAATGGAAGCCTATTTTTGGCACCAGGTGTGCACCGCACCACCCACCTGGATATACAGCATCTAACCCAGATATACAATATCTCTCCCAGGGGTACATCATATTACCCAAGTGTGCACTATCTCACCATGATATGCACTATCTCTTGCAAGTGCACATAATCTCACCCAAGTGTTCATCATCTCTCCTGGGTGTGCATCTTCTCATCTAGGTACCCACCATATTACCCAGGTGTGCACCATCTCTCCCAGTTATCTACCATCTTACCTGGCTATTCACCATTTCACCCAGGCATACACCTTCTCTCCCAGATGTGCACCATCTCACTCAGGTATCCACCATCTTACCCAGGTGTGCACCATCTCTCCCAGGTGTGTACCATCTCTCCCAGACATGCACCATCTCATCCAGGTGTGCACTATCTCTCCCAGACATTCACCATCTCACCCAGGCTTGCACCATCACTCCCAGGTACTCACCCTCTCTCCTAGACATGCACCATCTCTCCCAGGTATCCACTATCTTACCCAGGCATACACCATCTCTCCCAGGTATGCACCATATCACTCAGGTGTGCACCATCTTTCCCAGGTACCCACCATCTCACTCAGGTGTGCACCATCTTTCCCCTGTACCCACCATCTCACCCAGGTGTGCACCATCTTTCCCCCGTACCCACTATCTTACCCAGATGTACACCATCTTTCCCAGGTACCCACCATCTAATCCAGGTGTATACCATGTCTCCCAGGTGGGCACCATCTCTCCAAGGTATCCACCATCTTATCCATTTGTGTACTATCTCTCTTAGGTATCCACCATCTTACCCAGGTGTGCACCATCTCTCCTAGGTATCCACTATTTCTCCCAGGTGTGCACCACCTCACCCAGGTATCCACTGTCTTACTCAGGTATGCACCATCTCTCCCCAGTACCCACCATCTCCCCCAAACATGCACCATCTCTCCCAGGTACCCGCCATCTCATCCAGGCATGCACCATCTCACCCAGATATTCACCATCTTACCCAGATATTCACCATCTTACCCAGGCATGCGCTATCTCTCCCAGGAATGCACTTTCTCTTCCAGATATGCACTATCTCATCCAGATATCCACCATCTCTCCCAGGTATCCCAGCCAGATACCCACCACCTCTCCCAGTTGTGCACCATCCCTCTCAAGTAGGCATCGTGTCACCTGAGTGTGACCCATCTCACTTGAGTACACAATTAAAAAATTAGGGCACCATAGGGATTGCCCCATACAGACAACAGGGCTGCTGGGTGTTGATGTCATCAGGCATAACTGGTAACTACACATTTAAACACCACGACCCGGGAATAATCACCAGGTTGCCAACTGTAAAGATGACATAAACACTGTGTCTGCTTTTAAAATGATCAATACATGTTTCGGTTGTTTTGTTGTTGTTTGTTTGTTTGTTTGCAGTGCTCAGGGCTTATTCCTGCCTCTGGATTCAGGGATCATTCTTGGAGGATGATCCCTGGTGCTGCTTGAAGGACCATAAGGGTGCTGGGGAATCGAACCTGGGTTGTCTGTGTTCAAGGCAAGCAAGCACACTGCCCACTGTACTACCACGTCAGCCCCGATCAATACTTTGTTTTTTTCTGAAGAATTTGGCATCATTGTGGAGATGATATGAGACTGGAAAGCCCCGTGGAAGTCAGAGTACTAGAGTGAGCATTTTGTGGGGTTTTCTGTTCAGTGCCCTGGTATATCCAGAGACCATTAAAAGTGATAATCGCTCTGGGGATAGCAGAGGAGATACAAACGAGGCACCTCCTTGTTGTTACTGTAACCTCAGCTTCGGAGTGTTAAAAAGGCTGTATTAAAATTACGTACAAACCTTTCGATTGAGAACAAGTAGGCTGCATTTGGTTGGGGTCCCTGAGGTTGCAACAGACTGAAGTCGCCTCTGAAGCCCCACTGTCTTAGGGCTGGGGTGACCACTTCCTGTTTTCCTGAAAAGGGGAACTCAGGAAGCAGCAGTTCTGTGGGTTTTTGGGATTTTTTTTTTTTAACCACACCTGGCTCTGTGCTCACGCATCACTCCTGGCATAGCTCTGGGGACCACATAGGTGCTGGTACTGGGGACTGAACCCCAGGCTGGCTGAGTGCAAGGCAAGCACCCTGCCCTCTGTCCTATCTTATCACTCTGACCCCAGCAGCAGTTTGATTGCATTGGCGCTGGGATGGCAGAGAACAAGCTGCAGCCCAGTGGACACACTGCAACCAAGAGAAGAGCAGGAGGAGAGTGAGAAAGTGGAGCTTGATTGAAATCTCACCTAAGTGTTAGACCTGAAGCCATGTGGCCCCAGGCCCACCCAGCTAACTAGGGTAATCTTGATTCTCATGCTGTAAATTTAATCCCTCCAGCCCAGTCCCCTGCGTGGGACTTGACCTGGGGGACTTCAATTCACCCGTGTACAAATGTTCGAAGTTAGGGGAAGGAAAATGAGCCTTAGGGAGGTCACATGATAGGAGAGATACAAACGAGGCACCTCCTCGATTCATGACTTGTGGGGCCTGAGCGATAGTACAGTAGGCAGGGTGCTTGCCTTGTACACGGCAGACCCAGGTTTGATCCTCAGCACCCCGGATGGTCTCCCGAGGCCCTCAGGAGGGATCCCTGAGCACAGAGCCAGGAATGAGTCCTGAACACCACTGGGTGTGCTCCTCTCTCAAAAATATTTGTCCCTCTTGAGAGGCAGTGTTGACTGCTGCCTCTGTCTCCCCTTTGTGAGCCCACGTTCTGCCCGCCGCCCACTGTCTGCCCCCTGCAGAGCCTCCTCACCTGCATTTTCTGCCTTCCAGATGCTGCGTGTAAGAAGTACATGTCCAAACTCAGGACCACCATCTCCGCACAGTCCCGCTTCCTGAGCACCTATGATGGGACGGAAAACCTCTGCTTGGAGGAAATATACACAGAGACTGCTCTGGAGATCCGCACGGAGCCAGGCCTGGCTGGACCCCGGCAGGAGAGTCCGTCCATCCTGGGCCTGGAGGACTTGTTCAGTGCCCGTGGCCACCTCAATCCCGACGCGGACACCGTGCTGGTGGTGGGCGAGGCGGGCAGTGGCAAGAGCACACTCCTGCAGCGGCTCCTTCTGCTGTGGGCCGCAGGCCGCGATTTCCAGGAGTTCCTCTTCGTCTTCCCGTTCAGCTGCCGGCAGCTGCAGCGCGTGGCCAAGCCGCTGTCCGTGCAGACGCTGCTCTTCGAGCACTGTTGCTGGCCCGACGTGGGCCAGCCGGACGTCTTCCAGTTTCTCCTCGACCACCCCGACCGCCTCCTCCTCACCTTCGACGGCTTTGATGAGTTCCGGTTCCGGTTCTCGGACTGTGAGCGACACTGCTCTCCCACCGACCCCACGTCTGTCCAGAACCTGCTCTTCAATCTCCTGCAGGGCAACCTTCTGAAGAACGCCCGCAAGGTGCTGACCAGCCGCCCGGACGCCGTGTCGGCCTTGCTTCGGAAGTACGTGCGGGCAGAGCTCAGCCTGAAGGGCTTCTCGGAGGAGGCCATTGCCCTGTACCTGAGGAAGCGTCACCGCGAGCCTGGCGTGGCCGACCGCCTCATCAGCCTTCTCCAAGCTACCCCAACACTTCACGGCTTGTGCCACCTCCCCGTCTTCTCATGGATGGTGTCCAAATGCCACCAGGAGCTGTTGCTGCGAGGCGGGGGTGCCCTGAAGACCACCACGGATATGTACCTGCTGATCTTGCAGCATTTCCTGCTTCATGCCTCCCCGTCAGCCACCACCGCCACCCCCGGCCCGGGGCCCTGCCCGCTGCAAGACTGGCTCCCCACCCTTCTGCACCTTGGCCGCCTGGCCCTCTGGGGCCTGGGCACCTGCTGTTACGTGTTCACAGACAAGCAGCTCCGGGAGGCCAGCGTGGAGGCGCAGGATATGACTCTGGGCTTCCTGGTGCGGGCCCAAAGGGCAGGGCCCAGCGGTGGGACGCCCCTGGAATTTCTGCACATCACCTTCCAGTGCTTTTTTGCCGCCTTCTACCTCGTGCTGGGCACCGACGTGCCGCCGTCTTCGCTCAGGCACCTCTTCAAATGTGGCAGGCCTGGGGGCCGGCTCTGGGGCCGGCTGCTGCCCATGCTGTGCCTGCCGGGCTCAGGGGCCAGAGAGGGCCACGTGGCGGCGCTCTTGCAGGAGGCGGAGCCTCACAACCTGCAGATGACGGCCGCCTTCCTGGCGGGGCTGTTGTCCCAGGAACACCGGGACCTGCTGGCCGCGGCCAACGATGACCAGGCCTCGGGGAAGGTGCTGCTGCAGCGCCAGGCCTGTGCCCGCCGCTGTCTGGCCCGCAGCCTCCGCCAGCACTTCCGCGGCATCCCTGCGGCGGTGCCCGGCGAGGCCAAGAGCATGCACGCCATGCCCGACTTCGTCTGGCTCATCCGGAGCCTGTACGAGATGCAGGAGGAGCGGCTGGCGCGGGAGGCCGTGCGGGGGCTGGACGTCGGGCACCTCAAGCTGACCTTCTGCGGCGTGGGCCCCGCCGAGTGCGCAGCCCTGGCCTTCGTGCTGCGACACCTCCGGCAACCCGTGGCCTTGCAGCTGGACCACAACTCGGTGGGCGACATCGGCGTGGAGCAGCTGCTGCCGTGTCTCGGTGTCTGCAAGGCGCTTTAGTGAGTGCTGCTGGTGGTGACCCGGGGCGGCGTCAGCCGGGTACTGAGGCGGGAGCTTGCGGTTGGGGTCCCGGAGTCCAGGGTCCGTCTCCGCCTTGCTCTGTTCCTTGGCCAGTGCATGCCTTGAGTTTCAGTGTCAGACAACATCATCCCTTAGGAATGTCCCATGTTTTTGCTCTGCTCCTCACTTCCTGGATGTCCTCGGGATTCATTTCTGGAGCTGGGGGGCTGCCCCCAGCTCTGGTCCTCGGGCTTACTCCTACATGCTCAGAAGATGTAGGTCTGAGGAGTGAAACTGGGCGTGCTGCATGCAGAGCATGAGCCCAGAATGGTCTTTTTTTTTATTTTATTTATTTATTTAGTTAGTTGTTTCTTGGCAGAGTGATAGCACAGCGGGTAGGGTGTTTGCCTTGCTCCTGGCCGACCCGGGTTCGATTCTTCCATCCCTCTTGGAGAGCCTGGCAAGGTACCGAGAGTATCCTGCCCCCACAGCAGAGCCTGGCAAGCTCCCTGTGGCGTATTCGATATGCCAAAAACAGCAACAGTAACGGGCCTCACTTCATGTTCCTGGAGCGAGCAGATGCCATTGGGCTACACTAGCACGCGACAGAGACAAATGGAGGCATTGCTGGCGCCCGCTTGAACAAATCAATGAGCAATGGGGTGACAAGTGATACAAGTGATTTTTTTTAAATTTTATTTGCTTTTTGGGCCACATCCAGCTATGCTCAGGGGTTGTTCCTGGCTCTGCACTCAGGGCTTACTCCTGGCGGTGCTCAGGGGACCCTACGGGATGCAGCAACGAGAAGGTCAGGGTCTGGGGGAGACTCCAGCCATGTGGACAGGGGCAGTTTGCCTACTGATGTGGCCCCCAGGTCTCAACCCCCCTGGGCTGAGTACCCAACGATGGGGTCAGTGGGTCTGACTGGCAGGCACTCTTGCTCTAGGATGACAGAGTGGAGATGATTTTGTGCATGACTTTTCTTTTTTATTTACATGTCTTTGCTGTTTATTTATGGTTTGGGGGCCACACCTGGCGATGCTCAGGGGTTACTCCTGGTTTTGCACTCAGAAATCACTCCTGGAGTGCTCAGGGGACCATATGGGATGATGGGGATCGAACCTGGGCCAGCCAAGTGCAAGGCAAGTGCCAGCTGTACTATCAGTCTGGCCACCAGCTCATGAATTTTCTAGATCTTTCTGTAGGGGTTATTTTCCTGTGAGAAATACAAGCATGTATTTGTCTAGATTTTGGACCCATAGCTCTCCTCTTAATCTAAGAGGGGAGCCTGAGCCCTGAGAGTTCAGGAACCCTGGGCTGGGTCATTCTCACAGACTGCCCTTCTCTTGAGTGAAGGGGACCCATGTCTCCAGCCACCTCTATTTCCAAAGAGTGGGGAATGAATGTTCTGGTTCTGGACCGAGAGCAAAGGACCTCGTGGAAAACCTGTGCCTATCCCTAGCTATTCCTGTTTTATGCCTCTTGGGCCAGAGGCAGGAATCTGCTTGTTTGGGAGGCCATGCTTGTTGATCCTGGGGTGAGCCCATTCTCAGATCAGTGCCCACAGATTGCTCCTGGCAGTGTTTGGGGAACCATGTACCACTGGGGATTGCACCCAGGACTCTGCGTGCCAAGCCTGGGCTCACTCCCCCTAGAGCCATGTCTCTGGCCCCAGAATCTGCTAACAGGCATCTCTCAGGGCTCTGATACAAGGAGGTGGCACTGGAGCGGCTGGGCCTCCGTCAGCTTTGAAGGTGTCTGAGCAAGTTCTGCTGCTCTGGCCTGTGCGCAAGCTCACACTGGCAGCACTGCAGGAAGTGTGTGTGTGTGTGTGTGTGTGTGTGTGTGTGTGTGTGTGTGTGTGTGTCTGTGTGTGTCTGTGTCTGTGTGTGTGTGTGTGAGAGAGAGAGAGAGACAGACAGACAGAGACAGAGAGAGAGACAGACAAGCAGACAGACAGGGCCAGAAGGGATGGGGCAGAGGCAGAGGCTCCTCCCTCACAGTGGCCCACTTCACTGCCCCCTGGGCAGTGTTTTCCAACCGGACCTTCAGCTTCCCGTGCCCCCGAGAAGCTCCTGGAGCCCTGGCATCTCACTCTTGGTGATGCTTCCAAAGTTCCCGACCGTGAGCCACAGTCAGATGCAGGTGGGGGGGTGGGCAGACTCACAGGTCAAATGGAAACAGATGCTGCTTCAACCAATCACTTTCGGCATTGCCTCTGAAGTACCCCTCTGGCTTTTTTTCCCCCCATTTTGTTTGTTCACTTATTTTCATCAGGGGCTGGAGCAAGAGCACAGCGGGTAGGGCATTTGCCTTGCACGTGGCCGACCCGGGTTTGACTCCTCCGTCCCTCTCGGGAAGCCTGGCAAGCTACTGAGAGTATCCCGCCTGCACGGCAGAGTCTGGCAAGCTCCCCATGGCGTATTGGATATACCAAAAACAGTAACACAACAAGTCTCACAATGGAGACATTACTGGTGCCCGCTCGAGCAAATCAATGAACAATAGGAGGACAGTGACATTTCTTTTCATAGAGCCGGACATCGAACTCAGGGCCTTCCACATCCCTGCCTTTGTTTGAAAAATGCTCCTCTGGGGGCTGGGGAGAGCTCAGTGATGGAGCACATGCCCGTGATGGGTGAGGCTGAGGTCCAGCCCAGCACCACATGCTCCCTCCACCCCCCCCAACCCCCCGCACCGCATCTCCCACCCCTGCACCCAGCCACACAACAACACAACAGCACCGGACACTGAGCACTGAATGTACTGGGAGTGGTGGCCTGGCCACTCCCCCCCCCCCACCCCCCCCCACGCATGACTTGGCTCAGCCCCTATTTTTAACAAGTGACGAAAACCTGGTTGCAAACCACAGGCTGAAATTCACCATCCAGACTCCCGAGAAGGGCAGGAGGGAGAAGCAGTGGTTGAGCAGGCGCCGGAGTCAGGCCTCAGGCAGGGCCCACATCCTGGGCGTTGGGGCAGGCTGCAGGGACCCGCGTCCTGTCGACATCTTGCGATTCCAGACGCCACTTTCCTTGTGCATGCCGGAGTTTCCTTCTCTCTGCCCACTTCCCAAGTTGCGAGGGTTGAGTGGCGTGTCTCTTGGGAAGTGCTCTGGCAGGGCCAGTGGGTCAGGTTCCAGGCCAGGACACGATCATGGTTACAGGCACCTTTTCCCGTGAAGGACGGCCCAGCAGCTCACTGGAGCTCTGATGGGCGCTCTCTTCACTCTCGTTCACTCTCTCTCTCCCCTCCTCTCCTCCTCCTCTCTCTCCCTCTCCTTCTCCCCATCTCTCTCTTGTGCGCACTCCCTCCCTCTCTCTCTTGTGTAACTCTTTCTCTCTCCCTCTTGCTTTCTCTCCCTCTTGCTTTCTTTCTTTTTCCCTCCCTCTCTCTCTTTCCCTCTCCCTCTCTCTCCCTCTCTCTCCCCATCTCTCTCATGAATTCTCTCTTGTGCACTCTTTCTCTCTCCTCTGTCTCTCTCTCCTGCATGCTCTCTTTCTCTCTTGTACACATTCTCTTTCTCTCTTGTTCTCTCTCTCTCTCTCTCTCTCTCTCTCTCTCTCTCTCTCTCTCTCTCTCTCATTTTCTCCCTCTACCCCCACTCCTCCCACATTCCTCATTCCCTTTTCCGGATTACCAGTAAGTGGGTTCTTGAGGTGCCAGTGCCAGGGCCAGCCTTAACCTTGCAACCAGGGCCTGCCCCGCCCCTCCCGAGACTTGCCTGTGGGTCACCAACCGTTAGTGAGCAGGTCCCTCCCTGCCTGTGTGTATTTCAAGGACTTTTCAGTCCACCCAGCATCGGGTGAGCCTTGGGAATGGTGCCCCTCTCCACTGTCCACGGGGCCTTTGCTCGGCAGGTCTGACTGGGGAGTGAGGTTGGACTGAGAGCTACACATGCTGGTCTCCGGAGCTGTGGCCTTCCCTACCTGCTGACCTGCTCCACACTCCTGTGGGCATGGGAGTGACCACCAGCATTGGGCCAGCCTGCTGGGTCCTGTCTCCTTTCTCCTGCTGCAGGCCCTTTGCACCTCCACTCTGGGGGTGCAGCTGTGGTGGCCTTCGTTTGAGGACACTGAAAAGTTCCCTGAGGCCATGAACTCCCAACCCCAGGTTGCCGGAGAAAGGACCCAATGGGGGGCTCTGAGCCCCACCTCTTGGGCTGTCTACCCCTGGCCACACACACACACACACACACACACACACACACACACACACACACCACCTGTAGTTAATGATGTCAGCACCCTGCCAGGGGTGGTGAAAGGGGTCCCTGCTTTTCTCGGGGTACTCAGTCCTTGTGGCATCTCACTGTGGAGATGAGTCTGCCTGTTTGGGGGCTGAGTTCCCTGTTCCCCACTCTTGCCGACTCTGTGCTTACTCTGTCCATGTCTTTTTCAGCTTGCGAGACAACAACATCTCAGACCGAGGCATGTGTGTGCTGGTGGAGCACGCTGTCCGCTGTGAGCCTCTGCAGAAATTAGCGTACGTGAGGCGGGCGGGTGGCGGCGGGGGGGGGGGGGGGGGGGGGGGGGGGGGGGGGGGGGGGGGGATGGGCGCGGCTCTGGCCTTGGGCCCAGCCAGTGCCTCGAGGTGCAGGGCTGTCCTGGGGGGTCGCTACCCCACTGGAGGGCCTGTGGCTGGGGCTGGGGGTTCCTGCCCTGCAGGATTGGAATCCCCCGAGTGGGGGGTGTTCACTCTCCTCTGTTCCCCTCCCCCCGCCATGTCCCCTCTCTGGGCACCTTCCAGTCTTTTCAACAACAGATTGACCGACGGCTCTGCCCGCTCGCTGGCACGGCTCCTTGCTTGCAAGGGGAACTTCCTGGCATTAAGGTGAGCCTGGGACTTTCCAAGTCCTTGATTTCCCCTCCCCCCCAGCTTCTCGGCCTGTGAGTCAGCCTGGGCTGCTCTGGGGCCCCGGGCTGGCTTCCTGGAAGTGGACTCTGAACACAGCAGTGATTCTCATCAGGCTTTCCCTAGCACGGTTCCCCCCCTCCCCCCCCGGCCACCTCGGGGGCAGTTCTGCGGAGGGCTTCCCGTTGTAGGCTCTCTGAAGGGCACCAGAGTCGGAGTTGGGGTGTGTGGGAGGGTATCTCCCAGATGTCCCCTGCGTCCAATCCTCCAGCAGATCCTTTGCTGCCTGGCCAGTCTGGTGGACCCTCTATCTACAGGGCTGTCCTCAGGGGACACCTCTCTCCTACTCGGCACCATCTGATTGGCCCCAGGTGGGCCTGGCTTCAGTCTTGTGTGGGATTGTTCTTTCCTCCTGGATTGACAGGGCAGGCAAAGGATATAAGCAAAGAGTGGCCGCTGCCCCACCAGCCAGCAGGGACCTTCGCTGTCCATGTGTGGCTGAGTGTCAGAGCCCAGAGGTGTCACTCTGAACTCCATGTCCTGTACCTGCTCCGCAGACTCTGTGGCCAGCTGTGACCACAGTTAGGCTTGTCCCACCCCCAGGGAGGTCTGTGGAGGTAGCTGGTGGTGCTGGACTCTGAGATTTGGGCCAATGGAGCACTGTTCTTTTGAGCGTGGGGTTCTGGGGCCAGCCTTACTGAGGTTTGGATCTAGGATCCTTGGGTTTGAAGCCACATTTGTTGTGTGACCTGTTGTGACCTCAGAGTATCTGTGGCTATTTCCTCTACTGTTATTTTATGTGGCTGAGCCTTGAACCCAGGGCCTCACCCAGCAAAGGCAGCACTCCACCACAGAGTCCCATGCCTGGTCTCCAGGCTGCTTCTGGAAAATGGGGACATCATCATTCCAGAGATTCATACGTAGTCGTGGGATGGAGCTCAGGCGCTTTGGAGAGAGACCTTCCTAGAACTTAGGGAATCACTGGAGCTTGATCCCCGGCTGAGCTGGTCTCCTGGAGGGGCTTAGTGCTTTTACAAGGGAAGTGCTTGAGAGGAGATGGCCAGACCCTAGGGGAGGCTGGGTGGTTGCTGAGGGAGAGGGCAAGGAGGGAAGGTGTCTTAGTGCAGTTCTCAGCAGCACAGAGATCCGGGAAACCCCCCAGCCCTGGGCCCCGTGGCCCTACTCCTATTCCAGTGCCCAGTGCTCTGGGAACAGCCCGTGGGCCTCGAGGGCTAGGGCCCCTCCGTGCAGCGCCAGACCTTTGGTCTGAGGGCTGAGAGGTCCCTTCTCAGGAGGGAGGAGTCACTTTTCCCTGCAGCAGTGTGTGAGCCTGAGCAGAAGGAGGCCAAAGGAGCTTTGGAAAGTGAAAGTGGATTGTTTCTAGGAAACCAGAAGTTGTGAGTGAGAGTTTGGGAGCTCTCAGCAGTGTCTGGACTTGGCTGAAACCCCCCTCCAGTGCCTGCACAAAAGCTCCCCAGACCCTCTTTCTCCCAACTGCCCGGTCCAGCTCTGGGGACCAAGCTACAGCACCTGCAGCAAAGGGGAACCCAGAGACGATGGGTGGGTTCGCGCCTGGCTCAGGTACCTCAAGTGTTGAGGCCAGGAGGACTAGGTGTGACCGGGAGTCCCCTCGCTCCAGGAGACCCCCTCTAGCTGGGACTCTGTCAACACCTGGCCACCAGGTGCAAACAGCCCTGCCACCACCTCTGCCCATTGGCCAGCAGAGCGCGGTCTGGGAGCCGTGGGTGACGTGGGTGACGGAGCACTGGCAGCGGGCTCTGTCTGTGTCTGCAGCCTGAAGCTCAGGCGCGCTCCCCCTGCTTGCCTCAGCTCTGGTCTTCCCTTCCAGGCTGGGCAATAACCACTTCACTGCCGCAGGCGCCCAGGTGCTGGCCGAAGGCCTCCGAGGCAACGCCTCCCTGCAGTTCCTGGGGTAGGTGGATGGGGGCCGGGTGACCCGGAGGTTGGATGTTGGGCTGGCGGAGGATTTAGGGGTGGAGGAACCTTCTTCTTCTGGAAACTTCATGCTCCGGGGGCAGCCCAGGCTGTAGAGGGGAAGGCAAGGCAGATGCCTGAAGAGGAAATTGGGGCTCAGGGTTGGGTGGGGGGAGGGCACCAGAAGGGGTTTCGTGATCACACTGGACGCTCCCACCCACACAGAGGGACTCACTGACACAGATTGTATTGATCTTTTCAGGTTCTGGGGGAACAAGGTGGGTGATCAGGGGGCGCAGGCGCTGGCTGAAGCCTTGGGTAACCACCAGAACCTAAAGTGGCTCAGGTAAGCCCCAGGGTCTTTCCTGCAGTTGGCACAAAGGATGAGCATGGGCTGGTTATTTTTTTTTTTATTTATTTATTGGCTGCACCCAGTGAAAAAACTCGGCAGTGTTCAGCACTTACTCCTGGCCCTCTGCTCAGGAATTACTCCTGGTGATTCTCAATGGATCACGTGGGATACCAGGGCTTGAATCCCAGTCAGCTGTGTGCGAGGCAAGCACACACTCCCCACTGTCCTATCACTCCAGCCCTGGTTTTGGTTTTAGTCTGGATTTGAGGGGCTTTGCATCTCCTTTGTTCCTGACCCCCCTGCATCAGACCCCCGACATTAGGAAGTCTGGAGGACTTGGAGGGAGGATGCTTGAGCCTCCCTGGGTGACTTGGCAATGTCCCCTTTCCGCTCTGGGTCTCGGCTCTGCTCAAGGTCTTGGCTCTGCTCAGACTGGAGGTTGAGGCTGTGTCAGATGCATGCTGACTTGGGCAGCCCCCTAGCAGTGACCCTCAGTGACGTGTGTGGGAAGGGAGCCCGGGGCTGCCTGGGTTCTGGTGACACGGCACTGTGGGTGGGGTCTGATGTGCAGCAGGTGAGGACAGTCAGGCCCAGGCCCTTCCCCTGTGGACTTACCTTGACAGTCTTCCCCTTCCGGCTCTAACGTGTTCTCACTTCCCCCTCCCCCTGGCCCCCCCCCCCCCCCATCCAGCCTGGTGGGGAACAACATTGGCCGTGTGGGCGCGCGAGCTTTAGCAATGATGTTGGAGCAGAACATGACCCTGGAAGAACTCTGGTGAGTGTGGGGGACTTGTCGTTCCTGGCCTCCCCGCTGGGCCGGTGTGACTAAGGGAGCCTGGCTGATGGGCTGCTTCTGGGCTTCTCTCTCTGTCCTGGGCACCACGGAGCTTGTGGACCCTGACATGGAGGTGCTTCTGCCTTTGGTTGATTTGTCCTGGTTGGTTTGTGGGGGTGCTCACTGCAGCGGTGTGGCCTAAGGTTAAAAACACAGACTCTGAAAGTAGATCAAGGACCAAATGTGATAGCCTCTCAGTATCTATATCGCAAACCATAATGCCCCAAAGTAGAGAGAGAGTCTGCCATAGAGGCAAGGGGAGGGTTGGGAAGGAAGTGGGGGATACTGGGGACATTGGTGGTGGAAAATGTGCACTGGTGGAGGGATGGGTGTTTGATCAGTGTATGACGGAAACTCAAACATGAAAGCTTTGTAACTGTTTCACACAGTAATTCAATTAAAAACAAAAGTACAGAAACTCTGGAGGCCTGGTGTGTGGGAGGGGGCGGGGTGCGTGGCGATTTGGAGCTCAGTGAGTGAAGACCTTGCCTTGCTGGCAGGGAGCCATGACTTCTATTGCCAGTGTCAACCTCTACCCGTAGTGGTTGCCCCTGGCAGCTCTGCTGAGAGTAATCTCCAGCTAGGTATGTATAAGCATCTCAGCTAAAGGCACCATGGCCCGGGGGCAGGGATAGTGATAGGGGCTGGAGAGCAGACTCTGCTTGGGGAGGACCCCGGGCCAGTCCTGGCATCATGGGGTCCCCCAAGCATTACGAGGGTTGATGAATCCCAACCCTGGAATAGTACCAGGAGCACTGCCAGGTATGGATCCCAAACCATCGAACACATTGCACAAAAAGGGTGATACCAAAGCAAGATGGAGTGATAGCACAGCGGGAGGGTATTTGCCTTGCACGCAGCCAACCCAGGTTCGATCTCTGGCATCCCATATGGCTTCCTGATTATGGCTAGGAGTAATTCCTGAGTGCAGAGCCAGGAATAATTACCTCTTGCATTCCCTGGGAGTGACCCAGAATGGAAAAAAAAAAAAAAAGGTGATGCCTTTGACAAAGTTCAAGTTACCCAATCCCATGTAGGACTGTAGGTCAGGGAGGTGACAGCGTCCACAGGGAGACAGGAAGCAGGAAAAGAAAAAGAACTTAGATCTTGGCATCTCCAGGCTGGGTGTCCAGGTTGGCAGTGACTACACACACATTCAGTAACAAGTAACAAGGTACTCTAAAACAGGGCCAGTTGGGCTTCTCGCCAGAAACCCTGTGAGAACATAACATCAAGGGTGGGTGGCGCTCCACCCCCTCGAGATGCAGGTTCCTCTCTCTGCTGCTGCTCCGGTGACTCCCAACACTTCATGACTTCTGGGGGTGTGAGGCCAGAGTCAGTAGCACTGTGGCAGGTGGGGTGGAGTTTGGGGGAAGTTTAAAAGCTGAACTCTGAGTCATATCTACACTATGCGCTTGAAATTCCTTCCAACTTCTCTGTCCTTCAGCTATCACTGGCACAATCTTCTCCCCCCACCCCCTTTTTTCTTTCTTTTTTGGCTTGTTTGTTTAGGTGGAGCGGGGAGGGGAGTAGGAACTTTCTAGGTTGCAGGAGGCCCTGGGGTTTCTGTGGGCAGTATACAAGACAAATGCTCTACCTGCTGTACTATCACTAGGCCCCTCTGCCAACAATATATGGCCCAGTGGTAGGGGCATGACAATTTGGTGCTCAGGCCTGGTGATTCAAAATTGCTGCGGGGGGGTGGGGGGGCGGGGTGGCGGGAACAAGGGGCTGGAGAGATAGCACAGCAGGGAGGGCCTTTGTCTTGCACGCGGCCAATCCCGGTTTGATTCCCAGCATCCCATATGGTCCCCTGAGCACTACCAGGAGTAATTTCTGAGTGCAGAGCCAAGAGTAAGCCCTGAGCATCGCTGGGTGTGACCCAAAAGAAAAAAAAAAATTGCCAGGGCTCAACACCCCAGTGGGTCCAGTATCCAAACCCACCACAATTGGTGGTGCACAGGGGGCCACACAGTGCTGGGGATCAAAGTCGGGGTCTCTGCCTATACACACACAGTCCAGCCTCCCTGAGTTCTCTCCTTGCCCTTGGATTAGGTGATTTTTATCTTGGGGGCCACACCTGGTGTTGCACAGGGTTTGCTCTTGGTTCTGTACTCAGGAATCAATCCTGGAAGGCTTGGGGGACCATATGGGGTGCCAGGAATTAAACCTGGGTCAATCATGCGCAAAGCAAGCTCCCTACCTGCTGCACGAATATTGTTCTGACCCCTGAATTTGTATTTTTATGACACATTTTGGGAAGTTGAGCAGGGTGCTTGCCTTGTGCACTGCTGACCTGGATTTGATCTCCAGCACCCTCTATGGTCCCTTGGATGTCAGTGGACCCCACGGGTGGCTCATGTGAGTTGGGAGGAGAAAGACGGTCACTTTCTCCCGATTCGCCTCTGTCACCTAGGACCTAGGGGTACTGCCTTCTTGTCTCTCTCACAGAAAAGAATTTCAGGAGGAGACAAGCAGTAAAGTAAAACATATTTTATTTGGAGGGTTTTTGAAAGTGTGGAGGGGAGAGAGAGAGGGAGAGAGAGAGAGAGAGAGAGAGAGAGAGAGAGAGAGAGAGAGAGAGAGAGAAATATGCTCAAGAGAGAATACAGGACTTCTCCAAGGGTGGAGAGAGCCCCTACACACATCCCAGCATTAGACAGGAAAGTATGAAAGTACACCTCTCAAGAGGGGAGATAGATGTGGGTGACATATGTGCTCAGCCACCACATGGATTCGGGCAGCATATGTGCACCCTCCCTTTGTTCAAGGTGGCTTTTATAGGCTCGTCTCAGGTTGTCTTGATCTGGAAGTTCTGGAGTCTTCTCGGGCTGCATCACTAAAGTTAAGGGAGAGATCCAGGATTTAAGGAACTTCATGGGGGAGGGGTCCAATCTCCTTAGGATCCACTGCTGAAGGTCTTATCAGATCTCTGTTTTTCATATCCACAGGGTGGATCAGTCTTAGAATTTTCCTCCCAGAAGTTTTGTTGTCCTAAGTTTCATTGCTGAGGGCCTTTCCCTCTTTATCTTCCTATATCACCTCAAACCCACTAGGAATGATCCCTGAGGAGTAAGCCCTGGGCATTGTTGGGTGTGGCCCCAAAACAAAACATTTTGGGAAGTTCCAAATTATTCCTAAAATTCAACATATTTGTTCTAATAGACAGAAAACATATTTGTTCTAATAGACAGAAAGGCTCAGAAACCTATGAACAGGATCCCAGAAATAAATTCAGTGGAGGACGGGCCTTGGCTGTTGGCCAAGCTCACTGCCTTATAGCCTCAGTGTGTCTATCTTAACACTGATCAGACACCCATGTGCCAAGTCTCTTCTCTTGGGGGATGGTGTGGGGGGCAGTGGCCTGCCTTCACTCTGTCCTGCCTCACCGCACGTGGTTCCATCCTGCACTCTCCTTTGTGTGCCAGGAGTCCCCGTGAAGGTGCAGGAAGGACCCCCAGCCAGGGCCAGCAGCTTTCTGTCTAGAGAGCTTGTCCTCCTACCCCATCTGCCAGTTTCTCCTGTTCCCTGGCCAGCTGGAGGTCACTGGCCACCTTGACTGTGGGCGTAGCTGGGACATGTCATGGTCTCAGCAAGCACTTGACTGCCCCACAGGAAGTGGCATCCCTAAGTAGCACGAGAGGCCAACAGCTCTCGGGTCCCAAGGACAGGTGGGAGCTTGGTGGAGGCACTGAGGGGTACATTTCCTCCCCCAGGTGCCTCTGCAGTGAGAATCCTTCCCTCCTGCCCTTTCTAATCACACCTGAGCCATCAGGGTGGCTTCTCCCAGCAGGGAGCATGTGGGCTAAGCTTTAGTGCCGTCACTTCCGCTATCAGTGTTGCCATGCCAACTAGCTTCTCTTTCTTGTTCTTGCCAGTCTGGAGGAGAACCAGCTCCAGGACGAAGGCGTATGTTCTCTCGCTGAAGGGATGAAGAGAAACTCCAGTCTGAAAGTCCTGAAGTAAGAAACCCGCAGAGGAGCCCACCCGGGGCAGCACTGACCGGCCTCTGGAGGGGATTTCCCTCCCTCCCTCCTCCAGGGCTCCCCTCCAGAAGCCAGCTAGAAAGCCGGGCGAAGGGGGGGACCATCTGGTTCTCCTCAATGTAGACACTGATCCAGCTGCTGTTCACTGAGGAGGGACCAGCTCACCATGCTCAGAGAGGAGTGAGGCCAGCTGGGACAGGCAGGGCACCCCTAGATGGGGTCTTGTCAAGTTGCTTAGCACAGCTGGTGGGCGGGGGGGGGTTCAGAACTGTTGGGGACCCAGGAGCTTGTACCCAACAGAGGATAGAAGCAGTGTGTATGGGTGTGGGGGTTAGCCCCCAGCTACCTGTGCCTGTGTGTTGACTTGTAGTCACAGAGTGTTACTTCTGGCTTTCCCTGTATGAGTGTGAGTGAATTGCCTGGCACCTGGGGCCAGTAAATAGACTTGCAGGTGGAGGAGAGGCTGTCCAAGTGAGCATCTCTCTGCGTTAGGGTGAAAACGTCAGACTATGGGGATCACAAGCAGCATCTGCGACAGGATGGGTGGGCTCGCAGGAAGTCCTCCTGCCACTGACCAGAGCCACCCCCTGCATCTCCGGAGATTCCCTGCACTCTGCAGCCAGACACCTGTGATCACGTGCACATCCCTGCATTCACTGGTCATGTGTTCTAGTCTTTATTTCACCCCTTCCCCACCACCATGTGTGCATAGAAGCAACAGGTGCTCCCTACAACACCCACCCTGTGCAGGAGCTCTTGGGAGCACCCAAGGGAGAGGGGGAGAAAGTACCTTATGGAGCCCAGCTCACACTGTTCTTTTTTTTCTCTTTGGGTCACACCCAGCGATGCACAGGGGTTACTCCTGGCTCATACACTCAGGAATTACTCCTGGCGGTGCTCAGGGGACCATATGGGATGCTGGGAATTGAACCTGGGTCAGTCGCGTGCAAGGCAAACGCCCTACCCACTGTACTGTCACTCCAGCCCTCGCACCATTCTTAAGTTCTCACGAGCACGTGAACAGATGCATGAGGTCATACATGGGGGCAGTGAGGGCTCTGAGGAGAATTCAGAAGGAAAATCATGGGCAAAGGGGCTGGGGCGAGGCAGTGGCCGGGGTGGCCTTAGGCAGGCCATCCTGTGAGAAGGTGATATTGGTGAAGTAGCCAGAGGTTCCCTGGTGCTGGGTCCCTGGAGAAGTGCATGCCAGGTGGGTGGATAGGATGGCAGCAGAGGCCCAGGAGAGGCCCAGTTGGGGGGACCGAGAGGAAAACCACACAGTGGGCTTGTTGCGGAGGGTGCATGGCTCCGAGGACTCAGCCCCGGGGGGAGACGTGGGTTTTCTCCTCGGGCACGAGGAGCTGTGGGAGTCTTGAATCGGGGCAGGAAGGATCATCTTGCTGCTCAGCGCAGATGGGAGTGGGGAGGCGGAGGCGGAAGAGACACACGAGGACCCCGGGGCTGTCCAGGCAGGCAGTGGGGGGAGGCTGGCACCTGGGAGGGGACAGTGTGAAGCTTGGTGAGAAGTGGAGGTGTGGGTGGGGGGGTACAGGGACAGTGTGGGTGGGCCACTGGTGGTGGATGGCCAGGGAATCGTGCCCCGTGGAGGAGGAGAGTAGGTGAGAGCAGGGCCCAGCTGGTGCCTGTCACGGGCTGGGTACGTGCCACCTGAATTGGCACAGTGTCCACCCGTTGCCAAAAGTGCCATTCATAGGGACTTCAGGGTATCAACCTACAACGCCCCCTTGCTCGAGGAGGGTGGCAGCTACCCTGGCAAGCAGGACCCGAGCTCAGCGCAGATGGAAGTGGGGAGACGGAGGCCCAGTGCCCTGGGCTTTCACAGACAAGAGACTACTGTGTTCCAGGAGAGGGCAGCTCGCCATGCACGCTGCTGCCAGCCCGCCATACACTCTGGCAGTCTTTGTTTGCGTTGCTTGGGGGGTGGTGGTGGGACTCATGAGTTGCCATATGTTTGGGGAAACACTTGCATGTGTCACTTGGGTGAAACAGTCGGGAGGTAGGATTAGTCAGATCTGGGACAACACGCTTAGAATACAGGTCCTGGGACCACCCGTGGGTGCGGCAGACCAGGCATGATGGATGTGGCCCTTGTGTCCTCTGTATTGCCACAGACATACCCACACAGATGAGGGCCTGCCCCCTGCCACATTGCTTGCAGAGTCTGTCTCATCCCGTGTCCCCAGCTCCAGTGTCTCTGACCACTTCCCTTTCAGAAGCGAGACTTTCTCACGAGCAGAAAGCAACCCAGGCCTCTTTTTCTGGGCATCTTCACCGCCAACCGTTGGTCAGAGTGGGATCTGGAGCCCGCAGCTTGCTGAGACTGCTGCCTCCCCCCCCCCCCCGCCCCCCAATGCCAGCTCCCCTCAAGGAGGAGAGCCCAAGTTGTCCCCCATGTGTGTGTGGTGAGGGGCTGTCATGGGCCCCTCCTCCCAGAGAGTGTTCTGAGGATGTAGGAAACAGCTGGACGTGGGGATCTTGGAGCTGCCCAATCCCCCTCCTCCCCCACCCATTCCCCCATTAATATTTCCTGACAGTCACATTTGAGAAGTACAGGCTGGGGAAGGAGGAGGGGAAGGCAGTGAGAATTATCTAAAGCAGTTTCCTCCAGTGCCTATACTGCCCCCACAGACACCCTGAAATCAAGGGTGGGGGGAATGACCTGCTGGTATGACTATGGGAGGGACTATTTGATCCCTTGAAGGTAGCTTTCCAGGGGGCTACTGAGTGGCCCCCTTTTGTTTGGCCAAGGCTCTAGTGGGCCAGCTAAGTTTGGAGCCCTTCACTCTGGAGGGTAAAGCAGTGAGCAGAAGTGCCCCTTCAGAGGGCCGGGCTCTTTCTTGGGGTCCCTGACTGCTGAGCACTCTCCCAGCTTCTTGTGCCTATGTTTTGGCACCAACAAGGTTCAGATCAGAACTACTCTTTGCTCTTCATTGACTGTTTTCAACCAGTGAAGTCAGGGCCATGTGCGTGGAAATAACTGTTCTGAGGCTCCTTCCCTGAGGTGGGCAGTGACTGGGGGTGGTGATCAGGGCTGATTCTCTGGCTGTCAGATGAGCCCCGGGAGGAACCCAGGAAGCCTGGTGCTGACACTTCTGTGTGATATCTGGGAGTGGGTGATAGGCTCAGCAGAGGAGCCCGGCAGGTGGTTGAGGGGGCCTCATTCTGCATCTGTGCAGGATCCTCCAGGATCCCTCCAGAGACCTACCACTGGGGGAGCCTCGTTCCCGGGGGGCCACGTCCCCAGAGCTGAGCTTTTCTGCAGCTTCACTCTTCCTCTTCCTCCTTCTCTCCAGGCTGTCCAACAACGGAGTCACCCATCTCGGAGCCATGGCCCTCCTGCAGGCTCTCGAAAGGAACGACACCCTCCAGGAAGTCTGGTAGGCTCCCAGCAAGCCTCCTCTGTTGCAGGGGGTGGGTGAGAGGGGAGAGGGGCGCTCGGAGCTATACCCAGCCCTGTGCTCCTGGGGACACGGGGTGCTGGGCATCAGGCCTGAATCTCCCACATCCAAGGCATGTGCCCACTGAGCCATCTCTTTGCCCCCCACCATGAGTCCTTATTGCGGGTGCTGGAGGAGAGGTGGGCATAGGGATGGGGGTGGGAGTGGGGAGATTGAGGCAAAGAATTGAGAGGAAGAGGACTGAGCTTCTGCCTTCACAAGCCCAGCCTGCGGGATCTGCCCCTCTGCCCTGCTGGATTCTGGTTACTCGGAGTAGAGTCTATCACACAGCATAGATAAGACGATGGAATTAAAAGCCATGTTCCTGCCCATATTTGGGAATGCACTAAATCACCCTTCAGAGCGGTACCCCTTCTCCTCCCAGGTATATTTATGGCTTAGATCATCCCAGAAAGGTTTGCCTGGGTCTAACATGTTAGATAAGCGAGTGCCACTATATAGGTCCAGGCATTGGGCGAGAAATCAAGATGATGAAAAACCTATGAGAAACCTCCGAAAAAAAAAATTGGATTTATGGTTTAGACTCAAAGCCCTGGCTCCATGGTAAAGGACAGCAGGCCAGAGAAGCCGAGGAAGGCCTGGTCAAACCCCTGGCCTGCCTTGTGTCAACCTGCCTCATCGCTGCAAACTTCTGAACTCACTTCCGACACGCGGATTCATCCAGTCATCAAGAAAAAAAAGCCCATCAGGGTGGGCTGAATGGCTCAGTAGTGGATTTCCTGCCTTGTATATTTGAGGGTTTGATTCTGGGCACCACAAAAACAGTCACCATCAACAAAAGTATGCCCAGGCCATAGTACAGGGGGCAAGACAGGATCCTGGGCACCCTGCATGGTCCCTTGACCTCTGCCAAGAGTGATCCCTGAGTGCAGAGCCAGGGTTAAGGCCTGAGCCCTACTGAATGTGACCCCCCCTACCCCTACCCCCCACATATGTCCAGGCAGTAGCATTTGCATGTTTCAGATACAGCTGAGAATCAAGACTTTGAACACCGTCTGGCGATGGAGTGTGGGTCCTCCCCAGAGCCTGGAGGTCCGCAGGCCCCACAGAGAGTGTGCGCTTGGCTTTGAAAACCACCGGCGTCCTCAGAAACTGCACATTCTTTGTGTGTGTGGGCCTGTGAGGGGGCAAGCAGGCCAGCTTCTGTTGGTATTTTAAGGCTTCTGATGTTATCTGTGGCCTGTTGTCCAAGCTGGGGAGATGGCAGGATGTGCTCATCACATTCTTGACCCATTCTGCTGTTGCCTTAAAAAGAATCACCAGCCCCAGGGAGTCAGGGCCACGGGCGGGGCGGGGGACAGTGTGGACTCTCCCATTAGTCCCCCTGGCGCGGTTCCACCCTGCACAGTGGGCTGGCAGTGGGTCCAGCAGCGCAGATTTCTGTCGCCGGGGTGCCATGGCCCCCTGGGTCAGGTTTAGGAAGCATCTGCTCTGCATCACGCCCGCTCACATCTCTCTGCTGTCTCCGCAGGCTCCGAGGCAATGCTCTCTCTCCAGAGGAGCTGGAGAAGCTCAGCCACCAGGACACCAGGCTCTTGCTTTGACAGTGCTGGGCTGACCGCTCACGAGAGCCATGAAAAGCAAGAGCCCAGAGGCTGGAGTGCCCGCAGCAGCAGTGGTAGCCTGGGTAGGGCCTCCACATTGATCAGGGGGCACCCTTGGTCCAGTTTGCCTCTGGCAGTGTAAGCGGTACCAGGCCTCTACATGGCCCAAGTCTGTTCGTTCCTGCTGTCCAGTATGCTCCAAGGCTCATTCGGAGAGAGAGAGGCCGCCAGCTGATGGGATGGGGCGGCAGGGCTGGAGCTGCAGAGACCAACACACTCCCCCAGCTCCTCACAGGGAGAGCTGCCTCCAGCCACGCCTCAGCCCACGGCCCCCAGCCATGCTGTTTCTCCATCTGCTTCCCTGCAGCCTGGGCAACTGCACTGGCCCTGCCTCCCTGGTGGCTGAGGATTGAGAGAGAAGGTTGCTCCCTTCTCAGCGTTAAAGCCTCCTTTCTGGCCTCCCACCCCAGCAGGGAGGCACCACACCTGTTCTTTCTTTTACTGAAGACAGCGTTGGATCACCACGGACTCGGATCCCAAACCCATTCCTCATTCGCAAGCAAAAATAGGACCACACTACAGCAGATACTTCCCTGGGAGATCCATTTGCAATGAAGTCAAATCTGCTCCAGATAACCCTTTTGGAAACTACTGACCATCCAAATGCAGCTTTTTTTTTTTTTTAAAAAAACACATGCAGCTGGGCTGGGATTTTATTTATTTTTCTGGGTATTTTTTTGTTTTAATTATTATTTTTAAATTTTGTTGACCTGGACTTTTGAATAGACTCCGCGAGGTCAGGGACTCCCCAAACGTGTTCCTCAGATACAGTCTCTTGCACAGTCCAGAAGGTGTTAAGTTGTCAAGTTGTGGATCCAAGAGGTTTGCAGGGACAGCATCAAATGCCTTCCCTGTAAAGCCCATATTTTTCTCCATTTTTCTAAATGATGCTGGTTGTAGCCTTTGCAAGCTGTCAGATGCTGCACACATGTACTTGAAATATTATTTGTGAAAACTGGTAAATATTTTTATAAGCCACTTTGTTTTATTCTCCCAAGTTTTTATTTTTAAAGAAAAAAAAAACGTGACTAGGGATTTTTATGTTCTAAATTGCCACAGAGGAGAGAACGATTGAGTCACCAAAGTGATCTACGGTGTGACCAAACATTGAAAAATGTTCTTGAAAGTTGTCAAATATTAAAATACACTTTGCTGCTTGAAGGATAAAAATGATTTTTGCCATCAGATAGTGTATTGCTTAAGGTAAAAGCAATTCTTAGAAATAACCTTGCAATCAAAACACATGTGCCTTTGGCTTAGAGAAGTTGCTTCCACTTCCCTGCCCACCCCCCACCCCAGCTGGAGAGATAGTCCAGTGGGTAGGGCGTTTGCCTTGCACATGATCGACCTGGTTTTGGTCCCCAGCATCCCATATGGTCCCCTGAGTACTACCAGGAGTAACTCCTGAGCACTGCCAACTGGGTCCCCAAAACAAACAGACAAAAGTTCCCTCAGTAACCCCTTGTGGGATGTATAATCTGTGTAGCAGCCTGAGGACCCCTGCAAAGGACTACACCACGAACCCCGCTTCACTTCTCTCCTGGTAAATAGGTCCAGGAGACTTTCACTGGAGGAGCACTGGGAAGGATGGAGGTGCAGTCAGGAGCCTCAGAGAACAAGTCCCTGGGCAGGCCTTGTGAAGTAGGTCATCTGTAGCTGCATCCAATGTGCTAGGGCTCAGGTGAAAGGTTTTGTGTGCTTTTGGTTTACTAAATGTGGCAGCATCTCCCCAGGCCTCTGTGTGAGCACGTCTGTGGCTTCTCTTGGTTGCCGATGAACTCTGACCAGACTGTTGTTCCCGTGAACAGAGGTAGGAGGAAGATGGAGACGGGCCCGCTTGTCTCAGGAGTAAAGACAGCCACCCCACTGCAGAGCTCTCTCTCCCATGGCGCCCTCATCCTCCTTCCCTGAGCCTCTGCCTCAGGGAAGAACAGGGGCTGTGAGAGGGGCCGAACCAAGGCAGCTCCTGGTCCTGTGAAACTGTGAATGCTGCATGATTTGGCAGGAGGGCCTTGAAAGGTGTGAAGGAGGATCTTGAAATGGAGGAGATTATGCTCAAGGATCGGAGACCCTGAATGACAGTCACAGATGCCATAAGAGAGAAGCAAAGGTAGATTTGACCCAGAGGTAGGCAGTGTGGCCGTTCACGCAGTGGCTTCTGCCACTGGCTTTGCAGCTGGGAGAAGGGACTTATGGTCCAAGGGATGCAGCTCTGAAGTTGGAAAAGGCAAGAACAGATTGTTTTCTAGAATCTCCAAAGGATGTTTAGCTCCGCCGCTATCTTGGCTATATATAGCCTATTTTAGACTTCTGGTCTTTGGCACTGGCAGAGAATTAATTTGTCACTCTAAGTCACTGACTTGGTATTTTGTTATAGCACCCATAGGAAATGGGTATAGTCTGTGAGCGAAGGGAAGAGAGTTACAATATGGGTTTGTGGACATAGGGCCAATTATGGAGGACCCATTAGTCATGGTCAATATATGGAGTTTGGTTTTAGGACAATGGAGAGCTACCAGAGAGTTCTAAGGAAGGGACCCAGGACATAGCTACAGTAGGGTAGATCACACTTGCTCCCGGATGGAGAAGGGACTAGAATGCATAGGTGGGAGTGAGTAGAAGAGGGAGTGGGCTGGGGATCGAAGGTGGAGTCCCTGGAGGTGGAGATGAAGGATGGAATTCAGAGACATTAGATTCTCAAGGGATTCCATGTAAATTGAATAAGAGGAATGAGGAAAAGGGAAGAATCAAGGTTGGAAGACTCTAATATCTGTGACTTGTATAATGAGCACTGGGGAAGATGGTGTTTGGATGAAACACATTTTGTTGTGGAAGAGACTTCCATTTTGCACCCTCCAGAGACAAAGTGAAAAGCCAATTAGGGACATAAAGTTATGGTGGGGTCTGGAGCTAGTGGGATCCCATCTTTGTCCACATGGGTGTCCTCAGCACCATGAAAGAAACAGGGTACAGGGGCCTGGATGGCATCATCACAAAAAGAGCTGGGGCCGGAAGATGGCTGAAGCCCTGAAACTCATGCCTAGCACCAGACCCTGAGTTCCATCCCTGGCACCACCATAAACAAGCTTATAAAAGAACAAAAATACATAGAGGTAATGGAGAACATTCTCTCTCTTGGAGATTTGTTCTCATTTGTACCTGAGATGAGAAGCCCATGTTCTCCCTTGAACAGGCATCTCTCGGTCTCTCCCCACTACTACACGAAGCAATTTTCACTCCATCATTTGTCTCCTTCTGAAATCATTTTTGTGAGGGAAGATGACACTGGAAAACCTGTTTGGACATGAGGATTGCCTTTCCTTTTCCTACAAGAGTAATTCCTCTCTCCATCCTGAGTCTACAGGTGACTTGAGAACTGGAGACCCTTTTCCTCACTGTACATCAAGTGGACTTTAGGTGCAGTCTCATGGTGCCCAGTGGAGCTGCTAGGATATTAGTATCCATGCTGCATAGATGCTGGTGGAAGATTTCACTGGTCCCAATCTTACCAGGCATTTCCCTGGTGACCCAAGGTGCATCCAGCAGGGAGGTGGGAACACTATTTCTTTTTTTTTTGAGGCTGGCTGCCTCCTACATCACCTGCAATATTTGGCAAGGTAGCCAGCAGTGGTGAGACCTACACCATAATTCACAGCCACCCAGGAGACCTACTTCTTTTTGGGGGCCACTCCCTTCATTGTGCTTTATTCTCTCTTTGGAAAAGCCTGAATTCTCTTGAGCAGTTTTCTCTCCCTTTAAATAAAATGTCTTTATTTTTTAAATTTTGTTTTCATCATTTTTGTGAGGGAAGATGACGCTAGAAAACCTGTTTGGACATGAGGATTGCCTTTCCTTTTCCTGCAAAGAGAATTCCTCTCTCCAGCCTGAGTCGACAGGTGAATTTGAGAACTGGTGACCCGTTTCCTCACTGAGTACATCATGTGGATTTTAGGTGTAGTCTCAATTTTAAAATTGGATCTCAATTTTAATTTTACTTTATTTAAACACCATGGTTTACAAAGTTGTTATAGGCACTCAATGTTCAGACACCAATTCCCGCCACCAGTGTGACCTTCCTTCCCTCCACCATTGTCCCCAGCTTCCTAGCTATCCCCAAGCCTGTCCCCTTAGCAGGTATACAATAATTTTATGTTGCTCATTACAACTAAATGGCTAATGGAATTATCAAAAATTATTTCAGTAAGATAAAATTTGTGAACATTGTGCTTTATCTCACCAGAGGGTCATTAGATCTTTATCTGAGGGTTTACTAAGATGTTTGTTGCTAGTTGAGTCCTCTGTGTCACTGTTTTTGTTTACTGGCCTTAGCTGGATTCTATCTTACTTTCCCATCTAATTTGCTGTGCTCCTACTGGGTGTCAGCTCTGTGGAATTGGGAGATGTTGTACAGCCATGTATGTAGGCATGTGCTCCAGGAACACCAAGATCTGTAGAACTGGGCTGATGAGTTTACATGGCAACTGTGGGATTTGGGTGTGGATGCTGAGATTTCTGGACATATGGGGGTGAAGACCTCAGAATTTCAGCCAGAAAACCAATGAACTTGGTTTGGCAAGTTAATCTGTAGCTGAATCTAATGTGTAGGATGTGGAACTATCAAAAGTTCTGCATTCATTGGTTTGGCATCGCTGCAGAGATTAGTTGTGAAGCAGTGGAATTGGGCTATGGGCATGGTGGCATCTGTGGGGTGTGATGCAGCTGCCAGGACTTTCGCAGGGAGGGCATGTGGCCTGACCCTCCTGAGAATGGCCCCAGAGTGTTTAGGCATGGACCAGGTACCTGAGAATTTTTGCAGCTTGGCTTGCATCTCTTTTGAGATCAGTCGTGAATCTGCAAAACTGGGCAGCGTGGGTGTGGCTCATAAATAAAATTTATTTATTGAAATAAAGGTAAATAGATCTAAGAATAGAGGGACGATTGAGACTAGAGAGGACTTAAAATAGAAAACAATCAGTTATATTAAAAAAATAAAACTGACATTTATTAATTCTGAGCTTGAAATTTTTTATTTATTTGCTTTTGGACCAAATAAATTGTGGTGCTCAGGGCTTACTCCTGGCTCTGTGCTCAGAAATTACTTCTGATGGTGCTCAGGGAACCATATGTAGTGCCAGGGATTGAACGCATGCCAGGCAAGTGCCCTACCCTGTGTACTATTTCTCTGGCCCCGTAAAGTTCTATCTTAAAGAGGTTTACTGAAAGAAAGTGCCCTTATTTAAGGGCAGACACATTCCATATTTGTGACTAAGAATACCTCATTGTTCTTTTTACTTTTTTTATTCTGGCAGGGGAGGGAGGGAGGGGTCAGACCACACTCTATGGTACTCAGAGGCTACTCCCGACTCTGTGCTCAGGAGTGACCCCTTGATGGTTCTGGGGAACAATTTGTGGTATGAGAGATTAAACAAGGGTCAGTTGCATGCCAGGCAAGTGTCTTCCCTCCTGTACTATGGTCCCCGGGTTGTACCTCATTCTTTTGTATAGAAAAAAAAGGGTATAGAGCAGGACATTTTTCAGAGAGCCACATACTTGAGCTCTAGTCATTTTGGAAGGAAAAGATATCAATTTAAGTGTTTTTCCCCCCAGAGTGCCAAAACAAGATGCTGAAATGAATCCACCGCACAGAAATGTGGGAGGTGGAATCACATTCCAAGCTGGCTGAGTTGAGACTAGAACATCAGTGTGTTATTGCACCAACACATCTTCACGCCTCCTTCCCCAGGAAAGATGGGTGCAGCCCGCAGGGTAAATGAAACGTGCCCCAGGCATGGCCCTGGCCCGAGAGACCATGAGAGTCTCAGAGTCTTGGCTGAGAGTGGAGATGAGGTGAGCCCCAAAGGCAGGAACCCAGTAGGAAGCCTGTGGAGTTTCTTTCGGAGAATTATGTAGGGAGAGACTACAGCTGTGCTGACTGGCAAGATCTTTGGATTCCCCTTTTTTTTTGCTCTAAATTTAATCCCAATTTATCATCACCTCCAGAATCATCCACACATACAGCTCCCCAAGCACCACTGACAGCCAGAAAATCCTTCCTTTTAGGAGCACCATATCTTTGTTTGGCTTGGGTCAACTCCTGCCTTGACTTCTCAAGTTCATGTTCCCCTCCTCCTCACCTTCTCTCTTCCAACTCTGAGACCCTTCAGGGTCCACCCTTGCCTGATTTCTGCACCTGTCTTCTTAAAGTTTCCCTAATTCTACCCTTAATCCTTGGCGTGAGCCTACTTTACAAGTCAGATCAGCCTTTGCTTTGGTCTAAACGCTCTAGGACTTCCCTCAGGGCCAACGTGAAAGTCAAGACCTCCAGCTGGCCTGGATCAGCCCTTTGCTTTCTTGAGAGTTGCCACACGTATCTCCTTTCTCTCCACATTAGACTCTCTAGACTCACAGGTTCTTGCTCTTTTTGTTTGCTTGTTTGTTTGGCTTTTGGGGCCACATCCAGCAACACACAGGAGTTAGTCTTGTCTCTGCACACAGGAATCACTCTTGGCAGTGCTTGAGGGATTGGGGGACCATATGGGCTGCCAGGGATCAAAACCAGGTCAGCCACATGCAAGGCAAACACCCTCCCTGCTGTACGGTTGCTTCGACCCCAGGTTCTTGCTCCTCCCCCCGCTTTCTTGCTCTCTCTGTCTCTCTCTGTGTCTCTGTTTCTGTGTCTCTGTCTGTGTCTCTGTCTGTCTGTCTGTCTGTCTCTCTGTCTCTCTCTCTCTCTTGGCAGTGCCAGGGATGGAACCCACTTCTCCTGCATGTAATGCATTCACTTTATCATTGAGCCACATCCCAGCTGCTTCCAAACCTTTGTCTATTTCCTCTTAGGGAAATACTCTTCTTGTCAACGTGGTGCTCACTGCAGAGTTGGTGCTCAAGTGTTGGTGGAAAGACTGATACTCAAAGGACAGAAAGTAGAAATTGGGACAGACTATATGAACAAATCACTTTTCCCCTTGACATCTCGACACCATTAAATCTTTTCAGGGAGGAAGCTTTCCCATGACATGGCATTATTCTTAATGTATAAATGCTCCAGATGGGATTTCTGGCCTCGCTCAAAAGACCTAAATGAAAAGCATTAAATCCCTTTCTCTATGTGGGTTTTTCAAATCACCCAGATAACAGCAAATAACTCCAACAGGAGAGCCTGGATTTATTATTTAGCTGGATTAGTTTTAAGATGATTAAAGTAATCCCTTTCAATGTATCCAAAATGTTTTTAGGTGACTAGAATCAAAGCTCTCAAACAGAATGTTCAATTGCATATGAGGTTTTCTCTTATTTAGAGATCTTGGGCTATATCAAGTCATCAGTTGGTGGAAATGCACTGACTATGGTGGATAAAGGCTGCACAGCGCACTTGCCTATGGCCACATTCCCTCCCGGTGTCTCTGGAGTTTAGAGCCCCTTCTGCTGGGCTTAATCACTGGTTGGTGGGAAATGGCTCAAACCACCGGAGGCTGAATGAAGGAATGCCTGAAAGCTGCCATTTGCTGAGATGAGGAAGACAGAATGACTGCGTTGAGTGTGGGAATATAAGGGGTTCACCTTAGCTGGGTGGGGTGGAGGTGCGGAGTAGGGAACAGGATGTAAAATGAACAGTGCATTTGGGGAAGTTGGAAGTAGGAGGTGCCATCTGGAAACCATTTAGAAAGTAAAAAGCAGGATCTGATCAATAACCATGACAAACTCTCCTGAGGTTTAGATGAGCCCTGGTGTGACTTGAAGTCATGGGCTCCTACATGGCTGCCAAGTGACCAAATCTTGGATGAGAAAGCTCATGTCAGTGGCTCTTGTTGGGATGGTTGCAGGTATAGAGCCAGGGAAACCCCAGTAATGTGCACGCAGAAAGACACCGCTGGAAGCCAGACGAACCCAAAGACATGAAGACCTTTGAAGTATAGGAACAATCTGAGGAGCCCCAAAAGCCTTTTCTGTGCTTAATTCCAGGCCCACATCATCTTCTGGATTCTCCCCCAGCCCACCTCCACCCCACATCAGGCTCCAAAGCTGGGATAATGGCCGGCCATTCCCATGCTAAGAACATCCAAAGACAATCCAACAGTTCTAAGCTCCTCCCTTTGACAACTCTAGCAACTTTTCGGGGACAAAGGTGTATGCTTCTCCATTCCCAGGGTCATCTGCATCTCTGCATGACATGGGCGTTCTCTTCCACTCTCTGAGGTATTCTTCATCTTGGGGATTTGCCAGCAGCTCTACTTGGCTCTCTCCTCGGGGGAGCCACTCTCTCTCTCTCTCTCTCTCTCTCTCTCTCTCTCTCTCTCTCTCTCTTGCGCGCGCGCGCATGAAACCCTCTTTCTCTCCTCCCATATTTCCCAAATAAACATCCACGACTTCCCTCTCCATCACCTTCCTGAAACTCTTTTCTGCAGAGGAAGGTGATGGACAGAGAGGCCAGGATTGATTTCCCTTGTTCTCGTTCCCGCCTGAGTTCTATGGTTTCCCCAGAAATTGTGTGGGAGGGATTGATTTATGTGCTAAGAAGATCCAGTGGAACTTAGGTACCATGTGATGACTGTTGTTGATTTGTTGCTGTCTACCCCTTTTCTTCAGCAGGGCTCTCATTCTCACTATCTGTGACCCCTTGTTCAGTCCTTCTGACATCCCCAGAGTCAGACAATGGGACCTCACTGTACTCCAAAACTTCTCCCAATATCACACCTTATAAGTGGGTTTTATCTTCACTAGCTTCTCATAGTGATGCTAGGTAAGCTGGTGAGGCATGAGATCTGGACCAAGAAGGTGCTCCAAGGAGATTGTGCTAGTGCTTACCCTCTCATGCACATTCCTGGCAATCCAGATGGGAAGAAAGAAAGTAGACTTCCCTTTTAAGGCTGTTACCTCTCCTTTCCCACTTCACATAAGTCACCCACATATTCCAGTTATATGCAAGAAAGAGGGGATGCCGGGTGGTCTGGAATCAGTCAGCTACTCTGCTTACAGTCCTTCAAAGACTTTCAATGGCTCCTGGGATAAAGATCACCTGAGCCCAACAAAGATGTTCCTTGGCTACCTTTTATAACCACAAATTCTGTGCCCTGCCTCCTTCAGTTCCTCTTTCAGAATTAAAGCCCCCAGAGAGAATTTTCACTTGAGCATGAGATTTCCTCTTGTTCAGAGATCTCGAACAATCAGTTGGTGGAGATATGCTGGCTATAGTGGATAGGGGCTGCACAGCATGCATGCATGCATGTGGCCATGTCCAGTCTAGGCGGCCCTGGAGATTAGAGCTTGTTCTGCTGGACTTGATCATTGGTTGGTGGGAAGTGTCTCAAACCAGAGACTGAATGAAGGAATGTTCCAGTTCTTTTAGTACACACGCATTCCTGTTCCGTTTGTCTGGGTGGCATCCGGAGCCATTAGACTGCAGAGACTGCCTCTAATCTTAGAATTGAAACATCACGTGACAGTCATTTACCATCTGCTTTCCTTGTCTGAGGGCAAAGGTGACAGCTCTCCTTTAACCTGTTAGGTTTCCTGGAATCTTGTCAGTAACTCAGGCTAGGCTGCATGAAGTCAGAGCCAGACTGAAGAGGACAGTTGTGAAGGATAAACAGAGGTTATCAGGATGCATCTATAAAACTTAGAGATGGACTTATCAAAAACTGCAAATAATAGAGCCATGACATGATTTTCCCCATGCTACCCCCTGGCAGAAGTCCCTTTTCTCTGGAAGTCTAAATACATCTTCAGAATGATTTTGAAGACTGCGTTTTAGACAGTGATGGATGACCAAATGGGTAGGAGATGCTAGTGGAGATAAAACCCCTCTATAAGGTGTGGCATTGGGAGAAGTTTCGGGGTACAGCCAGGTCCCATTGTCTGACTTTGGGGATGTCAGAAGGACTGATCAAAGGGTCACAGGTAGTGAGAATGAGAGCCCTGCTGAAGAATAGGGGAAGACAGCATCAAATGCCATCGCAAGAAAGGACATTAAGAGACTCTGGTTCAGGAGTGGCAACCAGAAATGCCTTCTTCAGAGCCAGTAGATAACATAATTGAGAAAAAGTCTAAAATAGGGAAGGGCAAGGAACCTGGCAAACTAGATAAAGGAACAGTGCCTATCTAAAAGGATTCAAAATCTTTCTCTCCAACTCCACTTTCTTCTCTCCCTGCTTTCTTCTCAGTGCATGGATTGAGAGAAAAACAATCTTCTGGGTGACATTTTCTGCCACAGTCAAACTGATTTCTGAATCCTTCCAATTCTGTTGAAGAGTCTAGATCTAGGAAGGAATGTTGTTGATTAAGGCCACATTGCGAATCATACCAATTTATTCCGTACTGTGGTTTGTTTTTGAAGCCTAGAAAAGGGATCAGAGGACTAAGGAGGAACAAGAGTGGGTTGAATCAAAGGATGTTCTTCTTATTCTGGTTATTTATGGCACAGAAGACAGGTGACCTGTTCATTAGTGCTGTTAGTAATCGTGCATATGATTTCTTATTGGTTTAAATCCTCCAGATCTTCAGAAATATGCTATTTTGCACGAGGGAAACTCTAATGATTAAATACACACACACACAGACACACACACACACTCATACACACCTCTTCCTTTCTCTCTATTAATCACCTCCTATAATTGGTACTTAAAATGTCAAAGGAGAAGGAATTAATTAACAAGAGCAACCAGTACAGCAAGGCATGCTGCAAAGCTCTGGGACCGAGTATAAAAAGCACGTCCTTAAATATTTTGAGCACTTTTGGGAATCAGAAGCCTCCCTTCTAATTGAAAGATCCTTAACTACAGCCCAAGTCCTGGCTGGTGGCCAGGGGTGCAATGCTGAACGAGGCTGCGAGCGGAAATCCCTTCTTTGCCACCTCTGGTAGACGGATTTTCCAAACAGGGATAGCTGACAAGAGCAGCCCAAAACCAGTCAGCGGTCCAGACCCACTCGAAGGAAAGGAAGAGATCTAACATTGACGATGCTCCTGCTGTCAGAAACTTTACACCTGCTATTTCACAGCATTCTTTAAGGCCGGTGATAGGATTATCTTCATTTTCCAGAGAAGTAAATTGAGGCTCAGCGAGGTTGTTAAGAGTCCGTGCCACGAAGGGTTACTAATAGCGCAAAGAATCCGAACTTAGGTTTAATTCCAAAGTTGTGCGCTTTCATGAACTCCTGTCAGCCTTTTCCCAGCTCCCCTGTGAACTGCTCTCCACCCTACCCACGAGCTCTCAGTCTGCAGGAGTTTTGACAGCTAAACCAAGAGCCAAGACCCGGCATGGGCGATGGAACGGGGCGCTGTAGAGAGTACCGCCCCTCCTCCAGTGTCAGCCAATGGGAACGCAGCACCCGCAACCTTTCGGCCAATCATCCACAAGTCCCCGCCCCCACCCCCCCGCACCTCCGTCCCTCCCCTCTCGCTTTCCCTTTGGCTCGACCGAGCTTGACAGAGCGGAAAGTCCCTTCGGGCCGCTCCGGGCTGTCAGCCATTGGAGGAAGGTCTGTCACGGGGTGGACCAATCAGAGCGCGCCCAGGCTCCGCACCTCGCGCTGCCATTGGCTCACCAGACAGCTGCCCCCTCCACCCCCGCTCCCGCTCCCCCCCGCCACCCGGGGCGGTCCGGAGGCGGGGCAGGTGGGGGCGGGCCCAGGTAGCAGGTTCGGCTGCGCTGGGGCTCGCGCGTCGGAGGTAAATACTAGGGCGGCGGTGTGGGGCGCCGGGGCCGACCCGGGACTGGGGCTGGCGACGCCGGGGCGAGGGTGTGCAGCTCGGCCGCCCGAGGTGAGTGAGCGGCGGGCGGGCGGCCGGGCTGGCGAGCGACGGGCGGCCGGTCCCCTCCGCGCGGCGCCCCTGCCCGGCCTCCGGGCCCCTGGCGCCGGGGCTGGCGGTCGCCGGGCCCTGGGCGCCGGCTGACCCGTTAGGTGCCCCGACTCGGAGCCCGCCGGGCCGGCGGGAGACTGAGTCCGCTGACGTCAGCGCGGCTCCCCGGGCTCCCTCAGCACCCCCTGGGCCTTCCTGAGCTGGGGCTCGAGGGTTGGGAGGGGGTGGCCGCCGGCGGGACCTCGGAGGAAGCGAGGACTTGGGGGTGCGAGCAATGCAAGAAAAACATCTCCCCCTCTCCACCCCCCCCCGGCCCTGTCTTTGCAGATGGGGAAACTGAGGCACGGGCCGCCGGCCGGCTCGCGGGGCGTCCGGGATGTCACCGTGAACTCCGGGCAGCTCTAGGACTTGGAGGCGGTGGCCGAGAGCGCTCCTGTTTTGTTTTTGTCTTATTTTGGAGGTGTCTCAGGCTCTCCAGGAAGAGCAACTTGGGGTTCTCTGGCCTTGCTCATGGCGTGTTCTGCTTTTTCTTTCAGTTTCCCCCTTTCGCGGGGTGAGCTCGGTTTTGCAAAAACAACCCGGAGTTGTTTAGTTAGAAGGTGCGCGCGGTGGAAACTAGGTATTTTTTTTTTTTTTCGTTTTCTCTCCCTTTTCTTTTTTTCTCCCCCCATCGGCTTCTAATTTTATTTTTAAAATTGTTTTTATTTTAAAATTGTGTGCTCAAGATCGGTCCGGAGTGGTAGGTTAGGGGAAATCTTGAAGTCTTGAAGGAAGGCAGTGTTCCTGAATGTGGCCGTGAGCTGGGTCAGCTGCCCCCCCGCCCCCCCCCCCCCCCCCCCCCCGGTGATTTCTGTAGTCGCATTGTGCATCTTTCTGCTTGGTGGAGGGTTGTCATCTTCCAGCCACTCAGCCCGGGGGCGCCCAGCGCCCATCCAACCCTGCCCCCACCTCTCCGAACTCCCAAACCCTCCCCCCCACTCCCCCCCACCCCGAGCATCTTCATAACTGCTGGTCCTTTCGTGGTCTTGGCATCGGAGAGAAACGCAAGCCTGGAGGGAGTGTTGGTTTTCTGCACACCCCCTCCCTGCACTGCTCGCCCCACCCTCCCCCCACCCCACCCCACCCCACCCCACACACACAACTGAGTGGCCCTTAGAATTTAGCCTGCCAGTTCACGCAGGGTAGTGGGTGGATTGAACTAAGAACAGTAGTAGGAGAAAATGATTCTTGTGGAAGTTCATGTACTGTGAATGTTGACAACACCCAGAACATTCTCTAATGTTCTGCTGCAATTTTTAAGTATGCTTGCAAAAGGGGGGGAAAAAAGCCTGTCTTTGAATGGCAACTTTTTTGAAGAGCTGATAGGGAACACTTGTTATATAAAGCAGCAAGCTTTCAGCAGCAGTGATTTTTTTTTTTTTTTTTTTTTTTTTTTTTTTTTTTTTTTTTGTGGTTCTGCCTTGTCTGAAACTGCGACTCTGTCAGATTTAGGGATGTCTTTAATGCAAGAAGAAAGGAGTAATTGTCCTGTTCACCCCTCAGGTGATTAGACCTGAAATTTGTTGAGATTGTCTCTCACCAAGGCCTTATATTTATGGGCATCAGTCATAGTCATATGAACCTCAAAACAAGTTTTCATGATTGTGAAACCTTGTTTGTTTCTTCCGCTTGTAATAAGAAGTGATGTGCAAATCAACCTTGTTTATAGTATAGCTTTATTTATTTATTTATTTAGTTATTTGGGTCACACCCGGCAATGCACAGGGGTTACTCCTGGCTCTGCACTCAGGAATTACTCCTTGTGGTGCTTGGGGGACCATATGGGGTGCTGGGAATCGAACCAGGGTAGGCCGCGTACAAGGCGAACATCCTACCAGCTGTGCTAATCACTACAGCCCCAGTATAGTATAGCTTTAGATAAAGCTGTAGAGTTAGTATAGTTGTAGGTAAGAGTCATTAAATATTCCCAATTCTGGAGTGTGGTCTTTTTCTTTGAAAAAGGAAGAAGCTTTTAATCATTTAAACAGTTAGGACAAAAAAATGTGTTTTGGGCTTCCACTCTTAGTACCTGAGTTAACCAACCAAGTCACTCATTCATTTCTAACCATAAGCCAGGCGCAGTTCGGGCATTGGAATTAGAAAGATGAAGGCCTGGGACCAGACCATGTGATGGTGTACCTTTAGTATTCTTTTGACGTTTATGCAAATGTGGAAGCCAGAATATGTCTGATCTTTCACCGGATAATATCTCACCTGTTTTATGGGCTGGATATTTGTGTAATTGGTTATATTAATCTCTAAGGAAAATTAAACTGCTTTTACTGATCATGGAATCTCTTTCTCTTGGCTAGTCTAATATTGTTTAGGGATATAGCAGCTTGTTCATTTGGTGGGGGATATTGTTCTTAAAATGGTAATCTAACTTTTAGAGTTTTTTTTTGGGGGGGGGACATCCCACATGTCTCCTTTCTTTGCTATTCACAGAGACTGACATATTTGACATTCATACAGGTGCAGCATTTCAGCATGGTAACTTTTATTCCGCTAGCATCCTGTGGTTTTTTTGAATAAGTCATCTCAGGAGAGGTAACATGTTCTTTGTGAATTTAGTGAATTTAGTTGAGATTGTTTATTCAGTGATGCAATTTGAAAATCAACAGATAACTTGAGAGCCAAAATGACAAATCTTCTAGAAATTAACCATTGTCAATTTTATGTAGCTAAATGCAGTTTATTTATTCTTATACTTCCAGTGCAGTAGTTCTAACCTTTATTATTTTTAAAGTTTTTGGACCATACCAAGTGATGTTCAGTGATTACTCCTGCAGAGCTTGGTGGACTATATATGGGTTGCGATTGAACGTAGGTAAACCAAGTACAAGGCAAGCTCCCTTACTTCCTGTACTATCTCTCTCTGGCCCCAAATTCTAACCTATAATATGCTGTAAGATTTATTTCTTGATCATCTTTCTATTGCACTAATAGAAAATTGACAAATATTGTGCCTTCCAACCTTCATCTTGGTTTAATGATTTTAATATATTAAAGTCAATATATTAGTAAGGTAAAGGTAAAGGTAAAGGCCCTCCCGTTGATCATCGATTTGCTCGAGCTGGCCCAGTAACGTCTCCATTGGAGACTTTGTTGTTACTGTGTCTGGCATATCGAATTCATCACGGGAGCTTGCCAGGCTCTGCAGTGCGGCCGAGATACTCTCGGTAGCTTGTCAGGCTCTCCGAGAGGGGCAGAGGAATCGAACTCGGGTCGGCCATGTTGGCTGCGTGCAAGGCAAACGCCCTACCGCTGTGCTATCGCTCCAACAATCAAATTACTGTTTACTCAGAATTAAGCTCAGATTACCAGTTGTGTTTTCAATTTCTTGTGAGTCCAGTTTGTCTCCCCCTGTTGAATATGGTCAGTAGAAAAACCTTTCCAATATAGGGTTAGGGTCAAGTATATCATCATATATCATCTCTTTGGCAGTATTCATTCACTGCTTGTAGTAATTATCAGGATACTTGTAATCATACAATTTGTCAGCCTGAAATCAGTACAATGGTATTTAGGTGAATCATACACTCATAATATACTATTACAGGTAGTTTCTAAACAGAGACCTGAAAGGTAGTAAGAGAATTGAGGCCTTCTGCCCTTTCTAAAATCTTTGTTCCCGCCCCCCCCAGTATTTAACCTGTGCTAGTCTTTCCGTGTGGGAGGAAAGTCCCTTAAGTTACATTTCTGCTGTTGTATCAGCATATTGAGATATTAATAAGCATAAAAATGCTTTTCTTTGGCTGGAGAGATAGTATACTGGGTAAGGCCTCGCATACAGCCAACCCAAGTTTGATTCGTAGCACCACATATGGTCCCGGTCTCCTCTAGGAGAGATCCCAGAGCACAGAGCCAAGAGTAAGACTTAAACACCACCAGTGTGGTCTCCAAACAAACAGAAATGAAACAAAACAAAATTATTTATGTAGACCATACACTAGAGCCATAAAGTTAGTTCCCTGAAGCAATTTGATCAGTTGCAAATAGGGTTTTTTTTTATATTATTTCAAACCTATTCTTTCTTAGCATAATCTAACTATAAGAGAAAATATTAAAAAAATTTTTTTTTGATAATGCTTTTAAATGTGTTGTAACTTTTGCTCTGACTGTTCAGGTTGTCAAATCTGGTCAGTTTTAGTAAGCTCACTTTTACTGTGTTAATACAAGCAGAGGAAAATTATTGCTCTTGGTATAGTATAGTTCACTTTAAAAATATGGTACTTGGTAACTGCTGTTGAGTTGGCTGCAACCTTTTTATAAGCCAAAGTAATTCTATTAAATTTTACTGTGGACTATATCTTGAATGATTTACAAAAACCAATTTTGTAATGAGAATCATTAAAAATATAGCATCCTAATGCATCCCATAATTTAGTTTTATCTTGGTAATATTTTATTAGCACTCATAGTTTTCTTTCAAGTTGTCCCATTAGTTATTAAACTGGGGAATGAGTAGAATTATTGCCATATAATAATTAAGAGTCAAGGCAGTTCTTAATTTTACTATATGAGGGAAGGTTTTAGAAATTCTCTAAAAGTCATTTTCATAGTAGAATTTCCATATTTTAAAAATGTTCATTTTTAAAAAATTATTTAAATACCTTAAAAATAAGCTCTCGTGTGTGTGTGTGTGTGTGTGTGTGTGTGTGTGTGTGTGTTTACTGATTTTTGGGCCAAGTTTAGAGTTCTTGGTGATACCCAGAGGCCCATATAGGATACTGAGGATTAGATCCTGTTTGGCTGTGTGCAAAGCAAATGCCTTACCCAATGTACTATTGCTCTGGTCCCTAAACTCATGTTAGGAAGTTGCTTTTGTTTTGTTTGGGGGCTGTACCTGGCAGTGCTCAGAGGCTACTCCAGCTCAGTGCCCAAGGAGTTCCTTGTGGTGTTGGGGAACCAGGTGGTGCCAGGGATTCAGCCTGGGCCTGATGTCTGTGGATCAGATTCCCCCCTTCCCTTCCCTCCCGCCCCCCCCCCCCCCCAGCCTGTTGAGCCAGTTCACTGGCCGTAAAGTTGCGTTTTGACCATCTTCACAATAAAAATACTGTCTAAGCACCACAACCTTAGTACTACAAAACCTATTCAGAAATGTTTGTGTTCCTTTTCTGGGTTATTGTTTTGTTGATTTGTTTTAAATATACACATGTCATCCTGACATCTCAGTACTGATGAGAAGTTGTAAGTTGGAAATCAGCAAGGTCGGAAAGGGAGTTCACTTAATACATACCGTGGGAAGCCACAGAACATGGCCAGTGGCAAGGGTAAATTTAGTGTAGATTATAAAAAGTAGACAGGGGACTCGGAAAGCACATTGTAAAGCCTTTTAAGTGAGATAACAGATACTGTTGCTTGTCACAGGGCATGTATATGGCATGAATTATATGAATGATGCATGGGTTGAGAAAAAAATAAGGCCATTTACTGTTGGAAAAGTTGACATTTGGAAAGAATTTTTGTTAGAAATAATCAACATTTCATTCCAGTACTTTAGAGCTCAGCTTTTGGCGGGGAGATGGCTTACGGGGAGAACATTTTCCTTGCATGTGTGAGGCCTGTGTTTGATGCCTGGCCTGGCCTGGCTTGTTAGTGGTCTCCAAGAGCGCTGTCCAGTGGGCCACAAAAATGAGAACAAAAATCAGTCAAGCTGAGCTGCCGAAGTTGTGGGGTGTGACTCCAAACGGGGTCGTGTAATTGAGTCGGGGGTTATTTTAAAATAAATTTATGATTTATTACCAGTCGATGTTACCTTGATGGACCTAATTTTATATACCTCTAAACCTGGGTTGAGTGAAAATTTCTTGGGCAAAAAGGGGTCACGAGTGGAAGGGGTTTTTGCTTGGATTGGTGCCAAGATTGGAGTTTCTCCAGTTGATTTATAGAAGAAGCAAATATAAATTTGCTTAAGTAGAGAGTGCCCTCAGGTGGAATTAAGACAGATTATGATGATGGGGTAGGGAGAGACAGAAGGGAGGGAGAGAGAGCATGAGAGAGAGAGAGAGAGAGAGAGAGAGAGAGAGAGGGAACATGAGAGGAGAGAGAGGCAGGAGAGAGAGAGCACTAGTGAGAGATTATCTAGATGTTTCCAAGATTTTTCCATTAGTGTTGATTTTTTAAGGAATGTCAAACTCTATACCCTGCTTGGGGGGAGCTACATGTCTATTCTGCCTTCTAGAGGGACAGATTGTTAGAAAACTTTGCAATTACAGAGCACGTGTTGCCTAACAAAGCATCAGAAAAGAAATGTAGCTTTTTTTTATCTAGTATTAGATTTGCCAGATTGTATAATCATTAAGGTAGATAATTAAATTTACTGAAATTAAAATTTGCTGCTTGATTTTTAGGAATATCAACTAAAGTTTATACTTTAGTATAAACTGAGTGTCGAGTATTTTCCATCCCCCAGATAAAATAGTAAAATCTGATAGTGCACTCTCCTGTAACCCGCTCAGACAAATGGAAATGGATACCTCTGTCCAAAGAAGGATGGGATCAGTACCGTATTTAGAAACCAAATAGCCACATTCTTGTGACCTAGGATACAGAAGAGATCATTAGAATAAGAGTTATAGCCTTAATGTAATGAATGGCAGTTTTTAATCATCAAAGTAGGATTAGATGGCTACTCTAATTGTGGAAGATCAGTATTCTTATAGAAAATGTTTAACAATTTTTAGATTAGAAAAATTTAAATTAAATTCATTTTTGGCCAACTTTGATAGACACTGAAAAGACAGGACCTTGTTGTATATTCCTCTCTAGTCTTGCATAGATCAAATTAGATGACATTAAAATACTTTTTATTTGGGGCTGGAGCGATAGCACAGTGGGTAAGGCATTTGCCTTGCACGCAGCCAACATGGCCCACACAGGTTCGATTCCCAGCATCCCATATGGTCCCCCGAGCACCGCCAGGAGCAATTCCTGAGTGCATGAGCCAGGAGTAACCCCTGAGCATCGCTGGGTGTGACCCAAAAAGCAAAACAACAACAACAACAACAACAAACCCAACTTTATATTTGATACCATAATATAATTATATTAGTAAAGTAAAGTAAAGTAAAGGCCCTCCCGTTGATCGTCGATTTGCTCGAGCGGGCCCAGTAACGTCTCCATTGGAGACTTTGTTGTTACTGTGTCTGGCATATCGAATACTCTCGGTAGCTTGCCGGGCTCTCCGAGAGGGGCGGAGGAATCGAACTCGGGTCGGCCATGTTGGCCGCGTGTAAGGCGAACGCCCTACCCGCTGTGATATTAGTATCTTTGTTTTATCATTATCCCAATTTTTAAAAATTTTTGTCTATTTGGGCCATAACTGACTGTACTTACTCCTGGCCCTGAGCTCAGGGATCATACCTCGTGGGCTCGGGGGACCATATGGGGATCAACTCAGGTCAGCCGCATGGAAGTCAAGTTCTTTGCCTACTGTACTGTCTCTCTGATGCCCGCCATCCCAAGTTTTGGTGGCTACAAAATAGATGTTCAAAGATATTTTGGGTGCAATAAGATTTGTAATATCTGATATTTGTGATTGGAAGAAATTAAATGATTGCTCTAATAATGTGATCAGCATTTGCTTATCTAAGGACAAAATGTGCAAGATTAAGAAAATGAAGCTGAGCCAGGGATAAAATATTCCATTATCAAAATATGGTATGCAGATAAATGAATTGTGGTTAAAGCTTCAGAATGTGGTTTTATGGCAGTTTTATTATTAAAGATATTCAACGTAACAAAGAGCCACTTTTAACTTATGCTCCATGTATAGAAATAATAGCCTTTTAAATCCATGTGTGTTTTGCAAATGCAGTATCTCATGAATTTAATCAGGATCTATTAAAATGCTGCTTTTTAAAGTAAAAAAAAATCTGAATATGTATATATTTATTACTATAATTTTATAAACTGCAGTGCTTGGAAACATTGTATTGTCTAAAAATACTTCATAGTTTGAGCTCCTTAAATAAATGTGCAGAATTACAGAAGATACAAGTAACATTTGAACTTTTTTAAGATTTGGGAAAGTGCTTTTGTCTGTCTGTGTTGTTACTAGTTGCCAGAGATTTAAAAAAGTCTCTAACCTTTAGGAGAAGTTAGCTGATAGAGAAGGAAGTATAAAGTTTCCTTTTGCTTCTCCTCCAGGCACTTGGATCTGCTGACTTTTCACAGCATGGACACCAAATGGCTAAAAACGGGCTTTGGGACTGCCAGTGAATTTGACTTTTGCAGTTTTACTCCAGACTTAGAAGTTCCCTTTTCTTTTGAGTTAAGATTTTAGAGTTACTCTCACAATGAGTTCAGGCTTATGGAGCCAAGAGAAAGTTACTTCACCCTACTGGGAGGAGCGGATTTTTTATATGCTTCTTCAAGAATGCAGTGTGGCAGACAAACAGACCCCGAAGATCCTTAAAGTCCCGAAAGGGAGCATCGGACAGTATCAGGATCGCTCCTTGGGACACTCGAGGATTCCTTCTGCAAAAGGCAAGAAAAATCAGATTGGAATAAAAATCCTCGAGCAGCCACATGCAGTTGTTTTTGTGGATGAAAAAGATGTTGTTGAAATAAATGAGAAATACGCAGAGTTGCTTTTGGCAATTACCAATTGTGAAGAGAGGTTCAGCTTGTTTAAAAACAAAAATAGACTCAGCAAAGGTCTCCAAATAGGTGTGGGCAGCCCCGTGAAAGTACAGCTGAGATCTGGGGAAGAGAAGTTTCCTGGTGTGGTGCGCTTCCGAGGACCCCTGTTACCAGAGAGGACAGTGTCGGGGATATTCTTTGGAGTAGAATTACTGGTAAGTCTGTAAGTCTGATAACTCATTTTGGGGGCCATGTGTTTGGGGGGGGGGATGTGTGAGAGTATACATGAAATGGATGTTTATTTGTATATGTTTTTCTCCTTTATATACAGAGACAAAATCGGCCCCAAATCTGTAATTTTTAATATCCAGAATCCTTAGGATTTACTATCCAATGATACATTGAGATGATGCCATGATATTAACTTGTAGACTACCTACTGTTGTAGGAAATACAAGTAAATCATGTAGCTATCGATTATGTGTGTTTTAGATATTTTAGTACTTACATTAAAGGGAAACTCCATTATAGAATAATCTGAAAAACTTGCTAACAATCTTGTGACTTTATCATTGATCGGTTCTTGAATTTTCTTATTGCATTCTGTTAATTTAGACATAAGAGTTTTTAGTTTGGGGGCCTTACGTGGCGGGGCTCTGGTGGTACTCCTGGCTCAGTGCTTGGGGGACACTGCTGGCTGTGGGATGTCTGTTGCTGGCGATTGATGCCACTCCTCTCACATGTGACACATTTGATCCAGTCCATTGAGTTATCAGTCTGGCCCTGGATTTTTGTCTTATTCTGTTCTAGGGTCAGCAGTGGTAGAGATTGTTTTCTCCTTGGGATTGGCTCCCAGTGATACCTGTATTTGGCAACTCACCTGGGGCTTAAACCTGATCTCCTGCATGCAGAACCTGTGCTCAGTCCCCTGAAGAGTCTCAGTCTCTCCCGCCCTAGCCCCATTAACTTATTTTAAAAAATAAGTTGCAGCGATTTAAACTTGCTCACAGTTGTCTCTGATAATATATATGAAAATCATCTTGGAATGTATTTCTACTAAAAATAGAATTGAGCACTTTGCAATATCTTTCCAGAATTTAAATGTCACATTTTGACATTCCTGCAAATAGGATTTCATGCTTTGTTCCTTGATTTAATTTGTGAAATAGTGATGATAAAAACAAATTGGAGATTTGAATTCTCGCTCTGCCTTTTAAAAACTTATAAATTCAGTTACTTAGCCAAGCTGGTTAACTTCCCATGTCAGCTTCCTCATCTATAAATTAGTGATACTAATTATTTAGTGCTACTAATTATTTAAGTGCTACTAATTATTTAAGTGATACTAATTTATTTAGCATGCAGTTAATTTTTTTTAATTTTATCATAGCATCTGGCATATAGTAAGTGCTCAATAAATGGAGATACTGTCACTGTTATTTTAGGTAAAATTTTCTGGTTAGAACAAAATTCTAGCTAAAACCACAAGGTAGAATCCAATCCAGATTTCTAATAAGGTAGTTATGACCTGTAATTACCGGGTAGTTTTAGTTCAGCATCAAATATAAACTTTTTTTTTAATGTCACAAATTGAACAGCATTGGCTTAACGATTGCAGGCCTTAACATTTATCATGTGGATTCCCCCACTCTCTTTTCCCCAATTGCCCTGGGAGGATCCATTTTCTCAATAGATCATCTTTCTGTGACTGCCTTTCATTGTTTCTTCCTTTTCAAACCTAGGAAGATGGTCGTGGCCAAGGCTTCACTGATGGACTCTATCAAGGGAAGCAGCTTTTTCAGTGTGAGGAAGATTGTGGCGTATTTGTTGCGTTGGACAAGCTTGAGCTCCTCGAAGACGATGACAATGGACTGGAGAGTGATTACGCAGGTCCTGTGGACACAATGCCTGTCGAGCTCCCTCCGCTGGAAATTAACTCCAGAGTTTCCTTGAAGCTCGGAGAAACTGTGGAATCGGGAACAGTCATATTCTGTGATGTTTTGCCGGGGAAGGAAAGCTTAGGATATTTTGTTGGTGTGGACATGGTAAGAAGCTCTGGGATTGTTCTATCTTTTGGACATATCTGTTTTATGCTTGATTTAGGCAGAAATGAAATACATTTTGAATATTTGGAGTGAACGAATGCAGAGCAATTTAAAGAACATGTTCTGGTTTATCTTTAGTCAGAGAACACTGATAGGAGACAGAAGTCTAGACATAGAATTACTTGTACTTTTCAACTCGAATAAACTGGAAGACTGCTTTCAGTCTTTAAATTTGCTTTATTATCATTCATCGAGAGGGTAAAAGTTCAAAAATTAATGATGTTACTTTTATTTTGAAAGAGTTTTTTTATTTGATAATTAGTATTTAATCTCTCCTTTGGGGGATAGGAGGGGACACACCTGACAGTGTTCAGCGCTTACTCTTGGCTCTGTGCTTTGGGGTCACTTATAGTGATGATCAGGGGACCATTTGTGCCAGGGATTGAACCTGGTTAAGCCATTTCAAGGCAAGTAAATATCTACTATACTATCTCTTTGGCCCCAGTATTTCTCTGTTTATAATGTTTTGCAAAATTTAAATATCTGACCTGATTTTAATAACTATAGTATAAAATTATTGTGGAAAATAACTAAAAAGAAGAAATAATTGCTTGTTTTTTGGGGGGGTGGGGTTGGGGGTGGGAGGTAGGCTATACTCTGCTGTGCTCTAAAGCTGTTCCTGGCTCTGTGCTCACGGGTGATCCCTGTGGCTATGCTCAGGGGACCAAGCGTGATGCTGGGGATTTGAACTGAGTTGGCTGCATGCAAGGGCAGCATCTTACCCGAGGTACTGTCTGTTACCCATAATCATTTTTTTAAAAATGACTTATTATCTTTTCCTTTTTTCAGTTTTTGGGAGAAATATCTGGTGGTGCTCAGGGCTTACTACTCCTACTCCTGGCTCCTGGCTCTGTGCTCAGGGAACATGTTGGATGGGCTCAAGTGGCCATAGGTGGTGCCAGGAATTGAACCTGGGTCTGCTGTGTGCAAGGCCAGTGCTTTACCAGTTGCACAATCTCTTTGGCCCCATAATCACCCTTTTTATCCTCTTTTTTTTTTTTAAGAGAAAAAGGTAGAGTATTTTCTTAGGGTATAGCTTCCTCAAAATATTTTTTTTATTGTAAAATATAGGAACATAACATTTCATTATTTTAATCATTTTAAATTTCATGCTTCAGTGGAATTAAATGTTGGCATCATTGCCTAAGAATCACTCCATCATTCCTAACTGAAGCCCGGTGACTGTCAAACTCCCACTAGTGCACCCCACTCAGCTATATTCAACTGGTCATCAATGTTCTTTTTATGTCTGTGAATTGATTATTCTAGGTACTTTACATATGTAGAATCATAAATATGTTGGCCACAGTCACTCTCCTTCCGCTGTTCATTGATTTGCTCGAGCGAGCCCAGTAAGGTCTCCATTGTGACACTTGTTACTGTGTTTGGCATATCGAATACGTCATAGCCTTGCCAGGCTTTGCCGTGTGGGCGAGATACTCTCGGTAGCTTGCCGGGCTCTCTGAGAGTTGTGGGGGAATCGAACCTGGGTCGGCTGAGTTGACTGCATGCAAGGCTAATGCCCTATCTGCTGTGCTATTGCTTCAGCCCAAATATTTTGGTATCACTTATTTTTAACACCACCTTACAGTCTTATTTGTTAATAACACATATATTTTATCATGGCAAGTTGAATAAGAGGAGAAGGAAAAGGCTAAAAACATTTTATCCTAGCTTGAAAATTGGGGCAATGATTTGTTAGGCATAAAGAGGAAATTCATGCAGAATTATTAAACACTGGAACGGGTTAGCAGAAGATGTTAGTAATAGGCTTTTGTACACTCTCAATGACGTGAATGATTATTTTTTATTTGGGAATGCCTTTTTGCTGGGCTGGAGCAATAGCTCAGCGGTAGGGCATTTGCCTTGTGTGCAGCCAGCCCGGCCGAGCTAGGTTCGATTCCTCCGCCCCTCTCAGAGAGCCCGGCAAGCTACCTAGAATATCTCGCCCACCTGGCAAAGCCTGGCAAGCTACCCATGATGTATTCGATATTCCAACACAGTAACAAGAAGTCTCAAAATGAAGATGTTACTGGGCCCACTCGAGCAAAATCGATGAACAATGGGAGGACAGTGTTTGTTTTGTTTGACAGTGCCTTTTTGCTGATAGGGTCTGATTGTTCAACATATGTTTTTTTTAATACTGAGCTTGGAAAGTTTTCTTGCAATCTATTAGTTAGAAAAATATGTTGTCTAAACACATTTAATTTACTACAGTTACCAAATTAAAAGTTAGACCAGAGTGAAATGTCTGGGTCCCTTGGGATAGCTTGCAATAAAGCACATTTTTCAGCTTTTCCCCTCCTCCTCCCTTTATCTCCCCCCCCCCCCCCCCCCCGCCCCGCTTCCTGCTTCCCTTCCCCTCCTATCTCACATATGCAGGGCAAGTGTTGTACTGCAGAGCCTCAGCCCCAACCAGCTGTGCTCAGGGTTTATTTCTGGCTCTGTGCTCAGGAGTGAACCCTGGTGATGCTCCAGGGACCTTATGTGTTCCTGGATACTTGAACCAGGGTCAGAGGGTTGCGGGACAGGTGCCGTAAACTCCTGTACTGTTTGTTTCTCCATCTACAAACCATGGGAAGACTGTGGCTGTGGAGAGGGAAGATTGGAAGCAGAGGTACACTAACTTCAGGTTGAGATTACCCTTGCTTCAGGTGAATTGGCTGAGGCCTCAAACTTGGCAAAAACTATTGGCTTTCCCTTTGTTTAGATGGCAACCTTAAGACCATCTTGTTGCTTGGAGCAACTGCCTAGAACTTTTCTTGTCTACTTCTCCTTTTGTCTCCACCTCCAGTTAGCTTGGGTACGCCCTCCTCCCAATATTCTGTGTATTTATTGAAAGTACAGTTCTGGCAAATGCAGTATTCTTCATGTTCTTCTGTTTCCAGTGATGTTTAGTCTGCTGTATACGTTCGTAATCAGAGTAGTTGTTAACTAGCCCATGTCTTAAATTGGCCCCATGAATTGGTACTAGTTGGTGTCACATTGGAGTATGAAGCCATTAAATATAAAACTCCACATTGATGGGATTTTTGTGTACTTGTAAAATGACAAACAGTAGGAAGGAGATGTTCTCTGCACAGAAAGGAATATAGGAACTCAAATGGAATGTTTTAATGGTCAGGATATGTGGTTAGAGTAAGTAGAGCAAGCGACTCTTAATTAGGGACAGGTTTCTGGGTGAAGCAATATATTTTTAACAAATGATCTTATGCAGATGAACATTAGAATATGAATGCGTATTTCCTATCTAGTAAACTATAACAATTTCTTTTAGATTTCTTGTTCACCTAAGTTTACTGTCACTTCATTATTGCTGGATCTCTCTTTTTTTTTCTCCCAGAATAAACACAAATGAAATAATTAAAAAGGGGCAATTATGCCTAATATGGTCCTTTTTTTTTCCTTTTAAGATAAATAGTAGAAATTTCCTATCTAAAATGCTTTGGAGGGTTCTTTTGTAGAAAATACAGACTTCCATATTTACATCTTATTGGGGAGGTTTTTTAACACTTAGTGTATTATTTAATTTCTAGGATAATCCTATTGGTAACTGGGATGGAAGATTTGATGGAGTCCAGCTTTGCAGTTTTGCAAGTGTTGAAAGTACAATTCTTTTGCATATCAACGATATCCTCCCAGGTATGTTTCCTTTATATCTTGCATATAAATAAGGCAGAGTGTCTAAGATGCATTTTGTTCTGAGCATGTAAATAGAAATTCAAGATGGCTTGTTGGAACTTGACTTTTATGTTGCAGAAGTGTTATTTAATAGAATATCCTTTCTTATCTCCAAATGAGAACTCAGTGGCTTTTTTTCTCCATTTCTGTTATCATTCACTTTTAAAAAATCACTGTTAGAAGGTGGAAAAAAGCCCTTTTTGATACTGAGAAGTGTCAGAAAATGTAGTACGTTGATACTTTTTGAGCTCCACTCTGGCTAGAAGCCTGTAAACAGAAGTTGTTCATCTCATCTAATGTAATATGCTGTGGAGAAGATTTGGCTGGATGAGCATTTTGAGATGATATAATTAATTTGGCTTCCTGACCTTTGTAACTAGGAACAAATTGCTAAACGTTACATTTGAAAGTTTTAAGTACTCTTTTATATTACAAGTAACCTCTAATGATCTCTGCCAGTGATTGACCAATGTCTACTGATAGCAGCATTGCCAATGCCTCTCCCCTACTCTTTTTTTTTTTGTTGTTGTTGTTGTTTTTTGGTTTGGTGGGCACACCCAGTGATGCTCAGGGGATACTCTTGGCTCTGCACTCAGGAATTATTCCTGGTGGTGCTAGGAGGACCATATGGAATGTTAGGGATCGATCTGGGTTTGCCATGTGCAAGGCAAATGCCCTACCTGCTGTAAAATTGCTCTGGCCCCACCTTTCCCCTCCTCTCAGTAGAAGCCCCCACTATACACTGGTCACTGATGTTAATGGTTTGCCAATCATAGACCAACCATGTGATTAGATGTCATGATCATGCAACTATGAATAAAATGCCTGGACACCTGAATTCTGGAGCCAGGAATGTATGAATTCCTGAATTAGAAAACTTGCACTTTTTTGCATTCTTGATAAAACTTGTAAAGTAGTCCTTGATTATTCCCATTTTGCTGATAAAAAAAAAACAACAAACAAACCTGGGCTTGGATAAGGCTCAGATTGATTTGCATCTCGTAAACCGAGAAGACAGAATTCAGGGCCTGTCCTGTCCACTCACAGAACTGTGCTCTGGGACCACCTCCCCCCCAGATCCTGTCCATCTGCGCAGGGACGCGAAGACCTGCAGGGAGAAGTGTACTCGCCAGCCTGGCATATCTGCTGGGAAGTATTGTTTCCATGGAGATGTATTTTCTATCTAATTCTATAAAAGTAGAATTTTATTATAGCAAGAATCTGAACGGAATAAAATGTTCTTTTGTTTTCTTCCAGTGTTTCCCCAAATCACTGCTGCTTTTGATACCGAGCACTTTTTTTTTTTTTTTGAGTTGTCTGAGGGTCATTTCAGGCCCTCAGTTTTAGGTGTCAAAACAGCAGCACTGGTGCAGAGATCTCCAAGATTCTTGAGCCTGTCCTCTCTGCCCTGCCTGTTCTCTCTGCGCCTGTCAAGTAGCAAATGCTCAGTTGGCCGAGTGAGGAAACGCTTTCTACTTTAGCTTTCCACAAGAGTACTTTAATTTAGTTAGAGATGTGGGAGTCAAGTCATTATTTCAGTTTTGTTTCATGAAAGTCCCACACTCTTGGCTTTTCTTGATTCTTTAAACTGTTTTTTTTTTCTTTTTTTTTTTTTTTAAATTTCTTGCAAATTGATTCCTAGCTGTCTCTGTATTCCTGCAGAGACAAATGGTTTACATTCAGGACAAGGCAGACATGTGCCCGATGGTTTATCTAGTGATATTCCAATTTACCTTTTCCAGCCTGTTTATGGAACGAATACGGTTTATGATTTTATAGAGCAGAATCCTCTCATTATTACTCTTAACACTGCTTTATAATTTAAAATATGGGATGGGGGATCAAACAGGGGTTAGCTGTGTGCAAGGCAAGTGACTTCCCACTGTACTATTTCTCTGGCAAATATTTAGATCTTTTATTAAACAATTCTCCCACCCTCTCTCTCTCCCTCCCTCCCTTTTTACTCTCTTCCTCCCTTCCTTCTTTCCTTCTTTCTGTCTGCCTGCCTCCCCTTCCCACCTCCCTCCACCATCTCCCCTGCCTTCCCTTCTCCTCCCCTCCCCTCCTGTTCTGGGATGATGGTAGAGGGGTGGAGTGTGGGATCACATTTGGCTGTACTGTGTGCTTACTTAGTTGTGGTATTTGCTGGTAGTTGCATTATTTTTTTTGTCTTTTAGGCCGTACCTAGTGGTGTTCAGGGGCTACTCCTGGCTCTGTGCTCAGGCATCACTTCTGGTGGTGCTCAGGGGACCTACAGGGTACCTGGGAGCAAACCTGGGTATGCCGCATGCAAGACAAATCCCCTACCCGCTATGTACCATGGTTCTAGTGCCAAGCTCCTGCGTTTTCAAGTCTTCTGTGACTTTAGTTGTGGTGTTTGCGGCTACTTGCTGTGCATCAGAGATTGCACACAGCTGTGGTGCCGGAACCCTAGCCAGCACAGCTCAGAGGCATGTACCAGGATTCGAAGTCAGGATCTCAAGCATGCTAGCCAGGCACTTTTGCTATGGAGACTTCCCTGCCTGCCTCAGCTCTCCCACTCTCCCCCCGCGCCTGTCCACCTTGTTTTCTGTTGTGCCTGAGTTTTGGATCCCCAGTTGTGGAGAGACCAAATCCACATACGAGAATGCGAAAGCGAAGGAACTTTATTACTAGCTTGAGCCGTTGCTATCTCGAGCGAGGGCCCAAGTCTCATCCAACACAGTGGAGTCTTGACAAGGACCCTGACTCCAAATCACAAGCAGTTTATATAGGGTTCAGTGTTAAGAAGCAATTTATATATTGGTCTATTTTTAGCATCGACCCTATTACAACAGTAGTTAGCAATTAGACGACAGTTGGTAACACACAAGAAAGAAATACATCACAAATTAAAAGAGCAAAAATAACCAGGAAAAGGACAGGGAAATATTTCAGTGGTAGATCACAGACCTGGCACGTATGAGACCCTGATTGTAAAAACTAAAACCAATCCACAGCAGTAAAAAAAATTTTTTTTCCCCTAGATTCTATACCTAGGCTCTGCAGTTGTCCCATTACTACTTCTCTTGCCTGGTCCCATTATTTTTCATTAGTGTCTGGTATAGCTTTCAAATATTTCTTGATATACTTCTACGGAGGGTACAGTGACTCCTCATGGCCGACCAGTCCCAACTACCCAATTTCTTATCTAGGCAAATTACTCAACTGGGAGTTTACCAGAAACTGCAGGTTCTGCTTTGAGGAAACGTAAACTTGAGGCCTAGTTGAGACTTAATGTTAGCTGCAGCTTGTCATGACATCAGTTTCGCCGTCACAGTGTATTATTTGCCTATTTTCCTATCGAATTGCTTATTGATTCATGAAATAGCTTTTAAGTTTTTAATTAGAAATAATTTTTCATATTCTTATAGGAAGTTTTCAAACATACCAAAAAGTTGGAGGAATTCTGTGTTGACTGTCCCTACCCAATCACCTCAATTCTATAATTGATATTTGATTGTGCTAGCTTTCATTTTATCCATGCACACTTCAAAGTAAGTTATAAACAATCAGTATACTTCCTCTGATACTCCCTTACTCCCTTTGAGATAAAATGTGTGTTGTATCATCTGAGTTTCGACTAAAATGCTTCAATTTAATACCTATTGAGTTATTAAAAGAGCTTTTTAGTAAGCAGTACATCTTAAAACTAGATAGTACAGTGGGTAGGGAGTTTGCCTCATACACAGCTGACCTGGAGGTTTGATCCCCGGAACCCCATAAGGTCCCCAGAGCACCATCAGACATAATCCCTGAGCACAGAGCCAGGATTAAGTCTTGAGCACAGCCATGTGTGGCCAGCGCACGCGTGCACACACACACAAGAAAGAAATACATCACAAATCAAAACAGCAAAAATACCCAGTAAAGGAACAGGGAAATATTTCAGTGGTAGATCACAGACCTGGCATGTATGAGACCCTGATTGCAAAAACTAAAATCAACCCACAGCAGTAAAAAAATTTCGCCCCCCCCTAGATTCTGTACCTAGGCTCTGCAGTTGTCCCATTACTACTTCTCTTGCCTGGTCCCATTATTTTTCATTAGTGTCTGGTATAGCTTTCAAATATTTCTTGATATACTGTGAATACGCATTTTCATTCTCCCTTCTCTTTTCTATGACAAGTCTACATTTCACACTCAGCTTACCTTGCTTTATTCTCTTCACAATGTATCTTGGAGCATTTTGGAATTCAAAATGAAAAATTTCTTCTTGTTTTTTTGGCATATATGATTGTTTGCCCTGTCTTGGTCTTGTAATCTGTTTAACCAGATTCCTCTTGATGGACATGGGATTGCTTCTGGTATTTTACCAGTACGGCTTCAGCAACACTGGACATAGCTATTCCCCAGTGCTAGCATCGCTGGACAGTATCCTCTACCTGTTTCCAGCTGTGGCCCCTTTCAACCTGGTGTCCTTCCCGTGCTCCCCCCACCCCCATCCTAACAGTTTGCCCCAATGCCTTTTGCCATAAACTCCAAATGACATCATTTTCATCTGAGATCTCTTGGTAGATCCTGGGGGCCTGCTGGCTGAGAGACCCTAAACTGTTAGGATACATTTCAAGAATTGGGTTGTTTGGTGAAAAGGTGCATTTTTATTGTTTTAGAAATTCCTAAATTGTTTTAAATGGTGGGTATACAACAATTGATATTTCTACCGGCTGAATATGAGTGTGACTTGAAAAACAAAATAAAAAACCAAAACTGTACCACAAGAATCTGCTTGTAAAATTTTCCCAGTGTGATAGGCGAAAAATAAGTTTCAGTATAAATTTAATCTACATTTCTCTAGTGAATGCAATTGAGCATCTTTTCATATGACTAAGGGCAATTTCAGTTTATGTTTCTGTGAAAGCTTATTCGTCTCTGTTTTTTAAATCAGATTATTGCACTTTTTTCCCACCAATTTTTTTTTTTTTCTGTTAGGGCGGTAAGTGCTTTTGTGATATGTGGTACAGGAGTTCTCTGCTCCCGATTCTCATTTTTCAGTTTTTGCTTTTCTACCTGGTTATTCTTAAAATTGTGGTGAAATGTAATATTTGCTATTTAAAAATGTACAGGCCCTCCCGTTGATCGTCGATTTGCTCGAGTGGGCCCAGTAACGTCTCCATTGGAGACTTTGTTGTTACTGTGTCTGGCATATCGAATACTCTCGGTAACTTGCCGGGCTCTCCGAGAGGGGCGGAGGAATCGAACTCGGGTCGGCCATGTTGGCTGCTTGTAAGGCGAACGCCCTACCCGCTGTGCTATCGCTTTGCAGCCTTTCCCACTACTTATAATATCTGTTTAATTTTTTTTTCTGATTTCCTAACAGAATCTCTAAACCTACTAAGATACAGTTCATCCCTTTTATTACTCACCCCTGTTGTCTTTTATTCTCTACTTTCTATCTTTGTGAATTTGCTGTTCTAAGTTCCTCATATAACTGGAATCACATCCTGTTTTACCTTTGATTCATTTTAAGTTTATGGGCGTATCATGTGAAATGAAGATCCAGTTTAGTTCCCACATCCTGTCGGTCATTACCCAGATTTCCCCGAGCATCACATGTTAATTTGTACCCCTTTCGCCTTCCCGTTTGATATGCCACTTTCATTATGCTAAGTTCCCACATGGAGCTGGGTATTTCTGGACTTTCTGACCGGTCTGCTCATGATCAGCACCACATTATTTCAAGTTTTCTTTTCTTTCTTTGTCTTTTTTTAAAAATAGGGACCCCCCACCCCCATTGACTGTCTAGTTCCTGGTATGTTGTAATATCTCTTCTGATATTTCTGTGATATAGAAATATGCCCCAAAGTAAAGAGAGAGTATGGGGAATATTGTCTGCCATGGAGGCAGGGGGAGGGTGGGAAAGGGGGGATATACCGGGGATTTTGGTAGTGGGGTATGTGCACTGGTGGAGGGATGTGTGTTTGATCATTGTGTGATTGTAACCCAAACATGAAAGCTTGTAACTACCTCACGGTGATTCAATAAAATTTGAAAAAAAAAAAAAGGAAATATATGACTTAAAAATGTATCTGTGTTGCGATCTGATAGCCCCTGGCCATATTTAATTCACCTATATAAATGCACAATTCAGTGTATTTTTTTTATTTATCTATTTTTGGTTTCTGGGCCACACCCAGCAGTGCTCAGGGCTTATGCCTGATTCTCTATTCAGGGACCACTCCTGGTAGGGCTTGGACACTTTATGTGGTGCTGAGGATTGAGTCTGGGTTGACTGCATGCGTAGTAGGTACCCTCCCTGCTGTGCTACCACTCCAGCCCTGAAAACGTTGCTTTTTTAACCGGGTGAGCAAAGACACACATAGTAGTAGGTGAAGTGCGCTGCAAAACTGTGTGAATCATGGGTGTTCCCTCTCTCCTTCCTTTGTTGCATTGTGGTTGTGATAACAGGGCGTGGCACACACTCGACCATGGTGCTTGGGGGGCGGGTGTCTCACACTCTTTATTTGCTTGTGTCTGCACCCACTGGGATTCACACTGGCTGGTGATGCTCGCCCACATCCTGGCTGCAGTACTTGCTGGGATGCTCACACATGTGCTCCCTGGGGTCTCATGACTATGACCGGCCACAGTGCTCACACATCTTTAGTTGTGGCTATGCACCCAGAGCACCCCTCTGTTGGGGTGCCAGGGGTTGTAGACAGCAGAGCCATGCTGGGCACACTTGTGGGTGGCACAGGGCATCGAACTCAGGATCTCATGCTTGCAACGCATCATGGTATTGCAGTGACACTGTTTTCCCTGGAGCCATCCCCAGTTCTCAACATCCATGTCCGGAAGGACTTAATTTTGTTCATAAGGATTTATTGGCGATGCTCAGGGATCACTCTTGATGGGGCTCAGGGTACCATATGTGATGCCGGGGGATCCAACCCAGGTTGGGTGAATGCAAGGCGAGCCCCTTCCCCACCCCTACTTCCATTCAGTGTATTTTAGTCTGTCTGCAGACATGTAGAGCCACTTGTGCGATTGACCATAGTTCATTCTGGAACATTGTCGTTACCTCCGCGAGACATACTGTGGACTAGGGGATGTCGCTTGGTGGCCGTGGTGAAGTGTGTGCTCCTCTGCCTGCCTTCCTGCCTCTGTGCCGACCCCAGAGCAAAGACAGAGGCCCTGGACTGGTCAGCCATTGCTCCACTCTCCATTCTCCTGTGTCTTAAGCAACCATTAATGTACTACTTTTTGTCTCTGTTCCTGCTTTTATCTATCTCATAAAATTAGTCTTCAATATGTGATTTTTCTTTCACTTAGCATAACATGTTCAAATTATTTTTACATTGTGTCAAGATTGTCCATCTTGTAGCCTGTGCTATCAGTGTTCATAACTTCTCAGGCCTGAATAATATTCCACTGTGCGGATCTCCCACATCCTGTTTCAGTTTTCACTGGTGGATACTTGGTCTTCCAATGTTGGCCTGTTCTGTCTGATGCTGTTCACGGCTCGCTCCTTAGAGGGTCCATTTCCGGCCTCTTGCTGCTCGTCTCGTTATGCCTTTGGACCTAATGTGAGCCTCCCGTAGACAGCATGTAGTGGGAGCCTGCATATTTAGTGTTCTCATCTGTTTTTGTTTTTTAATGATTTATTTTTCCTTTTAAAATTTTAGGCACCGATAACTTACAAAACTGTTAATGTAGGGTTTCGTGCATTATATCCATCACGTGCTACACCCTCCGCTCACTGCTGTCTTCTTCCCTCCAGAAATGTCCCAGTGCGCTGCCCACTGGCCTCCTCTCCTCTGAGGGAAAACGGACATTCTTAGTTTCTGTTGCTTTTGGGCTTTTGTTATTTCATTACTTTATTTCTTTATCACCCGCCTTTGAGAGATTATTCTGTGTCTCCTTTTAGCTTCACTCAGCATGAGGCTCTCTAGATCTATTCATGTAACAGCAAGCTGTGTGTGTGTGTGTGTGTGTGTGTATGTGTGGTTTATCAACGATTTCATCATTTCTCAAAGCCAAGTAATATTCCACTGTGTATGTGTACCATCGCTTCTGTATCTTTCATCTGTTCTTGGACACTTGGGCATTTTCCCAGATTTTGGCTCTTGTGACTGGTGCTGCAATGAACATAGGAGTGCAAATGTCTTTTTCTGAATAGAGATTTTTCTCTCTTGGGGTAAATGCCTAAAAGTGAGATTGTTGAGTCATATGGAAGTTCGATTCCTAGTTTTTTGAGAATTGTCTGTTTTTTGATTGGATAATTTAATCCCTCTGTATTTAAAATAATTACTGATAAGATGGGGCCTATTTTCATCAACTTCCTTCCTTCCTTCCTTCCTTCCTTCCTTCCTTCCTTCCTTCCTTCCTTCCTTCCTCCCTCCCTCCCTCCCTCCCTCCCTCCCTCCTTTGCTCCTCTTTCCTTCCCTCCCTCCTTTCTCCCCTCCCTCCCTCCTTCTCTCCTCTTCTCCCCCCTCTCTTTCATTTTTGTTTGTTTTGGCCCCACCCAGATACATTAAAGGCTTACTCCTGGCTCTGTGCTCAGGAATTACTCTTGGTGGGCTTGGGGGACCATAGAGGGTTCAGGGATTGAACCAAGGTCAGCACTATGCATGGCCAGGAGGGCCTCTGAGCACTGCTGGGTCTAATTCCCCCTTTCCAAAAACAAAGAAAGGAAACAGGAAGGAAGGAAACTTTGTAAACCTTTAAAAAACACGTGTTTGGTTTCTTCTTCATTATCTTTTATATCTGTTGTCATGTACATTAAAAACCCATAGAAAAAAGTTGTATCTCCTGCTATAATGGTCATACATGTTTAAGATGAATTAAAAGGCTCTATTATCATTTTTCTTTATCTTGAAGATCTTGTGTTTGTTGAAGTTCTGGTCTTCTAGAACTGACTTTCTCTTAATTTTCTTCCTTCTGAGAATATATTTACTCTTTGGGATTAGAGAGAATGTATTTGGGATGTGAGAGAGTTCTGACTTGATATTTTCTTTTATTTCTGCTTTCTGTTTTTTTTTTCCTTACTAATTTATGACTTACATAGTTTGAAAAGCCCATCATCTATTGAATCTTTTGAATCTCTTTGCCTGTATGTAAAGTAGTTTGTTTTTTTCTGTAGAAGCTTTAAAGATTTCTCTCATGAAATTTGGTTTACAGCAATAGAACCACCATCTCCCTAGCATGGGTTTTCTCCATATCTCTTATGCTTAGAGTTTATAAACTTCTGGGATTTGTGTATTTATTTCTTTCAAACACTCTAGACATTATCTCTTCAAACAGTGAAGGAAAGAATTCTGTTGTTTTTCTCTCTGTGAGTTCAGTTAATGTGTTTCTGAGCCTTAATACTGCCCTTGGTCTTGGAGCGTCTCTCAATTTTTCAAACTTTTATCTTTGTTTCTTAGATAATATTTGTTGCTGTATCTTTAGTCTTATTAGATTTCTCCCAGTTTTTTAACCCCCAGTGTGTTATTTAGCCCATCGAATGAATTATTTTTTCCACATAGTATAATTTTTAGTTTCCAGAACTTTTTATTTATTTGGTTTTGGGACCATACCCCTTGGTACTCAGGGATCACTTCTGGCAACACTTGGGTTAAGTGCATGCACTGCAGATGCCTTAATCCCTGTGCTATCTTATCTCTCTGGTTCTCAAAAGTACTTTTAAGAAGTTTCATCTGGCTCTTATTTTTATGAAAATAGTTTTCCAGGCATTGGTATCTTCTCCCCTGGAAGCATATTCTCCTCCTGTCTCATTAATCAAACTTAAATAGTCTCTTTAAAAATTCTGTTTTGGGGGCTGGAGTGATAGTACAGCAGGTAGGGCATTTGCCTTCCATGCGGCCAACCAGGGTTCAACCCCCAGCATCACATATGATCTCCCAAGCACCATTGGGAGTAATTCCTGAACGCAGTGCCAGAAGCAACCCCTGAGCATCACTGGGTGTGACTCAAAGAGGAAACAAAAATTAAAATCTAAACAAACATTTTTCAAAAATTCATTTTTTTCTTTTTTTTCTTTTTGGGTCACACCAGGCAATGCCCAGGATTACTCCTGGCTCTTGCACTCAGGAATTACTCCTGGTGGTGCTCAGGGGATCATATGGGATGCTGGGAATTGAACCTGGGTCGGCTGTGTGCAAGGCAAATGCCCTACCCGCTGTGCTATCGCTCCAGCCCCCAAAATTTATTTTTTAGGGGCTGGAGCGATAGTACAATGAAGAGGGTACTTGCCTTGCAAGCAGCCAACCAGGATTCAATTCCCAGCATTCCATATGGTCCCCCAAGCTCCACTGGAGTAATTCCTGAGTACAGACCCAGGAGTAACCCCTGAGCATTGCTAGGTGTCACCCAAGAAGCAAAAACAGACTAAAATTCTTTCTGATCTGTCTGGAGAGAGAACTCCACAGACTGAGCACATGCTTTGTATGCAGGAGGCCCAGGTTTGATACCTGTACCACACGGTCAGCTCAGCACTACCAGGAGTGACCTCTAAGCACAGAGCTGACAGCAGCCTCCAGCACCACTGGGTGTGGCCCCCAAATCCAAAATAAAATTCCTGCCTATCCCATCCAGTATCAGAATCACTTATGAATTCCTACCTGTGGTATATATTTTGTGTATGTGTGTTTGGGCAGGTGTGCACTGAAGCAGTGGTCAGGGGGCCACTCAGCAACCCCTCCCCCTAGGCCCCTGTGATAGCACCTGGGCCTGATGCAGCTGAGAGCCCTCCCCCTCACCCCTCCCCCAGCCACACCTGGAGAAGCCCAAGGCTGCCTTGGAGTTCTGGGGTTCCTACTTGGGTCTCTCTGCATGCCAGGTCTGACTGTCAATCTCTCTGCCTGGACCCAATTGTGATTATTTTTTTTCTTTTCAGAATGGGCCAGGGAAAAAAAATTTTTTTTTTGTCTGTTGAAGAAGAATTTTGGGTTCTGCCTTGTATTATTCCCTTCTTCCAGATTTTGAGTCTCCACCCCAGAAACTGCCAGCAAGGTGTGCTCTCTGTTTCTGCAGGGAGTTAGCTGCCCTTTGTGATTTGTCAGTGTTTACATTTATTATTTCAGCAGAAATGGTCAGCTGTAAGCTTACTCAACACAAGTTTTCTATTTTTACCTAGCCATTTTATAACATGGAGAGCATTTGTTTTTGTGTTGGTGGTATGTATTTTGCTAGATTTTATTTTTCCTGGCTTTATTATTGTTTGAAATATGATACCTCTTTAATGCTGTTAACTAGACTATGGGACTGCTTTAATATGTAAGAACTGAAATGTTTTAAGATTTTTAAAAAGCATCAGTATCAAATCTTATGCAAGAATAATTTTATTTCAGAACTAGTAGTTTTCAGCAGGGTTGATGGCTGAGGTCCTTGGCAGTCTGGACACACCTCTTTGATGGACACACTGGGTAGGGAGCACTGTCCACATCAAGTGGCTCTGGAAGGCACTGCTAGACAACTGAAGTGCCCAGGGCCTTCTCTCTGCCTTTTCGGATGATCTGGCCCCAAATGTCAGTATCATTGAGGCTGAGAGTTCCTGTCCTCCGCAAAATCTACAAGTTATGCTAATTTTATAATATTAACTTGTTGCTTTGCCCCTTTATGAAATAAAATTTAAAAAATTCTTCATGTATTCACACGAAGTCACCAATTCTGTACTAATTTGAATTTCTTCATAATCACCTGGATAAATTGATTCAATTTATCTTTTGAAATTAAAAATTTTTGGTATTTTTTCATTAAAATTTTTTTCCCAAGGGAAAGATTCTGAAATATCTAATCTTTAATGTAACCTTCCTTGTTACTGACCTTAGTTGAAATTCTTTGACTTTTTTTTTTTAACATTTTATAACAGAATTTTATATACCATATCAAGTTGGGACACGGGAAATTATTAGTTAAGTATAAATAATCTAAGAAAGAAGTGGCTTAGTGTAATTATATTTTTCTGTTTGCTGTGGAATAAACCTGTGAGATGCTTTCTACTCACCACACGCCAAACTCTAGAGCTGTATTTCTATCTGTTTTTCCGTGTCTTAATTTGGATCTCAATGTAAATGATCTTGGGTTCTGCAGTAGCGCTAAAAACAAAAGAAAAATGCTGCTGTTTTAATTTTTCATGTAATGGAATCACATAGAACCTGACAGTGAATTCTTTAGTAGCAGTTATCCTCTCAATCATTTACAACTTGATCTTAATGTGGCAATCACTTAATCACTTAATCACTTAACTTTCCGTTAGTCGTCGATTTGCTCGAGCGGGCACCAGGAACGTCTCCATTTGTCCCTGTCACGTGCTAGTGTAGCCCAATGGCATCTGTTCGCTCTGGGAACATGAAGAGCCTCAAACCGATCGTTCATGATCTTCAGGAAGAAGTCTGACCATCTGGTAGGTGGGCGGCCACGCGGTCTTTTGACATCCCGTGGAATCCAGTCAGTAACAGTAACCGTGGAGTCCAGCGGTCGTCTTTAAATCTCATTACGTGACCAGCCCATCTGATTTTTGACACCTTGGCAAATGAGACAGCGTCCCTGATTCTTGATCATCAACGGATGTCAGAACTCCGGATTCTTTCTCTCATTTGAGTGAAATGTGATATTCCAAGCATAGCTCTTTCTATTCTTCTTTGGGAGACCTGAATAGCGTTCTCATCTTGTTTGCGTAGGGCCCAGGTCTCTGAGGCATATGTTAATGCAGGAAGAACAGTGGAATCAAAGAGATGTGCCCGGAGCCAGAGGTTCTTCGTCCTCTTAGCTATTTCTTCAACGTTCTTGAAGGCGTTCCAAGCCGCTCTCTTCCTCCTGCGCAGCTCGGGTGCCAGGTCATTTGTCATGTTGACTTCTCGACCTAGGTACACATAGCTGCTGCATTCGGAGATGGTCGTTCCGTTGAGAGCGAATGGGGCATCAGGAACGAGGCCGTTTCTCAGAACGAGGCTGTTTCTGAGAAGGATGAGAAATGTGGCAATAGAGGATTAAAATATTACAGTTAGTTACCAGGCCCCCTGTGACTCCCATGTTAGGCTCCCTCTGACCTTAGCTATCAGGGTCTGTCATTATCTTGATTACCGGCTCTCAGAGCAGGAGGCAGAGGAAAGTAATGCTGATTTTTCTTTTTTTCTTTTAAAGCTTGATTTCTGTATGTGCTGAACAGAAGATAATTAAGGATACCAGTTTTATAACATAACATCAAATTACACTTCTTTGCCAACAGAATTAAGCTTGCAAATAGACTTTAAGAAGTAAAGTTGTCTAAGTGAAAATTAATTTAGAATATTCGAATTGCTCTTCAGCATGTATTATTTACTCATTAACACCCTTCTCTTAAGAGAAAAAGAGAGATAATGAGATTTTTTTTTCTCCTTGCATTTTTTGGTTTTTTTTTTTGCCACCTCCCCCAATCCCATTTGATTTTATTTGTTCAACGTTATAATTTCTATCATTGGAGAAAAAATTGTAAAGCTGTTGCTGAGCTGGTGAGATTGGGAGAGAGTTGATCCCAGTCATTATTTACTTGCCACAATGGGCTTCTGAAAAATGCCTTGGACTCAGAGATGTATATGTCTTCAATCTAAACTTTTCCCCATTTAGGGGCCAGAGATAATAGTACAGCAGGTGGAGCGCATGCCTTGCAAGTGACTGACCAGGTTTGATCCCCAGCATCCAGATGGTCCCCTAGCACTGCCAGGAGTGATTCCTGAGCGCAGAGCCAGGAGGAAGCCCTGAGCATTGCCAAGTTGGCCCCCAAACAAAAAAAAAAAATCCACCCCCTCCCCACCCCCGTGCATTTCAAGTTTTTTAAAACTGTGACATACTAACTTTGACACTATGTTTAGTTTTCTTTTTTTGTCGTCTTCTCTTTGTGGTTGTGGCCTGAACCGGGTCACACTCTTGGTTACAGTGCCCTGGACAACATGTACTCTCATGGTGGGGTGCCAGGGGTCATCCAGGCGCACCAGAACCACATCATCATGGGGGCAGGCTTGGGAATCAAACTCCTGGTTCTGGCCTGCCAGGAGGTGCCCTCCCTGAGTCCTGTGTTCAGATTCTTCAAGCCTTGTGAGGAAGCCTGTCATTTGGTGGCTTTCCTAAATGAGATGTTTCTGCTATTTCTAGTCCATTCTGTCATGGGGGTTGGGAATATAAAGCTAAATTTATTTATTTATTTAGCTATACAATGCATTCCCATTGGTAAAGAATTTTAAGACAGTGAGAACTTCCTCTCCCTAGGTTGACCCTCCAAACGGCCTCATTTCCTTTTGTATCTTGGATTTTTAAGTTGATGCTTTGCAGTTTGCATAATTTTGCATCTTAAACTTCTCAGTGCAGATTTTTAAGGAGCTGAAATTGACATGCAGTGAACTATAGTCTTTAAGTTGTTCTGTTGAAATTTTCTTTGGTTTTTGGTCCGCACCGCTGGAGTGATAGCACAGCTGTAGGGCATTTGCCTTGCGTGCAGCCAGCCCCACCGAGCCGGGTTCGATTCCTCCGCCCCTCTCGAAGAGCCCGGCAAGTTACCGAGCGTGTCTCGCCCACATGCCAAAGCCTGGCAAGCTACCCGTGACGTATTCAATATGCCAAACACAGTAACAAGAAGTCTCAAAATGGAGACATTACTGGGCCCGCTCGAGCAAATTGATGAACAACGGGAGGGCAGTGTTTGTTTTTGTTTGTTTGGTCCACACCTAGTGGTGCTCAGGGCTCACTCCTGGCTCTGCACTCAGGGGCTCCAGGAACCATAAGGGCGTACTGATGATTAAACCTGACTCAGCTGTGTGCAAGGCCCTACCCACTTTGCTTCTCTCCGGCCCCCAGTTTATTGTATCCTGGGATTCATAGCATGCATGAGACCATCCCCACAGCCTGGAGAATGAGCTTTAGCCCAGGAATGCCCGCTGTATTTCCCCCCTCCCACCTGCCTGCCTACCCGCCCCATCCCAGGCAACCCCACCGTCAGTTTTGTGTCAGTTGTACATTTGTTCACTTTCCTTGACTTTTACACAGATGGAATAATTCTGCATGTACTTTTTCGCGTCTGATTTATTTCACCAAACATAATTTTTTTTTTGACTTATGCATGTACCTTTTGAAAAACATTGTTGAGGTTCCAGAGGGGCAGTACGGTGGATAGGACATTTGCCTTGCACCCAGGTTCAATCCCCTGTACCCCGTAAAGTCCCCTGAGCACCACCAGGAGTGATCCCTGTGCACAGAGCCAGGAGTAAGTCCTCAGTACCCCTGGATGTGGCTCAAAAAATTGTTGAGAACTATTCTGTTCTGTGTTTGAGAAGCATTCCTTCGTATGTGTGTGAAATATTATATTTATTTCATATTAATGTTGTATTAATGCATTTCACATTAAATACATTTATCATCTTGGATATCTTTCTCAGTAGAAGATCAGGGAAGACATGCCAGTCCTTTTTTCGGTTTTCTTATTGGGTCCTATTTTTAAAAAAAAAATCATCGTGTTTTGAGACTTCTTTGTGATTTCTGATTATAAACTCTTTGTTTTTTTTTTTTGTTTGTTTGTTTGAGAGTAATCTTCCAAGCAGTGCTTGGGGCGTCCGAGGGCATTTTCAGCATTTCTTGACCACATCCAGTGGTTGAAGGGTCAGGCTGGGGGATGTGGTGCTGCTCAGGTCCAGGGAACCACTGATGTCATCCCGACAGTGTTCAGGGATCCCCAGATCCATTCTGGCATTGTTCGGGGGTCTCTGGTGCCATCCTTGGGTGGTGCTGGGGGCGGGGCAGGTGGTACTGGTGATCAAATAGATATGCACCCTAATCCTTGTTCTGAATCCTCAGTCCCTGAGTTTGTATATATACATATATATAATAACACATATATGTATATTTATATATGCACATATATCAGTATATATATCTTTAGCAGATATATGGGCTGGAGCGATAGCACAGCGGGTAGGGTGTTTGCCTTGCACGCAGCCAACACAGCCGACCCGAGTTTGATTCCTCTGCCTCTCTCGGAGAGCCCGGCAAGCTACCGAGAGTATCTCGCCCGCACGGCAGAGCCTGGCAAGCTCCCCGTGACGTATTCGATATGCCAAAAACAGTAACAACAAAGTCTCATAATGGAGACGTTACTGGACCCACTTGAGAAAGTTGATGAACAACGGGAGGACAGCAGATATATATGAAAATATGAGATAATTACAGATTTGCACACAACTCTGGAGAGCATTACTGAGAGATCTTGCGCATCCTTTAGAAATATCCCCTCCCCCCCGCCCCCCCGAGTTACCTCTCAGAGAGCTAGAGTTCAGCATGGCAGCCCGTCTGTTAACATTGACAGTTAGGGTCCAGTACGTTCCCAGTCCCATGTGAATTCTTCCTGCTGCTCTTCTGTTACCACATTCCTTCCCTCCTGCCCTCCCCCCACCCCCAGCCTTGGGGAACCATTAATGTGTTTCCACTTCAAGATATTATGTAAATGGAATAGTATCCGTGTACCTTTCTGGGCCTGGCTTCTCTCTCTCTCTTTTTTCTCCTCTGCTTGTAATTTCCTGGAGGTTCATGCGTGTCGTGCGTCAATGGTAGGTTTGCTTTGTACTGCCAAGTAGCACCCCCTGTTGTGACTGTACCAGAGACAGATGTCCACCTCTTTATTCACTGAAAGATGTCTGATTTGTTTCCAGTTCAGGGCTACTAAAATAGTGCCTTCATTAGTATTTGTGTCCCATAAAGTCAGAAATAGAGCGCTAGCACAGCGGGTAGGGCATTTGCCTTCCACATGGCCGACCTGGGTTCGATTCTTCTGTCCCTGTCTGAGAGCCCGGAAAGCTACCAAGAGTATCCCACCTGCTCAACAGAGCCTGACAAGCTCCCCATGGCATATTCAGTATGCCAAAACCAGGAACAAGTCTCACAATGGAGATGTTACTGGTGCCTGCTCGAGCAAATCGATGAACAATGGGAGGACAGTGCTACAGTGCTTTATATGTATAAAAGGCCCTCCCGTTGTTCATCGATTTGCTCGAGCGGGCCCAGTAACGTCTCCATTGGAGATTTTGTTGTTACTGTGTTTGGCATATTGAATACGTCACGGGGAGCTTGCCAGGCTCTGCCGTGCGGGTGAGATACTCTCGGTAGCTTGCCGGGCTCTCCGAGAGGGGCGGAGGAATCGAACTCGGGTCGGCCATGTTGGCTGCGTGCAAGGCAGGCGCCCTGCCCTGCCGCTGTGCTATCACTCCAGCCCCTTTATATGTATACAAACTACATATACATATACATATATATGTATATATACATAATGCATACATACACATTAGTCTTCTTTAGCATCAAAGATTGCAGCTGCTGGTATTTGTTTAGTTTTTTGTTTATAAAGGTTTGTTTTAAAAACACCCGGACCATGAGGATGACCACACTATCCTACATTACCACTAAAAATATGTGAGGGGTACAGTTTTTCTGTCTCTTTACCCAGATTTGATGCTTTCACTGTTCCAGCCTCTCTGAGATGTATGTAGGGACATTTTATTGTGGCTTTAATATGTATCCTCTGTGTTTGAGGGTATGTATTTTACTGTGGCTTTAAATGTACCCTACAGTGGGTAGGGTGCTTGCCTTGCAAGTGGCTGACCCGAGTTCAATTCCTGGTACCCCATATGGTCCCCTGAGCATTGCCAGGAATAATTCCTGAGTGTAGCCAGGGGTTACCCCAACCATCGCTGGGTGTGGCTTCCAAATCAAAATAACAATAATGAAAATCACTTGAGTGCTTCTTTTAACTTTTTTTTTTAATGAATTCTAGCTCTGAACTGGGCATGAAGAGAGACAAATCCAGCCCTTCCTCCTTATAGGAACCCTCAAATATTCATAGTTGGATGTCTTTGACATCTCCAACTTCTGTTCCTAAGTCTGAGCAGTTTGAGTCATTTTAGGCATTTCTCCTATGACACGGTCTCCAGATATTCTGAATAAGAGCTGCTTGGTTGGGAAACCTTTCTGCTTGAAATCTGCTGGGAAATTTAATAGAGCAATCCAGATGTAGGCTGATGTCTAGAATGGGACAGTGTGGGCTGATGTCCTCTAGGATTGGGGCAGAAAAGATTTGGGGACAGTCCTGTCACAGTCTAAATTACATTCCCAGAGGACCTTCTCGCATGGAGTAGGTTCTGTTTCTTGGCTGAACAAATGGAATTTGTGTGTGTGTGTGTGTGTGTGTGTGTGTGTGTGTGAAGCATGGTAGTTTTTTTGATTGAAATTAACTTAGAAAGATGTGAGGACATGAGGATAGAGAAAGAAAGCAAATGTTTAAGAGACAACCTGGACTTCTCCAGAGGGGGAAAAGCAAGCAAAGAGAAATAGAGAAAAGCAACCAAGACACACGTTCACAGGAGAACACAGGCTTGCAGAGTCAATAAATGTGCTATTAAGCAAGTGAAGTCAAGAGGACTGAGTTCACCTTCGATTGAAATCCATAGTTTTGCTCCTCATTATTTCTATTTCTGATTTCAGCCTTGTGCACTTAGTTTGAGGAACATGCAGTACTACTTTGTGTTTGTCCTTATTAAAAAAACTCATGTCCTTAGATCATTAGAGCTATCTAATCCTCCAACATTTCCAGATCGTTTTGAAGACCAGTTTTGTCCTTTATTTATTTACTTTTCTTTTGTTTGATTGTTTTTGTTTTTTGGGCCACACTGCCTGTGCTCAGGGCTTTGCACTCTGTGATCACTCCTGGCAGGCTCGGGAGTCCATACCTGGGTCCATACCTGGGTCAGCCTGGTACAAAGCCAGCACCTTTTTCTTTCTGCTTATCTCTCTGATCCTATCCTTTCATATTTTGTCTCTTCTCTGACATCAAACCAAGTTGCCTGTGAAGTTTTTTCATGTGACATAGAACCAGAATTTTTCAGTAAGATTTATTATGCTCATATGTGTGAAATAAATGTATAAGATATTAAAAAAGATAACTTCCTAAAAGTATAGCAATGGGTCAAAAGACATATTTGACCTTTTTATGAATAATGCTAAATGATGTTCCATAGAGATTGTCAGTCTAAACCCCCCAGAGGTTGCCTGCTGACAGGGGCACATGGAGCCTAGCAGGTTATTTTAAAGTGCTAGATCTCGGTGTGCAAGTCTCATGTTATCTGCAAAGAAGATTGTGTAAAATATAAGGAAAGTGTTTTTGTTTGTTTGTTTTTAAATCAGCAGTCTCCCCTGGTTTTGGTTAGTTGCTAAGTATATCATATCTGGTATTGACTTTTATAATACTTCATTCTACTTAAATGTCATTGTATTTTTTTTTTTCAGTAAATTTTGCTGTGGATAATAAATTCTCATTTGGGTCTGAATGATGTTCTTTTGTTCTCATGATTTCATGAGAATGCATTGCATCAATTAAGCAGTTTTTCCTCAATTTAAGTTGTGACTCATATTCATAAACATTTTATAACATGTTGTTATGATTTTTGTTTTTGGGCCATACCCATCTGTGCTCAGGGTTTACTCTTGGTTCTGAAGTCAGGGATCACTCCTGGCAGTGCTTGGATAATAAGTACTGTAAAATAACAGTACTTATAATATACAATTTATATTATTATTATATGTAATACTATATATTATATGATATAGAACCGTAGCACTGTCCTCCCGTTGTTCATCAATTTGCTCGAGCGGGCACCAGTAACATCTCCATTGCGAGACTTGTTGTTACTGTTTTTTGGCATATCAAATATGCCATGGGGCACTTGCCAGGCTCCGATATGCAGGCGGGATACTCTCGGTAGCTTGCCAGGCTCTCTGAGAGGGGCGAAGGAATCAAACCCATGTTGGCCACATGTAAGGCAAATGCCCTATGCTCTGTGCTATCGCTCCAGCCCATATATGACATATAATACTTAATGTAATAATAATAACAGTACCATATGGATGTCAGAGATCTAACCTGGGTTGTCTGCGTGCAAGGCAAGAATCCTACTTGCTGTACTATTGCTCCAGCCCATTTTATTTTTATGATTTCCTACCCAAGATTCTCCAGGATATATTTCTTTTTCCATTAAAGCTAGTGAGTAATGGATGAGCTGCTGGTTTTAGGACTTTGAGTGCAATTTTACTACATATCTATAGATCTATCGATCTATCTATCTGTCTATCTATATAAAATCAATACTTTTGGTCCATTACCTTTTACTCACTATAACATCTGTATTGTGTATGTTAGTAGCTTCTTTCTTTTTATTGCTTTGCCATAGTCTATTATACGAATAGTCCACAATTTGTTTATCCCCTTTTCTACAGAATAAATTGTTCCAGCCTTTTAGTTTTCCACGAATAAGGCAGATGCGTACATTTTTATGCATGTTATTTGGTGGACATTCTATGATATCCCTTTAAACATCTCGTATCTCTTTTATCCTTAAACTAATCCTCTTAAGGATTATTTTAATCTCACAAAATTGACTGTTGAATTTCTTCCCTCTGTTTACTTTCCCATGCCTTTCCTGAGATGGTAACATCTTAAAATTTCATTGAAAGTAAAAGACTTTGGTTTTGGATTATGAACATTGTTGTGAGAAAGAGACAGGAAATACTCGGTATATAATTGTGTTAGAGGGTAGATTTGACGCGGCATGTTGAATTCCATAGACATATTTGTTCCTCAAAAAATTGTATTTGATCTTTCTTTGACTAAGGCTTTTGCAGGAGCTGAGCACATTTCTGAGTCCAGTGCTCTCCATATCCCTGAGCTGTGGAGCCCGACAGCAGATGCTCTCGGTCCCACTTCACCCCCCTGGACAGCCAGGTTGCCTCAGTGAAGACCCTTTGCAGCCTTTGTTGGAAATGCCACTTACTGACCGCAGTGCACAGAGCACGAAATCCATTACAATACCTTTTAAAAATGGATTTACTTGTACTTAGTTACAGCTGATGATGGAAATTATGTTTCTTTAACCAATTTATCATACACTATAATTTGGGAACTTTTGCCAGTGACTATGAGTTTTATACTCACATTAGTTCTCAGCGTATTATTTGGAAACTTCTGAATGGTACCATCATACAAATATTCCAAATAGTTCTTCTTTTACCATTTTCTTTTACAATAGCTATTCTTTTTTATTAAAATCATGAAGATTAAGTATACTGTGTTTCACTGGGAAATTGTCACCATCACATCCTGTTTATTCAGTAACACTCACACTATTTTTTTCCAAAGGAGCCTCAAAATGGTCACACATCACTTTGTAATTTTTTTGCTTTTTAAACCCCTCCCCCCCAAAAAAAGATGAGAAACTGACATAAAATCTGTGGCAGCTATGCAGTGATAGATGGGAACTTTTGAACTGAAATACTATACCATCCATCATTAAGACATTAAGATAGAATTTAATATAATTCCCTTCCTCTCCAGTCACGGCAAGAGTTACCAAGCATTTGTATATAACTGATTCACCATTGTTTCCTTTTATTTTATTTTTTTTTAAAACCCATCTTTTCCTTGTGTTTGAAATGTAAAACTTTTCCTATCTTTTTCTTTTTGTTCTCAAAAATCCAATGTGGGTGATTCGTTTTTGCTGATCACAGCTTTATCAGGTATGATTCCTAAAGTGTCACGTTAATGACTGAATGTGTTTTGAACTTTAAGGGGAAAAGCTTTCAAAACTTAACTTTTTATATTTGCTTGCTCAGTATTTGTAAATCTCTTACAAAAAGCAGGAGGTCTTTAAGGTATAGAGTGGTCTTTGTGTGAAAAATAATCCTGCTAAACTTGTTATACTTATGTAAAGTTTTTCTGAATATTTTCTTTTAAGAATTATTAAAATTTGTCTCTGACTTTTGACATTATTAACCTATACATTGTTCTCTTTTTCCTATTTATGTGAATATGTGTTTGTATCCATGTTGGTGTTATTCTCAGTGTGTGCTTAACATGTTATTCTTAACGTGTGTGCTTTTAAGAATGATGCGTTTTTCTAACCAGACTTTTCCCAAACCATTGTTTCATGAGATACTTTATCTGAAATGCTGAGTGGCACAAGAATTATTATCATCAGATGAGTTTACTCTGTCCCTCTTTGAGAGTTTCACAGTTCACATTAGCATATTAAAGGTTGTGGAGCTATGCCATTAAAAAAGCCCGTTTATCTTTGTTTATCTCACTATCTTCTAGAAGTATTTGAGTGTAGAACACTTCATAATACAAAGGGCTGTCCTGGGAATATTGATTTAGGAAATCCTACAAAAAACTTTGTACGGGTTTTCTTTGTAGTGTTTTAACACATCAAATATAATTGACTGAAAGGGATTATGTTTTCAAGAAGTCAAAGCATTTAGCTGAATTGTATTTGGGGTGTATTTTCTTGTAGAAATTATGTTTTGAAGTACTGCATTGATTTTTTTTCCTTTTTGGTATTATCCCTTTCACTTCCTTTGATGGCCTTTACAAATTTGTAGAACTGCAATGGAAATATTTTTGTTGTTGTTGTTGTTGTTAGAGGGTTTTGTTGGTGTTCTCGTTGTTTGCATGATTGTTCCTTCGCTATAAGAGTTTGTCTTTATACTTAAAAACTGTGTCTACTGTTTCAGATAATGTGACACAGGAAAGGAGGCCTCCCAAACTTGCCTTTATGTCAAGAGGTGTTGGGGACAAAGGTTCTTCCAGCCATAGTAAACCAAAGGTTACAGGTAAGGATTAGTGGGATGCAGTTCTTTCATAAAAATCATTTGTATCTTAGCCATTGTGAGTGACGGCACAATTCACGATAGGGTTTCATGTGTGCAAGATCCCAACACCACACTTCACCAGCGTGCCCACCCCTCTTTATACTCTCCCAGCCCTGGCCCCCCACGCACCACCCCTGCTGCAGTAGTTATTGTCTAGACATCTGCTTTGCCACAGTATATGAGAGGTTTGGTAGCGTTATGTTTCAGTGCACATGTAGACTTGCTTGCATAGGTTCTTAGTAGTTTATTTAAAATTTTATTTATTTAAAAATTTGTAAATTTACAACTGTACCTCATGGTGTCTCACTAATAAAAATTATATATATATATATATATATATATATATATATGGCTTTATAGGGCTGTTGCTGAAACCATAAATTCCTGACATTTTTTTTGGTGGTGGCCTCCTAAGCAGAGCTCAAGCAGCCCAGCAGTCCCTCCCAGTGATTCTCTGTCAACCAGGCCCCAGTTCAGTTCTAGGGCCTGAGGATGCAGGGCACCCTATATAGTGCCAGGGATTGAACTGTGGCCCACTGCATGTGAGTCCTGCACCTTAGCCCCTGAGTGAGCTCTCCTGCCCTGCCCCAGCTTTTTTATTTTTGGTTGGTGGAGTTTGGACCACACGTAGAGGTGGTCAGGGTTTACTCCTCACCCTGTGCTCAGGGGACCATACCCTGTATTGAAGATTGATCCAAATTCCACCCTATGGAAGGCAAGTGTCTTCCCCCCTGTACTATTTCTCCAGCCACCTCCTTCCCTCCCTCAATTTTATTTTTCTGATTCATCAGAGTTTTCCTGGAGTGCAGTGTCTCCTGCTGCTTCATATCAGCTTGTTTTTGGAACCGCTTCCTTAACATTTTAGAAAACTGCAGCTGTGCAGAATAATTATATAAAGTTAATATTCTGTATGATAAAATTATTGAAGTATGTGAAAGATAAGTTAGGTAGATTTTGCTAATTAGATATAGCACAAATTTGGAAGTAAGATCTAAACTTCCAAGACAACTTTTTTTTTTTTGGTTTGTTTTGGAGCCAAATCCAGCAGTGCTCAGGGCTTACTCCTGGCTCTGTGCTCAGGGATCACTTCTAGTGAGGCTTAAGGGACCTCATGAGATGCTGGGGATTCAACTTGGGTCATCTGTGTGCAAGGCAAGTGCCCTATCCTGTTGTACTATCACTCCAGCCTCCCCCAAGAAAACCATTTTTTTCTCTCTCTCTACCAAAAACTCCCTATAATTTGTGTATAGTGGGTATTTTTTAAAACTTTTTTCCTTTAGTATCAACATATTTCATAGATTTATAGGGTGGAAGTTATAAAAGTTAAACAACTCATAAAACAACCAAAAATTTTTGTTAATATATTTATGGGTTAGAAGAGTATCTTTTTCTTAATCCAGTGAACAAAACTAACTTCAGCTCATAGAAAAGGAAATTGTTCTCTAAGAGAGATAGTACAGCAGGTAGGTACAGCAGGTTGCCTCTCATGTGGCCAGTCCTGGTTCAATCCCCAGTGCTGCATATGGCTCTCTGGCACCCTGCCCATGAGTGATCCCTGAGCACAATGCCAGGTGTATAAGCCCTGAGCACTAATTCAAAATGAAAGAAAAAAATAAACCTACAAGTAACGTTATATGTGAGGCCATAGAGATAGTGCAGAGAGTAAGGTTATAGCCTTGCACAAGCGAACCTTGGTTCAATTCCCAGTAGTGCATATCCCCAAGGGCTGCTCAGAATAATCCTTGAGCACAGAGCCAAGCGTAACCTTTAAGCATGGGTGAGTGTGGCTCAATCCATTGTATATGATATTTGATCTTGGAAGGCTGATAACTCAATGGGATATATAGGTAATAGTATTTTTTTTAAAAAAAATATTAACCTCCTGAGCTAGATAGAACGGAACTTGCTATGTTCAGAAAACATAAGTCATCTAAAGGCTGTGTTAAGATATGTTACTTGTGCTGTGGCAGATTTTATTTATATGAATAAGATATCGAACTGTTCTCAATGAAAAAAAAATATTTTGTTGAGTTCTGGAGACTGTTTCTCTTAACAATGGCATATCCTCTTGTACCGAGGAGGGATCATGTTTTGGAGTATCTGATATAGGTAGAATAGCTAGCTCTCTCTCATCTTTAGTTGATATATGAGAAATTATACTCCTAGGGCCAGAGAGATAGTCCTGTGAGTAAAAAACACTTGCCTTGCATACAGCTGACCCAGGTTCCATCCTGGCACCAGATATGATTCCCTAGCCACCCCCCCCCCCAAAAAAAAAAGAAAGAAGGAAAGAAACAATGCTCCAACTCCTTTATCTTTCAAAAATATGAAGAAATCAGGCAAAGCATTTGCTGACTAATCATCCAAACTGTTTAAACTGTAAATCTTTTGCTTTTTGTTGTGTGGTTATTTGGGCTGCACCTGGTGGAGCCCAGGGCTTTCCCCTGGCTCTGTGCTCAGGGATCACTCTTGGTGGGGCTCAGGGGACCGTATGGGGTGCTGGAGATTGAACCCAGGTTGGCCATGTGCAGAGCAAGTACCCTACTCACTCTACTATCACTCTGACCCCTACACCTTAAATCTTTTAAACTTGATTTTTTTTTATTGCTTATATTCAGCATTTTAATATTATTTTCTTTTGAAAGAAACAGGTTGTTGTTTTTTGGGGTTTTTTTTTTTTTGCTTTTTGGGTCATGCCCGGCGATGCACAAGGGTTATTCCTGGCTCTGCACTCAGGAATTACCCCTGGCAGTGCTCAGGGAACCATATGGGATGCCAGGAATCGAACCTGGGTTGGCCATGTGCAAGGCAAACGCCCCACCCGCTGTGCTGTTGCTCCAGCCCCAGTTTTATTTTTTTTAATTGCATTTTAGGCACTTTAAAAGTATTGATAATGGCAGGGTTTCCATGTGTAAAACATTCTAACATTGCACCCTCCAGTGTGTCACCACACCACCCTCCAATCATTCCCCCCTCCCCACTCTGCCAGTCCGCTACAACCCCCTTAATATTCTAACTACAAAATTAAATTCCCTTAATATTCTTCCGACTAAAGACTTCTCAGTTTCTGTTGTGTTCAGTATTTATTGTTTTCTTACTGTGTTTCTTTATATATATATACAACATATGAGGGAGATCATTCTATGTGTGTCTCTAACCTACTAAGCTTAATAATCTCCAGATCCACCCACAAAGGAGCAAATTGCATGAGTTCATCTTTTCTTATAGCTTTGTAGTATTCCATTGTGTATATGAATCACCATTTCTTTATCCAGTCATCTGTTTTTGGACACTTGGGTTGTTTCCAGATTTTGGCTATTGTGAATAGTGCTGCAATGAACACTCTTGTATCTTTTGTGAATAGTTTTTGGTTCTCTGTGGTAAATGCCAGGAAGTAGAATTGCTGGGTCATACTGGAGATCAATTCCTAGTTTTCTGAGAAATATCCATATTGTTCCAAAAAGACGGGACCAGTTGACATTTGCACCAGCAGTGGATGAGGGTTCCCAAAAGGAGTCGTTTTTAAATAGATTAAATTTGTGAAATGATAGGTTCAGCAAATAACACTGGAGAATGGAAAATTTGACATATGAAAGTTACAAGCTATCGCATGTGGAATTACTTTTAAAAACTTTATTATTTTTAAAAGCAGCTTTTTCTTTCAGCTTACTCTTGTCATATTGACTTTTGACACTGCCAAATGGTCATCAAAATTTTAAAAACTGAAAACAGGAATAGATTTATTATATACATCTGTTCATTATATAACTAGTGGTTAACACTGCATGCATATTAATTTCTCTTATTAAAAGCTTTCACATCATACTGACTTTATTTTTAAAGGAAGTTTTCTTTTTCCATAGGATCTACCTCAGACCCTGGAAATAGAAACAGATCTGAATTATTTTATACCTTAAATGGGTCTTCTGTTGACTCACAACCACAACCCAAATCAAAAAATACATGGTACACTGATGAAGGTAATCTGCAATTTTAATGTTATTTCTAACAATCTGCTTAGCAGACGTGCCTTTGAAATTTAAAAAAAAAAAAAAGAGGAGGAAGCTTTTTAAATGACTTTTGGAAACAGTCTTTATCATCAACCTAAACTTTTGGACACAATTTGAACTGCACTGTTATAAAGATGAAACAGTTAGAAAATGTATTATCACCTTGTTTTCTTCTTATAATTGATCTGCATAGGATGGAATCAGTTAAATCTGTCTGGGTCATTCTCGATCTCTAACGTAATCCATTTTTAAAACTCTTCCCTTGTATCTGAGACATCATTTTCTTCTGGTTTCTTTTTTCCTTTCTTTTTTACTTTTTACTTAATATTGATTAGATGTTTAGTAGGAATCAGGTACCTTTTTAGTCACTGAGAAGACAACGGTGAGAAAAACAGTGCACATGGTTCCTGACGTTTCTGAATTTATGATCAAGTTTAGATGTCTTATTTAGATAGAAATTACTAAATAATCCCAACACAGATATAGAAATGCAGTTGTGATTAGTGCAGTTCTACAAGACATTATTAAGGGTAATTTTTCTTAGGGAATCTCAGCACTGTTTCTGCTGGATGAATTATGTGCGTGAGCTTGGAGCAACCAGAGGCACTTTCCGAAAGTGAAAGGTGCAGAAGAACCACTTAGGCAGAAGGAATTGTTCTGTACAAGTCTTGTGGGAAAGTAGAGCCTTGTGTTTGTTTAGCAAGAACTGAAAAGAGTAGCCCAGAATAATGGAACCGAGAGGGTAAAGCATAACAATTTTGGAGATGCAAAAATGGAAGTGTCACCAGGGCTGGGATGTAGAAAACCCAGAGAGCCTCTGTTACAGCTGATCTAACTTCAGGTCCTTAGAGAGAATGAAAATAGCACACAGATCACCAACTGTCTTCAGCGTAATAGCTCTTTATTTCTTCTAGAACTCATAACCCAGGCAGAAGGCAAAGTATCTCACTGGGGCTGGCCTCACTAATGGACTAGGCAAACCCATACACAGTTACCTTAGCTTAAATGCAGTTCTGTATTCTCCACCTCTTAGTTGTTTCGTCTCTCCGATTGGCTACGTCTTAGTAAATGAAGGATGACAAGTCTGATCTCATTGGTTGTATCCTCTGTAAACGAAGTACAGTGAGATGGACTAATCCCGTTGCTAGGTTGGTTTCCTATGTTAATGGAGTATGTTGCAAGGGACGAATTGGATTGCCTATGTTAATAGGGTTTGTTGAAAAGGACCAATCAAATCACATTCTGTCCATCGGAATAGAGCTGATTATCTGGCCTCTCCTACTTCTTTAAATCCCTTTCTAATGTGCTTCACACTCCAGTGTAAAAGAAGTTGGAAGCATTTTGACGGGTTTTCAGCCAAGGGTGACATGACCAAATTTGTCTTTTGAAAAGATCATTCTGGCTACACAGAGAACAATGGATTGAGGTAGGGACTGTGTATAGGCAAGGATACCACTGCATTTGGCCACAGATTATGACTGGGATTAGGTTTCCTGGGAAAGAGAAGGAGAGAGGAGGATGGAAAGTGAGAGCTGAGGAAGATGGTTGTGCCCAAGAGGGCCCTTGACTTTCCGGGTAGCAGACACAGTAATTGTGGAGGAAGGGGCGGGGTTGAATTTTGAATATGTTGTATTTGTGAAGACTTACAAACTTCCTGGGGGATAAAAGTGGAGCTTAGGAGAGAGATATGGTCTCTGGAAATACATTTGTAGGTTATCTGCGATGATTTTGTGCCCAGCCGACCCGGCCGAGCCAGGTTCAATTCCTCCACCCCTCTCTGAGAGCCCGGCAAGCTACCGAGAGTATCTCGCCTGCACGGCAAAGCCTGGCAAGCTCCCCATGATGTATTCAATATGCCAAACACAGTAACAACAAAGTCTCCAATGGAGACGTTACCGGGCCCGCTCGAGCAAATCGATGAACAACGGGAGGACAAGTGCTACTACAGTGCTACTGCGATGATTAAAATCCCGTGAATAATAAATGCTTAAGGAGAGAGTGGGGATACTTAAGACTAAACCTTCAGGAACTGGGTAGAAGAGAGTAAGACTGGGGTAGAAGAGAATAAGGTTTCAAAAGAAACGGAGGGACCAGAGGGATAGCACAGGGTTTAATACGCTTATTTAAACTATATATGGCAGGGCGGAAGGCCTAGGGGGAAGGGGAGGGAGGGATGAGGAGAGCAGCAGTGCTGAGAGGGCAAAAGAGATAGAGATCACACACATACACCCACTGATTTAGCTGGGGAGTTGCCAGTAAGTGAGTTTGGGGGTTTGTTGCGTTTTTTTTTTTTTCTTTTCGGTGGAGCAAGGAAATGGAGTTCACCTGTCTATAAGTTAGAAGAGTGGGCTTCATCCTGGATTTCTTCCCACTTCACATTTGAGGCCTCTTGATTTCCTCCTCCTCATTCTCATTAGACTCTTGCTCCTCTTTTTTTTTTTTTCCCCCACAGTCACTGCCATAGTTCAGCTCCTTTGTTTGCTGCTAAGTGGATGGGTGGCCCCTAACTGGTTTTTCTGCCTCTAGCTTCTGTTACTTTTGTTTTGAACCATAATGACTAATCATCTTCTTCATTATCACCATCATCTCTGCAGTTGACGTTTGTTGACTATTTGTTATTACTAGGTCTGGACATGTATTTCTATGTGTTATTTTACTTTGTCCTCATACAGCTTTTAAAGGTCAATATTTCTCCTGTTCCAGTGCTAAAGTACCTGAGCCACACAGTTGGTCGTAATTGGGGCCACTCTGCCAGCTTGGATCTCTTTGACACCAGAGAATAAACTTTTGTTCATAATGAGTTTCTCTCACAATATTCTTGGGGTGATTTTTCTGAAGAGACCTGTATTGTCTCTCCTTTAATATTTGTTCTCTTCACATTATCCTTGGGGTGATCTATCTTTCTTTCTTTCTTTCTTTCTTTCTTTCTTTCTTTCTTTCTTTCTCCTCTCATTCTTATTGTGGTGCAAGGTGTTTTTTTTTAAAAAAAAACTTTATAACAATACTTTTATTTTTAAAATTTATTTTCAACTTTTGGGGTCACACCCGGCAATGCTCAGGGGTTACTCCTGACTCTGCATTCAGGAGTTACTCCTGGTGGTGCTTGGGGACCATATTGGATGCTGGGGATCAAACCTGGGTAGACCATGTGCAAGGCAAATGCCCTACCCGCTGTATTATTGCTCTGGTCCAGTATAAGGTTTTTTTGCTTGTTTGTTTGCTTGTTTTTGTCCTCACCTGGCACTACTTGAGTTACTGCTGGTTCCACGCTCAGGAATTACTGCTGGAGGTGCTTGGGGGACCATATAGGATGTTGGGGATTGAGCCTGGGTCAGCCATGTGTAAAGACAAGCGCTCTCTCTGCTGTCCTATCTCTCCGGCCCCTCCTGGGGTGACTCTTCTATGTGTCTCTCCTTTCCTTACTATCTAGTAATACTTTATTTAGCACTTAGTGATAAAAATCCGGAATCCTTACTTTTATTGGACATTTGATCATGTCACCTCTTCCTTGTCTGTCATTTCCCTTGAATCTTGCTCCTGCTGGCTAATCCAGCACTTAGCTGGCACATGCTCTTACTACTGCCTGGAATCCTTCTTTTCTTTGCTCCTGTTTCACACACCAACTTCTCCCTGAGTTAAGTCTCAGCCTGGTCTTTAGTTTCTTTGAAGCTTCTCCTCGTCTCTCCTAGGTTAGGTGGAGTGACATCATCATGGTTTTGCTTTCTTGCCTGGAGGATGGTGAGTTCCAGGTGCCAACATAGGACTTGGTATATGGTAGATTTAGTAATTGTGTCTAAGGCAAATGAAAAGAATTCCAGGGACTTGGAAGATAGCACAGTGGTAGCATGTGCGAGGCCCCAAGTTGGATCCCTGGGCACCCAGGACATCCCAAGTACCAGTGAGCATGACCAGGTGTCACTCCAGACCTGAACCTCCAGGCCAGACATCACTGAAAACAGTCAGAAGCACTCCAGGCACTGCTGGGACTGTCCCCTATGTGAAAAAAAAAAATTTCTCAGAGTACTGTAGAACTCTGTGATGATTAAGTTTTCAGATACATTCAGGTATGTTAGGGATCCACAGTTGTCCCAATGAAAGTCTACTGTTGGGTACAGTGGGGAATAGATACATGTGGCTTGTGTGAGCTCTTTGTCTTCTCCATGCTTTCAGTTCTGGAATGCAGTGGGGATGGGGGTGGGGGGGGAGGGGGCATGTGAAAGGAGGCAGTCAGGGCTGTGGCCCCCAAGAGCTGGAGGAGTGTTTAAATGATGCTTCTCCAGGAGGTCCTATCTCCTTATACACTACTGTCCTTAAGATTTGGCTCATGGCGGGCTGGAGAGGTAGTCCACCTTGCTTGTGGCAAAGCCAGGCCAGGTTCAGTCCCTGGCACCCCATAGGGTCCCCCCGAGCCCTGCCAGGAGTGCAGAGCCAGGAGTCAGCCCTGAGCACTGCTGGGTGTGGCCCCCAAACCAAACAAAAACCAAAAAAGATTTGGCTCATGTGGTAGCAGATGCTGGCTGCTTTTTTTTTTTCTGGGGGTGGGGGTAGGGGACGGGGGTGGAGATGAAACGTCAAGGGACTGGCAGAGCTTATCAGTCCTTTGAGGAGTCCCCCACAGCAGGCCTCCAGATGGCACTGCGTGTGGTAGTGGTGGTGGTGGTGGTGGTGGTGGGGACTCTGTGCTTCTGTTCCCGTTGGCAGGTTTTGCTTGTACTTTCCCTGGGTGCTGAGTGCTTTCTAAGGAAAAAAGCTAGTACAATCCTCACTTTTTCATAATCTAGGTAATACGAAACCCTCAAATGCATGGATGTACATTTTTATCATTCTTTAGAACACTTTTTATATTGTATCTAATGCAGACTTTTGGGTTCTATTTCGATTTGGTCTAATGCTGTATCCATATTTCATGAAAGCAATTTGATCTTAAGTCTGGGAACACTTAAAGTAAAATTTATGTGGAGTCGCCCTTCATTCTTAAATTGGAAAAAAAAATTTGGGAAAAGAATAAGTGTAGCGCATATGCTGCCCGAGTCCAGGTGCTGCTTGCACTCATGCGACCGAGCACATGTGTCACCTGCATCTCCCCTCTCGAGATGTCTACTTTCATTCTTTCGTGTATAATGCTGAAATGTGTGTAGGGGCTCTCTCTGCTCTTGAAGAAGCCCGCGTTCTCTCTTGAGTACGTTACTCTCTCTCTCTTTCACTCTCTCCCTCTCCACACCTTAAAAACTCTCCAAATAAAATCTATTTATTTAAAAAAAAAAAAGAATAAGTGTAATTATTTCTGAAGTTAATGCTACTTCATTTAAAACCTTTTTTTCTATACTTAATTCATCTATTCACTGAAAAGAACCCCAATATTGAATATTTCCTTATGTCAGTTGCTATACCAAGGGCTATGGGTTCAGTCCTGACAAAGATTAATACATTTCCTGTCCTCAGTGAGCTTATATTGTAGATGCCCTGCTAGATAGGAAATGTTTAGATAGACAAGGTTTGACAGGTACAGTGAGGGAAATAGACAAAGTGAGAATGCCTGGTAGGAAGCTACCATTGGGTGGTTTAGAAAAGGTTCTTTAAAGAAAGGGTATGTGTATTAAGATCTGGTTGATCTGAGTGGACCTGCCCCCCCCCCCCCCCCAAAAAAAAGACCTTAGCAGGTTCTTTCCAGACATAGGAAAAGATAAAGACAAGTCCTCTGAGCTGAGAAGAGCATTTGAAGAACAGGAAGTTGGCAAGAATGGTTGTAAAATTAGTTCCAAGGGAGTGTAGTTGATGAAATGAGTTTGGCTGGGTTAAGTAGAAGGTAGGTTATCCAGGACCTACCTTGAAGTCTTGATAAGAAATTTAGTGTTTATGCTAAGAATTCCAGAAAGTCAATGAACAGTTTTGTTAGTTTTGTTTCTTTTTCCTGCTCCCATCTGTCTCCCACTTCTCCCCACTGCCCTCCTTCCCCCCACACCCCTAGTAGATTACAGGGACTATTCCTGGCTCTGCTCAGGGATTACTTCTGGCCATGCTGGAGAAACCATGAGGTTCTGGGGATTGACCTAGGCTCCCACATGCAAAGGATGTGCCCAGCTCATTGAGCAATCTCTCTATCACCCACCCCCTGCCCCCCAGTGAACAGTTTTAAACAGGGGGATGAGAAGAGGTTATGTAAGATAATTTTACTGACTCTCACTAGAAGTTGTATGTTGAATAAACTGGAGAGAGCTAACAGAGCAGGTCACAGTCTAGTTGCAGAGGAAAAGCTGGTGGATGCTTGAATGATGGAGATTATGGTAGAGGTTAAGAGAAATGGATCCATTTAATATATACATATTGGAGATAAAACCAACAGAACTTAACTTTATCCATCTGGCTCTTGGGCTTGGGGCAAATTGTGGGTTTGGGAAAGAAAAGAATAACTTAACAAATTGTAGCTTGATTCTCTTACTAAAAATCCTAAGTGGATAAGATTTAAAACACAAAATATATAGCATAGTGAATACCCATGCAGTCCCATTCACTTTAAAGAGAAGAATACTGTCATCCCTTTGAATTCCCCTTAAGGCCTTTTCCTTGTACTGCTCTCTTTGCTCCCTCTTCGGAGCTATCATCATCTTCAGTGTTTGTTATCCTCTTGATTTCCTTATATCTTCTTACATTTTATATCTGAATAACGCATAGTTCTGCATATTCCTGAGTTGTACATACAAGGAGTCAGAACAGTTGCGTCTTGGGCAGTGCTTGGCAGCCCAGAGGCCACTTCCTGAGGTACTTGGTCCAGTGGGCCTAGCAGTGTGGGGATTGGGTCCAGCAGTGCTTCTTGGGCTCTGCAGTGTGGAACCATCAGGAGATGCTTGGAGGGGCACCAGGGCTATCGCTCATGGTGTCCCTGCAGGGGACCATAAAGTGCCAGGGATCAAACTTGGGGTCTCATAAATGTAAAACGTGTGTTCCACTTCCACATAGCATTCTGTTTTATGGTTATAAAATATATCAATATACCACAGTGAGCTTATCCATTCAACCATCAATGAATTGTTTATATTTTCCTATTATTGTTGAGCTCCGCTTTTATTTTTCTTGCCCATGTATGAGATCTATAACCAAGAGGGGAGTTTTTGGGTCATAGATTATATACTACTTTCCTTTGCCAAATCATGCCAAACTGTTATCCCAAGTAATAATTCCAATTTGTACTGCAGTTGGCATTTTTAAGTATCTAACTTTCTTTTCATCCTGAAGATAATGGTCAAAGGCTTAACTTCTGAAATGCTAGCTATGATTGTCATTTCTTTCTTTTATACCCTTTACTAGCAAGAATAAGAATCTTCTTTAGTTGATTTGTTGTTGGTCAGTTGAGTTTATTGTGTGAGTTACTTTTTCAAGCCCATTATTTATCTAGGTTTTTTTTGGGGGGGGGATCAGGATATTTTTCATATTAGTTGATAGACCTTTTACAAATTGTAATTCTTTCTCAGCTGTTACTATGATGTAAATATTTTCTCTCTGTAACTCATTCTTACTTGGACAGTGATGCTTCCAAATGACCAAGTAGCTATTAATTTTAATCTGGTCATATTTGTCAATCTTGTCCTCTATGATTTGTATACTTATGTGTAAGACGTTTTTTCTCTATCCCTAAGTATTAAGAAACAGTTTTTAATTCTTAAATTTTTCTCAATTTCTAAGTGTTATGAAACTTACAAAAATGTATACTTTTACCATTTATATCTATCTTTACACCACCAAGAAATTAGAAGTACAGTTTTATTTTTGAAGAAAATAAAGACAAACGGTTCCTCAACTCTGTTTATAACAAATGACGTTCTTTCCCCACTCTACAATGCCTGTCTGGCAAAAGTATTAGTTGCTTTTAAGGATAATTTTAATGTTGTTTGTCTTTTGCTTGTTGTTTTCTCTTCAATTTATATATATATATTTTTTTTCTTATTCTTTTTGCTCTACATTTTCCAGGGATTATTGTGTTCTAACTTCTCAAATTATTTGCTGAGTTTGTAAATATTTTTTTTCTAAGATAAGGTATACATCGGTACATTTCCTTTATAAGTACTACTTTATAACACTTTTTATGGTATTATTGTAAATTATTATAATAATTTATATAATTGTTCTTTCTCATTATTTAAAAAATTTACATGATTATTTCTTCTTTGTTTCATGAATTATTCAGCAGCATCTTCCTTAAATGCTTTTGATATCTTTCTGCAACATTTTCTCACTTAATTCTATTTTAGACAAAGAACATAAAATACACATCAGTGGCGTATGATTTTTTGTTTGTTTGAGCAATTTAGTGACCTAGAAAATATTTTGAGGTGATGAAAGCTCTGTTTGGAAGATAGTAAGTTTGTGATGCTCGCAGGATGCCCACGAGAGAGGTCAAGGGGGCCACTGGGCTAGAAGTGTTTGCTAGTGCTGAGAGACATGAGGCCTCCGGGGTCTCCTTGAAGACATTTCTCTAATGAAGAATCATTTTTCGTAGTTGCCGAACATCCCGCAAAATCACTTACAGAGTTGCCTCCAGAGTTTGGACATGCTTCGCCACCTCCGCAGCCTCCCTCTTTGAACTCGTTGTCCAGTGAGAACAGATTTCACTCTTTACCGTTCAGTTTGACCAAGATGCCCAACTCCAACGGGAGTATTGGCCACAGCCCGCTCTCACTGTCGGTGCAGTCCGTGATGGGGGAGCTGAACAATGCCCCTGTCCAGGAGAGCCCGCCCCTGGCCCTCTCTGCTGGCAACTCACACGGGCTGGAGGTGGGCTCCCTGGCTGAAGTTAAGGAGAACCCGCCCTTCTACGGGGTTATCCGCTGGATCGGTCAGCCTCCAGGACTCAGTGAAGTGCTCGCTGGACTGGAACTGGTAATTTCATTTGACCTAAAATTTATGCTTCTCTTCTCTCTCGGGTTTCGAAAAGATTTATTCTCTCCCCCACCGTCCCCTCTTCTGCATGCTTTGTGACGAATGGTTATGTTTGTCATGAAAGCCACCACTGGAGAAAATTTTCATACCACATTGAGCATCTGAATTTTGCGTTTGTAATGTTAATTGGTGTGTGTTCAAGGAATGAAAATAGATTTTTAGGCTAATATGTTTAGACTCATTATAATGAACAGAATACAACAAGGAAAACAAATCTGTTAGCAGCTTTTTCTTTTTCTTCTCAGCTTCACTGCCCTAGTTTGTTTCAGCATTTATATCACTGGCTTTAAGAGTAATTGCCTTTTAAAAGGTTTGAAAGAAAGAAAGGTTTTCTTTTCTTTCTTTTTTTCTCACTTGGAGATTAGGGGACTATATTATTTGGCATTTTGTAATTGAGAGACAAGAGTTTGAACACATTCGGTTTTTCAAAAATTTTTGTTTAAAAAACTTTTTTTTTGCCTACATTACATCAAATGCTCTTTGTGGGGGATGAAAGACAGTTGTTAAATCGCTCCCCCAGTTTGAATGGTTGTGGAGACTGTGTAGGAAATTCAGAGAACCAGGGAAGTCGTTTTACATCTTCTTAAAGGAGCTATCCTGAGGCCTTCATGCTGAATTAGGAAATTCTTCTCTTCAATCATTAGCTGTGGGCGGAAGCACTGACTCTTTCCCTCTTGGAATTCTGGGCAGGAAGGGGGTGGGATTCTGAGAGTCAACCCCATACACTTCTCAGCAACCTCAGGCCTATACGTGTGTAACTCTTTGTAAGATGGTGCAAGAATGCCCACGACAGCATTTTCTTTCCAGGAAGACGAGTGTGCCGGCTGCACAGATGGCACCTTCCGGGGCACTCGCTACTTCACCTGTGCCCTGAAGAAGGCGCTGTTCGTTAAACTGAAGAGCTGCCGGCCGGACTCGAGGTTTGCGTCCCTGCAGCCAGTCCCCAATCAGATCGAGCGCTGCAACTCCTTAGGTACCCACCCGCCTTGCCTTTGCTTGCCAATCTGGAATGTCTGGTCTCACCTTTGCAGTCGGTGTCAGTGATAAGGTTTAAATCAGTTTCTTTTCTTTTTTCTTTGTTTTTTTTTTTTTTTTTTTTTTTTTTTTTTGCTTTTTGGATCACGCCCGGCAATGCACAGGGGTGACTTCTGGCTCTGCACTAAGGAATTAACTCCTGGCGGCAGTGCTCAGGGGACCATATGGGATGCTGGGAATCGAACCTGGGTCGGCCGCGTGCAAGGCAAATGCCCTACCCACTGTACTATCGCTCCAGCCCCTTAAATTGATTTCTTTGCCAAGATCCATTCTCAAGCTTTTCAATCAATAAAGATTGCGATTTGGTGCATAAGAAACTTACAGTTCTCAGAAGCACTTAAAAAATAAATAAATAAAATGCTGGTCAGGGAAGTGATTGAGATTTAAGAAGTGAAAAATTGCAGGGTCTGTTTTTCTCTTCCCGTTGGTGACAGGCTTTGGCTTCTTAGCAAAGCCACGAGGTGGAAATTGAAATGTGCCCTTGGGGCACTGACTTCCCTCTCTGTCCTGTCCAAGTGGATTAAGAAATTCAGCTTCTCAGTGACTGCACTGGCCTGGCAGTAGGCACATCTTAGCCTGATTACAGAGAGTGGGTCTGGATTGCTGGGTGGAGGACAGCTGTCTGCATCAGTGGCAGCCAGTGGCAGTTGCCTGATGCCACCCCTTTCTGGTCTGGGATCCTAGAGGGAGGATGCTTGGAGTATTCCGTGGGTAGAAATGGGACCTCCATCTCCAGGCAAGACATTTCTTACCGCAGTGGAAATAGTTATTTGGGAGTTTTTGGTTTCCTTTTCCAAGGTGAAAATGAAACATCTTCAGACAAGAAGTAAAGTACTAGTAGACCAAAATAGTTTATTTCATTTTAAAAACGTAATTGGTTTTGTAGTCCCTTGGGAGTTTTTGGTTTCCTTTTCCAAGGTGAAAATGAAACATCTTCAGACAAATAGTAAAATACTCGTAGACCAAAATATTTTATTTCATTTAAAATGTAATTGGTTCGGGGCGTGGGGGGAGGCATGCCTGGCTTGCTTAAGGGATTGATCCTGGCAGTGTGTGAGGTACCTATATATGGTACTGGGGATTGAATCTAAATCAGCCACGTGCAAGGCAAGTGCTTGTTTCACCTCTTTGGCTTCAAGGGGACCAAAATATTTTTACTTGGTAGGTGCCTTTATACTCATTATTTAATAGTCGAAAGTGTTTTCTACATTGTGGAAGAAGTAAGATTGAGAGTGAGCAAACCTTTTAGTTTTGAGAAACATTTTGCATTAAATTACAAAAGTGTGTTTTAAAGTGAGAAAATATGAGCATACATATATAATCACTGAAAACCATTATTTTCATCTTCATGTTTATCTTTTCAGCATTTGGAGGCTACTTAAGTGAAGTAGTAGAAGAAAATACGCCACCAAAAATGGAAAAAGAAGGTTTAGAGATAATGATTGGAAAGAAGAAAGGTATCCAGGGTCATTACAATTCTTGTTACTTAGACTCAACCTTATTCTGGTAAGTTTAAAAATTAAAGGGATTATCCATAGAGCCAGGGATGTGTGTATGTGCGAAAGAAACTTCCAACTGACTGAGTAGACCAATGGGGCCTGCTAAGGGACAGGACAGTCCACTGCTTGGAAGCTATTAGCACGAATTCATGTGACTGTATAAAAATGGCTGTTGGAAATGAAGGCAGTGAGAGATAACGTGGTGTTCCAACTCATTTGATGGGACATCTGTGATGGATGGAGTGGAGGAAATGCTGTATCTGTGCACCTGAAATAATGACTTCCAGTCAGCCATGCGCTGGGGTGTGCATTAAGGGATTACTCTCAGTATAAGCTTGGTTACCCTCAAAAATGTACTCATCCCCACAAGGGGAAACAACTTAACATGGCAGGAAATGGTACCCTCTGAAGACTGAGCCAGGTACGCTGAGGGCACCCTGCCCTCTCTGTTAGAAAGCCGTGTCATAATAATGAGCAAATGAATGGAATTTAGGATGGTTAAAGTAGGGAGAAGGGGAAATGTGCCCATTGTGGGGGGAGGTCGGGACAGAAGAACACTTCTGCCCTCACAGATACAGAGTGGCAAAAACAAGCCCTTGAGAGCTGACCGTAGTATTCTTTAGATTTCCCGGTACAAGTTCCTCTTGGCCAAAATTTGTCTTCGCTGTCAGCCAGTTAGGAGTATTGGTCGCTCCCAAGTGACCTTGACGTGGACAGAAAGTCCCATCTCTGCAGAGGGGAAGGAAGTGGCACCCCCAGAGTGTGCCTTGCAAGGAGGACATGTTTGCCTGGGGGAGGTGTTTCCTGAGCCTCCTCCCCCGCTCTCTATTTGTAGTTTAACTCAGATCCGTGAAGAATCTTTTCACTTCTGCCCCACGTTTTCTTCATCAACTGGAGGCATATTTTTATCCTTCAGCACTGTCAATCTTTGTCTGCTTGATGTTAGTGTTTTCCTTACACCGGAAGGATCGCTAGGCCCCGACTGAACCACGGGTCTCATTTTCACAGGGGGTCGTGGGTTTCTTTGTTAATGAGGAACGTTGCTTTTTTTGTGTTTATTCGTTCTCCACATGGACTTTTCACTGCGTATTCTCTTCCGTTTCTGATTCTCAAAAAATAACATGCTTATGTACCGTATGGTGGAAAAATAAATGAATAAATCAAAATCCTTTTGTTTTGCAGCTTGTTTGCTTTTAGTTCTGTTTTGGACACTGTGTTACTTAGACCCAAAGAAAAGAATGATGTAGAATATTACAGTGAAACTCAAGAGTTACTGAGGACAGAAATTGTTAATCCTTTGAGAATGTAAGTAGCATTGTTGATTAGCAGCTAGCCAAAGTGATTTAAGAATGAACATATTTTTGAACCTTGAGTCGTTTCATTGCCATTATTTAATTTCTTGGATCTGGTGAATGTATAGCACTGTATAGTGAGTTACATTAAATGATCAAATTATTTTGTTAGCCTGTGCTACAATTTAGTAATTCCAGCAGGTTTAGACAAGCAGGTATGAAGTTCTTGGAATTTATGTCTTCTAAAGTAATTAATTCCAGTACCACCCTTCACTGTACTCTTACTTACTAGTTCAGTTGGTACAATCTGACTTCTTAAGCTTAATTTATCAGAAATGAAAATGAGCAAGGGACTTTTTTTATTTACAGGATAGCTCCTGAGTAATATTTTTTATTGCAACTTGAGATAAATTAGAACATTTTTAAAAAGGAATATATTTTGATCTCTCTAATGTATTTTATCTCCCTCCAACTCCCTTTATAAAAGAGATGTTTTCGGTTATTTTCTAATTTCAGAATTATAAAACTATTTTTAACTTTTGGAAAGTTTATAATGATATAAGCCCAACGGATGAGACATTTTGCAGAGTTTTGACTCACTGGTGGTAATGATGCATGATGAACATTATAAAATTGAAACTACAACAAGTTAAAGGCACAGCTCGTAAAACTAAACCAATTTGGGACTGTCAAAGACAAAACTAGTGGGAACTGATTTTCCAAAACTAGATCAAAACTGTTACAGAGCTTGAAGATACCCCAAAGGCTTGGCTGGAGTATACACCTGTCTGTCCCCACACCTTCTGTCTCCCTGTACTCCGTGCCACCTGGTACAGTCCTGGTGACCCCTGGCATTGCCATTCTGGGCACTGCTTTTTCCTGGGCTTGAATTCAGAACCTTTCAGCCCGCGAAGTCAGGTTAAATATTATCAGGAATGCATCCGGAACCCCTGAGCACTGCATGGGAAATACCCCCCTCAAAACAAAAATAAAGTCCAGTCTAAGGAAAGTTCAAGTCTTGTGACATCATTCTTATTTAATAATTAAAATTCAGAAACAGTTTTATAAGAGATTTTGTTGAAAAAGGTAGAATACTGAAATAGAATGAGCATGGAGAATTACTATATAACATAAGGGAAATGTGAGAAAACAAATTTTCCCACTTAATCTTTTGTTGTCCTCAGATTGTTTGGTTTTGGTTTGAGCCACCACCAGCAGTGTTCAGGGGTTACTCCTGGGAGTACTCAGGGGGCCCCGTATTTGCTGTCCAAGGTTGAAGCAGAGTCCACTGTACCTCACTCTTTGTACTATCTCTCTGGTCCTTCCTTAAATTCTTAATGATGAAAAAGACTATTTCTTTTTTTTTAAGGGCCATGATTTTTACATCAATAGTTTTTGTTTATTTTATTTAATCTTATTTTGGGTGGGGGTGTTTGGAACCACATCTGATAGGGCTCAGGGACTACTCCTGGCTCTCTGCTTAGGGATCATATGGGGTGCTAGGGATTGAATCCCAGTTGACCTCATGCAAGGACAGTGCCCTGCCCACTATTTCTCTGGCCTCTACATCAGTTATTTTTTGTTTTAACTATGTATTTTTAAATGTACTAGTTTCTCCTTGTATAATTGATCTTAGGGCAGAAGAGATGAAATCCAAATCTCTTTAAGTGTATTAACACTCCCTTCTTTCCTTCCAAACACAGTAAGTCCATTAGTAAACAAAGTTCTTTGGATACTCTTATCCAACCAGTTAAGAACTGGTTAAGAATCCGGTTAGCCAGATGTGATCACCTCTCCACAGCCAGGTGGGCTGCCCTGTTGCAGTAAAGAACCCTTGCTGGCCATGCCTTTGTGTGGTGGCCTGTGGGCTTTCTCCATTGTAGGGTTCTCGGACACAGAGAACCTGGTTTTCCACACTCATTGTTTTGCTGCTCCCAGTGACTCACAGTTGAGATCATGGTGGAAGTCATAGACGTTCAGTGCAGAGCTCAGGAGTAGACACTATAAAAAGTGGAGATCTAGGGTTAGCGCATCCTCAGATGCCTTCATGTTTCATCCTGGCTTCTCAGGTTTCCTCCAAAGCACTTTTTGGAAGGAGAATTTTCTGGGGGATCTGTGGTGACCTCCTGAATGAGTCCTGTAGGCAGACAGTGGTTCTGTAGGCAGAGATTGCAGGTCTTACAGGCTCATTTCTTATCCTTCCCTCTCTCTTCCTCCCCTTCGGTGACGATTTTGTTCTTTTGCTAAAGGTACTTTTTGTTCCCCAAATACTGTATGTTCTGTTCTATAAAATAAATGCTGACATTCCTATCATTGCTTATAAATGATATTATTGAAAGCAGGTCATCACAAATTTAAAAATGTTTTTCCTCGTACAAGTCTCTGACAGGTTTTGTTTTGTGTTGTTAGGTTATCGCAGGTTCTGAGATAATTCTAAATGTTTAATTTTACAAACTTGAAAAGAAGCCTGTGATAGTAGTGCCCTGCTGGGGTTGTGTAAGAAACATGTCGCCATAAAAATGGGTTCATGTAGCCAGGATTAATCATCTGTTCATTTTTACCAACGCAGATATGGATACGTGTGTGCCACAAAGATCATGAAACTGAGGAAAATTCTTGAAAAAGTTGAGGCTGCCTCAGGGTTTACGTCTGAAGAAAAAGGTGACTCTCTTAATTCATAGTCTATGCATTCGGGATCATCTGAGGGCTGGGGCTTCCAGCAATGTGCCTCTCACGTGCCTGATCGGGTTCAACTGCTGGCTCTGTGTGTGGTTTCTGGAGCATCGCCCAGACTGGCCCAAAGGCCCCCTGGCGCCACTGGGGTGGCCCAGGTGATCCCCAATACCTCAGGGCCTAAGTGGCCTTGCATACCCAAGCCCTTGTATTGGTCTGCTGGCCAGCTCGGCTGAGAATCCCCAGTGGGGCCCCTGATACCTTCTGTCACTACTATCATTTCTGTCACTCCCACCGGAAGATGCTTTGTAGAGCACATGGCTAAGGCATTGACCGAAATGGGCACCTGGTAGTTCTGCGGGGTTTATTTGAAACTAGGTTGATTTTTTTCTTCCCCCTCTGAGTGCCTTTCCTCCACCTTTTGTAAGATGCTTTCTTCTAAGAGGGCGTGATGATGTGGAGTAATGAATCCCTTTGTGAAATTGTCGATCATGACATATGACAGTAACGAATCAAAGTTCCTTCCTTCCCATCAAATTGATGTTTGAAATTGTTCTTGACATGGTGGTAAAGGGGTGTGTGGAGGCACCACCCACTTTTCCACCGCTTTGCTTTTTTCTTGTTATAAAAGGAGGTAGCAAATGGTAGACTAGACTTAAACTCATGGTCAGAGGCAGTGTTTTAATCTATTTGCAGCTGAGGCACTTACTCAGGAAAAGTAGATTTTCACTTCCTGACCAAATATGGAGGCAGCTTATTTTAACTGTTTTGAGGCTATTATTTACCACGTGTGAGATATGATGCCTTTTCAAATGCAATAGGTGTAGCAAAATTAAAACATATATTTTTCTATATCTTTCAGTATTCCTTCTCTTCATTTTTACAGGAAAACTAAAGAACTGCCTTTTTTTTTCTGGGGGTGGGGGTGCGGTATTTGGGGCAACACCCAGTGGTGTGCAGAGATCATTCCTGGTGGTTCTGGGAATCAGCTGGAGTACTGTGTTTTAATGGATAGACTGTTGCTTACGGCATTGAATTCAGTATGGAGGTATAACCAGAATGATTTGAAAATTTTTCTGTGACTGACTTGTTTTTATTTTTCTCCTAGATCCTGAAGAGTTCTTGAATATTCTGTTTCATCATATTTTAAGGGTAGAGCCTTTATTAAAAATAAGGTAAATGTTTACATGACTAATAAAGCATTGGGGAAAAAAATAGAAAGTTTTCCTTTCACTGCCATTCAATAGAAACCATTTCCTTGGTGATTGCCTACTATTGTATTTGCATCTGGGTCTTGAACCTGTGAGGTTTCTCCAGTGTAAATTAATTTTAATCATTGTTCACAAAGTCACGCTTGTAGAATAAATCCAATATATATGTGTGTCTACTAGTAAATATTATCCCCCCCCCCAATTTTTTCCTTATGTAATTATGTCAAATTTGGTTTGTGCTTTGAGCCAGACCCAGCATCTCTGGGGACGAGACCCGGCTAGTAGCCCAGCGGTGAGTCCCTTGGTGTTGAGCCTGGGTTTTTCTCCTGAGAATTTTGCTGACGTTTTATTTACTTCTCTATCACAGACAAACAAGAACTTTTACTTGTCTCTGTGTCTTATGTGATGTTGCTTGATGGCCAGAGTTGAGTTGTTGAATAAGATGGAGGGATGGACAATACCACAGTTATAGTTGAGAAGTTCTAAATTGATGAAATAAGTCATGCTCCACAACATCAGTAATAAAATATCAATGTTTTATCTTTTCATGTTGCTAAGTTATACCAAGAAAATAATAGGGAATAATTTAGAAATAGTTATCTATTGAATTGAAAAGAATTTTTAATATGGCCATATAGAAAATAATCATGGATAAATCAAAGGCCTTTCTATGTATCTTCTAGCAGATATGAAGAGGGGAGTATTTGGGATCTCATGAAAGTATAAAATATCAAGAAATTAGTCTATTGAGTTTTTTTTAAATACTTTCACAGAGCTGATAGATGACTAATGAAAGAGATTATGTCCATATAGGAATCTAAATAAAGACAATAATTTTTTATGAAGCAGTTTGTACATAAGCAAGATTTTGACACTTGGCAGGGTGGGAGGGAAGGAATTCAGTGGAGTAATTTTGGAATTCTCTACATGATAAAATGAAAACTTTGGAGCCTTTATTTTTAAGAGTTCTATTATAAGCTATAAAGGCAAAGCAATAGGCATTAAAACAGTGTGATACTGGTTTAAAATTAGAAATACAGATCTATAGAATTGAATAGGAGCTCAGAAATAGAAATAACTCTATGTCATATTGCATTATCTTAGACATAACCCTTCAAATACAAAGGAGGAAGGCTGGATATGTTAAGTGCCCAAGGTAGGAAATCTAGCTGGCCGTTTGGGTGAAAAAAATTGACTTTTGTTTCTCATCTTGGGATTCCAGGTGATTAAAATAGTTGTCTTTTTTTTTTCAATATCCCCAAACACTTATGGATTGCATTGCCTGTAATAACATAGCAATAAAGATGTCCTACATTCCCAGTAATATCATAGGACAACTCTGTTTTTTTTTTGTTTGTTTGTTTGCGTGTGTTTGAGTCACACCCAGCAGTGCACAGGACTTACTCCTGTCTCATGCACTCAGGAATTACTCTTAGCGGTGTTTGTGGGACCATATGGGATGTTGGAGATCAAACCTGGGTCAGCCATGTGCAAGGCAGGCCCTACCTACTGTACTACCTCTCTGGCCCCATCATAGGACGATTCTAACACAGGGGAAGCATAGTGCTTCTAGAGGGGGAGCAGAGCTCAGTATCTGAGTCTTCCCTGAGGCTCACCCTCCTGCCCAGGACTCTTCCTGTGGAGCCACAGATTTAGAGACTATGGCAAGATATAAAGATATTGCTAAATTAGTCTTTTTTTAATCTCTCCCCTCCATGAGACTTTCTTTCTGGATGAGAATCAGCAGATTCAACAAATAGAACAAATCTCTTTACAGTCTGAAATAGTAAGACACTCTAAGAGAGTCTATACTCATCAGTGACTGAAGAAACAAAAGAACTCAGATTCCTTTGGAGGACAAATGCTGATTTGATTTTAAAAATTTTGGTAAACAAAAATGAAAGTTCTAGAAACAAATATAAATAAATATATATCTCATATCATATATATCTTGAAAGAGGTACCCCCACAATATGTACTGTTAAATATGTACTGTTAAAGAGAGATTTTAAATATGTACTGTTAAAGAGAGATGTTAAAGAGAGATTTTCTCTTTTGGAAGATAGATCTGAAGAAAATAGCCTTAATGCATCCCAGGGAGATAAACAGTTGGCAGATAAGAGGCCTGCACAATAAATTCCAGTTGTCATTTTAGTAGGAAATGAGAGAGAGGGAGAGAAGGAGAGAGGGGGGTAGGCGGGGCAGGCAAAGAAGCATCATTTGGAAGATAATAGTTTAAGATTTATGGGAATTTTTGACAGACTCAAATTTAAAGACGAAAAGACTAAAGATGCACAGAGTTCTTGAGCAGGAAGGAGCAGAATGAAATGAGAAGAAATTCTGGTCTAGACAGTCTCCCAGGGTCTGTCCCCACCAGGCATACAAGGCTGTCTTATCCTGTTCCAAGCATTAAACACCTTTTACAGATTTCTAGGATCTGGGCATAAAGTCGAATCATATGATTTCAACTTCTGGTTAGTATTGTTTGCCAGTGCTTCTTAATCGCATATGTTATTGCATTGCCATTTTCCTGATCACTAAAGAAGTTCTTTAGTATTAAAGATTAAACACAAAAACTTTTTTTTTCCAGGGTGGGGGGGTGGGGTGCTGGAGCGATAGCACAGTGGTAGGGTGTTTGCTTTGCGCGCAGCCAGCTGGCCCAGCCAGGTTTGATTCCTCCACCCCTCTCTCCGAGAGCCTGGCAAGCTACTGAGAATATCTGGCCCGCACGGCAAAGCCTGGCAAGCTACCTGTGACGTATTCAACATGCCAAACACAGTAACAACAAGTCTCACAATGGAGACGTTACTGGGCCTGCTCGAGCAAATCGATGAACAACGGGAGGACAGTGCTAATAACAGTGCTAATTTTTTGGGTCAAACCTGACAATGCTCAGGGGTTATTACTGACTCTGTACTCAGGAATTACTCCTGGTGATGCTCAGGGGACCATATGGGATGCCCAGGATCGAACTGGGGCTGGCCACATGCAAGGCAAATGCCCTACCTGCTGTACTATTGCTCTGGCCCCAAAACAAGGAAACATTTTTAAGGTCTTAGGCATCTATCTATTGCATGATTGTCTTCGCCCCTGTTGTTCTATCTAGAGTTTTATCATTAATTTTCCTAGTTTTAAATACTACTGGATCATTTTTATCTAAGCATTTCATAAATCTTAAGCGTTTTACCCTGTATTTTTAGATCAGCGGGTCAAAAAGTACAAGATTGTTACTTCTATCAAATATTTATGGAAAAAAATGAAAAGGTTGGAGTGCCTACAATTCAGCAGTTGTTAGAATGGTCATTTATCAACAGTAACCTGAAATTTGCAGAGGTTAGTGGCAATTACTTACTGTATCTTTATATGAAAGTCATGGCGTTTGCCAGTATCAGTATTGAAAAGCTATTACCTTTAACCCAGTGACAATAGTTAGAAACACAAAGTGTTAGCAAAATGTTTTTTTAAAAGTTCCGTGTTTTAACTTTGTCCTTAAGGAAGATCTGCATTAGAATTAAAGGATGGGAATTTTTTTAATTTATTTTTATTAGTGAAACACCATGAGGTACAGTTGTAGATTTACAAATTTTTGTGCTTGGGTTTCAGTTATACAATGATCGAATACCCATCCTTCCACCAGTGCCCATTCTCCACCACCACTGATCCCAGTTTCCCTTCTACCCCCTGTCCCTCCCATCCCACCCTACCTCTGTGGCAGAGCATTCCCCCTTGTTCTCTCTCTAAAGGATGGGAATTTTTGGATTTTTGGTCTAATGATATCAAGCCAATATGTAATTTGAAAGCTTTAATTAATTTAGAGCAAAAAAGACATGTTTTTCTAATATATTTTATTTTATTTTAGTTTTGCTTTTTGGGTCATACCCAGTGATGCTCAGGGGTTACTCCTGGCTCTCTGCTCAGGAATTACCCCCGGTGGTGCTTGGGGGACCATATGGGATACTGGGGATTGAACCCGGGTTGGCCACCTGCAAGGCAAATGCCTTACCTGCTGTACTATCACTCCAGCCCCTCTACTATATTTTAAAACCTAACGTATATTAAAATATATTACATATACTAAGTATGTTATGCATGTGTATTTTAATAAGATGTTTGCTCTTTGATCTACAGTAAAAGATAGCACAGCAGGTAGGGTGTTCGCCTTACAAGCGGCCAACATGGCCGACCCGAGTTCGATTCCTCCGCCCCTCTCGGAGAGCCCGGCAAGCTACCGAGAGAGAGTATTCAATATGCCAGACACAGTAACAACAAAGTCTCCAATGGAGACGTTACTGGGCCCGCTCGAGCAAATCGACGATCAACGGGAGGGCCTTTACCTTTACCTTTACCTTTACTAACATTGGCTGGTTAGAACAAAGTGGTAAAAATTGCCCCCTTTTTTGACTCTTTACTGAGTATCATTATGTTACAGTACACATTTGTGGCTTACTTTTTTTTTTTTAAAGTATTCATTTTCCTGAAGGAATATTCTAGAAAAATCTCAACAGTCACAGTTACTCATTTATTGAATTTTAAGGACCAATGAGTGGACTTGAGTGATGGCAGTTTCCTTACTTGCAAAACCAAGATTTTCCGAAGTACTGATTCAGCAGAAGGTCACTCTCTGTAGCCCCATATTTGCTAATGGAACTGGCTGGCCTCTGTGTGTGCAGGTGGCTGCTTGGTGCCTGCACCTTCACATTCCAGGATCCTGACTTCCTGGCCCAGCTCGGTGGTGAAGTCATGCTGATAAACAGCCATGTCTATTTCAGGGGCCGGAGCGATAGCACAGCGGTAGGGCGTTTGCCTTGCACGCAGCCTACATGGTTGACCCGAGTTCGATTCCTCCATCCCTTTCGGAGAACCTGGCAAGCTACCGAGAGTATCTCGCCTGCATGGCAAAGCCTGGCAAGCTACCCACAACGTATTCAATATGCCAAACACAGCAACAACAAGTCTCAAAATGGAGATGTTACTGGGCCTGCTCGAGCAAATCGATAAACAGCAGGAGGACAGTGACAGTGACAGTCTATTTCGGTTTCACAGAAAAACATTTTATTCAGCACTTGGACTCTATGTGGGTTCATTTGTTTATTTGTCCTTTTAGGCACCATCATGTCTGATCATTCAGATGCCTCGATTTGGAAAAGACTTCAAACTTTTCAAAAAAATTTTTCCTTCTCTGGAATTAAATATAACGGATTTACTTGAAGACAGTAAGTGTTGTAATTTTCCACATGCTGGTTTATTGATGTATTTATTTTCAGAAATAGCCTTATCAGGTTGTTCTCTCTAGTTGTGAGCAAAAAAGCCTCATGGCGGGCAGTTTTTCTAAAGGGCAGTCAAATAGATGAAAGGCCTGGGCAGGCTGAGTCAGTCAGTTCAGAGCTGGGCATTTATCCTGAGAAAAATCAGAGATGCTAATCACTATGTACTGAAACTATGTCTGTTGTCACGCGGGTGAGAAATTAAGACCCAACCGATCCAATGGCAGGAGAGCTCCGAGGTGACTGAGGTTGTGTGTCTTCAGCGAGGCGGCTGACACTTCCGCTCGTGTGACAGAGTCCAGTGTGCCAAAGAGGTCCCCTAGGTGGGATCTGCACCTGCCCCGCCGGAAACTTGCAGATAGAGATTTCCTGGAGAGAATGCACTGTAGGATCGGACAGGTGGTTGCCACTTGTCAGCTGAAATCGCCAGCACTTCCAGTTTCTGTCTTTGTACTGTCCTGCACTTTGGCATCTTTATCCGTGGGCCTTGATGGTTGGGAGAAAAGACCCCAGAACGCATTCTTTTTAAAAGGAAATCATTGTGGTTAGGGAAACTGCCTTTAAAGGTACTGAATCCAGAGAGGTACAATTTTAAAGTTTCTGGGGACGGGGGCTGCAAAAATGGCTCAGTGGGCGGGAGCACATGTTTTGCATGCAGGAGTCCCAGGTTTGATCCCTGTCACTTCCTGGGACCCTTGAGCACTGCCTGGAGTGACCCCCCCAACCCCCTGCCAAGTACAGAGCCAGGGAAAGCCTTTGAGTACTGCTTGATTCCACTCCCCACGTTCCTCCTCACACCACCCCACCCCAAATAGAAAACAAAGTTTCTGGGGACAGGAAGGAATTATTCATGTTTTTTTTTTAAAAATATATATATTTTTTATTTTATAAAGTAGTTCACAATATTTCATTACGTTTAATGTTCAAACAGCAATCCCACCACCATTACACCTTCCCACTGCCATATTTTGGATGTTTCCATCCGAACCCCAATCCCTGCCCCAAAGCAGAATCGAAATAATGTATTTTGTATTTTTTGTTATGAAAAAACTACTAAAAATGCTACAAAAAAGTATCCTTCGAGGAAAGTGTGGGAGGTTGTTGTATTTCACCCAGGGGCCATTAAGCCCTTCTATAAGAGATCACTAACATGTTGTTAAAGGTTGAACCTTGTGTGTTTTTTATATATACATCTGACATATATATATATATACATATACATATAAACACAAACACACATATATAGGGATTATTATGAATGTGTAAACTTCCATTTTGTTGTTGTTGGGGGCCCTAGCTAGCAGTGCTCAGAGAGCACTCCTGGCAGCTTTCATCCTTTTGCAAGCTTGTCGCTTTGCATACCCTTGTCTCTGAGAGACCCCTCAGCCCCGCTCCCCGTCTCAGCCCCCAGGCAGTGCCGGGTGTGTGGCGGGCTCGCCATGTACGAGTGTCGAGAGTGCTACGATGATCCCGACATCTCGGCTGGGAAGATCAAGCAGTTCTGTAAAACCTGCAACAATCAAGTAAGTCCAGCTGCCCTTCCTGGGTGTCCCCGTGTTTGATGGCCGGCCGTTGTTTGTCGTGGGAAGCATGATCCCATTTAAGAGAAGTCAAAATGAAAAAATCCTCAATGGGGGTGGGTGGGTGGGAATAAAAGCCCTTCACAAAAGTGCTTCTGTGCTTCTGCTGCCCAGGCAGCTCCCCGCCACTTGGTGTCACTCACCAAGGACGTTCTCTTGGTGTCTCCCCGCAGGTGCACCTGCATCCCAAGAGGCTGAACCACCAGTATAACCCCGTGTCGCTGCCCAAGGACCTGCCCGACTGGGACTGGAGGCATGGCTGCATCCCCTGTCAGAAGATGGAGCTTTTCGCCGTCCTCTGCATAGAGACCAGCCACTACGTGGCGTTCGTGAAGTACGGGAAGGATGACTCGGCCTGGCTCTTCTTCGACAGCATGGCTGACCGAGATGGTAGTTTCAGACTTTCTTTACCTCCATGCGGTCTCTCCATTTGACTGTCGGGAACTGGTTCCTAGCCAGGGGTGGTGGAGGGGTGGGGGGTGGGGAGGTGGGGAGGTGGAGGGAGGGGACAGGCCTCCCTGAGGAAGAAAGTGTTCTGTGAGCAAAGCCTGTGAGGAGTACCTCAGGGGCCATAGCAGGGCGTTCTGAAACGCCTCAGCTAAGCCCGCTGCCAGACTGCAGGCATAGTCTTGTGGTGTTTGCACAGGCAGCGGCTCCTCCTGGAAGAAGCAGACCCTAGAATTCTTCCGGTGATAGAGCAGAGGTTTTTGCTTTTCAGTTCTGCCTTGCGCTTTCTGACTGTGATTTTTCCTTTCATGCCTGTGTGCCAAGCTTTCTGGCAAGTGTGCAAAGTCGTTATCTTCCCAAACCCTTGTGTTTTCGGAATCCTTCGCATCTTTCTGGTTTTTTTTTTTTCTTTCTCCGAGACATGAGGCAGCGTTGGGAAACTTGGCTGAGTCTGGGACTCTGGTGAAAAGGTAACTGCAGGCAGGGCTAGGAGGTCAGATGGACCAAGCAGATACAGACTCGGCTTTAAAACAGAAAGATGTGGGGCTGGAGCAATAGCACAGCGGTAGGGCGTTTGCCTTGCAAGCTGCCTGTGGTGCCAGGTTCAATTTCTCCACCCCTCTCGGAGAGCCCGGCAAGCTACTAAGAGTATCTCGCCTGCACGGCAAAGCCTGGCAAACTCCCCGTGACGTATTGGATATGCCAAACACAGCAACAACAAGTCTCAAAATGGAGACATTACTGGGCCTGTAATGACATTACTTGAGCAAATCGATGAACAACAGGAGGACAGTGTTTGTTTGTTTTGTTTTGTTTTAGATTTTTTGTTTTGTTTTGTTTCTTGCTTTTTGGGTCACACCTGGCAATGTACAGGGGTTACTCCTGGCTTTGCACTTAGGAATTACTCCTGGCGGTGCTCGGGGGATCATATGGGATGCTGGGAATTGAACTTGGGTCAGCCGCGTGCAAGGTCAACACCCTACCCGCTGTGCTATCACTCCAGCCCCGCATCTTTCTATTTTAAAGCCGAGTTTGGATCTGCTTGGTTCATCTGACCCTTGGCCCCCCTGCAGTCGCCTTTTCACCAGAGGCCCAGTTTCAGCCAAGCTTCCCAGTGCTGCTTCTTGTCTCAGAGACTTGGGGTGGGAAGCACAGCCCACAGCTCCACCCACAGAGCTGCCTCCCCTGTTCCGGTTAACATTGGTGTTGGACAGTCTAGTGCAGGAGCATCGGGGAGTCAGCTGCTTAGAAGATGCGGAGGGTTTGGTTTTTTCCCTGACTCCCTAGAACCAACCCTGTAGTCTCTCCATTTGTCCGTGTGTCCTGTCAGGCCTTGCTGCTGTGGCATCAATAGGGTTTTGTAATGTGAGGGACCACAGTAGGATTCAGTGTCCCTTGGTCTAAGTTGGACTCCCACAGGGGAGCGGACACGTGTTTGTGTCTGGGACAGAAGAATGTGGAAGTGTTTGAAAGTAAGTGTGTGTGTGTGTGTGTGTGTGTGGTTGTGTGGTTGTGTGCCCTCACATGCTCTCCCTAGCTAGAGGGAGGCCTGGAAAGTAGGTTTTGGGCGGGGTGGGGGGGTGGGAGGAGGGGGGGGAGAGGGGAGGGGAAGGGAGGGGAGAGGAGGGGAGGGGAGGGAGTTTCACACCAGTTTCACTGTTGGTCCAGGAATCTTCTGAATTCAAGAATGGAAGTTGTCAGAAAATTAGCTTTAAAAACAATATTTTTTTAAAATAGTTTGTAACTGGGTAGTTTAGTCCTGTAAAGTTGTTTGGGGCAGCCAAAAGGTTGAGAACTTGCTGGCCCTAAAGCGAGCACCTCCTCTTCCCACAGGTGGTCAGAACGGCTTCAACATTCCCCAAGTGACGCCCTGCCCCGAGATTGGAGAGTACTTGAAGATGTCTCTGGAGGAACTGCATTCCTTGGACTCCAGAAGGATCCAAGGCTGTGCACGGAGACTCCTGTGTGACGCGTACATGTGCATGTACCAGAGCCCGACCATGAGCCTGTACAAGTGACGGGGAGCGCGTCCGCAGCAGAGCCTGGCGCACGCACGGGTCTCCGGCGGAAACTCCACGCGGGCTGGCAGTGCTGTTCCACGTCCATTGCCGGCAATGGATGTCTTTGTGGTGACGATCCTGCGGAAAAAGGATTCCTGTGTTTCAATACAAATCGCTTTTGTGTTACTGAAGTATTTAATAAGAAGCATTTTGCACTCTAGAAAGTACGTTTTTGTGTTGGTTTTTTAAGAAGTCTAAATGAAGTTATTAATACCTGAAGCTTTAAGTTAAGTGCATCGATCATAAGATATTTTTGGAAGCATACTGTTTTAATTGTGACAGTTTAAAACCTCTTTTAGTCCATTGAGAATGTAAATAAATGTGTCTTCTTTATGGACCAAGGATATGAAATCATTTTTCCTTTGTAGATAACAATTGCCTTGAGGAAGAAATATTTTGTTTTTATGAAGAGGCTACTTTTAATCCACTTATTAAAGTCCTACAGAGTTTGATTTGTTAACTCTTCCCTGGATAGAATTGATTTCCTGCATGTCTGCCGAGTCCCCGTGTTTCTGCAGTAGCTGGCAGAGAGGTACTGAAATGCTTTCAATGGTGTTGTTTTCCATTTGTTCTGGTTGTGAGACAAACGGTGATTTTTGTCACAGAATGTTCAATTTCAGTGTCATTTTCCTGGGGAGGGGGTAGAGTTCTCAGCAACTGAAGCTCTTCATGTAACTGTCCGCTCATAGGCTTTTTGATTTTTCAAAGGTCTCTGACTTTTTCTGGAAGAGGGTACAAGAAATTTTAAAAGAGGTTTGGGTGGTAGCTATCGTATATTCCTACACAACTCTATAATCCATAAATGAAAATCAATCTGGCATGTCGAACCACTCGGTCCTATTTCCCTGAAGCCGTCGTCTGAGCCCCTAAACCGCTAAGACTTTAGAGACCCCTGAGCACTGCGCCCTGGCTCAGTTCACTTAATTTCTCTGGAGATAGTGACAGTTACAAACCACCCTTCATGAAAATGCTAGCAGTGGCTTCATCCTCTGGCTTAAATTTGTACCAAGTGCGCGTGTTCTTAACTGGTACCAGGGTGTGTCCAGAGCAAACCCCGATGCTGTAGCATAGACTTCCCCATAGATTAGCCGAGTGCCATGTCCTGTGTGGTCCCCAAGTTTGTCCCGTGGTGTCGTCGTCGTCTTTCTGGAATGACTGCTGACCCAGGCAGAGAGATGAAAGTGTTATCCTAGGACCTCTGAAACCACTGCCTGTGAAGCTGGAAAGAACCATCACAACTCTTGACTATTTTTTAAGGTACATTTTCTCTGGAGTTTTATCATTCCATTTTGCCAGTATTTATGAGCGTTGTGAGGCACAGATATTCTTGCGTCTTGAATTTTTTAATTTTTTTTTTTTACTTTTGAAGTGAAAAAAAAAAAAAGTGCATTGAGCAGGCGGCAGAGAGAAACCTGAACTAGAGGGCTGGCTGCTGGCCGCCTCTTTGGGGAAACGAGGACCACGGCTCCGCCATGCCTGAATCTCTTGCTCTGACCATCTCTGAGTCCACTCCCCACTCAGGGAATGTGTGTTGAACGGATGGGTGGGTGCACTTAGCGGGAGGAGTCTAAGTGATTATCTGGAGGAATGGTCAGGAGTCTAACTCGGTCAGGCTGGCTTTGACAGCCCTCTGCTGTTGAAGTGAAGACAGGCTGTAACTTGAGGCATGGTGGCGCTGCCCAGACTCACAGCCTGGAGTCTGGAGTGCTTGTCCAGAGGCGCAAACACACAGTCTCCTCAGGGATGGAGGTGCCTCTTCTGTCACTGATTTCCTTGTGAGACAAATTTCCTCCGGGGTGCTTCCCCTCCTTCCTGGGGGATTGCTCTCTCTAGGGACCCACGCTGGCTGCCGTGGTTCCTGTGTGGCCCCCGGGCCCATGCAAGCCTCTTTGTCCCCTCTTGTCAGTAGGTACCGGCAGGCCGGGCACGGTGACATGGGGCCTATTGATTTATTTAAATTTTAGCCTTAGATTTTTCTTTAAATGTTTCCCTGCTAGCTTTTTTTAATGTTTGAGTTATCAACCCTTTTCTGCCACCCCTATAATCAGATCGACAGGTTAGTGGCATCATCTTATAACATGGTCCATGAGCCATAGCTATAAATTAGACAATATAACAAGTCATCTCCCCGTTACAATATGAGAAAGAGAGATTCACAGGTGGTGACCATATCATATACTTGTTCAGTTTCTACTGCCCACGTCATGAAAGACTTTCACTCCAGCATCCGAAGAATGTTCTCGCAGACCAAGAGAAGCAGTCGTGAATCCCAATGAAGTATAGTCGTTATAATTACCCCCCAAATGGTCTCTGAAGAGTATAAGATTCTTATAATGCACATCTGCTAAATCTCATAGGCAATTGGCATCTTCCCATCCCTTGGATTTATTTATTTCTCACAGAACTGATGCCATTCAGGGACCAGGAGAAGACAGCTTAGTTAGAGGAGCTTGTCTTGCCACTCTGATTCCCGCTGACCGGAACAGGGCCTTCTCCTCGCCTGTCCAGGCCTCTCCTGGGAGGTGGCTCTGGTCTGCAGTGGTGTCTTTTTGTGTCTGTGTGGATGAGTGTGGGCAGGTGTGGCAGAAATGACAGTATTAGGCCTTAGCTAAATGCCAGCCAACTAGTATTATTGGGCTTTGAGGACCTCGGATGGAGCCGGAAGGACGGGAGACAGGGGGGCCCTGCCCTTAGCTTGCCACTTGCTTTAGCCACAGGATATCTGCTTGTCACTTGGGGGTGAGGGGACAGGTGTGGGGGAGGAGGGGGAGTGGGGAGGGACAGAGACCTGGCCCCAGCCCTTTCTCTTAGCATTAGTGGGCACCCCGACTTGGGGAGGGGGCCTTCGTGTTCTCTGTCTAACCAGGGCATTGGAATATTGAATTCAAAAGGGAAACAGTGCAAATTGCTGGGTCCCAGGCCCATTTGGCTTATTCCTGAATGGGCCCTGGGAGAGGGGAAAGGGATAGTGAACCCCATTGCGGAACTCTGGTGACCGGCCAGATCTGCAGACCCCAAAACCAGCAGATCTCAAAACCCGTCTCTTTATGCAGCTGTGTGATCGTCTCCTGTTCCATGTGAATCTCTCGACACGATTGTGGGCCACTGGAACATTTGTATTTACAGGAGACTTTAGTGCATTTTTGGTACGTTTACCTCAGCCCACTGTTTCCCAGACATTTTGGGAGCCGTAAGTCTTAGGAGATATGTGTGTACTGGGACTGTTTTCCTTCCATCTTATCATTTTAGGGGAAACTGAGGTGTTGGGGATCAAAGAAAAACAAAACTGTCATGGAAAGTTAGAGCAAAAAAATGTTGCATTGTTTCTTCATATCCACTTCTGTATAATGAGCGCCTTTGACTTAGGAGGTGATTATTCTCTGGGGGATTCGGCCCTCTAGTCAAAAATGTCCTTGTCCTTAGGATGACTTTACCCACCACTTGCTTCAGGGGGACAGTACATGCACCCCAGGGGCAGGCGGTGGAGGATTGGCTCGTACAGTGAAAGCAGAGGGTGGTGGGGAGAGGAATCCCCGAGCAGAGGTGCTGCTTGGCCATCCAGAGGTGGGTCTTCCATGGACGTGGGGAGATGCTATCAGGGGGTCTACAGAGCAGGGCCCCTGCAGGGAGGTACCGTGGGGGTGGAGGTGTTTGTGTTCTCAGTTTTATTGGGAAAGGTAGAAAGGAAAAAGAATTCAGGGCAGCTGTGGGGTTTATGGAGTCAGACAGCACGGGTCGAAAGATCCCCCTGAGAACTGGGCCCCTGGGGTCAGAGGACAGGGACTGGGTCGCGACCCTCTTTCCTGATCACAGTGGAAACCGCTTGTGTCCTGGCAGCCTTCGGCCCAGGTGGTGGGGCCGGGCAGCTCCCCGGGGCGCTGGCAGGTGGCATTGGTCTGCTCGCCCTACATTGTTCGCCCTGATGCTATCTAGTGATTGTGAGGAGCCTTTGGCTTGACTTCCCAGAGTGGCCCAGGCACTGGGGGACTCAGCCTTAGCATGTCTCGGTTGTTTTTCCTAAGGTGGATTGTTTAAAGGCCCCAGTTGGATCTTTAGGATGGTCGCTGGATGCAAGGAGCACGTTTGTACTGAATAATTTCCCCCGTCTCCTATCTTGCTCAAGTTCTTTTTTTTTGCCCCCTAAAAAAACATTCTATATTTATGAAGACTTTCTTTTAAAAATACCATCACCACATAAACATCCCTTGACTATCAGATTGCTCTGATTTTAGCCTTAATTTTGTTAAATTTTTTAGAGATGACTGAAGTGCTGCTCTGGAAAGAAATGTAACTATATGCTATTTCTGTATCATTAAAATGAAATTTTTATGGTTCCTTTTCCTTGATTTCTTGGGGGAAGAGGGTCGGGTTGTGGGGAGCCTGAAATGGGGTCGAGACACGTCACTTCTCCAGAAAGGAGCTTCCCTGGAGGGACCTGGGCGGGTGTACCAGTGACTCGCCAGCCCCAGCTCTCCCTGTTCCCGGTGGGCTTGTGACATGTCAGGACCCCTCAGAGGCGTGCACTGACCTGTCCCAAGAGGCCTCTGGCCGCCCCTGGCATCTGGCATTTGCTGAAGCGGCATTCCTGGGTGCTGGTCCCCTGGCTCCCGGCCATCCCCCACCCTTCCGGGTCCCTCCCCATCACCTCTAAACACAGGCGCACAGCCCCTTCCTTGAGCAGAGCTGGCACCTGCGTGACTTCACAGGGGGCCCCTCAGTCATTGCGTTTCTGGGTGACCCGGTGCCACGCTCCTGCCCGCCAGAAGGCAGCACAGCTCTCTATGTTTCTTCAGGAAGCTCCCAGGCTGTCCTCCAGAGGAGGATCTGAATCTCCTTCTCATTTCAGACTCCAGGCCGGATGTGCTCACCATGGAAGGGATACAGCACTGCCCTCACCATGGATTCCTTCCTTCCTTCCTTCCTTCCTTCCTTCCTTCCTTCCTTCCTTCCTTCCTTCCTTCTCTTCCCTCCTTCTTCTTTCCTTCCTCCCTCCCTTCCCCTCCCCACCCCTCACCTCCCTCCCTCCCTCCCTCCCTCCCTCCCTCCCTTCCTTCCTTCCATTTGTGGTTCCTCCCACGAGCGATAGCACAGCGGGTAGGGCGTCTGCCTTGCACGCAGCCAACATGGCCAACCCGAGTTCGATTCCTCCGCCCCTCTCGGAGAGCCCGGCAAGCTACCGAGAGTATTCGATATGCCAGACACAGTAACAACAAAGTCTCCAATGGAGACGTTACTGGGCCCGCTCGAGCAAATCGATGATCAACGGGAGGGCCTTTACTTACTTTACTTAACCACCCCACCCCACCCCCGTCCCATCTGGGCCAACTTGGGCTTGCCAGCACTGCGGGGCAGTCTGCATAGCCCTGCGTCCACCTACGGCTCTGGACCCTCAAGGCCTGATCCATCCAGGCCGCCATGGCCGCCTCTGCCTTGCCCCTGGTGGCTGCTTGTATCCTGACTTGCAGGGGCACAAGGTCCCTCGCTGACCACAGCAGCCCTGCACAGGTGCAGCTGCCCTTTGAGGGGACTGGAAAGACGCCCACCCAAGGGCTGGAACAATAGCACAGCGGGTAGAGCATTTGCCTTGCACGCGGCCGGCCCGGGTTCGATTCCCAGCATCCCATAGGGTCCCCCAAGCATTGCCAGGAGTAATTCCTGAGTGCAGAGCCAGGAGTAACCCCTGAGCATTGCCAGGTGTGACCCCAAAAAGCAAAAAAGAAAAAGATGCCCACTCAAGGTATTACCACCCAAGCCCACCGGCGCCTACCTGCAAGGCTGGCTGTGTCCTCGGTCTCCAGGCATTGTTAGCTGGAACGGGGCCAGGTCTGGGAGCCAAGTATGGAGGCAGAGAGGCCTTGAAGGTGATCACCCGACTTCACAGTGCCTGGGGGGACATCCTGCTCAGGCAAAGCCAGAAGAGTGGGTATGCAGATGAGCTGGCCCAGTCCCTTGAGGAAAAGGCACAGTCAGCCATGGATGTGCCCAGTCACCTCTGCCCTGGGAAGCTAATCAGGGTCAGGCCTGGTCAGTGCTTGGTTGGGAGAAAGAGCCATGATCATCTTTGTGGCCGGTGACTGAGTGGGAGGAGGACATGGAAGCGGGGGCCCAACCTTGTCTGAACAACACAGGAAGCAAGACACCCGAAAGGGAGGAAGATGCTATTTTTGGTCCAGGATGACTTTGAAGTGTCCGAGGGCACCCCAGGCTGATGGGCTGAGGGCAATAGCGTGCTTGGATGGGATTCTGGTGGGGGCCTACCATCTCCGTGGGATGGAGGTTAGCTCTGGGCTACTGCGTCGGGCTGCTGAGTTTGGGAGGAGGAGAAGGAGTTTGCCCAGCTGATGAGAACGAGGGCTGCGCTGCATCACAGAAACAATGACCCCAGCTGCCACCCTCATCACAAAGCCACCTCTGCAATTCACAGGAAAACCCCTTCAATTTTCATGCATCTTGTGGAATATAACAGAATGGGAGACTGAAACCCAAGGATAGTAGGGATAAGGGCCAGGAGGATTCCCCCATGGTCTAAGCTGGCCTCACATGCTGGGGGAAAAGGCAGCTGAGATAGAGAAGGGACCACCAAGTAAAGGGTGCTTGGAGGGCTCTCTCGGGTGGGAGATGCAGGCTGAAAGTAGACTCAAGACCGAACATGATGGCCACTTATTACCTGAATTGCAAACCATAACACCCAAAAGGAGAGAGAGAGAGAGAGAGAGAGAGAGAGAGAGAGAGAGAGAGAGAGAGAGAGAGAGAGAGAGAGCGCCTTCCACAGAGGTGGAGGGAATGGGATGGGTGGGGTGGCAGGAGGGAAATGGGGAACATTGGTGGTGGAGAATGGGCACTGGCGGAGGGATGGGTACTCGACCATTGTATGACTGAAATGTAATCACGAAAGTGTGTAAGTCTGTAATTCTATCTCACAGTGTTTCATTAAATAAAAAAAAATTTCATGCATCTAACTGTCCCCTTACAGTTGACGCTGGCTGCTCTCTCCTCTTCCCAAGCGATGCTTGGTGGCTTTCCTTGGGCTGGGGCTGGGTCTTAGAGTCCCTCTCCTCACCCCTGTTTTGCAGGATGTTCCAGGTGGCCTTGTGGCTGGTTCTCCTTGGGGGCAGGCCCACTCTCACCTGCCTGAGCTCAGATCTGGGACTTACTTAGCTGCCATCCAAACGGCCAGAGAGGCCAGGCTGCTCTGGGAAGGGGCACCTGCCCACTGAGACTTCAACAGGGCAATCAGCATTATTTTCAAAGTGTATTTTCACTTTCTGATTATCTACAAACGTCAGCTGGTTGGGTCATAATTCACGTGGGGTGTGTGTGTGTATGTGTGTGTGTGTGTGTGTGTGTGTGTGTGTGTGTGTGTGTGTCTACTGCAGGGTGGACCCAGAGTGCCTTGTTCCCAGAGGCCACCTTGGACCCCTCTGAGCCTGTGGGATTCCTTTAAAAGCCAGCTGGGTGTTGGGGAACAGTTTTCCCCTATGGGTGCCTGGACACGTTGTGCATTGGGTCTGGGCAGACGTGGGCGAAGGATGATGGGTCCGTGGAGAAACATCCTCTGGGAGCAACTGATGGCTGTTCACCTTATTGCTGGATACTAACATATTTTATAGAGGGTCTCGTTTACAAGAAAAGTCCAAACACATGAAGTTCAGCATTATTGGCCTGTCACCTCTCCAACTCTGCCCGGGTCCAATCCCCAGCAAGGGTAGATGCTGCAGTTAGGGTGACTTGCTAAGCATACATGACAGTTTCTGTTTCTAGGGCTCATGTGACTAGGAGGTCGAGTGAGGCTCAGTATGCCTGTCATCCTTTGCCCCACAACTGCCTGGACCCTGTTCACAGCTGGGGGCTGGAGATGGGAAAAGGCTGGACCAATCCTGTCCGTGGGCCACTGGGGTGGGATGTGCCTATTTGCCTAGCCAATGGCAAGCCTGCATTGCACCAGCCCTGCAAAGATGCATGCAGGGTTTGCACACTGCAGGTGGCTTCAGAAACAGCTGGCACCAGTGGTGGGGCCCAGACCCAGGGCGGTCAACAGGGACCCACAGCTGAGAAGGTCACCCGTGGTGGCCTCTGTGTGAATCTTTTTTACTGACACAGAGCCAAGTATCTGGGCAGGGTGAATCATTGTGACAGAAACTCTAAAATATGTACCAATGGGTTCTTTAGAAAACAATTGTGCTTGCCTCTGGTAGAGATCACTGTAAGATACAGAATAACTCAGAAGAGTTTTGAGTTTTTATGACTTTTTGTTAGAGAGACAATGTTGATTTGCTTATTTGTATGATCTGACTTTAATAAAATCATTTGCGGACTGGCTTGCCAAGTTTCTGAACGTGGAGGAGGGGACCAGAGACACACAAACGAACCTCGAACCTGAGCAACTTGTTGCAGTGACTTCTTCAGGTTCTAATTATTAAAATTTTAGAATTCCTAGAGCGAGGTCACAGGACATTATATTGTATCCATAACAAGCAATACAAAACACATTGTATTTGTTTAGTATTGCTCGGGAGCAGCGGAGCCCTTGGGTATTTCCACTGGTGCTGCTTGTGCCTCCGTGGGCCCCTGTTCACTGTCTGCAGAGTGATCAGCCCACGGTGGTTCCTCATGTAGGGGCCTGCTCGGGCCCCCGCCCCTCCCTCCACGCCCCAAGCACCTAGACCAGGGCTGCCAGGCACCAAGTCAATGCTTGAGGCGTTCGTGCAGAGACACACCCATTCACTATTGTTCATGTGGCAGAAACGGGTCACTGTCCCGGTTCTTTTGAGCAAGTACAAGGGCTCCCACCCGCTGGCTCCCTGGATAATGTTTCCTCTCAAGGAGTGGAGACATCGGAGATTTCCCCTTTCCTAAGACTTGAAGAGCTAGAAGTAAAACCACGTCTGTAAAGTGCTTGTCCCAGCCTGACTCAGGACACTGGTGGTGGTGATGGAAGGAGTGTTAGGAAGGGAGAGAGCTGTGAGGGGTGGGGGGGGGGCGTCTGTGCACCCAGCCCGCCCCCATCTCCACCCTCCCACCCATTCCAAGGTCCTATTTTCCTGGCACACCCTCCAAAAGGCTTTCAAACCCAAGGATTGCTTTAGGTATTCGTGGGGGTTTATTGTTCCATATGAATTTCAGGGGTGTTTTGTCTATTTCTTTGAAGAACGCCATGGGCATCCTTAGAGGGACCGCATTAAATCCATATAGTTTTGGGAAGTATTGCCATTTTTGACAATGTTAATCCTCCCTATCCATGAGCAGGAGATGTGTTTCCACTGAAAGTAGATAAAGGACCAAACATGATGGCCTCTCACTATTGAAAACCATAATGCCCCAAAGTAGAGAGAGAGTAAGAGGGAAACTGAGGCAGGGGGAGGTATGGGATGGGTGGGTAGGGGTACTGAGGACATTGGTGGTGGAAAATGTATACTGGTGGAAGGATGGGTGTTTGATCATTGAATTACTGAAACTCAAACATGAAAGCTTTGCAACTCTATCTCACGGTGGTTTAGTTTTTAAAAGGGGCGGGGAGGCTTTCCACACATGTTAGGAGAAAAGGGAGCTCGGATAGAGAAGGGAGCACCAAAATAAAGGGTGTTGGGAGGATCCTCCCAGGATGGGAGAAGCATTCTGAAAGTAGACTATAGACCAAACAGGATTGCCACTCAATGCCTCTTTCGCAAACCACAACACCCAAAAGGAGAGAGAGAACAGAGGAGAATGCCCTGCCACAGAGGCAGGGTGGGATGGGGGGGATGGGGGTGGGAGGGATACTGGGATCCTTGGTGGTGGGAAATGGGCACTGGTGGAGGGATGGGTATTTGATCATTGTGTAATTGAAACCCAAGCACAGAATTTGTAAGTCTACAGCTGTACCTCATGGTGTCTCACTAATTAAAAAAAAAAAAAAGAAAGAAAAAAAAGGCTTTCAAAATACAGTGAGAGTTGGTGTCCTGTGTGCGGCAGCGCCACCGTGTGGCCCTCTTCGGCTATGGCAGTGTCATGCGCTGCACCCGTCAGACAGATGCCGGGTTTGGGCAGCAAGCAGCAAAGGGTGATTGTGCAAGCCCGTGAGGAGTCAGACACACGCGGGATCACCAGCCACACCCGGGAGCGTCTGAGGGTTCTCAGTGTCATTTCAGAACTGCTGGGCAGTGTCGGACCTTCGTGCCGGTGACCGCCTGGACTCTGTCTTTGCCCTGGGTTTCTCCTTGTCTCCAGAACTTTCCCTCTCCCCTTAACTAAACGGAGTTGAAAGGATTGAGTGCCCTCTGCTGGGAGAACGCTGTAAGGACCTCTCCGTCTCCGGGGATGCACATCCCTGCGTAGCTTTTGGGGAAGAAAACAGGTATGTCATAAGCTCTGGATGCCAAGCCCCTTACCTGGAGCCATCAGGACACTCTTCTGTGGCGACGGAGGTCGGGAAAGGCAGGCAAGAACAGGAACTTGACTACTGGAATTATGTCACTGCAAGGGCGTTCTCGGCGGCCTCTCAGCAGTATCCAGAGGCCTGCTGGGTCCCAGCCAGGAGGAGAATGAGGTTCAGAGTGGGCCCCGGAATCTGCACTTTGAACCCCTTTTCTCCCCCGTTCAGTGATTCTAAATTACAGTGAAGTTTAAGAACCAGGACACTGGACTCCACCCATGTGGACAAGACTCTACCCGCGGGCTCCCAGACAGAGCTGGCTTGCAGGTTGCAGAAACTTCTTGCCGCTTCCGCTGTTTTGTCTGCAGACGGTGCTAGATGGCACAGCCCTCGGGCAGGAAAAGCAGGACAGCCCTGGATTACGGGGTCCTGGAGCAGCTGCCTGGCCCCCAGCTGGCCCCTCATAGGAGGACCCAGGGCTCCCCGCCTTCCTGCCCACACTCCTGCTGCCTTAGTGGGTTTCCCCCTAGGCTCAGGGCCCCAGGGAAGAAAGCACAGGTGGGGTGTGGGCATGATATCAGACAGATTTTAGAACTGGGGCTCATCACCATCCTGGGGTGCCCGCCCCTGACGTTTTCCCATCTCTAACGCAGGCCTGCTGGACTGTGCTTCCCATTGTCCTTCAGCTCCAGCACTCGGGGACTCTACAGCTTCCAAAGCCACCTCCCCATGTTGTACTTTGTTTGGGGACCACCCTTGGTGGTACTCAGGGTCTACTCCAATTTTTGTGCTTGGGGATTGCCCCTCCTGGGGATCTTGAGGTGCAGGGTTCGAACCCAGACCTTCTTTTGTGCAAAGTCCATGGAGATTTCTCTGCCAGGCTGCAGTTTTGGATGGTTAGGTGGAAAGGGCAGACCCCTCCTCTCACCGCGGACTTTTCTGCCTTTACTTCCTCCTCCCAGCCCCTCTCTGCTGCCAAATGTGTGGCCCAAATTATGTGCCATGTGGGGGCTGGAGCAATAGCACAGCGGGTAGGGCGTTTGCCTTGCACGCGGCCGACCCAGGTTCGATTTCCAGCATCCCATATGGTCCCCTGAGCACCGCCAGGGGTAATTCCTGAGTGAAGAGCCAGGAGTAAGCCCTGTGCATCGCTGGGTGTGATCCAAAAAAAGTTTAAAAAAATTATGAGCCATGTGGGGGTTAAATATGTACCCACCAAAAATGGCCATTCAAGTCAATTCTTTTTCCCAATAGACCCACAGTAAGAGAACCTTCTGGAGATGAAACCAGGAGCCCCTGGGCCCTGGGCCTCGCTTTTCATGAGGAGGATGAAGTTGACCTGCGAATGGGTAGGCCCTGATGATCCTTCTAGAATAGTGGATCTCGGACCAGATGGCAGATGGGAACCACCTGAACACACCCGAATAAAGCTCCAAGGCCTGGGCTCCCCTCAGAGAGGGTCCTGGTGTCTCTGCCGTGGTAGTCTGGTCCTCAGCTATGGGACTAGGAAGGCTAGAAGGACATTAGGAAGTTTTGGGTTTTTGCTTTTGGGCCATACCTGGTGATGCTCAGGGGTTACTCCTGGCTCTGCACTGGGGAATCACTCCTGAAGGCACTCAGGGGACCCTATGGAATGCCAGGGATCGAACCAGGGTTGGCTGTGTCAGGACAAACACCCTATCAGCTATCCTATCGCTCTAGCCCCAGGACATTAGGAAAATTTTTTTTTAAGCTCTACAGGTCACTCAAATAAGGAGAAAGGTGTGAGAACCTCTAAACCAAGCACCTCACTTTTCTGGGGTCTGTTTTTGTCTTTTTGGCCACAGCCTGTGGTGCTCAGGGTTTACTCCTGACTCTGTACAGGGATCACTCCTGGCAGGCTCAGGGGAGCATATGGGGGTGCTGGGGAATGAACTTGGGTGGACAGCACATGCAAGACACGTGCCCTAATGTGTCACTCCAGCCCTGAGAACGTTGCTTTGAACCAGATGAGCAAAGGCACACCAAGTATTAGGTGGAGTGGGCTGTGGAAACATGTGGATGGTCTGCATTCTTTCCTCTCCTTCCTTTGTTGTGTTGTCATGTTGTGTTGTCACCGCGGCCACACACTTGGCCATGGTGCTTGCCAGGGGTCTCACACTTTTTTTTTTTGTCTTTTTGGGCCACACCTGGAGATGCTCAGGGCTTACTCCTGGCTCTGTACTCAGGAATCACTCCCAGTAGTGCTCAGGGGACCATATGGAATGCCAGAGATTGAACCCGAGTTGGCCGCATGCAAGGCAAACACCCTCTCTGATGTCCTATCACTCCAGTCCCAGATCCCACACTCTTCAGTTGCGGTGCTTGTGTCTGTGCCCACTGGGGTTCACACTGGCTGGTGATGCTCACCCATATCCTGGCCGCAGTACTTGCTGGGGTGCTCACACATGTGCTCGATGGGGTTGCATGGACTGGCCATAAGGCTCACCCATCTTCACTTGTGGTGGTGTGTGCAAGCTCCAGGCTGTGTGCCAGTGGTACCCCTTCTGTTGTGGTGTCAGGGGTCCCAGACAACAGATCCAAGCTGGGCACCTGTGGGTGGTGTTAGGGTCCGTGGCCTGAGGAACAAGTGCAACACAAATGCCCAAGTTCAACAGAGCTTTATTTCACACCAAGCACAGAGTTCAGATACTGATTGATCAGGGCGCTCTCTGAGCCGCTTTTTTTTTTTTTTTTTTTTTTTTTTGTAGGGCATTTGCCTTACAAGCGGCCAACATGGTCGACTGAGTTCGATTCCTCCGCCCCTCTCGGAGAGCCCGGCAAGCTACCGAGAGTATCTCACCCGCACGGCAGAGCCTGGCAAGCTACCTGTGACGTATTCGATATGCCAAACACAGTAACAAGTCTCATCATGGAGACGTTACTGGGCCCACTCGAGCAAATCGATGAACAACGGGAGGACCGTGACTGTGACCGTGAAATATTTTGACATTTGCATTGCTTTTTATTTTATTTTAAATTTTTATTAGTGAAACGGGCTGGAGCGATAGCACAGCGGGTAAGGTGTTTGCCTTGCACGCAGCCAACATGGTCGACCTGAGTTCGATTCCTCCGCCTCTCTCGGAGAGCCTGGCAAGCTGCCGAGAGTATCTCGCCCACATGGCAAAGCCTGGTAAGCTACCCATGATGTATTCGATATGCCAAACAGAGTAACAATTAAGTCTCACAATGGAGATGTTACTGGGCCCGCTTGAGCAAATCGATGAACAATGGGAGAACCGTGAACCGTGATTAGTGAAACACCATGAGGTACAGTTGTAGACTTACAAATTTTTGTGCTTGGGCTTCAGTTATACAGTGATTGAGTACCCATCCCTCCACCAGCCCCTATTCTCCACCACCAATGATCCCAGAATCCCTCCCACCCCCTATCCCCCTATCCCACCCTGCCTCTGTGGCAGGGCATTCCCTTTTATTCTCTCTCTCCTTTTGGGTGCTGTGGTTTGCAAAAGAGGCATTGAGTGGCAATCACGTTTGGTCTATAGTCTACTTTCAGCATGCTTCTGCCATCCTGGGAGGATCCTCCCAACACCCTTTATTTGGTGCTCCCTTCTCTATCTTTTCCCTTAGCATGTGCGACTGGCCTCCAAGCCATGGGTAAACCTCCTGGTACTTATCTCGCCTGAGCCGCTTTTATACCCTGAACCCCAACTGTCAACCGACCTATTCCCTGATTGGTGGGGCTTGAGGCGGTTAGGGACCTTCTGGCAGGGGCAGCTCAGGATTGGCTGTCTTTCCCTGGGTCTGCTATTTCAGTTATGTCCTTCTCTCCCCTACTGGTACCCCAACTGCTGAGGTTGGCAGTCAATCCAGCAATGTGGGCCCTAACAGGTGGGCATCCGACTCAGGACCCCATGCTTGCAAGGCAGTGTGGTACTGCAGTGACACTGTTTGTCACGAGCCATCCCCTAGGACCCTCAATACACATGACTAAAGGACTAAATTTTGTCCATAAGAACTGTGTGTGTACGTGTGTGTGTATGTGTATGTGTATGTATTTGTATGTGTTTACATGTGTGCATGTGTATGCTTGTATGTGTGTGTATATGTGTATGTGTGTTTGTATATATGTGTATGTGTGTGTTTGTGTGTGTGGGTGTGCATATGTGTTTATATGTGTGTGTTTGTGTGTATGTGTGTGTTTATATGTGTATGTGTGTGTTTGTATGTGTGTGTATGTGTTTGTATGTGTGTGTGTTTGTATGTGTGTGGATGTGTGTATATGTATGTATGTGTTTGTATGTGTATGTGTGTGTTTGTATGTGTGTGCTTGTATGTGTGTGGATGCATGTGTGTTTATATGTATGTGGATGTGTGGATGTGTTTGTATGTGTGTGTTTGTATGTGTGTGGATGTGTGTATATGTATGTATGTATTTGTATGTGTGTATGTGTGTATGGGCTGGAGCGATAGCACAGCAGGTAGGGCATTTGCCTTGCATGCAGCCAACATGGCCGACCTGAGTTCGATCCCTCCGCCCCTCATGGAGAGCCTGGCAAGCTACCGAGAGTATCTCGTCCGCACGGCAGAGCCTGGCAAGCTCCCCGTGACGTATTCGATATGCCAAACACAGTAACAAGTCTCACAATGTTACTGGGCCCGCTTGAGCAAATCGATGAACAACGGGAGGACCGTGACTGTGATCGTATGTGTGTATGTGTGTGTATGTTTGTGTATGTGTGTGTGTATTTGTATGTGTATGTGTGTGTATGTTTGTGTATGTGTGTGTGTATTTGTATGTGTATATGTGTGTGTATGTGTATGTGTGTGTGTGTGCAGACGTGCATGAGGACACATAGCAGAAGGACTGCCATCCATTTCTACGCCCTTGAGTGTTTCCTGGTTAGCTGAACAGCTTGCTGGGAATCGGGGTGTCAGGGCCAGCGCTCTGAAGAGGGCAGGAGGATAATAGGGGGCAAGGGATGCTGGCTGGGGCAGTGGGGGCAGGGAGTGGGGATGGGGGGAGACCCTGCAGGGCCAGCAGGATAAAGACCTTCCCACCAGCTCTGAAGGGCCATGGCACATGCCCCAAGGAGGAAGGATGGAAGGCTGGAGGGCAGGGCTGGGCCCAGGAGCCACCAAGGGGAAGGGAGAGAGATGAGAGGACAGAGAGAGAGAGAGAGAGAGAGAGAGAGAGAGAGAGAGAGAGAGAGAGAGAGAGAGAGATGGGGAGAGAGACAGAGACAGAGAGAGGGAGGGAGGGAGAGAGACAGAGACAGAGAGAGGGAGGGAGGGAGGGAGAGAGGGAAAGAGAGATGGAAACAGACACAGAGGGAGAGGAGAGAAAGAGGGAGAGAGAGATGGAGACAGAGACGGGGAGAGAGAGAGGAGAGAGAGGAGGGAGAGAGAGATATAGAGACAGAGACAGAGAGAGGAGAGAGGAGAGAGAGGAAGAGAGAGAGACGGGGGAGAGAGGTGAGAGCAGGGGAGAGATGGGGAGAGAGACGGTGAGAGAGAGAGGAGAAAGAGGGGAGAGAGATATGGAGACAGAGACAGAGAGAGAGGAGAGAGGAGAGAGAGAGGAAGAGAGAGAAACCGAGAGAGCTCACCTTGTCAGAATCAAGGAGGAGGGCCCCTGGCTGGGGGCTGCCAAAGCTGGACCCAATCAGATGCTTCCCCCAGCCTGGAGGGAGCCCTCTGGGTGAGGGGGCTCAGGGGACAGCTTGCTGGGAACACTGAGGCCGCAGAGCGGGCGCCAGGCTCAGTTGGGGAAGGCCAGGAGAGTCGAGCAAGCCTGCAATGGGTGAAGCAGCAGGCCCAGCGGATTGCTCATGGGCGAGCTGGTCTCTGTGCCTCGGTTTCCCCAGCTATAAAAGGAGACAGGGCCTGAAGGGTGCCCTCCCTGGGGGGGCTCGGGAGTGGGAGGGTGCAGAAAGCAGGGGGCTGGGTTTTCAAAGTCAGGACTTTCCTGGACAGGGAGCCCCCACTCCCTGAGACGTGCCCACATTGGGGGTTGGTTTGCGTGGGTTTGGTCTGGGAGGGTCCCCCCGCGCAGGACAGAAGTTCTCCCCACCCCACCCTCGCCCTGCCTCAGGGGTGCAAGGAGGGGACCCCAGCTCCGGAGGCTGGACTCCCACGGCAGGGCCCCCTCCCCAGCGTGCCAGCTGTCGCCCGGGGCCCTGGCGCGGGCTGAGGGCCTGCCTTCCGGGGTGCCCGAGTGAGCATATGAATTTTTGATCAGCTTTGCCTTTTGAATGCGTCGACTGTCATGAATAGCGGGGCAAAGGGCGCCAGCATTGTGTCTTTAACTCTAACTGCGCCAATTAATTATGGGTTTAATTAGCATCCATCGAGATCGGCCCTGGAAAATAATACTTCATGGGTTACAGATGTCCTTGGCAGCTGCTACATGAAGTGTCATACCGGGCTGGGGGAGAGATAGTTATTAATAAATTACCCCCATTGTCATAGCCCTTTATTTATACAAATTAGCAGGGGATACATAATCAACTTTCACTGTATAATTTATAATAATTGATTTCGTTTTGACTGACCACTAGTCGCTTATCAAATGCCCTCGGAAGAAAAATTGCCCTATTAGGGTAAGTTTAATCCTAAACATGGCTAATGAATCCTATTACTTTAAGGTCATATTTGAAGCTTTTGTTAATTGTCAGAACCATTTTAAATTGATTAGCGTTAAATTAAATCAATGTAATGTTTAGAAAAACAATATTTCTAATGGATGAGGCCAGGCTGACCTCGAATAAACATATTTATCAACCGATTCCCGGTGACGAGGAGGGAACAGCTGGGCCCATAATTCACATTTGTCTATAATCTGGGACATGTCAGCAGGCAATCAGTTACGTCAGGTAATGAAGAGGGGCACGGGGACACCCCTCTGGCAGCTAAGGGTGAGGGGGATGGGATGGTCTGGACACGAGCGGCTGGCCCGACCCCTCCTCGGGGCTCTCATCCCCCTAACCCCAGTGCCCCCTCCCAGCCTCCATCTTCAGTCCCCTGTCCTGTCCTCAGAGACACTCTCCAGGGCTTCTGAAACGTTTCCACTTGAGTCCCAAAGCCCCCCAGAGACAGACCACGGGTGGGTGCTCCCAGAAATGCTTTGAGTCCCCCCTGTGTCTGATTCTACATTGAGTTTCATCCGTAGGGCGTTTGCCTTGCACGCGGCTGACCCAGGTTCGATTCCTCTGTCCCTCTCAGAGCTTGGCAAGCTACCGAGAGTATCCCACCCACACGGCAGAGCCTGTCAAGCTCCCCGTGGTGTATTCGATATGCCAAAAACAGTAAAAACAAGCCTCACATTGAGATGTTACTGGTGCCTGCCCAAGCAAATTGATGAACAATGGGAGGACAGTGCTACAGTGCTACGATTCAGAAGGCGTTCACTGGGGCTGCGGTTTTCATGACTCCCATATTCAGTGGTGTGGCCCCGACCAGCAACTGTGGCTGGGTCGGTAACCGGTCTTCTGCAGGAGCCCCACCAGGCTGCACCCCATTCCCACCCCTCAGGGGCATCTCTGACCTTGCTGCCCCCCAGAAAGCCATCTCGGGCACTCCCAGACTCCAGACTCCACATGGTTCCCCAGGTGTGGCTGTTCACGGCAGGCCTGTCCTATTCGCGTGCTGGCATCCCCGGGCCTGGTGGCTTCCCTGGGCACCAGGCCTGGGGCTCTGAGTCAGGACGGTCCCAAGGGCTGTGACCGGGCTCTTGCAGACACAAGGCATGTGTCACAGACACTGTCCTGACAAAGCATCAGATCCCTGACAGGAGCACATCTCCCGTTGATTGCTCTGCCTGCCCCCTACCCCCCAGCTATCTCAGCCAACCTCTGAAGTGCTTATTTGACAATTTTGGGTCTCCTTTTTATTTATTTATTTATTTAGGCCTTTTGGGTCACACCCAGCGATGCCCAGGGGTTACTCCTGGCTCATGCACTCAGGAATTACTCCTGGCGGTGCTCAGGGGACCCTATGGGATGCTGGGAATCGAACGCGGGTCGGCCGCATGCAAGGCAAACGCTCTACCTGCTGTGCTATCGCTCCAGTCCCCTCTGGGTCTCCTTTGCCCCGGAGCTGGTTCCCAAGAGAAAGCCATGGTTCAGTATCATGAACGCAACCTTGCGGATCAAAGGACAAACTCTGTACAGTGGGAGGGAGAAAAGTCAGTCTCCACCTGGCTTTAGTTCTTCCTTTTTCCAGAAAAGACTTGGGGTCAGCAGTAGGCCTTGCTATTTGGAGGCACACAGCTGGATTGCTCAGCCCCCCGCCCCCCTCCGCCCCAGGTACTCTGGGGGCTGTGCAGTGAATGCCCAGCTCAGAGCTGGGTGTGGGTGATTCCCGCACCCAGCTTGGTTGTGTGGTCCCACAGGGGCCTTTCCCGTGGCTCTTAGATTGTAACTTTCCCTTCGCCCCTTTCCCCGCTGCCTTCTCCTCCCCTTGCCTCTCCCCTGCCCTCTGCTCTGCCTCTTTCTCCTTTTTTTGAATTGACACATGGTGAGAGAGAAATTGTCTTTCTAGGTGCTTCCAGATTGCCATAGCTCTGCCCATTCTGCCCCAATGCCAGGCCACTGGCGTGGGCAGGAGCGTTCCGTGATCAACTCCCGGTCCTCCAGGACCCAACCCTCTCTCGTGTCCTGGAACCCAGGTGGCTGCCATGAGCAGGAGGTGTGGCTGGTGTCACCTGTGGTCTCTGTTGTGTCCGGCCGCTGGTATGGCCCCTAGCAGCCTGGTATGGCCCAGGTCTGATCAAATACTCAGGAAGTGGCAGATCCTGCGGGTTCTAAGACTCATTAGGGAGGCCAGGAGGGCGGTGGCAGGCAGGGCAGACATCCACCAGACTCAGTGCCGTGGACCCCGGGGAGTGGGGTCAGGCCAGCATTAGGCTGACCTAAGGCCTAACTCTCAGTTCTGGAAGCTTCCGTGCCAGGGAAAGCCAAGGGCTGCCACTTTTCTGTACTCAGGGCTCATTGCCAAGGCGAAGGTTGCCTGGGGGTGGACGTTTCACAAATAAAGACTTCACAGAGGTCTCCAGCTTCCCTGGAAAATCTGGAAGGCTTGGTCCATTGGGGCCTGTTCTCCAGGAAGGCAAGTGAGACCCGAGTGGACATGGGCTCTGCCCTCACCTGACCACCTGTGCTACATACAGGTGACAGACCCCGGAGTTTGCGACCCCGGGGTTTAAAGAGAGGGTCCAGCTTCTACAGAACCACCCCCCAGGGGAGGCCATAGCCTGGGGCCTGTAGGACAGACATGGCGGCCAGCTGGTAAGCCCAGGGGAGGCTTGGCCTGGCCTCACACCGCACACCCCACTACCAATGCCCTTTGAGGGGGGTGCTTTCAAGGCCACCCGAATCCTTTCAGCATGGGCCTGACTGTCAGGACACAAACTATCAGCAACTATCAGCAGCTGTTTCTTTTTTTTTTTAATTTTGCTTTTTGGGTCATACCTGGCGATGCTCAGGGGTTACTCCTGCCTTTGCACTCAGGAATTACTCCTGGCGGTGCTCAGGGGACCATATGGGATGCTGGGAATCAAACCCCAGTCAGCCGCATTCAAGGCAAACGCCCTACCCGCTGTGTTATCGCTCCAGTCCAGCAGCTGTTTCCTTGGGCCAGGCCAAAGAGTACCACCAACTTCCAGCTCCACACAGCTGGTCTCATCTCTCACGGCATAAGCGGGGGCTCAAGGTGCTTCGGGGATTGGCAGTGTGGGAGTCAGTCCCCCCGAAATTGGTCTTTTCCAACACCCAGAGCTAGGCTTCCTGGCTTGGGAGGGCTGAGGGCAGTCAATTTCTGGTTTTAAGAGAATGTGTCTCGTTTGTTTACCTTGAGAATGAACTTGAAGGGCCGGAGGGATAGTACATGGATAGGGTGCTTGCCTCACATGTGGCTGACCTGGCTTGGATTCTCAGTACCCATATAGTCTCCCCAACTGAGGCTGGCCAGAAGTGATCGCCAAGTGCAGAGCCAGGAGTAAGCCTTGAGTACATCTGGGTGTGGCCCCAAATCAAATTAAAACCAACCAACCAGAATGAACTTGAAGGGGCTGGAGCAAAAGAACAGGGTATATGTATTTTTGCCATACATGGGGTCAAACCGGGTTTGATTCTGAGCACATTGTTCTTTGAGTCCCACTGGAGGGACCACCTTGAACAAAGCCAGAAGCAGCCCCAAGTACCACCAGGTGTGACTCTGAAACCCATTGCCCCGAAAAAATGAATGAAGTTGGTGACCCCGATTTAGGGTTATCTCCAGAAAGAATCTGTCTGTGGAAGCCTGTCTGAAGGCGGTCCACCTTGAGGGAAGGGCTGTGGAGTGAAACATCCCCCCAACCAAAGCCCCTGCTGTCACTCATGATCTTAACCCGGCTTTTTCCCTACTTATCTGAGAATGCCCACAGCCCTGTCTGCACACATACACACGCCATTAAATTCGTTCTTCTCCACACATCCGATGGACATCCATTGGCTGCATCAGCCTATGATGAACACAGAGGGCGGTATTTTCTCCCGCACCCTCACAGTGGGAAGGGGTGGGTGGGTGGTTGGGATGCCAGGAAGAAGGAGGCTGGGGTCCCCGGGAGGGAGGCTGCTTCTAGGTTGGTGGGATGGAAGGGATGCTCGGGCTGGGGTCTACAGAGCCCATGGCACCAGACTACAAAGAACTCCTGTAGTCGGGAGTCCTCGGGGTCCTGAGCCTGCTGAAACTCCTCATGGAGAAGTTGGCGGGGTGTTGGGGGGGGGACACAGCTGTCACAGTCACTCTCCCCTTGTAAATCACTTTGTACATCTCACCAATGCATCCCACAACAGTGTCTGAAAGACTCACGGACTAGCCTGAATATGTAACCCGAGGTTTTAACATTTCGGTGTCTGAATAGCAGAGATTAGTGCGTCTTATCCATGGCCCAGGAGTCAGATACTATCTTACTTTCGTGGTGATCGCAGTGGGTACTTCTCTGGGTGCCCAGGCAGTTCTGGGGATTAACCTAGGACTCCCACACACCATTATGTGCTCTTGCCCTTTGAACCAGTTCCCTGGCCCTGAACTTGTTTTGTTTTATTTTATAAATTGTGGGGGATGGAACCTGGGCCCCACCTACCATGGAGCCACATCCTCAGTTCTCATGAAAACATGTTTGTGTTTTAATTAAAAAAAAAAAAAGTTTTAGAGAAGGGAGCACCAAATAAAGGGTGTTGGGAGGATTCTCCCAGGATGAAAGTAGATTATTGACTGAACATGATTTCCACTCAATGCCTCTTTTTCAAACCACAGCACCCAAAAGGAGAGAGAGAACAAAAGGGAATGCCCGGCCACAGAGGCAGGGTGGGATGGGGGGGGATGGAGGGTTGGAGGGATACTGGGATCAGTGGTGGTGGAGAATGGACACTGGTGGAGGGATGGGTACTCGATCATTGTATAACTGAAACCCAAGCACAAAACTTTGTAAGTCTACAACTGTACCTCATGGTGTTTCACTAAATAAATAAATAAAGTTAACGAAATAAAAAAAAAAGCTTTTGATTTGGCAGTGCTAGGGATCAAACCCTGGTCTCAAGTTTGTATGACCTGCAATTTGCTGCCCAGCCCCTTTGATTTTTATCCTGTTTTCTGGGAATTCTTTTGTAGTGGCTGGTCCACGCATATGTATAAAACAATGAGAATCAAATGTCATTCAGGTGAGAGGAGAATGGGCTTGAGAACATTATGCAACAGGGCCTCCTGTCTTCCTGCAGCTCAGATGGGCGGCAGGTGGCAGGAAGGGGCTCATCTAGTTGGGGAACACTCAGTTTTCCCCATGCACATTCTCGGGAAGGGATTTGGGTAATGGGTTAGTTTAGTCTCCACACTGAGGCAGGTGTAATTCCTGGCCAGCGGCACTGAAGTGTTGTCTGTGACCTTTTCCTTCCGGTTGGCCTGATGATACTTGGCTGCCAAAAGATCTTTGAACCGTTCTGCACATAGAAAAACAAAATGGAAATGCTGATGCCAACAGGAATGAAGTGTCCCTCCCTCTCCCCGCTCCCCCCGCTCCCAGGAAGAAATATCCACTGACCCCAGCAAGCTCAGCCTTACTCTGATACCCCTGGGGACACATCCAACCATGCTGGGGGGTGGGGTGTTGGCTCCTTCTGGCAAAGTTCAAGCCTGTGATACAATTTTTTTTAAATGTGCTTCTCTTTTATCTTATTTTATTTTTTAAAAAAATTTTATTAGTGAAACACAATGAGGAACAGTTGTAGACATACAAATTCTTGTGCTTGGGTTTCAGTTATACAATGATTGAGTACCCATCCCTCCACCAGTGCCCATTCCCCACCTCCAGTGCTCCCAGCATCCCTCGTAGCCCCCACCCCATCTCACCCCACCCCTTTGGCAGGGCATTCCCTTTTGCTCTCTCTCTCCTTTTGGGTGCTGTGGTTTACAAAAGAGGTATTGAGTGGCTATCATGTTCGGTCTAGAGTCTATTTTCAGCATGCATCTCTCATCCTGGGAGGGTCCTTCCAACACCCTTTACCCCTCTCCTGTGATAGATTTTTGAGGGCCAACAGGACTACAGCTCAGGTGGTGCTCAAAAGGTCATGCAGCCCTGAAAAAACTCAGGACCTTAAACACGCTGTCCTCTGGCATAAGCCACCACTTGAGGCTTGAGGCTGCGTTGATTGAGATCCCATGACCTCTTATGCGTCATCGAACTGAATATGTTAAGTAATCTTGAAATCGTGAGTAGTCAGTGCTGAGCACAAATAAAAAAAAATCTTGAGGGACTGGAGGAGCACAGAGGATAGGGCGTTTGCCTTGCATACGGCAAGGCAGATTGAACCCAGGTTCAATCCCCAGCATCCCATAGGGTCCCTGAGCAACACCAGGAGTACATTCCTGAGTGCAGAGCCAGGAGTAACCCCTGTGCATTGCTGGGTGTGACTCAAAAAAAGCGTCCCCACACAAAAACCAAGCAAACAAAAAACTTTGAGTGTTTGGAAAATAGAATTGAAGTAAATAAAATCACTTATCACTTAATCACTTAACTTCCCGTTAGTCGTCGATTTGCTCGAGTGGGCGCCAGTAACATCTCCATTTGTCCCTGTCGCGTGCTAGTGTAGCCCAATGGCATCTGTTCGCTCTGGGAACATGAAGAGCCTCAAACCAATCGTTCATGATCTTGATGAAGAAGTCTGACCATCTGGCAGGTGGGCGGCCACGCGGTCTTTTGACATCCCGTGGGATCCAGTCGGTAACAGCTCTAGTCCAGCGGTTGTCTTTAAATCTCATTACACGACCAGCCCATCTGATTTTTGACACCTTGGCAAATGAGACAGCGTCCCTGATTCTTGATCGTCGACGGATGTCAGAACTCCGGATTCTTTCTCTCATTTGAGTGAAACGTGATATTCCAAGCATAGCTCTTTCAATTCCTCTTTGGGAGACCTGAATAGCATTCTCATCCTGTTTGCGCAGGGCCCAGGTCTCTGAGGCATATGTTAATGCAGGAAGAACAGTGGAATCAAAGAGATGTGCCCGAAGCCGAAGTTTCTTTGTCCTCTTAGTTATTTCTTCGACGTTCTTGAAGGCATTCCAAGCCACTCTCTTCCTCCGGCGCAGCTCGGGTGCCAGGTCATTTGTCATGTTGACTTCTTGACCTAGGTACACATAGCTGTTGCATTCGGAGATGGTCATTCCGTTGAGAGCGAATGGGGCATCAGGAACAAGGCTGTTTCTTATAAACATTGTCTTCGTAAGATTCAGCTGTAGTCCTACCTTTCCACACTCACAGTCAAAGTCGGCCAGCATTTGTGCCGCTTGGCTGATGTTTGGTGTTATTAAAACAATGTCATCAGCAAAGCGGAGGTGGTGTAGTTGCCGACCATCTATCTTCACTCCCATTCCTTCCCATTCCAGTCATCGCATGATGTTCTCGAGGGTGGCACTGAAGAGTTTCAGTGAAATGGTATCACTCTGCCGAACCCCTCTCTTGACATCAATGATTACTTCTTTGTAGAATGGTGAGATCCTGGTAGTGAATCCGCAATACAGCTCACGGAGGATCTTGATGTATTGGGCTTGAATGCCCTGATTGGCTAGGGCTTCAATGACCGCTTCCGTCTCAACAGAATCAAAGGCCTTCTTTAAATCAATGAACGTTAAACAGAGCGGCATCTTGAACTCCCGAGAAACCTCAATGAGGTTGGTTATCGTGTGGATATGGTCGATGGTGCTGAATCCTTTGTAGAACCCGGCTTGCTCACATGGTTGTCCTTCATCTAGTGTTCTGCCAATCCTATTTAGGATGACTCGAGTGAACAACTTAAAATAAAATAAGGGTCCTCATTCAGCAGAGCCTGAACTGACTGTGACTTTCTAAGTCCTCAGGTCATGCGGGTGCTCCAGGTTCTGAGGAAGGGGCGGGGCAGCCAGCACTCATCCAGCCAATGGCTGTGGGGCTGATGGATGCTCATAGGTTTTCGCTGGGTCAGCTGCACTGAACCACTTTCTGGGTGTCTGTCTTCACGTTTAGGGGTTTAGTTTGCTCTTAGGATGGCATAGAATTCCTCACGGAGGGATTGCAAGCCTCATAAGATGACATCAGCCCAGCTCTGGCTTCTAGTTGGAGTTCCTTTTGGTGAACATGTTTGGCTTGTGGACATATAGTGTCATTTAATGTAGAGATGAGTTTTGACCTGATAGGCAGCCATGTCTAGAGCATTCCAGTATATTTCCTCCTGACTTTTTGCAGTCAATTCCCTCTCTTCTACTCCTCTGTGGCCACTGGTTTAACTTTTATTTATTGATTTGTAATTTTGCCTTTTCTTCACTATCATTTGAATGAAATAATATAATAAGATCTGTTTTCTCTCACCATAATGCTTTCTTGAGATTTATTTATGTCGGCCATATCAGTGGTTCATTCTTTTAAGCAGTTGTCTTTCTACTACAGATTTGGGGGATGTTTCTAAGTTTAGTCTATGATAAAAAAAAAAACCTAACACAAACATTTGAATAGAGGTCTTTGCATGGATGTATATTTGCGTGTCTCTCTGGTAAGTGGTGAAGGGTGAAATTCCCAAATCCTCAGTTAAGGGCTCTTAGGACTTTTCTTTTTTCCTTTTATCTCTTTTTCTCTCTTTGTTTTACAAAGTTGTCCATGATGGGGTTTCAGTTCCCCTCCTTCCACCCCCAACCCCCAGTCTGCCTCTATGGCAGATATTTCTCCCTCCCTCCCTCCCTTCCTCCCTCCCTCCTTCCCTCCCTCCTTCCCTCTCTCTTCTTTGGGGCATTATGCTTGCAATACAGGTACTACTGAAAGCTAAGATCCCTTTACCTACTTTTAGCACTCAATTCTTGTCCAGAGTGATCATTTCCAACTATTATTGTCATAATGGTCCCTTCTCTATCCTAACTGCCCTTTCCTCCTTCTCCCCATTGTGACAAACTTTCAACTGAGGTCCTCCTGGCTCTCATTTTTATTGTCCTTGGGTTAATAGTCTCATAATGTGGTTTTTATATTCCACAAATGAGTGCAATCATTCTATGTCTGTCCCTCTCCTCATTTCACTCAAAAGTCACTTAGGACTTTTCAAAGAAGGGCAAGATATTTCCCAAGAGTGTTCCTGTTCTTGGGGCTGGAGTGATAGCATGGCGAGTAAGGCATTTGCCTTGCTCCAGGCCGACCCAGATTTGATTCCCAGCATCCCATATGGTCCCCTGAGCAGAGCCAGGAGTAACCTCTGTGCCATTGCCGGGTGTGACCCAAAAAGGGAAAATAAAGTATTCCTGTTCTTCCTTTCCTGTCCTCCCCACCACTGGTGTTGTCATTTTTTGCTGGTTGTTAACTTTGAGGGTGTGGTAGTAGCTCATTTTGGTCTTAACTTGTCTTACTGTAGTTAATAATAACATTGAGACTCCTTCATGGGTTTATTTTCCATTCTTCTTCCTGATACTTATCTGTTCACTTTCTTATTTATTTAGATCTTCTTTATGTGTTCTAGATGCAAATTTTAGCCAATGTTTCTCAACCTTTAAAAATGAATACCCCCTTCTATGAGACCACATTTTTAAAAAAAATTTTAAAAATGCTTTCCTCCAGGTTATTTAATACCACACATATCCTGTATATCTCCTGACTTAGTGAGCTTCTTGGAAGACCACACATAACTACAACGGATATGATGTTTTAGAACCCAAGAGCTATTTTTTGCCCACTTGACAGTGAAATCACTTTCACTGAGATTAGAAATGACTTTTGAAAATATTTGCTTCCAATCTGTGGCTTTTCTTTTAGCTATCTTAATTATATCTTCAAAAGAGCAGAATTTAAAATTTTGATGACATCCCATCATTTCCTTTATGGTTTGAGTCTTTTGTTTTCTGTCTAAATGTATTTGCTTAAACCCCTATCAGAAAAATTTATTGTTTTCTTCTAGAAACTTCCTAATTTAGCTCTTACTTGTATGTTTATAATTCATCTGAGTTGCTTTTTGTGTATGGCAAACATAAACACTGAATTTTTCTTCTTTTGAAGTAAATGTTCAAACTTCCAGCATCATTTGCTGAAAATACTTTTATGTCTCCATGCACCATATAAAAATTAATTGATCGTGCACATGTTGGTCTACATCTGAACTCTTAGTTCTTACTTGTTTGTCTATATTGTCATGCAAATGCTATACCATCTTGGTTATAGTAGATAGATTTATAGTTAGACTGAGGTTCATCAAATGTTGCTTTTTGAAAATTGTGTCTATTTTCCCATTTTACATGTAAATTTTAAATCAGTTAACAATTTTGGCCAAAGTTTACTGAAATTTTGGTTGGGATTGCATTGAATCTCCATAAATATTTGAGAAGAATTGAAATTTTAACAATGCTATTTAAGTCATGAACATGGTGTATCTTGGCATTAATTTTAGTTTTTAAATATTTTTCTTCCAGCGATATCTTATGGCTTTTAACACACAAATATAGCATATATTTAGCTAGATTTATCCATAACTATTTCATAGTTTTGAAGCTGTTAGGTGGCATTTAAACTTTTTCTAATTCTTCATTTCTAGCACATAGAAATATAATTGACCACTTGATCACTTGACTTTCCGTTAATCATCGATTTGCTCTAGCGGGTGCCAGTAATGTCTCCATTTGTCCCTGTCGCGTGCTAGTGTAGCCCAATGGCATCTGTTTGTTCCAGGAACACGAAGAGCCTCAAACCAATCATTCAGGGTCTTGACGAAGTCTGACCATCTGGTAGGTGGGTGGCCTCGCGGTCTCTTGATGTCCATTGGAATTCAGTCAGTAACGGCTCTAGTCCAGTGGTCATCTCAAAATCTCATTACGTGTCCAGCCCATCTGATTTTCAGTGCCTTGGGAAATGTGACAGTGTCCCTGATTCTTGACCGTCGAACTCTGGATTCTTTCTCTCATTTGAGTGAAACGTGCTCCTCCAAGCATAGCTCTTTCAATTCCTCTTTGGGAGACCCGAATAGCGTTCTCATTCTGTTTGCGTAGGGCCCAGGTCTCTGAGGCATATGTTAATGCAGGAAGAACAGTGGAATCAAAGAGATGTGCCCGGAGCCGGAGGTTCTTCGTCCTCTTAGCTATTTCTTCGATGCTCTTGAAGGCGTTCCAAGCCGCTCTCTTCCTCCTGCGCAACTCAGATGCCAGGTCATTTGTCATGTTGACTTCTCGACCTAGGAACACATAACTGTTGCATTCGGAGATGGTGGATAAGCGGAACTCTGAGACCTTGGACTCCAGGTTCAACGGACCTGGGGACAGAGATCTTCTGCTTGCTCCCACCAACCACAGGTGACGAAGGGATTAAAACCAGGAGCCCATACCCTGCCCTGTCTGATTCCACCAACTTCCAGAGTCCCAGGGATTGGATTGTGCACAGAAATATAAGGTAAGGTAAAGGTAAAGGCCCTCCCGTTGATCCTCGATTTGCTCGAGCGGGCCCAGTAACGTCTCCATTGGAGACTTTGTTGTTACTGTGTTTGGCATATCGAATACTCTCGGTAGCTTGCCGGGCTCTCCCAGAGGGGCAGAGGAATCGAACTCGGGTCGGCCATGTTGGCCGCGTGTAAGGCGAACGCCCTACCCGCTGTGCTATCGCTCCAGCCCAGAAATATAATTGATTTTTATGAAATGGTCTTTTATATTCTGTGATCAGGTTAATGTCATTTATCCTAACAGGTTTTTGTTATATAATTTATGGTGAATTATTATCATCTTTTATGTATTTATTTATTTTTGTGCCACACTGCTAGTTTTCAGAGCTTATTCTTGGATTTGTGCTCAGGGATCACACTTGGTAATGTTCCAGGGATTGAACTGGGCTAGGCCACATGCAAAGTAGTAGACCCTGGTACTTTCTCCTGGCCCTATATAATAGACTTTTAAAAATGACAATGGTGACTAATGATTTTTATTCCTTCCTTTTTAATATACACAGGAGTTTTGGTTCTGTGGCCCTCCATTTTGCACTGGCTAGGACATCCAGCTCAATTTTGGATAGGAGTGGTATGTGGTGGGTCTTGTCTATCATTTGAGGTGTGCAGCTGAACATTTCATTCTTCCTCATTCACTTGTTGATGTGGTGAATTTGCACAACTGAAAATTGAAAATAATACTCGAATTTTGCATTTATGGGATAATCCCCACTTAGTTTGATGCAGTATTCTTTTTTTGTTTGTTTATTTTGTTTTGTTTTTGGGTCACACCCGGCGATGCACAGGGGTTACTCCTGGTTCTGCACTCAGGAATTACTCCTGGCAGTGCTCAGGGGACCATATGGGATGCTGGGAATCGAATCTCAGTCAGCCGCGTGCAAAGCAAACGCCCTACCTGCTGTGCTATCCTCCAGCCCCTGCTCATTTCTTTAAAACCATTTTAAAGTTTATGCTCCTGAGGGTATTGAGCTATAGTTTTCTTCTATTTTCTGCCACATCTGGTGATTCTCAGGGTTACTCCTGGCTCTATACTCAGGGCGAGTGTTCTACCTGCTATACTATTGCTCTAGTGTTCTTGTAATCTCTTTGATTTTGGTATCAGGGAAATATTGGAAAGTATTATCTCTTATATTTTGCAAGAGTAATATTTTTTTCTAAAATTTTCAGTAAAATTCACCATTGAAATCCTTTGAACCAGGAATTTTGTTTATGAGGTTTTCAATTATGAATTAAATATCTACAAAGAAAGTTTCATTTTTTCCAAAAATACTTTGCTAGTTTGTCTTTTAAGACATGTTTCCATTTCTTTAAAGTTATCACATTTATGACCATAAAACCACCCAATTTTAAAAATCATTTGAATATCCATACAATCTGTAGTTATGTTCCTATTTTCATATGTTATATTGGCAATTTGTAGTCTGTCTCTTTTTTCTTCATTATTATGCATAGAGATTTACTGATCTTTGTAGAGAATATGATTTTCTCTCTCTGGATTTTTGCCATTTATTGAATTCAGTAATGAATCATAAAAGAAGAAGAGGAAGGGGGCCCGGAGCGATAGCACAGCACGTAGGGCATTTGCCTTGCACGCGGCCGACCTGGGTTCGATCCCTGGCATCCCATAGGGTCCCCCGAGCACCGCCAGGAGTAATTCCTCAGTGCAAAGCCAAGAGTAACCCCTGAGCATTGCTGGGTGTAATCCAAAAAAAAAGAAAGAAAGAAATAAGATAAATTGGCTTCTTTATAAAAAAAAAAAAGAAGAGGAAGGGATATACACAGAGGAGAAGGTGACGGATGCGATGGCAGAGGCAGAGTGTGGAGGGATGTGTCCACAAACCAAGGCATGCAGGCCACCCCATGAGCTTAGAAAGGCAAGGGAGGATTCTCCCCTGAAATTTCAGAGTCATCACTGACCTGCTGACATGTTGGCATCAAGTTTCTGGCCTCCTCCAGACTTTTGAGAAAATGCATGCCAGCTTTCTAAGTCACAGTATTGTGGTAATTTGTTACTGCAGCCCCAGGAAACAAATGCAGGAGGACCTGAACAGGTTTGCTTGCTCAGAACCTGCACATCATATGTATAGCCGTGCTAATCTCTGCTAGTAAGATGCACTGGATGTGGGAATCCTAGTCCAGTCTCCTTGGTACTGGAAGGTACGTGTGAGCATGCTTCTTTCAAGGCATTAAGAGCCACTTCATACCTCTATCAGAAAAATTAAAATTAGGACTAGAGAGATAGTACATCAGGTCAGGCATTTATGTTGCATGCAGTGGGTCCAGATGCAATCCCTGGCACTGCCTATGGTCTGCCAAGAACCGTCAGGAGTGATCTTCGAGCACAGAGTCAGGAGTAAGCCCTGAGCAACAACAGGGGCCCCAAGCAAAACTGAAACAAACTAAAATGAGAGAAAAAGAAACTGTGGCATATATACAGAATGAAATTCTATTCAGTCATGAGAAAAGATGAACGTTTGCAGTGTTCTGTCAATTAGTTGAAACTGGAAGATGTCATGTGAGTAAAGTGAGTTGGATGGACACAGAGTATATCATGCTGAGTGAAATTGGAATGATCACACTCATTTGCGGGGTATAAAAAACATACTATGAGAACAATACCCAAAGAAAATATAAATGAGGGCCAGAGGAACTGGTCCACGGTCCAAGAAGTTTAACACAATGGGAAGGGGAGTGTAGTTAGGACTGATAGCTGGAAATAGTCACTGGACAAGAACTGGATGCTGAGAGGAGGTAGAATGATATACAAGACACCCTTTCAATAAATTATTGCAAACTACAGGGCCTGAGAGAGAGAGAGGAAGGGAGAGAGGGCGAGAGGGAAAGAGAGATGAGAGACAGACAGACAGACAGACAGACAGAAAGAGAGAGAGAGAGAAGAGAAACAGAGACAGAGAAAGGTTGGCTTGGAGTGGAAGGGAAATTGGAGACATTTGGTGGTGGGAAATGGATACTGGTGCAGAGATGAGTGTTGAAACATTGTATAACTGAAACCCAATCATGAACAACTTTGTAACTGTGCATCTCACAGGTATTCAATAAAAAAAGAATCACTTAATCACTTAACTTCCCGTTAGTCGTCGATTTGCTCGAGCGGGCGCCAGTAACGTCTCCATTTGTCCCTGTCGCGTGCTAGTGTAGCCCAATGGCATCTCTTCGCTCCAGGAACATGGAGGGCCTCAAACCGATCGTTCATGATCTTGACAAAGAAGTCTGACCATCTGGTAGGTGGGCGGCCACGCGGTCTCTTGACATCCCGTGGAATCCAATCAGTAACAGCTCTAGTCCAACGGTCGTCTTTAAATCTCATTACGTGACCAGCCCATCTGATTTTCGACACCTTGGCATATGAGACAGCGTCCCTGATCCTTGATCGTCGACGGATGTCAGAACTCCGGATTCGTTCTCTCATTTGAGTGAAACGTGTTATTCCAAGCATAGCTCTTTCTATTCTTCTTTGGGAGACCTGAATGGCGTTCTCATCTTGTTTGCGTAGGGCCCAGGTCTCTGAGGCATATGTTAATGCAGGGAGAACAGTGGAATCAAAGAGATGTGCCCGGAGCCGGAGGTTCTTCGTCCTCTTAGCTATTTCTTCGACGTTCTTGAAGGCGTTCCAAGCCGCTCTCTTCCTCCTGCGCAGCTCGGGTGCCAGGTCATTTCTCATGTTGACCTCTCGACCTAGGTACACATAGCTGTTGCATTCGGAGATGGTCGTTCCATTGAGAGCGAATGGGGCGTCAGGAACAAGGCTGTTTCTCATAAACATTGTCTTCGTAAGATTCAGCTGTAGTCCTACCTTTCCACACTCACGGTCAAAGTCGGCCAGCATTTGTGCCGCTTGGCTGATGTTTGGTGTTATTAAAACAATGTCATCAGCAAAGCGGAGGTGGTGTAGTTGCCGACCATCTATCTTCACTCCCATTTCTTCCCATTCCAGTCGTCGCATGATGTTCTCGAGGGTGGCACTGAAGAGTTTCGGTGAAATGGTATCACCCTGCCGCACTCCTCTCTTGACATCAACGATCACTTCTTTGTAGAAGCAAACAGCACCCGGCCCAGACAAGGTCAGACCTGAACACCTGAAGAACCTGCCGTCAGTACTCATCAATACACTGGCTCGGCTCTTCACTCGCTACCTGTCTGAATGCAAGGTTCCGTCCCAATGGAAAACCAGCAGGACCGTACTACTGTTCAAGAAGGGAGACATCCATGACGTTGGCAACTATCGCCCGATCTGCCTATTGTCTGTCATCTACAAGCTGTTCACTCGAGTCATCCTGAATAGGATTGGCAGAACACTAGATGAAGGACAACCTTGCGAGCAAGCTGGGTTCCGCAAAGGATTCAGCACCATCGACCATATCCACACGATAAGCAAGCTCATTGAGGTTTCTCGGGAGTTCAAGATGCCGCTCTGTTTAACGTTCATTGATTTAAAGAAGGCCTTTGATTCTGTTGAGACGGAAGCGGTCATTGAAGCCCTAGCCAATCAGGGCATTCAAGCCCAATACATCAGGATCCTCCGTGAGCTGTATTGCGGATTCACTACCAGGATCTCACCAATAAAAAAAGAAAGTAAAAGATAAATAGCAGATGATCTCACTCATATGTGGAGTAACAATAAAAAGGAGTAGACAACCACAATCAATAGCACTGGTAAGAAGGTAAGAAAGTTGGAGGTGGAGAGTGTGAGAAAATGGTAGAGGGATTGGAGTTGTTGGTAATCTGCAGCTATAACATACGGATTAAAAATCTAAAATTAAAGTAAAAAGAGACACTCCAGCTGAGTGTTAGACCATCTTCTGGATGTTCCTCTTTTGTCAAAGAAGCTGCTTATTAATAACCCCCACCACATCCAGTGCCTGCTTGGGCTCAGAACGCTCAGCACCCACTCCTGAGAACTTGACTGGGCTCCTGCAGTGTCCTTAGGCTCCACCCACCCTGTGTCCCTTGGCAGGCCTGAAGCAGTGACGCAGGCAGAAGACAGCCCTTGGACCACCTGGTCACCATGAAGAAAAGACAGTAGAGGGGACTGGAGCAGTCACTGTGACTTGTGGGGGCTCCGCTCGGGAGCCAGAGGGTTCCCTCCCACCATGGGTCCCGGGGCCCCCTGCCAGTCTCCATCTTCCTCCTGGCAGAAAGCATGCCATGGGGCCTTGAGGTGTCTTTGCAGCTCTGATCCAAGTGGGCAGTGCCCAATACCCCAGCTGAAGGAGAACAGGTTGTGTCAGAGTCAGCCTGGGCGTCTGGTCTCTCTTGCTTTGTCCACCTGGAGGCTGATGGTCAGAACCTGTCTTCCCTTTGAAGGCTCCACCAGAGGCCCCCAGCAAGTACTTGTTTCAAGGGCTTCTAAGTCCTTCTCCCACCCTCTTGGTCACCAGAGCTACTTTAAAGTGGGGTGGACCCCGTGGCCAGAGAGATAGCACAATGGTTCAGGGAGACTGCCTTTGCCCTTGGCTGACCTGATTTCCATCCCCTGCACCCCATCTGGTCCCCAGGCTCCACCAGGAGTGATCCCTGGGCACAGAGCCAGGAAATAGCCCCAAACACTGCTAGGTGTGGGCCCCCAAAACAAAAGCAAGTGGTAGTGAACTGATCTACCTGTATCCCCTACACAGGTGAACTGCAGTAGTGTCTCAGCAAGTTCTCTGCTTTGCACCTGCAGAAACTCCCTTCATACCCTCCCACCCCCACATCCCCAGCAGTGTCTGGGCCACCAGTGCAGCCAGCTAGTGCCTTGGGATCCTGTCCCTTCCATTTCTTGCCTAGGCCCCATCCTGCCCCCAGGTTGGCCGGCTCAGACTCCTTAGGAGCACAAGGATGCAAGGGATGGAGAGCTGGGCTGGGCTTCTCATGCTCTTCCCACCTGTGACTGCTTTCACCTGAGAACCATGAGTGCTACAGGGACCCCCTGACCCCCACCCTCAGAGGCCTGGCCGTGTCCCACTAATGTAAGTGGAACTTTTTACTCAATCCATGTAGCTCATTCTTCGTACCTGCCTTTGAAATGACACTGTGCTTGATGGATTGTTTTCCTTTGGGGGAAGTTCAAATTTTGTAACACAGAGACATTATTATTCACCTAGCACATGATTTCAAAATCCTATCATTCAAGTTCACATAAAATAGAACATGTTATGTCTACTAATACCCTTGTCATCTAGATACAGCTACTGAATTGAGTAGAACTTTTGGTATTTTTGCGGTGGGTCTCCTAAATGGTGCTCAGGGTCCCTGGTGATCCCTTTCGAAGCTTTATGGCCAATCAGGTCAGTGGTTCCACTGCTTGGGCCCATGCAGTGCCAGCGAGCATATGGCCTACGGCAGTGCTTGGAGACCATCTGGGAGGCCTCCTGGCGATGCTTGGGGCAACTATATGGTTCCAGGGATGAAACTGGGCTTGTCTGCATGCAAAGGAATGGCCTTAACCTCTGTGCTGTCTCTCTGTGCCCAGGAAGGAACTTTCATTCATGGTGTGAGGTAGGGGTCTGACTGTTTCAGAGTGAAGAGTCTCACACCTCAATCTCCAGCATTGGAAACACCAGTTTACTTGTTTTTCCTTGTCGGTGTGTGCCTACTGCAGGGCTTTCTCTCCTGTCCCTCTGATTGCATTGCCAAGTCAGCTTCACACTCTCACAGGTACTTTCAACATTCAATAGCACCGATGCTCAAACATTTTCTTTTATTTTTCAAAATCTTCTTGACTAATTTCTTGCATTTTTTTCTCTTTCAAATAGAGATCCAGATTTTATAGATCTTGGTGAATTTGTGGGTCCACTGAGGGGAACTGCCTACTGTGTGCTTCTACAGGTCCTTGGGGGTGACTTTTGGTTCAGCCAGACCTTCTTTCATGTCCTGTGGTCACCTCGCTGGTTACCTCGCTGGTTACCTTGCTCGGCTTTCCTCCCAGAGGTCACGCTCTGTCTGCCACTATCACATGCTCTGGTCTCACTGAAACTAGAGGAATAAGTGAGGACCTGAGGAATCTTCCAGAGTTGCCTTTGCATTATGCAGGCTGCTATAGGTGGAGATGGAATGAATCCATGTTTCTGGTCCTAGAGTGATGGTGGCTGTCTTTCCACCTGCCTACACCAGGTGAAATAGCTCCTGCCAGAAAAAGGGGTTCATTTTCCTGAGCCTGCAGTCATCAGCTAGGATGCCATGGCAGCCTCTCATCTGCCATCAGTGGGCCTCATGGGGCTTCACTCATGTTCTCCAGGGAGAACAGATTCTGCACTTGGTTATTTTATTTATTTCTCTACTCTTTGCTCCATTGCCTGCTCACCTTGTCTGTTTCCGGGATGTAGGATGTAGGTCTTTCTCTTTCTTCTTAAGTAGCTCCAGCTCAGAAACCTTCACGGAACTTTCTCTCCTCCCACCCACTCCATCCCCACCTCTCCTAGGGACTGTGGGCACGTTCTCGTTCCTCTGCTGAGGTTCTATAACCAAAACCATTTTCCTAGGTTTTTTTTCTTCCTCATTTGTTTTAGAGCCACACCTGGCAGTGCTCAGAGGCTACTCCCAGTTCAGTGCTCGGCGACCCATCCTGGAGGTTCCCAGGGGACTGTATGGTTGTGGTTATCTGGGTTCCTATGTGGAAGGCAAGTGCTGCCACCCTCTGAGCCATTTCTACAGCCCTTGGGCTTTCTCTTTTCAATATGACTTTCGCGAGGGCTGGAGTGATATGACAGCAGGTAGCATGTTTGCCTTGCATCTGGCTGATCCGGGTTTGGGGTTTGATCCCCAGTATCCCATATGCCGAGGGTCACTCTTGGCAGTTCTGGGGAACCCTAAGGGAGCCCCACCCCCAACCCTGAGTCCTCCAGGAGTGATCACTGAGCATCACTGGGAGTGGCTCACCCTCCACTCCAAATCTATCTATCTATCTATCTATCTATCTATCTATCTATCTATCTGATGTTTGCTTCCAGGAATCAGGGCAGAAGATGAGAGAGCCTCGTGTTTATGCTCCTCCAGGGTCCTCCAATCATTTTTTTTTTTGTGCTGGCATCTTGGGCCTTTATTTCTGTGGGTTGCCAGGGCCCCTCTGCTTGGGGAGTAGCAGATACAGGAAAAGGATGAGGCCCTGAGGAGCAGAATGCTGCTGGTGGCTCCAGGAGACATTGGATCTGATGACAAGGCTCTGCCGCCCTCTCTGGTGCTTTGGTTAAGGTCAAGATCAGAGATGACCTTCGAGGGGCAGGGAGGGGAAGGCTGGAGAGGACAGTCAGGGCTTGGGGAGAGGGAAGCAGTATTGTGTGGAGTGGAGCCAAGTGTGGACACGGGTGGGCAGATCGCTCCCCCCAGTTGGGACTTCCCCTGGGGTCCTGCGCCTCTGAGAAGGGGCTGATGTGGAAGCTGAAATGGGTCTTTTGGGGGGTTGTTTGTTTGTTGGGGGGAGGGACCACATCCAGCAGAGCTCTGGGGTCACTCCTGGTACTTCTAGGGGACCCTATGTGATGCAAAGGACTGAACTGGGGTTAGCGGCCTCCAAAGCAAGTTTCCTGCTATACGGTACTATCTCTGCAACCCTGCTGGTTAGACCTGTGACTTGCCCGGGGGGACCCCAATTCAGCAGGTCTGGGTTCAAGCTCTCCAGAAAACACTGGGAAGCTGCAGGACTCCTGGGAAGTGTCCCCTTTGAGAGCCCTTGCCCACTCCAGAGACCCTCCCTGGGTACCCATGAATAACACAGGGCATGGGAGGGGAGTGGGTGTTCAGAAACCGGGGTCCCTTCTTGCTAGTCGAGCCCTCCCTCCTGGTGGAGAGACTGAGCAGGAAGGAGCCCTCCACGCCCATGCCCGTTCCTGCTTCCTGGGCTGCGGGGAGGTCTCAGTTTCATCGTGGTGGCCCCTGATTCTTCCCCACTCTGCTCACAGAGGAGCATTTGCCCTCAGCTGTCTGAGTCTCAGGATTGGGTCCCAGATACTCGGGACTGAGAGGGACTCACGGGGTCTCTGCTGACTCTGATGTGTCCGTCCCACTTGGTCTACGAGGAAGCCACTGGGACTCTAGTAGAGCTGAGATGCTCAGTCCCTGGAGAAGACTACGCGTCCCCTCCCCAGGTCATTTCTGTTCTAGGTGGGGCAGCTTTTATGCCAGCCTACCTAGCCACTGCAAATCCACTTGTCCCACGTAGGTGGGTACCTGTGGGGACACAGAGGAGGACATAGGCATGTCCCACTTGACCCTGCAGACCCCTCCAGGGTCGTCTGCTCAGGTATCACTAACCTCAGCCGGACAAACCATTCCTCACTGTGGTTTCAGATCTGCAGAGGGTCCAGGCTAAACTTTCTAGGCCTGTCTTCACTCCTAAAGAAGGCAGAAGCAGCTCAAGCTGCTTAGGGGGTGGGTTGGGCGGGCCAGTCCGCAGGCCCATGGCTCCTGCTGCCTGCTCTGAGCTCTGAGCCTTGCTATGGTCTTCGAGCATCTGGCCCCTGGGTACAACTCTGTTGCAGTGTAAAGAAAAACCTGAACTTCAGTGGGGTATGGAGACCCATGCCCAGAACAGGCAAGTTGGAGAACTTCAGCGTGTGACTTGTTCTTTCCCCAAATTCCTCTTTTCCCCCCTTATTTAATTTTTTCCCCGAAAACGTGTGATTTTATAAGCTTTTCTCTGCATGTATTAAACAAATTGCACAGCTGAATAGCTTTTCTTAAAACCTGGACATTCACCAAGAAGAAGTTTGCCAGCACAGACAATTACGCTTTCTTCCCGGAACAATGGAGTGACTGACTGGCACATTTGAAATGCAAGCGTGTTTTTTCATTCCTCTGTTCATCCTTCAAGCTGATAAACAGCAACAATAGGAAACAGCTGGGACAGGAAAACATTTGAGTTTGTATTTTCAAAGCAAGCAAGAAAGAAACCCGTCAATGTGGGCCAGATCCCGTCTTCCGCCTGAGGGCGAGCCGGCATTTGGGGAGGAAAAATACTATACATATTTCTAATCAAACATTACATATGTATTAATGTGCAGCTGGTGCATTGTATTCCGAGGGTCGGTGTGGGGGGGTGTCTCCCCGCACCCCCCTCCCCAACCACCACCACCTCCCAACGCCACCCGCCTTGTTCCTCTAATATGTCTTGTCTGGAAGGCTGGTATTGTTCTCTAACTGACATTACTTTATGGAACCCAGAGCCTCGCACATTATTTAATAGGAGTCACGGAGACAATTGCTCCCTAAGCGGTTCTGGTCCCTGTGACGTAAGTGTCATCAGAGCCCTTCGTCTCCTTTCTGGGACCAGGACGGCTGGGCAATAGAGTCATTTTTCGGCAGGTGTCTTGGGGATATTACACCTGGGGCAGTCCCCACTACCTTCCACTACCTTCACTGCCACCCCGGTCCCCAGATACTGGGGTGCTTCAGTCTCTGGGACACTGAAGACCTTGGCTCCTACCCAAGTAGGGGCCTGTGACTTGGCGAATCGTGAGAGAAATTTATGTGGATGTTTATTGGGATGAAACTTGCCGGGGCCTTTTGTGGGGAGCAGGGGCTGCATCTGTTCATTAGGTGGGGACACTCACCTTGTCCATTTCCATCGGGCTCGGGCGCGTGCGATCACTTTATCATCATTTGTCAGCAACCTCGACAGGTTTTACTCAGCGCTGATTCCTCCGGGGGCCTGCTGTCATAACTTCATTGGCTTTAAGGAAGCAGCGGAGTCCCTGAGGTAATCGTCTGATAGATCTACTTTGCTTTAATATTGGTAATATGTTAAATGTAAGGGAGAGAGACCGAGACACGAACCACGCCAGACGCGCAAACGCTCCTTCCACCGACCCGCCCCGCTGGAAACTCTGCTTCCATCCATCTTTGGAAATCCCGTCAGACTGAGCACGACGGCGGGGGCTGGTCTCTGAGAGCAGAGAAATTGGAGTGGAGACTTCAACCTCCCTCGGAGGGGTTCTTTTCCTCCTTCTTCTTTTTCCTCTTTCTTTCTTTCTTTCTTTCTTTCTTTCTTTCTTTCTTTCTTTCTTTCTCTCTCTCTCTCTCTCTTTCTTTCTTTCTTTCTTTCTTTCTTTCTTTCTTAAATTTTGCAGCTTCACAGAATTTCATGAGGGGTGAGAATGTGGACATTCAGTAGGGAGGGGCAGACTGATCCGTCTTTGGCCTTGGTCTGCCCATCGGTGTGCTGGAAAATCGAGACTCTCATATCCAGACTCACGCTGGGGCCAAGGCCGTTGTCAGCCAGATGGGGAGTGAGGCCAAGTGGAGCCCCGATATGCAGCCCAGTGTTGCTGCCGTGACGCAGGTGTAGAGGCCAGGAGCCTGGACTTATCTTGAACGCTCTAACTAAATTTTTCATTTTGTGACCGCACTGCACTGTACTGTACTGTCCTCCCGTTGTTCATCAATTTGCTCGAGTGGGCCCAGTAACATCTCCATTGTGAGACTTGTTGTTACTGTGTTTGGCATATTGAATAAGTCACGGGTAGCTTGTCAGGCCTTGCCATGCGGGCAAGATACTCTCGGTAGCTTGCCGAGCTCTCCGAGAGTGGCAGAGGAATCAAACCTGGCTCGGCTGGGCCGGCTGCACGCAAGGCAAATGCCCTACCGCTGTGCTATCGCTCCAGCCCCCAAAATTTGAAATGACCCTACTCTGATGATAAAAGTGTCTCCTGGCTTTGGTAGGTGGCAGTAACTGATGGTGAGGGTGTTCTGGAAGGGTCTCTCTTCACTCTGGCATTCTATGGCAGATGCTCAGCCACCTTTGTTTGACAGGTGAGGAAGTGAAGGCCCAGGCCACGCATCTGTCTGTGGATTCTGTGGGTTCTGAGGGCCCTGAGATCTGCTTCTGGGAACGTGACATCTACTGACAGGGACCTGCCCCAGTGGAAAACAAGGCTCCTGCCTGGCAAAGGTCAACTTATTTTAAGGCTGCAATAAGAAAAATTCCATGTTGCTCCTTAAACACACACACACACACACACACACACACACACATACACACACTTTCTGGAATATTCCACTTTGGTATAATCCCTGTCCTTTAAAATCATCAGGTATCCTAAAGGATCAGGGCAGGACTGAGAGATTTTTTGACTGCTATGACACACTTTCACTGCTAGTCTACAATCTGTCTAAGAATGAATCAATTGTGACTGGACACTTACCTAAATATTCTTAGATTTTTTTCAATAATGTCTGTAGGATGAGTGTTTGGTGAATAACACATTTGAATGTAGGGTTCTTTGAATCAGGATATTGTGTGTGTGCCATTGGATGTGCTGAATTTTTCCCCCTGTCTTGATCTCTAGTGGTTATTCCTCACACATACTGTGGTGGCCGAACATCCATGTGTACTGACACTTGTGGTTCAAACACATGTGGCCCAGCACATACATGTGTGAACATACTTATATGTGGACCCCCACATGGACACACACATGTAGGCCAATATGCATGTCCTAGCACGCTTACATAAGAACCAAATATTTGCACCAAATATTTGCAAATCCACATATTTGCAGATACACTTCTATGTGAACTAATATACAAATACTCATACATACATGTGTACCAGTTACAAGTACACCCACACATATTTATCCACACATTTCTACTAACACACATATGTGCAGAAACACATTTACATGTGGACTAATGTACAAATAAACATACTTATAGGTAGACCAACACACATGTGTACACCAAACATGGGCAATACACACTCTTACCTGTGCTTGAATATACTGATGTGCACGTGCTTACATGGAGTTCCACATGATTGCATGTTTGATATGGTTCTGAGATGCCCAACGGGGGGGCTTTCACGGTGTCCCTTGGTGATCCCGAGACCTTCCCCAGGTTTAGAAGTACTTACTGGAGGTCGGGGAGCTGGGCCTGCTGCATCTGTGTCAGGATCTGCAGCTGCTCAGGGAATGAGCCCCATCACCAGGTACCCAGGACCCAGGGGGTGGGGTGGAGGGTGGGCATGGGTCAGGGTGGTCTTCAGGCGAACCCTCCTGCTGAGGCCAGTTCCACCTACAGCATCATCCCCAGCCTTACAGCATCATCCCCAGCCTTGCAGGTGGACAGATGCCGAGGGCTTTACTGGGGTGAGAGCAGTCTTGCTTTCTTTAATACATGTCTGTGATGCCTCTGAGGAGGCAGGGCCCCTCTCCGGTACCCATTCAGGTGCCACCTGCCCTGCTGATTTGTGCCAGAAACAGCAGTGCCAATGTTGGTGGGGGACCCACTTAGGCTCTGCTCCAAGAAGTTGCCTGCAGGGACTACTGATTTTTCTGGGGGCGGCTGAGGGGGAGGGGAGTTGTCAGTACCTGTGGTGACCCATTGCCCCCTCACTCTGCTTGACTTTTCATTGTGGGAATATCCTGGAGACCCAATTGAAGTGATGGATTTTCAGATGCGGGAAGCCAGGAGAGGCTTCTATGCCAGTCAACCCAATTGTGATGCCAGGATGGAACTGTGGAAGGAGTGGCAGATGAGGGGGTGGAGAGAGGGCCAATACCAAGGATGGTAGCTATGGCAGAGGAAGCAATCTGATCTTGACTATTTCTGGGTCTGCTGTGCTTGGTAGAATCCCCCCTCCCCCCTGGAAACCTGCCCAGGACTCTATGCTGGTGTGTCTTTAATGTCTTGGTTCCATTTCTCAGAGACTGTAGCTAAGGCCAGAGACATTAAAATAACACATGGAAGCTTCCACCATAGGGAAGAGTCAGCCTGTGAACCAGGGCTCTCTAGGGCTCTCTGGTCCCCAGCATCCTTCTAGGGCCTAGATGAGCCCATGTGCAGTGCTCTCTGCACCCCCTTTGGGGGCCACCTCTTGCAGTAGCTGCCGGATCCTCCCACAGCCAAAGCTGTCCCTCTCTCGGGTGGAGAGAGCCCCTGGCCTTTCCCAAGACTTTGTCATTTGTGGGAGGAGAGAAGTTGGGAGCGGCTTGGCGGACTGTCCTGACGTTCAAGGTTATCCAGATAGCGCACCGGCCTCATCTGCATGACTTGGCAGCAGTGCCGGAGCAGCGCGCCCCAGCGCACAGATAAGGTCTGGAGGCCCAAGTTTCGGGGTTGTACCTGCATTATCACGGGCTTCCTTAAGCTCAGATGAATATGTAAATATCCCACCGCTCGGTGGTAATGGGGGCCGCCTCCGCTGCCGCAATTCCGAGGGTAAAATTGATTAATATTTGTTTTCAAAATGACACGCGGTGATGTATGGGTTCTTTTACCACTTAAATTAATACTTTAAAGAGATGAATGGTCTCTACAGAGGGTGTTAAAGTTCAAGCCCAGGGAATTTGCATATTTATATTACAGCCAACCGATAGTAATTGTGGGAGAGGGCTGTAATGCCTTTCGTTTGTCATTTTCAGCGGATGCACTTCAGTCGGGGACCTCATTAGCTCCTGAAGCTTCAGTCCCGCAGCCCCCGGACTCAGGAGGCCACAGTCCTGCCTCTGAGTGGTGTCCCCCACCCTCCAGACTGAACCCCCTTCAGGCCTGGGCACCTGTTTGGGGGATGGAGCCCGGGAAACAGGTGGCTTGTGCCTATTGAACCCCAGTTTGTCTTGGATCCCTCCTGAGTTCTACTCTCCCGCTCCCTCCCCGCCCCCACACACACACCTCACCCCATTCCCCTCCTCTCTCACCAGGCTCTTTGCTTCAGGGATCAGTGGCGGGTGCTTGCTTTCTTACATTTTTATTTTCTATGTTGGAGATCGAACCTGGGGCCTTACACGTGCAAGGCAGATGCTCTACACCTGAGCCACACCCCCAGTCCAAGGGCAAGTGGCTTCTGGGGTGATACCAGCCTCGGTCTGGAGAAGGTGTGATAGGCAGAGAATGGCGGTTCCCTATCAAGCAGGGGGCTCTTCAGGCAATGGGGGCACCATAGCCGGGGCACTCAGGCTGTGTTCTGGGACACCCCCTAGGCCTCCTCCTGTCTGGTGCATTTCCTTTTCCATTCCCTTTCTCTCAAAGTCAGCCCAGTCAGGGCTCTCTGGTCCCCAGAGAGCATCTAGACTCTCCCTTCTCAGAACCTCCTTTTGGGATCTTGGTGCTGTGTGCTGAGACCCTGGCACAGTCCCCCACAGTCATGACTGGCCCCAGGGCCTGTGTGTCCTCACCCATCTCCATGGCCCCTGCCCTCGTCTCCTGCCCGACCCTGCTCAGCTACTGGCCGAGCCTTCTTCTGAAGGCCCTGAGTCACTTCAAACCCTGGTCCCTCTTTCTGTAGTAAGAACGAAGCCCCTCCCCGTGACCCGCAGGGGCCTGCATGCATGCCCTCTTCCTCTCTGACTTCCTCCTGCTTTCTTCCCCTCCCGCTGGCCTCCTGCTGGCTCCCAGACAAGCCATGCTGCTCTGTCTCAGGCCTGTGCACTGTTACCTGATCCCTTTCTGGGGACTCACTCCAGCCCCACTTCCCTGGGGTGGGCCAGCCCCTCAATCCTGTCAGAATCTTACTTCCTCTTACTATTTTTCTACCACCACCCTCTGTCTTATTTGCCACACATGGCTCTTCTACACTACAGGGTAGAGTCAGCCCAGTCCGGGCTTTCTGGTCCCCAGCATCCTTCCAGGGCCAAGATGAGCCCCATGTGCAATGTCCCCTGCACCCACTTTGGGGTCTTCCCCTACAGCTGCCTGGTCCTCCAGGCTGGTGGAAAAGATCCTTGAGCAGTCTCTCTCTGGTTGATGTGCTCAGGACCCCATGGCTGAAGAAGTTCCTTTAGGCAGTGTTGTTGGTTTTCCAGATTCGGCCCTCCTTTGTCACATGAGACACTTGTTACCTGCTTCTTGTTTCACCTCTGGAAGGGACACTCCTTGAGGGCAGACATTTATCTGACCAAGGCTCAGCCACCATTTAGAATAGTCCATAGAGCTTGGTAGACAATGATGTGTATTGGATGGCTGGCTGGATGGCTGGATGAATGGAAGGATGGAAGGAAGGATGGATGAGCTTGGAGGGTAGGTGGATGGATGGAAGGAAAAATGATAAAATGGTTAGTGAATGGGTGAATGGATGAATGGAAGGATGGATGGATGGCTTGGTAGGTAGGTGGGCTATTGAATGGATGGGTTGGTAGGTGACCGGTTGGATGGATGAAAGAATGGAAGGAAAGGATGGATGGGTTGGTGTGTGTGTGGGTGAATCACTGGATGGGTAAAAGGATAGGTTTTTGGTGGATGGATGGAGAAGTGGGTGGATGCATGTATAGGTGGGTGCATGGGAGGGTGGATGGGTGAACAGATGGGCTCAAGAGTGATATTGTGGTGGCCCTGGAGTCTGACTGGGGGGCAGAGTTGACTAACTTCCCAATAAGTTATCTGAGCAGGGCTCTCTGCCTATCAGGGCTTTGTAGTTGGCTTAAAGCTGTGCTCTCTTGAAACTTTTAATAATTTTTGAGCAAGAGGATCTACATTTTTATTGCATACTGGCTTTCACATTTTCAAAGCAGTCGAATTGTACTACATACACACGGATGGATGGACAGATGGAACGAATTCTTGCCACGCCTGACATTGGAGAACTGGCCCCCTCTAAATTTGTGAGCAATAATAGATGGTTGTTAGATAAGTCACCGAATTTTTGGGTGGTTTGTTATTGTGGCTCAGATAATTAGTGCCTGACTGGACTTTACCAGGCACTTGATGGCACAGGAGTAAATGGCCACTTACTGGCACATCATTGCTGGTCCAGCTCAGACCTCTGTGGGGTGTGTGGGTAGAGGAAAGAACTGGAGGAAGAGATGTAGATTGAACCCTGCTCATACCTCACCCTGGGACTGGTTGTCTAAGGGAAGAGCCATAGGTATGCCGTGAACCCAGTCTTGCTGGCCTGGAGCCTCTGGGAGAAGGGGACAGGCTGTTGCCCAGGGACGGGACACTGGGCATGAGCTCACTGGGGAGGTACTGATGAGGGATGGATTCTTTGTCCAAGGAGGGAAAGATAGTTCTGAAGGCACTGCTGGGAGGAGGGAGAAGGCAGGGTAGGACTGGTGACAGTTTCTTACACTTCATCGAGTGAGGACAAATTGTGATGACTCCCAAGGTCAGAGCTGGGTGGTCACAGCCCTGTGTAGCACTTCTCTAATATGGATAGGATGAGCCAATACCCAGAGAGGTAGCTGTGGGTACAGGTTGTTCATGTCCCCAACCGGATGGTGGGTACAACACAAATGTGGGGACATGGAAGAGTAAGCACACAGACATACACACACACACACACACACATACCACTCATGAGGACATGGAAGAGGAGTATGTTTTACAGCTTACCTCTAACACACATTTGCACACACATAGATACACGTACCACTCCCCCCCCCCCCACAGGGACATGAAAAAGTGAGCACATGGAGCAGTTTACACCCTAACACACACATGCACACACATGGACATGCACACACACACCACCACCACACACACATGGGGACATGAAGAGTGGCATGGGGGGCAGCTTACACCTTAACACACACTTGCGCAAACATAGACATACACACTTCACCACACATATACTTGGGGAAATGGAAAAGTGAGTTCATGGAACAGTTTACACCCTAACATATACACGCACACATATAGACACACATAGCATGTACATACTGTTATACACACACACAATGCACACACATGTGAACAGGACACAAACCCGGGAGCACTTTTTATTTAAAAATTCATTTAATGCAAGAATAGTACCAGGAAAAGTCTGTCCCCTGAAACCTGCAGCCACCACCACTGGATGTCTGGCACGTTTTTCCTCGGGGTACATGGACTGGCTGTGATCACTGCTGACCCCCCTGAGAAAAGGTGGGGTGACCATGATCATCTCTGCAGCCCCAGGAGGGCGCTCTCCCTTCTGTACAAAAATATTCAAGTCAACACAATCTTGTGGTCATGGCCACATTCACGGTCTCTGTGATCTCGGTCAAGGCCTGGAGCCCAGGGGAGGCCCTTCTGTCCCCCTTTGCCTTCCCAGTGCCAGCTCCTGTCCTGCAGGACTTTTTCTCACATCGGTGTTCAACGGGTCAGGGAAGAAGCTTCATTTGCATGCACCCCATTTGAGTTTGTCAGATACCTGACCATTATGGTTACTATATTTCATGTTTCTCTTTACAAGAATGTGATATTATTGTTTTCAACTTGTAATGCTACTGCTGTGGGTCCACCACCAGAGTGCCAGGGTGCCCCTCACCATTATCCGGAGGTGCCTCCACCGCCAGGCTCCGGATCAAACGAAGCATCGGAAGGAAGCCTGGATCTGTGGTATGTGTGAGGGCACCCTCCTGGGCGGTGGAGCATGATCAGGGCTTGGATCACCTGCACAGGCCCCAACCCTGAAGTCTGCCCACCTGCCTGGCCTTCAAGTGAGTGCTGTGAAAGGTCCAGAGTCCCGGGCTCCAGTTCCAGTCTCAAGCTTGCTGGGTCTCCTGGTTCCTGATTATACCATGAGATGGGAACTGCTGCTTCCCTTGTCTGGGCCTTTCTGTGACTGTCCTGATCGGCAGCTTCCACGTCCTCCCTTCGCCACACCAACCTGCAATGAGCAGTGAGCAAGCAATCCCTGAGGGTCAGTCTGGAACCACAGCTGTTCCAAGCCACTGAGGGTTGGATTGCTGCAGCCGAAGCTGGCTTACCTGCACACACCTATACCATTCTTCGTCTTCATCATTATCGCTCTCCTTTCTCCACATGCCTGTGACCTTGACGGCAAGAGGTTCTCAAGAACTGGATCTCAGTCATTCTGTCTCTGGAGTTCTCAACTCATAGGTCAGGTCTGGGACGAGATTGGGGTTTGTCAGGAGTTGTCTTTTAAATGTCACCATTAAGTGGTAGCCTTCAGCGACTTTGTAATTGCACACATCATACTGCGGGCTAGAGGGATAGCACAGCGGTAGGGCGTTTGCCTTGCACGCAGCCAACATGGTCGACCCGAGTTTGATTCCTCCACCCCTCTCGGAGAGCCCGGCAGCTACCGAGAGAATCTCGCCCGCACGGCAGAGCCTGGCAAGCTCCCCGTGACGTATTCGATATGCCAAACACAGTAACAACAAAGTCTCCAATGGAGACGTTACTGGGCCCCGCTAGAGCAAATACTGCGGCAGGAACTCCTAAAAATAATAGTCATAAAAAGGTCATTGACAATCTCCAGGTTATGTTTTTTTATTTGGGGGGCCACATCTGGCATTGCTCAGGGCTCATTCCTGACACTATGCTTAGGGATAACTCCTGGCAGGCCTCAGAACCCCAGATGTGGTATAGGAGTATTGAGCCCGATCTGTCACATACCAAGCAAGCATCTTATCTGCTTACTATCACTCCAGCCTCTAATCCTCTGCATCTGAGAGTCAACGCAATTTCCCCCCCCTTTTAATTGAATCACCGGGCTGGAGTGATAGCACAGCAGATAGGGCGTTTGCCTTGCACACGACCGACTTGGGTTTGATTTCTCCTTCCCTCTTGGAGAGCCCGGCAAGCTACTGAGAGTATCCTGCCTGCATGGCAGAGCCTGGCAAGCTCCCTGTGGTGTATTTGATATGCCAAAAACAGTAACAAGTCTCACAATGGAGATGTTACTGGTGCCCGCTTGAGCAAATCTATGAACAACGGGAGGACAATGCTACAGTGCTAACTGAATTACTGTGAGATACAGTTAAAAGCTTTCATGATTAAATTTCAGTCATACAATGATCAAACACCTATCCCTCCACCAGCGCACATCTTCCACCACAATGTTCCCAGTATCCCTCCTGCCACCCCCATTCCATCCCACCCCCTGCCTCTGTGGCAGGCACCTTCCTTCTTACTCTCTCTCTACTTTGGGGCATTATGGTTTGTGATAGAGACTAAGAGGTCTGGAGCAATAGTAGAGCGGGTAGGACATTTGCTTCTTTGCAGGCAGCTGACCTGAGCTCAATCCCGGCATCTCATAATGTCCCCCCAGGGCCCCACCAGGAGTAATTCTGAGTGCAGAGTCAATGCACTTTGTGAGGTTTTTGTATAACAAGTTCAAGGACCATTTGAATCTGGCACTCCCCCATGCCCACCCCGCCCCTCCCTGTCCCTCACCATCAGGATTACACACTCCCACAGAACAGACCTTTGAGTGAGAGGGGTCAATTTTTCCTGGGGCTGGACAATTTTTCCCTTGCTGACTCCGTGTGCTGTGGGTTTCAAGTTGTTTCCATGCCGCCTCCCGACTCTGCTGTTTCAGCCAACAATGTGGTTACGAGTGTCCTGTCCTTGGGGTCTTCCCCCCTCTCCCTCTGTCTTTCAGAGGGCTTGCACACCAAGGTTCTCATTAACCCCTTAACTAGAGAACAACTCACATCATTCTGCTCCTCCACAATTAGAAAAATCCCATGGAGGGGCTGGGGTTTTGGCTCCATGCAGGGCACTGGCCCAGCATGTGTGAAGTTCTGGCTTCGATCTTCAGCACCTCCCTCCCCTACTCAAAAAAAAAAATAGCACAAAAGCAGCACAGTGGGGTCCTCCTGGGAAGCTTTCTGCAGGCACAGCATCGTGATTTTCTTTTCTTGCTGACTCTGGGCAGAGATGGACCTGTGCTGCTTGGTGCACAGACGTCCCCTTCACACTCAGGCTGTTCGTTTTACTTGCTGTCTCTCTCATACTATTCCTGCTCACAGCCAGGAACTGGTGGATTTGGTTCTTGGATTCCTCCCTCCCTAGAGCAAAGGGACAATGAGCCTTCCAGATGCAGACCCTGGGGAATTGGGCAACTGTCCCTGATCCTTCTTGCACTGTTCAAGGGGCAAGTACAACCCATTCTGGTGCTTGATGCGAAACCGGTAGGAGGGTGTGTACTGTGTCACGGTGCCTGCACAGGCCACAGCAAGTTTCTTGGAGTGGGAACGTTGGAGTGCAGGAGAGGCCAACTGGGCTGTCAGAGTCCTCAGCAGGGGGCATGGGAAGAACATGAATTCTGAGGTGTCCCAGGGCTGGTGTGGAGCCGGGCTCCAGGATTGTTGAAGGAATCCTTGAGGGGCAAGAGGAAGCTTGAGGTTTGCCAAGTGCAATTCACAGAGCAGAGCAGCAGGATGAAGAGGGAAAGAGGCTTTGAGTATGGACCTCATGCAGCTAAGACAAGTAGGTGAGAGTCACAGTTTCTGTCTAACCTTAGTGCCTGTGAGGTTGATGGGGTGGTTGTCTGTTCATACATGTAGATCACATATTGACTGTTCATACATGTAGAGAACATGTCTAGTGGGAGTGGGGGACTAGCCCTTAATTCTCCTTCTGGGGTGGTAGGGGAAGTCTCTTCGATATTCAGCCTCCTGATACCAAAAATCAACTCTGGGTTGGTGTACAGTCACTGGAAATGGTGAAGTCATGAGATAAGGCAGGAGTATGCAAAGCTCAGGTCATCAATATTTTCTATGAATTGTAACACATTAGTCCTAACACAGAGAATGTGACCCATTTATTTATTTATTTGTTTATTTATTTATTTATTCTTTTTTTGGTCATACCCAGCGATGCTCAGGGGTTACTCCTGGCTCATGCACTCAGGAATTACTCCTGGCAGTGCTTGGGGAACCATATGGGATGCCGAGGATTGAACCTGGGTTGGCCGTGTGCAAGGCAAATGCCCTACCTGCTGTACTATCACTCCACCCCCCCTTTTTTTGTGACCCATTTTGAATATATTTTGGTAGACATTCTTGAAGTAAAGATCAAACTTCATTTCCTGCTTGGAGATAGTCATTTTTTCTGCTTCACAGCGATGCTCAGGGGTTACTCCTGGCTCATGCACTCAGGAATTACTCCTGGCAGTGCTTGGGGGACCATATGGGATGCCGAGGATTGAACCTGGGTTGGCCGTGTGCAAGGCAAATGCCCTACCTGCTGTACTATCACTCCACCCCCCCTTTTTTTGTGACCCATTTTGAATATATTTTGGTAGACATTCTTGAAGTAAAGATCAAACTTCATTTCCTGCTTGGAGATAGTCATTTTTTCTGGACTCTCAGCTTGGTTCCTTTGATCTATATGTGCCTGTTCTCCACTGTGTTGATTCTTGTAACTTTGAAGTAAGGTTTGGAATTAGGAAATCAGTATTTCACTTTCTTCTCTCTCTCTCTCTCTCTCTCTCTTTCTCTCTCTCTCCCTCACTCCCTCTTTAGGTTGTCTTGGCTATTCACTGTGGTCCCTTGTAACTGTATATGAATCTAAGAATCATATATGGGCTTAGATCTCAAAGTGTGGGAGGAAGTTATCACAGATTCTGATGCTTATGGCTCTGATCAGAGATAAGCTTGGGGAGGATGTGCATTCTAAATAGATCTTTCAGCTCCTGTATGAAAGATTAATTTTTTTCCAATTATTTAATCTTTAATTGCTCTACATGATGCTCTGTAATTTTCAGTGTGCAGTTTGTATTTTAGTTAAATTGATGCCTATCTTACTGTTTTTGATGCTATTATTAAAACCCTTGCTTTAAAGTTTTTATTTTGGATTATTTATTGCAAGGCTATAGCAACAAAGTTGACTTTTATGTATTGACTTAGTGACCTTCATTTTACTCCCACATTAATTCTAATAGCTCTTTGGTGGATTCTGTGGAATTTTACGTGTGTCAGATCTTACTACCTGTGAACAGAGATTTGCTTCTTCCTTTCCCATTCCTTTCTTTCCCTTGCCTAGTTGCCCTGTCTAGAATCTCCAGGGTAATTATGAATGAAAGTGGCAAGAACAGAGTCTGATTTGCTCTTCGTCTTCCGAGGAACACCTCCAATCTTCAGCATTAGGAACCAGGTTAGCAGGGAGTGTTTTTTAGACACTCTTTACCAGGCTGAGTCAATTTCCTTCTGTTCTGAATTTGTTGAAGTGTTTTTATTGGGTAAGGATGTTGAATTGAGCAAATGCATATTCTGTGCTGGTTGAGATGATCCTGTGAGGTTTTTTTTTTATTCGATCACTTTGGTGTTTTGCATTCATTGATTTTTAAATGTCACAGCAATCCCATTTGGTCCCAGTGTACACTTTTTCATATGACACTATAAATATATATTTTCATATGACACACACTATATATACATGTATATATATATATATATATTGCTTTTTTGGGTCACACCAGGCAATACCTAGGGGTTACTCCTGACTCTGCACCCAGGTATCACTCCTGGCAGTGCTCAGGGGACCACATGGGATGCTGGGAATCGAACTCGGGCCAGCTGCATGCAAGGCAAATGCCCTACCCACTGTGCTATCACCCCAGCCCCATATGACACTATATTAAGTTTAATATTTTTGTTGGAAAATTATATATCCATATTTATGAGTGACTTCTTTTCTTGTGACATTTCCTTTGCTCCCTGAGAACTCTTTAGACTTCATATCAGCCATCCATGCCTCCTGGAGTGGCATCAAAGCATCTTTGCAACAGAAGTAAAATTCTTCTCTCCCTGGTCCCTGAACCTTGTAGGATTACAACAAGAGAATGTCCGTCTATGCAGAAGTGACCTCTCATCAGACTCAGAACCTAGGGTGACAGGACCCTCTGGTATTGACTGAGTGCTCTGCTTTTTCTTCCCACCGTATTTTCATATTTCATCCTGTCAACCACATTGGTAACTGTGATCTAGAATGATGCCCATTTTAGATATGAAAAAACCATACCCAGTAGATTCTTGGGCTATCTCCTCATGCTTTATTTAATGTGTTGATCTATAGTTGCAGTTCTGGGGGATCTAGCCCCAGACCTCACCCATTTGAATCATGTGCTCTACCACAGAGCCACATCGCTGGTCCAGGTACAGATGCTTTCTGATGAGGCCTCATTATCTTGGAAGTGCACAGTACACCAAATCAGATTCCTAGGTTGACCACCTATGCCCCAAAGAGATGGTCACAGGAGACGAGGGCTTTAGGAGGTATTGGGGAAGGAGGGTGGGGCAGAAGTAAAATTCTTCTCTCCCTGATTCCTGAGCCTTGTGGGATTACAGCAAGAGAATGTCCGCCTATGCAGAAGTCGCCTCTCATCAGACTCAGAACATGCCGGCACCCTGATGTTGGGCTTTATAGCTCCCAGAAGAATTGATTCCCCCCCGAGAAATACTTCTTGTTGTTTCTCATCACCCATCCTGTAGCACTTCTTAGGCACTGACACCAGAATAATGCATCAAACATTCCTGCCGCACCCCTCAGCTGTCCCCCTTCCCAATTTTCTTCTAGTTAGTTTTTTCTCAAATAAGGAATTACAAATAATGTTCAAGCCTGTTTAACTACCCTTTTCCCCCAACTCCCCAGAGACCACATTTCACACAATTTTGGCGGCTAATCTTCAAGTGGAACATTTTTGTACTGTGCTTTGTGTAAATATGTATCTAAAAATTGCATGTACTTTTTGGCATTTTATGTTATTAATAATTTTTATTTCATACACACAAATATTTACATAGCTGCATGAGAAGTTTTTAGGTTATTATTTATAATACAAAAATGGGATCATTTTGTACATACTTTCTTGCTTTCTGCTTTCCTTACTTATTAACATCTTTAAGAAATTCCTCTGAGTCACAGCTCTAATTTTTTCCATTTTGCACAATATGGATGTTATCTATTCATTTGATTCCTCATGGATTTTTTTAGTGTCTTCTCAGAGTGAAAATAGTGTGATGGGCTTATACATATTCTTAGATGACAGTGTTTTAATTTTCTTTTATTTTAAGTCTACTGATGAGTGTTTTTTATTCTTTTCATTTCATCATTCCCCTTCCCTTCTTTTAACCAAAAGGAACTATAACCAAATTTTTGGGAACTGTAACCAAATTTTTGTTGCTTGCATATTTGGCTTAGGTGCTCTCATGCTTAGCTGTGGAGTTTACACATCGTTGATCATAGTGTATGGGGCAGGGGGCCACCAGCAATCCTGCCAGAATTGCACTTGGCATGTGGGGCCATGCCAGGCCTTGAACTCATGGCCTCATGTCTGCCAGGCAGATGCTCTACCCCTAGCCTCAGCCCCAGGCCCCTATTTATATAAAGTTTTTCCAGCAGAGTGTGTGCCAGAGTAAGGGATATTTTTACATTAAAAAAGCTGTTGCTGGAATGTAGTCCAAAGAGGCCAGAAGATTTGCATTCTCCCGAGATTGAAACAAGGGCACCCATTTCCCCCACTTGCTCCTGCAAGCAGATCTTTGTCCCTCTGACGGCTCAGAGTCACTGTCTCAGTGCTACATGGTCTGCACAGGGTTTGAGGATAGTTCCCTAGGTTTACTGAACTTTTGAATTTTCCTTATGGGATCTGTTTATTTCAGTTGGGGGGGGGGAGTCTAGCCCGGGGCCTCACACATGTGAAGCATGTTCTCCACTACTGAGCGACATCGTTGGCCCAGGAACAGATGCTTTTGATGAGGGCCTCATTATAAGTACACAACAAACAGAATCAGATTCCTGGGTTGACCGCCTAAGCCCAAAGGAGATGGTATCTCTTTGGTATCCTGATGTAAAGCTAAAAAGTAATTTGTTCTACTCCGAACATCTCACTGGAATATTATAAATATTAATTACTTGTACTCTGTAACACAAATATTTCCCTTCTATCTATTATTTATCTAAATAGATTTTTATTAGTTTTCTGATGCCAAGAAAAGCTTTGAATTTTCCATAATGAGAAAAGTTTGATAGTAAAAATTATTTTAATTTTATAGCTTTGAGGTTTTTAGACTTGAGACAATGACATGTTTCCTTTTGAAGAAGTTAAAAATACCAACAGGGTATGACCAGAGAGATAGTACAGCAGGCAAGGCACTTGCTTTGCACATGGTCAGTCTGGATTTAATCCCTGGCACTATATATGGTCCCTAAATCCCACCTGTAGTGATCCCTAAACACAGAAGCCGGAGTAATCCTTGAGCATTACCAGGTGTGACAGCTACATGGGATTGACAGTTGACTTCTGTGAGGATGTTTTCAGATGAGCTGGATACTTTATTATTATTATTTTAAGTTATTATTTTAATTTTGTTTTTATTGAAGAACTGTGAGATACAGTTACAGAGCTTTTGTGATCAGGTTTTAATCATGCAATGTTCCAACACCTACTGCTCCATCAGTGTTCATTTCCCATCACTGATATCCCCCAATATCCTCTGTATTTCTCCTGCCATCCTCAGCCTCCAGCCTGCCTCTATGGCAGGCAGTTTTCCTCTTTCTTTCTTTCTTTCTTTCTTTCTTTCTTTCTTTCTTTCTTTCTTCCTCTCTTCCTCCTTTTGGGCATTATGGTTTGCAATATAGTTATTGAGAGGCCAAGATGGACACGTTAATAGTTGCTTCTCCTCCACAAGAAAGGTGGACCATATCCAAACAGCTGAAGGTATGAACAGAACAAAGAACAGCTCCTCCCCGAGTGAGGGAAAATTCTCTAGCCAACTGCCATCAGCTTGCTGGGTCTTCATCTGTGCCCACAGCGTTCCTGGGTCTACCAGCCCACATGGAGGTTTGGGCTTACAGCCCAAATAATGACAAAATCGTGTAGAAGGGGCCCTGTTTGCCCCCAGGCTCCATACGGAACGTGTCTGCTGGATTCCAGAGCTGCAGCGGGGTGTGTCCTGAGTCACCATCAAAGGGACAGATGGGGAGGGGGCTCCTGGGGTGGACCCCTCCTCTGGCAGGAGTGTGAGATGGAGATGGACAGGGCTGTGGTGGGCACTGCCAGCCCCACAGAGGGCTGCTCTGGGGATCAGGGACCCTTGGAACAGGCCTGGCAGGGCAAGATGGGGTAAGGAGTAGGGCTTACCCTTGCCAGGTGTGCTCCTGTGGTCAGTGGCCAGGCCTCACCCCAACTCTGTGAGGTTGCGATGACTGTCAGCAGGAACACACACGTGGTCTGTCTGCTCAGAGCAAGTCATCTTTGTGTGAAGGCCTGCAACTCAAACGGAATTCTGTGATGGTCTTGGGTGCACCTCTTCACCTTCTGCCACACTGAGGAGATGTTTTGGGGGGCGAGGAGTAAGGCCAGAACAGTAGCTAGATGCACAGGTTACCTGTTTTACATGTCTAAGGCCTTGGGTTTCATCCTTGGAACACACACAGAAAAGGGAGATTCTGTCTAATTTAGAAGTGGATGATTCGAGCCACTGTGGAACGGTCAGTTGGGGGTATTGAGTTCAGCTAACACTGCAGTAAAGTCAGGACCTCCACCCTTCCAGGACAGTTTTCATCTTCCCTGCTGAAACCCAGTCCCCTGCAGCTCTGTCTCTCCACTTCTCTCCCCACGATCCAGTTTTCTTCTCCCCTCCAGACAGGTTTGTCCTCTCCTCTTGGTACTCACCAGGTGGACCCAGACACCACCTGTCTCCTGCGCTGGACCGGTGTCACTATGTGTAACGGGCACCGCTGAAGGTTCATGACTGGGTCAGTGCGTGGAGTGGCCTCGTGGGGCTCACTCTCTGGGCTGTATCTACACTTCAGCTTGCGTATATTTGTGATATTGTGATATTGCCATGAACACAATCTATGGCGGAGTTGGTTCTTTCATTCTTGGGGTGGGGCGGGGTCAATGCTCAGAGTTGAAAGAATCAAATCAGAATTTGTATGACGAGGTCTTTCATTTTTCCCTGTGGCATCATTCCTTGACATCCTTTACACTAGCAACACACAAGAGTTTCAATTTCTCCACACCCTGATGTTTGTCTTCTTCCTCGTTGAAAAAAGTAAAATAAGATCGTTTCAAGTAATCATTTCAAGTAATCAAGTAATCTTTCACTTAATCACTTAATCAAATCTTTACCGATTTAAAAAAATTGTATATAAAAGTGTCTCATGTGGTTCACCATGGCTTTTTACTTTGCAGAAATGACCCCAGTCACTGCAAGCTGGTTATCATCCAATTCTGACTTCAAGACAGCCTGGTCACAGACCAGAGACCCTCTTTTAGTCACCGTTCTCACAGCAGAGCCGGAGGGCAGAAGGCATCTGAACTGACCTTAGAGGTAGCAAGTCTTTTTGGGAAGGTGTTCCGGGAAGACCCTGTTTAGAAGTGTTTGCCTGAATGTGGGGGTGAAAACAAGCGTTTGCTCCCATCAAGGGCAGGCGTGGGGACCGTTGTCTCTGCTGTAGCACGTCCTGGGCTTCAGAAGGAAAACCCAAAACCTCTGTATGTTCTGCTGCTGCTGGAACAAGTCACCCTGAATTGAAAGGCAAAAGACAAGGCAAACCCATTATCTTCCCGTTTTTAAGGTTGGACATCCCACGGGCCCATCTGGGTCTTTATGCTAAGGCTTCCCAGGGGGCAGTTGTACCACGTGTGCTTTTTGGGGGCCTCCCTTGGAGAGAACCTTTTGATCTCATGTTTTTAGTGTTGCTGGGTCTGTTTTAGATCTATGGCTATAATGCTCTCCCACATTGCCACCCCGATCCCCCGTGTCTTATCAAGGAGAATCATTTTCTGCCTCATTCAGGTTGTTGGCAGAATTCTGCTCCTGGGGGTTGTAGGGCTGAGGTCCATGTTTCTTTGCTGGGGTTTTCCTCTTGCAGAGGCCTCCTGCCTTCCTTCCTCCACTGTCATGCTTACAATCTCCCCTGGCTGCCCCTGTGGCCTCAGCAGCTCAGGATACACAAGCCCGTGGACCACTTGCGTAACCTAGGCTGCACCCCTCTCTCCAAGGCAACAGCCTTCATCCACTCCATGCCCCCTTTGGTCTAGTGGGACATGGTCACAGGCTCCAATGATTAGAGCAGGGAGACCTGGGGTGAAGGGATGCTGCTGACTCTCTATGCCAGGGGGTGGGATCATTTGAAGAGCTTGGAGGGCATCATCATGCTGGGGGACACGAATCATTTGAAGGCTTGTTCTGGTGGTGGACATGGATTGAGACCTCAGTGGTACACTTCCATGTGCTCCTCATGTGGCCTGGGCATTCACACAGCCCCGTGTCTAGATTCCAAGGAAGATGGGAGTGAGGTGGGTGGTGGTGGTAGCAAGGGAGACAGAGACAGAGAGAGACAGAGACAGAGAGAGGGAAAGAGAGAGAGGGAGAGGGAGAGAGACAGAGAGACAGAGAGAGAAGGAGACAGAGAGAGGGAGAGAGTGAGGGAGAGAGTCAGAGACAGAGAGACAGAAAGAGACAGTGAGGAGGAGAGAAAGAGAGTGAGAGAGAAAGAGACAGAGAGAGACAGAGGGAGAGAGAGATGGAGGGAGGGTGAGCTGTGTCCTTGTTACTTCCTAGCGTTAGCAGCCACATAACTTTGTTTTTCTCTCCTCGAGCCCTTGACTGGAAGTGACAAAGTTCTTCCAGGAGCACATGGGACTGCAAATGGTTTAGAAAACACCACCTGCCATTACCTCTAGAGTCGTAGGGCACAGCCGTGACAGGAGAAGCCTTTATTGAATTCTCATGAAGTTCTGGACTCTGAACCTTTTCACCCACATGATTACATGATTTCATTTGAACCCTCCCAACCGCCCTCTGATAGAAATCCCATCATCATTGGTGATTAAAATGAAACCAGAGGAAACCAGGGCACAGACAGGGAAGCAGAGAGAGAAAGTTCTGAGAATAGCTTGACGTGTATGTATGTGTGTGTGTGTGTGTGTGTGTGTGTGTGTGTGTGTGTTGGGTGTGGGGGGTGACATATCTCTGGAGAGGCAGACTTGGTGTTGAATCCAGAAGAGGAGAAAGGAAAGGAAGAGCACAGCCAAGAAGTGTGAAGAAGGGTGGTGAGGAAGAACTCTAGGGCCCACAGTGAGGTCACGTGTCCAGAGATGATGAATCACAACTGCAGCAGGAGTGGGAGGTCTGCAGTCTTAGTCCTTTTGGCCAAATCACACATCCAGTGGTGCTTGGTGTGGGGAAGGAAGGGGCAAGTGTCCTCTGGCTATGGCAATGGGGAGAAATGGGAGTCTGGGGAGAAGACTAGAGGGCTGTGGGGGTGGGTTGAGATCTGCAGAGTTCTCCTGAGTGTCGGGGGAGAATGGCTTTCCTCTTCGGTTCAGGAGGAAGGGAGAGCCGCTAAGGTTGACCTTCCGGCTGAAGTCATCTTTAACTCCAAGGAACACCCAAATCCCCACGCCCCACTCCTCCTTTTCCTGTGTCTTGTGGGGAAGAAGCCCTGTCAAGCTCAGAGTTTCCCACAGAGCCCCCTGAGAGCATGGGAGCAGGGGACTGGTGGGGCATGCTACAGGGACCCCACTTTGGGTTTCCTCTCTCTCTCCTCCTCCACGGGAGATCCCCTTCCTGGGCTCTGAATATATGTGTCCACCCAGGTACCAGTTCCTGTCTCTTGGGGTGTGACCCCTCTGTGTTCTGGGTCTCTTCCTTACTGGGCCCATGGTGCAGGCTGGGCCTGAGCAGAGTCAGCTGGGCCAGCACCCGTGAAGTCAGCATCTGTTACTACGCATCAGGTACCAAAGTGCTGTCAATACCAGGGATATGAATAAGTTCTTCATTCTTTTGCACTTCAGTTTCCTCATCTGTAATATGGGAGCCTTACCCCTTTCCTCACAGGACTGTGGGAGGATTAAGTGTGAGGGTGCACGTAGAGCACTCTGGGAAGTTCTGGGTTCCTAGTAAGAATGTGTAAGAGGTTGTGAATAAACAAAATACAGGGTTGGGAGTTTGAGGCAAATTCCCTACTTCCTAATTATGAGCCCAGGTGGGGTCACGATCCTCCCTGAACCTCCAGGTCCTTATCTGGAAAGTGGAGGAGATCAGCATTGGAATAAGGATCCAATAAGTTTGTGTAGCTGAAGTGGTTGGACGATAATGGCCCCCAATCAACCGGTCTCTGGGGACTCTCTTGGTCCGGGTCCAGGTTAGTGAGAGCTGCTGTCCAGTGGTGAGTGGGGTGGGGGGTGGTAGTGGGAGGAGTTTTGTTGGCATCTGAGGGGTGGTTCTTGCCCTCCTTCTCTGATCCACTCCCAGGTTAAGTGCTTAAGCAATGGAAGGGGTCTTTGGTATTAGTCTATCAATGTTCTTTTCTTCCATGTGGGAACTACTTCTGGGGCTGCCATTAAGAGTTTAACTGTCCTCTCAGCCACAGGGCCTGATCATATGGTTCCAGCCAATCAGGAGCCCTCCCATGCATAGAAACAGTGATTGGTCCAGAACTAGGTATGCCATTCAAAAAGGTCCAATCAGAGTTCATTTCAGGTAAATGCTATGGGGCATTGAGAAAATCCTTTTTTTTTTAAATTTAGAAATATTTTATTATTGAATCACCATGAGATCAAGATGATCAAGAATCAGGGACGCTGTCTTGTTTGCCAAGATGTCAAAAATCAGATGGGCTGGTCACATAATGAGATTTAAAGACGACCACTGGACTAGAGCTGTTACCGACTGAATTCCACGGGATGTCAAAAGACCGCGTGGCCGCCCACCTACCAGATGGTCAGACTTCTTCATGAAGATCATGAACGATCGGTTTGAGGCTCTTCATGTTCCTAGAGCGAACAGACGCCATTGGGCTACACTAGCATGCAACAGGGACAAATGGAAACGTTACTGATGCCCGCTCGAGCAAATCGACGACTAACGGGAAGTTAAGTGATTAAGTGATGAGATACCCTTACAAAACTGTTCATGATTAGGTTTCAGTGATAGAGTGTTCCAAACACTGATCCCTCCACCAATGTATGTTTCCCAGCACCAGTAGCAATGTCCCCAGGTTCCCTCCCATCACCCCTCCAACCAGCCTGACTCTATAGCAAGAACTCTTTCTCTCTTTCTCTCTCTCCCTTTCTCTCTCTCCTTTTGGGCATTGTGGTTTGCAATAGAGATACTAAAAGGTTATCCGGTATATCCCTTTACCTACTTTTTACACTCAGTTCTTGTCCAGCGCGATCATTTCCAGCTATTATTGTCATCCTGGTCCCTGGGGAAAATCTTTTGAATTCTGATGGTTTGTAACAACATACCAGCCTGTCCATCCCTTCATAGGAAAGGAACAAAGCAAGTGAAAGTGAGTAGGAGAGAGGTTTTGAGGACAGGGGCCCTCTGAATCCAGCTGTGCCTGAAGGTGGCATTGTGCTCCCAGATAAGTGAGCCAATCCATGCTCTTTTTCATTTGGGTCCATTTCAATTAGGTCTTGAACAACAGCTCGAAGAATCTGACAAACCTTGAGCCTCCTCTGGTGCCTCTCTCTCCCCGACCACCCATCTAATCTGGTCTTTGGACATCTCCCTGCCTAATGTGTGAGTCTCCAATCCTAACCCTTCACCATCATTTAATCTACCTTTGTCCAGTGCTCACCCAGTGAGGGGGCAGAGGGACAGGAGAAGGAGGCAGTGGAACAGGAGACAGAGAAGGGAGACCCCAGCAGCAACAGTCCCCCGAGTGTATCCAGCTGTGCAGCTAACGCCCTCGCATCCCCTCAGACCCACTCTTGGGCCTCGGTGCTGGCATGCGGTCAGCCTGCTCGGATCAAGATGAACGTGGAGAGGGATGAGTTGATCGTCACAGTTAGGAAGGGGCAGAATCCAACTACAATTTGGCTTCGAGCTCATCACGCAAGCATTCAGACAGGCGAAGGCAAAGGCCTCACTCAAGTGTCAGTTTCACAAGTCAGAAAACCAGAGGCTTTAACAGGGAGGGTCTGGTCCTGAGTCTCGTCTCCCAAGAGGTGGTTTAGGAGACACACACACACACACACACACACACACACACACACACACACACACACGCACGCACGCACTCAGCACCCCCTTATGTGGGCGTGAGGCACAATCACGCCCTGTAATGAACGGTTTTACAAGTATAGTAGCACCACCCACTTCCAAAACCTTTTTTCCCCCTGGAGGCTCTGGCCCGCTCCCCAGAGCCCCCATTTTCCCTCCCAGTCTGGTCCCAGGACCACCACCGTCCTCTGTCTCTGAACAATGCCACTGTTTTCTGGAACTGTGGACTTCTGGCTGTGAGAGGGGCGGGTCACTCCCACTCTGGCCTCCCTACAGTTCTGTTAAGGATTTCCAGTAGAGCCAAAAGTCATTTTTTTTCTTTTTCTTTTTTTTTTTTTCACTTGGAGGCCTCCACCTTCCTCTGTTTCTGGGCCCCACGTTGAAACACTGCATGCTCGTCAACCCATCCCTGGTACAGCCCAACTCTTGGGCCCCTGCTTTCTTTCCACTCCTCACATCTCACGCCCTCTCTGAGGTCCAGTCATAGGTCTATGGGGACCAGCCACGCTCATAGGAGCCAGCATTACCCTTCCTCTGAGCTCTGCCGCTGAGCACCAGCTCTGCCTCAGGCCCCTCCAAGGACAGGGTCCTTAGCCAGGTAGGAAGTTCTGGAGCAAGGCCTGTAGCCTACTGCCTCCTCTCAAGGCACTCGGAGCTGCAGGGCTGTCTCCAGGCTGCTCGCTGTCTTCTTAGAACACTATCTGGCTTCACTCTGTCATTGGAGAATCAGAACCCCCTCACACCCAGGACAGACAGGCAGTTGACGAGTGCCGGCCGCCACCAAGCCAGAGTTTCTGCTGCAAGCTCGCAACCGCTTCGCTCCCTTTTACCTTCGGAATACGAACAATGGAGCCTTGTGTGGGGGCTGTCGCTTCTGCTGGGCCCTTCTGAGTCACCGCATATTTTTATGTGTTCAGTAATATACAGTGTGAGTCATTCTCCAGCTTGGGGGTATTTTGGGACTTGCGCTGTTTTACTTACAACTACAGGGGGAAAAAAAATCAAATATTACAGAGGTGATAAAAAATACAGAAAATTCATATGACCCGACTTAGCATGTGGACGATGCCAGGGCAGGAAGGGAGCCGGGCTATGAAGTCATCGCAAAGGGTCCTTTGGGGACGAAGGTTCAGGCTGAAGAATAAAGCAGGACCCCTTCCTGCCAAGGCCCAAGATAAGGAGGGGAGCGTGAGTGAGGCACCCCTCAGAAGTCTTATGCAAAAGCAGATGATGTGACCCCTTGAGCCAATTCCTGTGGCTCCAGAATTAGGTTCCCCCTTGGGCCTGAATTGGGCCTTCAAGGTTCTCCAGCCTTGAAGTAAATAAATAAATATTTACTTATGTATTCGGGGCTCCTCAGCAGTGATCAGGAGTCACCCCCTGTGGTGCTAGAGCTGAAGGAGGGTGTGCTCAGGTCAAATTTGGGACTTCATGCATGCACCACCCCCTCTGCGGCTCTTCCGTCCCTCTTGTCTTGAGCCTCGGTGCTGCGGGGGTGGGGAAGGAGGCAGGCTGGAGATGCGGGCGCAAAGATTCTGCATCCTGCAATGGGGCCCGACCAGGCTGGCTCTGTGGACCATCTTTCGAGCCTGGAGACCACGTGACTGCTTTGAGGTGGGGAGGCCTGACCCCCAGGCCCCAGGTACCTCAGCAAAATTGCTGGGGACCTATTTACTTCCACCAGGCGGAGAAGCTGAGAGGGTCCTGAGAAGGTGCCATGAGGCCACTCTACATTAGAGATGGATGTCACCACCGTCCCTCCACTCCCGACCCCCCACCTGAATGTCCCGGCTGCTCCATGCTGCCCCTTTGTCCCGCTGACCCTGCACGTGACGTCATTTCTCCACCCCGGTCCCCTGGGCCTCAGTCTCCCCCTCTGTCACCGCTGACGGGAAAGCCTGATCCAGTGGGACGCTGGCCTCTCCGATGCGTGTCTGTTTACCGGGCTCTGGGTCACTGGAGTGGGACCCCTGCTCTCCTCCCAGCACGAGTCTGCAGGGGCTGGGGGCGGCCCCACAGCAGCAGGCGTGGCCCAGGTACCCGCGTTAATTGCATTCCGAGCACATGTCTACCTCTCGGAGCTGCGGGGCCTGTCTCTTTCTATTAGTTTAACAAGCCCTGGTATTAATGAGATTGCTCTATAATTGAACCTTTTCACGGGTCCCTCGGTAATGAAATTATGCTAATTTGCATTCAGCACCACCAGGCATCCATCACGCGGGATCAGCTCGAGCCCGGCCGGTGAGGCGGCGTGAATGCGCCGCTAATTATCACCGAAATGAACAAACCCAGCAGTATTATTATTTCATCTTCGGCCCCTTCCCTGCCTCCCTCTCCCTCAACCCCCCCCCCCCCCCCGCCCCATCCATATTTTTGTCTCTTGCCATGTGACTGCCAGCCGCGCAGGGGGAGCGCGGGAGGCTACGGCTGCTCCACTGTGTGGCAGCATGGACCAGGGAACCGCGCGCGGCTGCTCGGGATGCTGCGGGGCTGGGATGCTGCGGGGCTGGGATGCTGTGGGCCCGGGATGCTGCGGGGCGCCGCGTGCGCCTGCGCAGCGCAGCACGTGTGCTGGGGCTCTGATCTTGCCAACAGCTGCCGGGAGCGGGAGGCTGGGGGGAACCCGGGGGTGTGTTTGGGCTGTCTAGATGCCAGCCTGTGCCCGTCTGGGCGGGGCTGTCTGCCGTGGGGGAGCCGTGTGTCTGCGAGTCTGTGACACCCACCCGAGAAGGGGGCCTGACTCTACACAAATGAGTGGGTGTCGTAGCGAGCGTCATCAGTTGGGGCTGGGGTCTGTGTGCGGGGTTCGTGGTGATGGACACAGTCTGGGCGAGTCCACGTGTCTGTCTGTAGGCGGGTGTTTGGGGAACCTGATGTGAGTGGCTGTGAGTGGGTGACTCCCAGGGGTGTGCAATGTATGGGCTTGAGTTTTGGCCACGAATCTTCCCGCTCTCCCTTTCCATCCAGCCTCTTCCTACCCCAGCACTCCTAAAGGCTAAAGACAAAGAGACTGGCCAGGAGAGCTGCAAAGGGCTGAAGACCTGAATTTGATCTAAGCACAAAGACCTCATTTGCTTCCTTCCAGCTCTAGCACCATCAGGTGTGGCCCCTGATCACTACTGAGGAGTCCCCAATAAATAATAACAAGTCACCCATGTTAAAGGGGGACTACAGAGCCTGTTTGAGGAAACTCAAGGCATCTTCCTGGGCTTTGGGGTGAACCAGAATAGCTGGGACTGATTCTCTGCCACACTTGCTGGATGGGGGTTGAGGAGGAACTTCAGTTGGCTGAAGGAAAATATTGTTGATCCTTAAGCCACCTCAGGGTTAGAGGAAGCAACCCGCAAGGTCAAATACTCATGAGTAATTTTGGGTTCGCTCCAAATATTCCCAACAGTAGTCTTCTGTCACAGGAAGCCCTCCTGATATCCTAAATGGCCGATTAACATATTTTGCATGCTCTCTATATTATATACTTAGGATAGAGTACCCTAGGAGAAAAGCAATGTTATTAAGAATCTCCTAAGAGAAAACATTTACTGAATTGTCCTTGAAAATACCACACATTTACATGGTTTAAAAGAAAATCCACATAGAAGTGGACAGTGCAACTTGCCCCTGGGCTCTCCAAGGCCAGCTAAAGTTTGACCTTCCTCGCTAGCCTGGCATAGTGCAGTGCAATGTTGGTTTCCATGGGAAGTATTTGTTTCGTGCTGTCTTCACAGTGGGTGTCTGGCCGTAGGAGACTGGGAAAACTGGAGCCTAGGACCCTCCCCTGCCTGCCTCCTAGGGCAGAGGTGGAGCTCCTAATGAGAATGTATTCCAGCTGTGCCAACCATCTGCCCATCTGTGGGCTGAGACTCTGGCTTCTTGCAGACCCAGTTATCAGCTCTGCAGTAGGGGTGGAGGCATGGTGAGATTTCTAAAATCCTGTCTAGAGGTGGGAGGCCCTGACTCTAAGAAATTGACAGTTTCCCATACTGCCAATTGCTGTGAAATATTTTTGTGGATTTTTACCTAACTTGCCTACTGACAAATAACCCGTGGTTACAAATGACAAGTGATTGTAGTTCCAAAACATCAAACCATGAGAATATCAAGTGAGTGACTCAAGCGATCTCTTGCTGAATGTAGTTCACTGTTTAACTATTTCCTTGGTGTTTTTCTGCTACTAGCAAGAAAGTGGCTATCTGCACGCACCCTTTGAAATCGAATGTGTATAATTCAGGTCTTTAATCAATTTCTTAAGTGTAGACAACCAGCAGAATAATAAGTCAGCTCTGGCTTTGTGAGTTTTGCTGATTTCTGTGGTGCCAATGCTCCCACTTTGGCAAATTTTAGTTTTCCAGTATGGTGTCACTGAATTTGGAGTTCAGTGGTGAAGATAGGTTCAGTAGCATTGTAACTAGAAAGATCCAATTGGTGTATGTAACTTCAATAGCTCAAATAATAGTAAAATAATCAGATGAATTTTTGCATATTATTCATCATAATGACTTAATTATAACCTAATTGCTGTTTTAATATGATTTAATTATAAGTTACATAACATTATTCTAAATACTGTCTAGCAAGTTTTTGGGAAAACTTTTTGCTGAAGTTTTTTTTTGAAAACTTAGCAATTTAACTCTTGAAAGCTGGTGTGATCCATCTTCGTCACAGGGAATGTATGTTTGGCCAGCTATATTTTAATTCCTCACTCTAAAGCAGTCATTGGTATAACTGGTACTGATTAGCATTCATTAGTACTTGTATTATTACCACTGCTATGCTACTTCTTGCCCACCTTTAGATAATTACACTGGAATATGTTGGTTTAGTCACAAGTTTTTCATTTATGCAACAGAATTTATAATTTGTTAGTTCTAAGTCTGAATGAAATCTGTAAAACTGCTTTGTGGGTGCTGTATGTTCTAGAAAGTGGTTAGAAACTGATTTATCAAGGAAAGAGTAGTAATCAGTAGCATAGTGGGTAGGGCGTTTGCCTTGCACGTGGCTGACCCGGGTTCGATTCCCAGCATCCCATATGGTCCCCTGAGCACCGCCAGGGGTAATTCCTGAGTAGGGAGCCAGGAGTGACCCCTGTGCATCGCCGGTTATGATCCCCCCACAAAAAAGAGTAGGATTCAGTACAGTTTGCACCCCTAAAGATTTCTTGTGTGTGTGTGTGTGTTTTGCGTGTGTGTGTGTGTGTGTGTGTGTGTGTGTGTAACAAATACAGAGAATTTCAAACACTGGAATGCATAAATCTTGTTTTATTTAGTTGTCATTTTGTTTTGTTTTAGGAACACACCCATCTGTGCTTGGGGCTTATTACTGGCTCTGTGTACAGGGATCACTCCTGGCAGGGCTCGGGGGACTGCATGGGGTTCTGAGGATAGGACTGGAGTCCATCACTTACAAGGCAAATGCCTTAACCCTAGCACTATCTCTTCAGTCATAATTATTATTTTTAATTGGTAAGTCAAGCAGCATATTTCACAATAATAACAAAAAGAAACAAAGATACTTATATTAAAAATGAATTATTTCCATACCATAAGTATTAGTAAAAAACAAAGAACATATTTCAGTCAAAATAGCATGGTAATAGAAATGTAAAGAAGTGGATGTTAGAGTGTCTGAGTGTCACTGTGACATATTTATAATTTTATGTAACTGTATTTACAATCTAGTGCACACTTCACAAATATCCTAGCATTATATTTAACAATATGTTTATGTGGGCTTGAGACATAGTGCAGTGGGTGAAGAGTTTGCCTTGCATGTGGCTTGCATTCGAACTCCGGCACCCATCGGCCTTCCAAGAATGATCCCTGAGCAAAGTCAGGAGTAAGCCATGAGCACCACTGAGAAGTGACCCCAAAACAAAACAAAACAAAAACCAATTTGCTTATATGTAAGTATACGCCTCTCAGTCACATTTACACATATATACATATTTGCATAAACAGAAAATATTTTAGCTCCCATGAGACAGAAACATTTATCAGAGGGCTGATATTATTCTGATTGTGATATAGGTTATTTCCATTTTCAGTCTCCATCACTGACCAAATGGCAGCCATCATTTGAGAAAAAACACCGCTGACTTCTCATGTTAGAACACAGGCTGAAGCTACCCCTCAAACAGAGATATGGAAGGATGACTGATTTGAACCACTTCTTGTAGTGCTTCTGGGTTACTCCTGGGATAGCACTCTGCAGTCTACCCCAAAGGTGTTTGAGTATCTGGTTAATACAGGGAACTCAACCAAGGTCTCCTGTATGCAAAGCAAGTACGTTAGTTCTTTAAACCATCTCTCTGGTCTAGAAGCATAACATCGTATAACAGGCCTCTCAATATTCCTCTCAAAGCTGGTTAGATAAAGCACATATATTCAATTCTTGTTTGTCTGAGAATGTTTTGATCCCTTTATCAAATCTGAATGAGAGCCTAGCCGGGTACAGGACTCTATCTATATATGGCTTTCTTTATTCGGTCCTTTGGGTGGATCATTATTCCATCTTTTTGCCTGTTGTAGGGTTTCACGGAAGAGGTCTGCTGTGAATTTTCTTTTGCCCTTGGATTTAGATGTTTTGTCTCTCTCTTATCACTTGAATCTCTCTCTCTTTGGTTCTTGCCACTTTGGTTACAATGTGTCTTGTCGGGGTTCTGTTTGAGTTTATTTTGTTTGGCATTCTATGGGCCTCCTGAATCTGGGCAGACGTTTTCGTTCTCTGACTAGGATAATTCTCTGCTACTACCTATTTCACTATCATTTCTCTTTCCCTTTTTTTTTTCTCTTTCCCTTTTACTTCTGGTATCTCCATGATCAGAAATTATTCCTCTTGCTATTGTCCACTAAATATTTTTTTATTTTCTTTCTAGGGCTGGAGCGATAGCACAGCGGTAGGGCGTTCGCCTTACAAGCGGCCAACATGGCTGACCCGAGTTCGATTCCTCCGCCCCTCTCGGGAGCCCGGCAAGCTACCGAGAGTATCTCGCCCGCACGGCAGAGCCTGGCAAGCTCCCCGTGATGTATTCGATATGCCAGACACAGTAACAACAAAGTCTTTAATGGAGACGTTACTGGGCCCGCTCAAGCAAATCGATGATCAACGGAAGGGCCTTTACCTTTTAGATTTTCTAATATCTTTGTTGAGGATATCTCCTGTTTTGACTCTAGGAACTCTGATTTGGTTTTTGACTTCCTCAATTCTGCTCCTGTAAGTCACTACTGTATTCCATAGCTCCTTCAATTCTAGTTGAAGTCATTCTTTAATGCTCTGCATCAATTTTGCTTTGAGCTGAACCTCTCATCCAACCTTTTCTTCACTTCAACTACAATTGCAGAGACTATTCTGAGGTTATCCTTGGGCTTTGATAAACTTTAGGACTTAACTGGACTTCTGTTTCCTTCATTTTATCATTATTCCTAATGTTTTGTGGGTGCTAGGGGTGGAATATCAAATTCCAGATGATTTCAGTAGTGATCAGTATGCTGTTCACTACATCAGGTTACTATTTATGCCTTTGTTAATTGCTGGCCATCACCAATGCCTTGTGAGGAATTTTCAACAGAGATGGCAAGAGTGAAAGTAAATTGCAAATTCTACTGGTGTTGGTGTTCTCTTTCTGTGTGTGTGTGTTGTGAGGGAGGCAATTTAGTGGAGTCTGGGTCTACAGTGTCCCATGTAGGTTCACAGCAGGAGGGTCAAGTGTGTGTGTGTGTAAGTGGGGGTGGTAGGTGGAGAATAACAGGTATGTTCAGATCAACCTTACCTGGAGAACCAGCGAGCAATTGGAGGATCTGGGGATGTCCATCTGATGAATTTTGAAAGTTATGTAACTGTCAATGTCGCATTTGAAACAAAGGATATTTTCATCATCTCAGAATTGTGTGTGTGTGTGTGTGTGTGTGTGTGTGTGGTGCACATGCATGTGTGCGTTATGGGGGTTCCTTACACTGTGTGCTTCTATGTCAAGACTGTTCATTGTGTTCTGGGTGGGGGGAGGGCACTTCCAGCCGTGTACCAAGGATCAAAGTCCTCCTCAGTTGACCCTCTTCTTCCCCATCATAGGCAACCAGTTCTAATTTATTTCAACATAGATTTGTTTAGCCTATTTTTGAACTTAATCGAAATTAAACCACACATATAGTTTGTGTGTGTGTGTGTGTGTGTGTGTGTGTGTGTGTGTGTGTGTAACTGGTTTCCTCTGCCCAATATTATGCCTTGATATTCATCCATACATAGCAATGATAGTTTACTGATTTTACTTACTGAGTATCCTATTAAATGTTTATAAGTTATTTAAACAGTTAAAATGGTTTCTAGTATGGGGATCTTATGATTATAACTTGTACAGACATTCTTATATGCATATTTTGAAGCAGACATCTTTACATCTAGATTGGGAAAGTAATTCTAGCCATGGAGTTTATTGGTCACAGATAGGTGTCTTTGTTTCAAAAATTTATCTAGAATGTTTGCATCAACTTGGACTTATACCACAATTATGAGACTTCTATTTGGTCTACAATTTTGCCAGTATAGACATGAGTGGCTTGACAATACTTTAGTCAATGATAGATAATAGCATATGTTTTAGTGGTCTTTCTCTCACACACACATATGTGAGCATATATATGTGGCAAGTAAGTTATATATAGCAAATAGGTTATAACACCATCTTGGTTTGTATTAATTATGCTCTAGGATGGTCACATAACAATGGAACTGCCTAAAAACCTATCTCACCCTTGTTAAGCGATGCATGACTTTATTTGCTCTTGTATTTAACTTTATACATTATGATAGTGTGTGGTGTAATTTTATTGTGATTTTAATTTGAATGTGAATGTCAATGACATTGAGCTTTGTATGAATAAGCTTTGTATGAATAATGTCTAATAATAAATAATGTCTAATAATAATGTCTAATAAATGTCTAATTCATATAAAGAATTAAACATCTTTATATGAATAAGCTTTGTATGCTTATTCATATATGTTCCTTTGTGAAGTGTCCTTTGAAATTTTTATCCATTTGTTTATGAGATTTTTGTGTTTTGTTTTTGAGTTTTAGGAGGTCTTTATATATCGTGGTGCTAGTCCTGCAACATGTATGGTTTACAGTTCATGATTTGCCTATTAATATCCTTAATGATACATTTTTATATTCAAACTTGATAAATTCACATTCTACTTCTAATGGTGTTTTTGGAAGGGTACTTAGGATTTTTTTAAATATGAAACAATGTAATCTGTAAATAAGCTCCTTTTTTTCTTCCAACTCTTTTCCTTTACTCTAGCATACTAACTAGGATCTTTACTCTGATGGTAAGTAGAAATGCTTGACAAGATTATTTGCTTAGGCTTTCATATCAAGGAGGAATTATTCAGTATTTAATCATTAAGTATGATTCTTGTTGTAGAGATTTTAATTTTGTTTTACTTTTACTTTCTCTTCATTAGAGGACATTACCTTCATTTGTAATTTGTTGCAAGCTTTTGAATAGGTGTTATATTTTGTCAAATGCTTTTATGAGTCAATTAAAATGATTCTATGGGTTTTCTCCTTTTTTTGTTAATGTGGTAAATTGCATTCTGTGCTTTTCAAATAGCAAATTAATATTACACACTGAAATATGTCCCACTTTGTTATGAAGTATCCTTTGCCAAATATTACTGAATTTTAATTATGAATATTTTGATTACCATTCCAGTAATTATGTGTAACAGAGTGCACATATTTTCCAATTTCTCTTATCAGAATTAGACATCTGAGTCTTTTGTATTTTACATTTTTATGGTGGTAAAATGCATATAGCATAAAGTTTATTCTTTTAACCATTTTATTTATTTGTTTTGGGGCCATGTTCAGTGATGCTCAAAGGGTTAGTCTTGACTCTACTCTCAGGAATCACTCCTAGTAGTGCTCAGGAGACCAGATAGGATGCTAGGGATCGACTCCAGGTCAGCTGTGTGCAAGCCACACAGTATTTGCCTTAGTTGCTGCACTATCTCTTATTCTAACCATTTTAAAGTATACAATTTATTGTTGTTAATGCATACACAATGTTACACCACCATTATCACTATCTAGTTCCAGAACATTTTCATCAACCCCCATAAGAAAAGCCCACATCAATTAAGCAACTGCTTCCCATACCTCCCATCCTGTCCAACCAGTAATCTATTTTCTGTTTCTATGCATTTTTCTATCATAGACATTTTATACAAATGAATTATGCAATATATAAATCTTTCATGCTTTTTCTTCTCTCACTTAGCGTACTGTTCTTAAAGCTCATCTCTATTGTATGGTGTATTTCTTTTTATGGCAGAATACTATCCCGTTGTATGATTTATTTTATTTTGTTTGTTCAGTTATTAGTTTATATAGACATTTGGTTAAGTTTACCTTTTAGCTACCATGAACAGTAGTGCAATGAACTCTTGCTATGAGCATTTGTGTACAAGCTTTATTCTGAACACCAAGTACCCAGGAATGTGATTACTGGATATGGTGATTCTATACTGAACTTGAAATACTGTTAAAATTCTTTCCAAAGTTGTATCACTTTACTTTTCTACCAGAAATGTACAAGGACTCTTAAGTCTCTCCCTCCTCACCTTCATTTATTTTCTAGTTTTAAAGAATTTATAGCCAAGCTAATGGGTCTAAAGTAGCATTTTATCGGGATTTTGATTTGTATTTCCCTTATGACAAATGATATGTTCTCTTAATTCATGTACTGTCTAGTAATTTGTATATAATATTAAAAATATGGATTTTGAATGAATGTGTAGCCGCTCTTGTTGGGTATAATGTTTCCTATATGACTATTAGACGTAGTTTCGTTTTTAATAGTTTCATTCAAATCCTTTATTGATTGGTCAGCTTGTCCATACATCATTAAAAACTGGATATTGACGTTTCCAGCTATTATTATTATTAGTGTTTACTGTATCTTTAATTCCACCCATTTCCCTTCACATATGTTGAGACTGTTTTATTAAGTTTGTGTAGGCATATCCTTATAATTGGATTGTGTAATCTTTGGTTATTGTGTTGTAAAGAACAGATGCTGGCAATAAGACCTCTGTGAGATACATGATTTGTAAATATTTTCTTCCATTTTATAGATTTTTCCTATCTTTTTGATGGTGTTTTCAAGTACATAACAATTCTAATTTGATGAATTTCGACGTGTCCTTTTCTCCCCTTTTGTTACTTATTTTTACCTAATGCCGCTCAACCCAAACTTAAGACAACCTAGTGCTATATTTTCTTCTAAAAAATTTACTGTTTTATCTCTCATTTAAATATTTGCTTCATTTTGAGTCTATTTTTTGTATGATATGAGGCAATGGTTTCATGTTATTCTTTTGCAGGGGTATATGTGGTCACTCCAGCTCCAGATGGAGAAAATGATTGAAAGTTTATGTTGTCTGAAAATTGTTTAGTCACCTCAGCTTTATTTTCATTTTTATTTGCTTGTGTATGCTTTTCCATCTTTCACTTTTCACTTTCCATCTTTTCACTTTTAACCTATTTGTGTTTTATATATACAAAACATTAATCTTTTGTATGCAGCATAAAGTTAAAAATCATGTTTTCTTAGTTGATTCTGCCAATTTTTTAATTGTAGGATTTAATTCATTCACATTTAGAGTTATTGAATAAGAAAGGATTAACTTCTACCAACTTGTTATTTTATTTCTGTATGTTATATTTCTTTTCTATTTCCCAGTTCCTTTATTGCCTTCTTTTGTGTTTCATTGTATTTTAATCTACTGTTTTGATTCCTTTCTCATTTACTTTTCTTTCTTGCATTATTCTAATGTTTCTTTTTTGGTGGGTGAGGGGGCTTGGGGCCACACCTGGCTGTGCTGAGGGATTACTCTTAGGTTTGTACTCAGGTATCACTGCTGGTGGTGCTCAGGGGACCATACGTGATGCAGGGGATCAAACCAGGGTGAGCCACATTCAGGGAAAGTCTCTCACCTGCTAGACTAGCTGTTACTATCTCCCTGGCTCCTCTTTCTTTCGTTTTGCATCATACCTAGCAGTGCTCAGGGGAAATTTATGGCTATGATCATTGGGGATTCACCTCTGGAGGTACTCAGGGGACAATGTGGTGTTGGGAGCAAATGCACTCAGCCCTTTGAGTTATGTCTCTGACTCCCATTTACTTTTCTTAGTGCTTATCTTGGGGACCAAAATTAGCAACCTCATTTGGGAGGTGGGAGGCACACCTGGATAGGATCTGCTCAGGAGTAACCCTTGACAGTGCTTGATGGACCGTTTGTGATGCTGGGGATTTCAAACCAGGGTTTCCGTAGCTGCAAGGCAAGTACCTTTCTTATTTCCAGTATTATCTCTTGAACTCTTGGGCTCCAACAACTTAATATTTTAACAACCTATCTTAAAGAAATATCAAGCTAATGTTAATCTTATTCAAATAGCTCTACCGAGTCTCTTCTTATTATTATTGCAAAAAATCATTTCTTAGGGCTGAAGCAATAGTGTAACAGGTGGAGTGCTCGCCTTGCACACGGCTGTCCCGGGTTCAATCCCCGGCATCCCCTAAGCTCTCCAGGAGTCAGTCATCTCTGAGTGGAGAGCCAGGAGTAAGCCCTGAGCACCACTGGGTGTGTTCCCAAAACAAAACAAAGGAAAATATCTTTATACATTAATATATTTATAGTTATTGTTTTATACAGCCATCTTTTAAATAGTCTAGAAAGGGGAAAATAAAATAAAATCAGGAGTTCCAAACCAGAAATCATTCATTAGTGTCATGACATAGAGTTTTAGATTTCCCTCTTACCTTTCCCTTTATTTTTCAGTTGTTTTATAAGGCCTGGAGTTGCTGTCTGCTGTCCTTTTGTTTCAACCAGAAGTTCTTCCCTTCTCCTTCCTAGAGTGTGTCGCCTAGTTACAAACTCTGTCAACTTATGTTACTTGAGAATATCTTAATTTCATCTTTGTTTTTGAAAGGTAGTTTTGGGCAGGTATAAAAATCAAAATTCTTGTTCGATAGCTTTTTAAAAAGCCCCCGGTTTAAAAACAAAGTCTTATCCTATTGCCATTATTTGGACTCCATTATTTCTCACAGAAATCTGCCAATCATATTGAATACTTCTTGCACAGGAAAAGTGACTTCTTTCTTACTGCTTTCAAGTTTCTTTTTTTGTTTTGTTTTTTGACAGTTTTTCTATGTCTTGGTGAATTTTTTAGAGTTATTCTAGTTGGAGTTCATTGAGATTCCAGGATATGTAGATTCCATGGTTTTTATTGAATATGGAAAAAATGAGCCCTTTATTTCTTCAAGTTCTCTTTTTCCTCTCTTTCTGAAATTTCCATTATGGCTATGTTGGTGTGGTTGATGGTGTCCACAGATCTCTTAGTCTCTATTTTTTCATTCTTTTTGGCTTTTTTTTACAGTTGGCTCGTCTTCAGATACCCACTTGCTGTTCTACTTATGTCATGTTGAACTCCTCTAGTAAAATCTTCCTTTCAGTTATTATTAAAATTGACTTCTGAATTTATTTGTTTTCTTGACAATAATTTTAGTCTTTTAATAGATAGTGTCACTTATTGAAACATAGTTCTCCTTGTTCCTACTAGTTATTTTTCCATGGTTTCCCTTAGGTCTTTGAACATATTTAAGATTGTTGATTAAAAGTCTTTGTCTAGGAAGTCCATACTTGTGGTTCCTCAATGAGAGTGTCTATAAGTTTCTGCTTGTATATGAGCCAGTCGGTCATTCTTATTTCCTTACATGCCTTTGGTGTATATTTTTTGTTGTTGAAAATTGAAAATAACATTTTTCAGAATTAAAACATGGAACCCTAGAAACCAGATTCTCTCCCTTTCCTGTGTATATTGTTGTTTGTTGTAGATTGTCGTTGTTTGGTGGCTTTCTAAACTATTTTGGTAAATATTGTCTTCTTAGTCCTATGTGGTCTCTAAAATCTGTGCTGTATTATCTTAGAAGTCAGATAGTAATTTGAGAGTGAGTTCCTTGAATGCCTGGAACAGAATATAAGACAACCCAATTTCCCCATGTCCTCCAATAATCCACACCTCTCCTTATAATCACCAATTGACTCTGTGTTGGAACACTTCTTTAATGATTAGAATCACCATTCACAAACTCTGCCATCCTTTTATTTTATGCTTTTATGGCTCCGAAATGCAAGCATCTACAAAAGTTTAGAGTCTTATTAGGTTTTTATCCTTCTTATAATTTTCTGACATGCAACCAACTCTGGGCATGTTGTGTAGACTTCTATATTCCCTAATATATGCAAGAACTATTTGAAGTTCTTCTTTCTCATCTCCCCCAAATTTTTGCTTCCCGTGCATTTTTTTTGATTTGCCACGATTCCTGTCTACGATCCTATGTATGTTTGCTTTTATGTATTTTTGAGAAAGTTTTGAGTTAAACAAAAGCCAGACTTTGAAACGATTCACATTAAAAACAATTCTTTAAAAGCAAGGTCTCTCTTACCTTCCTGGCACCAGAAAGCTGTCAGAAAAGGGACTAGTACTCATGTGGCTTTTGCAGAATTGGAGAGAGGGCACTCCAGGGAGAAAGTAAATCTGTCACAATGTTCTCATATCAGAATTCATCAGTTATTATTTTTTTTCATAACTTTGTGTTGCTTTGCTTGTTTTAAGTCTGAGTAGATCCAGAGTTCTGAGAAAGTTGATTCTGGCAGTTTTTGGCAGCTTAATTGTTGTTTTAGTGGAGGATGGAATTTTAGAATTCCTCACTGCCATTTTCTGTGACGTCACTCCTCCTGTGTCTGGTGTTGATATTAGGATAATCTTGGTTTTGTAAACATGCTGGAAGAATTTCCTCTACCAGTATATTCCAGGCCGTTTTTGTGCAAGACTAAAATTATTTTTCCCCTAATTTGCGTACATTTTATCTGGACCTATAGTTTTCTTTGTGAAAGGTTTTTGGTAATGAATTTGTTTAATAGGTAAAAGGCAACTCAGATTCTATATCATCTTATGTCCATTTTGATAGATGTCTTTGAAAGCACCTTTTGCATTCTATCTAGTTGTTGAATTTATATTCACCATAGTTATGCTTATTACGCTTTTAATGTCTATAGGATTTGTAGTGATATTTTCTTTCCAGTATGGTATTGGCAGTTTTTGTTTTACATAACTATTTTTCTTAATTATTTTCCCAGTTGTGTTATGCATATATTCAAATGTTTCCAACTTTTGAATTTGCTGTTACCTATGTCTTTTTAATTTTAATGATATTTTTTGGTTCTTATTTCTCACACCTTCTGTGGGCTGAGTTTCCCCTTGTCTTTCTAGCTCCTCAGGGTTGGATATTAGAGCATTGATTTTTAAATCTTGCACAATTTTTAAATAATATAAACCTTTAAAGTTGTAAATCTACCTCTAAGTATTGCTTTGATTATAATTCCCAGATTTTAGTACTTGGTCTTTTTATTATCATCGTTTTGAAATAATTTCTAAGCTTTTGTATGATTACTACTCTCATCTATTTGTTATTCAGAAGTTTGTTGTGCTATTTCCAAACATTCTGGAATTTTTTAAGGTATGCTGTCACTGATTTTTACATTAATTTCATTGTCTTCAAAGATTTTTTTTCTGTAAAACTTTGATCTCTTGGAACTTATTGGACTTATTTTCTGGTTATGTATGTGGGCTATTTGTAGTTATGTATCATATTTAGTTATTGGATATAATGTTTTTATAATTTTATCTAATCAAGTTAGTTAATATAATTTTGCCTGATTTTGTTTTGTTTTGGTTTGGTTTGGGGACACACCTGGCAATGAGCAGAGCTTACTTCTGGCCCTGATCTTTCTCAGGGATTACTCCTGGAAGGCTCAGGGGACCATATAGGGTGCTGGAGATGCAACCCAGGTCAGCCTTGTGCAAGGGAAGTGCCTTACCTACTGTATGGTTTCTCTTGTACCTCGTCTTTTTTTTTTTATTAATAATGAGAGTGGCTTTATGGTAAATGACTTTGACTGTGGGTTTGTGGATTCTTCTGTTTCTCCAGCCTATTACAGCCTATTGTCAGCAGCCTAAACAATGTTCCAAAACTTTCTTTTGGTGGTACATGTCTATTGATGATGAATTTTCTAAGATTTTTCTTATCTTAAATATTTTTATTCAGGCTGCTGCAATTGTGCAGAAGCTAGGGTGCTTGCTTTTCATGTGGTGACCCCGGTTTGATCCCCAGCATCCCATATGGATCTCCAAACACTGACAGGAGAAATTTCTGAGTACAGAGCCAGGAGGAATTCCTGAGCACCACTGAATGTGGCCCTAAAGCCAAAAAAATTTTTTTTCTTATTTTGTCTTCATTTGGGCTGGAGCAATAGCAATTATGATTCAAGCTTTCTTTGAAAACAAGCTGTTTAATTAAAAATTGTAAATCTATTTTAAAACATGCATTAAGTAAGGGCTGGAGTAATAGCACAGCGATAGGGTGTTTGCCTTGCACGCAGCCAGCCCAGCCGAGCCGGGTTGGATTCCTCTGCCCCTCTTGGAGAACCTGGCAAGCTACCGAGAGTATTGCACCCGCACGAGAAAGCCTGGCAAGCTACCCGTGACGTATTCAATATGCCAAACACAGTAACAAGTCTCAGAAATGGAGACATTACTGGGCCTGCTTGAGCAAATCAATGAACAATGGGAGGACAGTGACAGTGACAGTCCTCATTCGAGAAATTTATTTCTGTTAGATATACAATTTTGGATACTTTCTTTTTCCCTGACAGAATCTTAAGTTCATTTATTTTTGTTCTTACATCATGTTTTCTGACGTGATTACTTATCCATGAATCATTATTATTGATTTGCATGTCTTGTATCTTTTTTCTGACTACTGTGTGTGTATGTGTATGTGTGTATGGGTGCCAGGGACTGAACCCAGGGCCTTTGTTCTATTGCTGAGTCCACAGACCCAATGATTATTGTTTGATTTGCTTCTAATAATTTTATCTCTTTGGAGCTTTGAGCCAATACCTCTCATCAAATTTTGGAAATAGTACTTTAAAGAGTATTAACACATAGTATTTGTTAGTATATATATATAGTACTTAATATTATATTACAATATTATTGTATATTATAACATATACAATATAATTGTAAATAACTATATAATAAATATACTTGCTTATAGTCATAAATATATTATTATAGTAATACTATAGTTAATATAGTTCCACATTTGCTTGGACCTCATTACAATTTTTTGTCTTTTTCCCATCTTGTTCTTAAAATTGGGAGGTTTGGGGGCCCAGGAGGTGGCTCAGTATCTGATCCCTGCTGTCGTCATCTGCATCAGGTAAATCTACTCCTTGTACCCAGCAGTTATGCTGGCTAGAATCTGCAAGGTCACACAGGTGATTTCCAGCAGGTACTGCAGTTAGAAAGATATGTGAGCACTGTGGCCAGGAGTGACCCTGGCAGGCATTATGCCAGACAGTGGACAAGCATTATAACTAGAGCCTGACTACCAGAGAGCACACCGGGAACGTGTTCAATCACCACCAGCTGATGTGTGACCCCTGGCAAGTGCCACAGTTAAATCTGTGAGCACTGCGACCAATTATGTACATGTGTCTTTGGTACCAACAAGAAGAGAAAATGGGGAGTTTTTACTGACCTGCCTTCAAATTAACTTGCTTTCTTCTGTGTCCTGTAACCTAATGTTAATGTCATCTTGAAAATATTTCACTTCAGTGACAGTCCTTCTCAACTTTAAAATTCCATTTGATTACGATCTTCTGTGGTATGGATTTATGTCCCCTCTTATTGTTTTGCTTTGTTTATTATGAATGTATTTTCCTCTTTTTTTTTTTTTGGTTAGTTTTGGTGTTTGGGTTACACCCGGAGGTGCTGGAGGTAGGGTCTGCTCCTGGCAGGACTCAGGGGCTGTCTGTGATGTTATTCAGACATTCACATAGTACTAGGGATTGAACATAGGGCTCCCACACTCAAAACATGCTCTCCAGCCCTTTGAACTATCTTCCCAACCACCTTTAAGTTCTTTACTATATTAAAATTTAGGAAAGAAATACTTTCAGAGTCCTTGGTTATTAATCCAATTTTGGGACATACCAGGGTTGGTTTCTCTGGCCTTCTTTTCCTTGGATTTTGGATCGCCATTGAATTGTTTATGTGGGACTCTCTATTATATTCTGATGTAACGGATTGAGCTGACTAATTTGGGTTTGGGTTTTGTTCTGGAAGGCAGTTACATTACTGGTGGATTCGTTTTCTGAGAGTTTGTTTAAGTTTCATTCATAGACTTAGAACAAAGTTTCTACAGGGCGTTCCTTTTCTGCTCTTTTATTGTCAATTTTATTCATTGAAATCTAATTTTATATAATATTGTCTATTTTAATTAGATATGATAAAATTATTTTAATGATATTGTTCTTCTCACCGGAATCAAGAGTTATTATTAGGCCACTTTACTCAATATGAGGCAGGATTATTGCCGCTCTGCCTGCTTGCATTGTGGGCCTCAGAACACAGGCATCAGAATCCCACTGTGTGACCTTGTTCTCAATGACCATCTTCTTGAGCAATGGATTTTCTCACCAACTCTCCTGGGAGAAACATTGGATTTAAGCATGACAGCAGAAAGAACCCATTTTGGGGACATTGAATGCTGGTGGGTCCTCTCTCTCTCTCTCTCTCTCTCTCTCTCTCTTTCTCTCTGTGTGTGTCTGTGTGCATATGTCCCATTTAACCGCTTAATCGCCAGTAAAAAGGGGCTTCCTGCCAGTTCCTATATTGTGTTATGCTATTATACTTTTTATTCTGCAGCGCTGGGTCCAGCATACAGAAGGGTGGGTTTGAACATCACTTGGCAGAGAGGAAGGACCTAAGCAGTCCTGGGTTCTTGTTGCAGACACTCCTGGCTCTAAAGTGAGCCCAGGAGAAAGAACCGAGAGGTCCTTTGGGAGCCACCACAAGCCATACTTTCATTTTATTTTATTTTATTTCATTCATGCTTTTATTTTATTTTTATAAAGTAGTTCACAATATTTGATTACATTTCATATTAGAATACCAATCCCACCATTACACCTTCCCAGCACCATAATTTGGATGTTTCCAGCCCCAACCCCCAATCCCTGCAACCCAAGGCAGCACTGAAATAATTTATTTTGTGTTGATGGTTAGGAACAAACCGCTGAAAAATCATGCTTTCATTTTGAAAAATGGGGAAACTAAGACTAAACTAAACTAAGAGAGGAGAAGCCCTTGCTCTTGGTTGGGCAGAATCGTAGACTCTTTGGGTGCTCAGGGATGAGCCTCGAGAACTGGATTTCCCCAATGTGGCTTCCTTCATTTTGGGAACACCTGGGGAAATTAAAGTCCTGGCACCCCCACCAGTAAAATCAAAAGCCTGGGAGCCGGAGCAAGCCATCAACAGTTCTGAAATCTCTGCAGAGATTTCGCCAGGGGTCAAGTTTGAGAACAAGCTTCAAGAGCATCGCCAGGCCCTGGGAGAACAAAGGTTTGGCAGAGGCATCGGAGAAGGCGTGCCAGGGTGGCACGGGGCAGGGGCTGTGCACCCAATTATTTGCCTGTATCACAGCTGCCTGTGTGTGTCTCTGATTTATTGCTTCCCCTACAGAATGTCACTTGGAGGAAAGTCTCCACGGCTCTTCTCTGTGTCAACCCTCCAGCCTGGCACAAGGGAAGGATGCTGCCTGCCCAACTTTGCAGTGAGGACTGCTGTCCCATCTCCAGATCCCAACCCCAGTGCCCCGCCTCCCTGCCCTCCAATCCATCTCCGTATCAATGGTCCTGCACCCCGCAGTTGTCCTCCCAGCCCCCCACATATTTCCTCTTATGCCCGCAAGCGGAGGCGCTCTTCTGTGGACCAAATTCTTTGTTTGGGGTTGTGCAGATTAATCAACGGTGGCTGGTGTTCAGGGGGGCACTGGGGCTATAGAGATTATGTAGGAGGCTGTGAGTTAAGGGGGGGGGGAGAGCAACTGACATGGAATTAGCCTTCATTTTAAGTCTCGATGCAGCAATTATGAGTTCTGAATAGCAGTGGTTGTTATTGAGGATGGTCGCCTAAGCAGTGCACATAATTATTATAATTACTGTGTACCTAATGATGCCTAATAAGGAGCAACATCACACAGAGGCGCGGTGGCGGCTCAGCCTGGTGGTCTGGGCTCCCGAGGGGAAGTGGGTTGGGCTCTGATGCCTGCACGGGGCTATGTTTCAGGGAGCCAGGCTGCCTGTCTACCTGGGACCTGGGGCCACAGAGTGGGCAGGAAGAGAAAGCGCCCAGGAAGAATCTGCTGGCTGCAGTTCAGCGGAAACGCGATGCTCGTGGAAGGCGCTGCGCTGGCGTTGTCCTTCCTCTGCCACAATCTAGGGGCTGACCTGCTCCAGGCCTTGTAGGGAGCACTGCAAGGGAGCACTACACTCTAGGTCTTGTAAGGAGGCCAGAACAGTTGGCACTCTCACTTGGCATGTGTATAGATCACATTCTCACTAACTTTTAGAGGAGGTTTCTGCTGCCCCAAGAGATCTTTTTCATCCTCTCACAACCACGCACAGATGAAGAAATTGGGTCTCCATGGCCATGCCAATGCCACACAGCTGCCTCTGATTAAGCACTCTCCTTTTGTGTGTTTTGTTATCATCATATCTGGTGATGCCCAGGGATTACTGCTGGCTCTGCACTTAGGAATTACTCCTGGTGGTGCTTGGGGGGACCTTATTGGATGCCGGGGATCAAACTCATTGGGCTATGTACAAAGCAGAGCCTTACCCACTGTCCTGTCTCTCTGACCCCTGATTAAACACTTTGATATCAGCTTGCCTGATCCCACCATGATCCCACCGGATCAATAGTGTTATCATTACTATAAATATAAATGTATTCCTATGCTATAGATAATAATAATAATAATAATAATAATAATAATAATATAGTGAGAAAACAGGAAGGTAAAGCACTTGTCCAAGTTTAGAGAGCTAATTTATGGCAGAGTCAAAATTTGAACCCAGGTGATCCAGTTCCAGCTGCTGGTTCCCTAATGAGTGCTTGGTAACTCACTAGTATACACTAGTCAAATATTTATGCAAGTTACACCCTAGCTGGGAAGGACCCAACAAAGGCAGAGAAGCGAATTAATGAACAATGACAACATATTATCAATAGCAAGATGACAGGCTAAGATGACGAACAGGAAGAGTCTCAGAATTGCAGTACATTGTAGGGAGGAAGACAGTGAGGACCTCAGGAATTGGGGATACATTTCAACAGGTCAGCATTTCAGGGTGCTGCCTTTCACGCAGCCAACCCGGATTCAATCTCAGCATCTCATATGGTACCCTGAGCCCTGCCAGGAGTACAGAACACAGAACCACGAGTAAGTCCTGAGCACTGCCAGGTGTAGCCCCTAAATCAAACCAAATCAAAACAGAATTCAGATCCCCCAAGCTCCTGTTGCTACATCTGTAACCACCTACTTGTTGTCCTGGGGCCAATCCCCTGATTTCTCCCAGACTCAGTATGTGTCCTGGTCTCACAGCCAGCCATAGCCCTGAGTTGGTAGGAGGGAGCTTCTCATCAGGGAGGAGAATCAAGCCCTAACCCTAACATACAGGGGGCATCTGTAGAAGGAGCCAAGGCAGCTATCATCATCTTGTTAATTCTGGTCTAATTCCTACCTTTAGTACCAGGGACCCCTCCCCGCCTCGCCTTGCACCCCAGCTCTGGCCCTACCCTGCTTCCCTTTCTCTCCTCAGTCTCTGTTCAGTGCTGCTGGGCCGGGGACCTGGCTGCCCAGTTAATGGGGTATTGTCCCTGCCCTGCGGGAACAAGGCAAGCTCAGCTGGCCTTAGTCACAGGTCAATTGCTTCATACAAATCCACAGGGAGTGGCAGACGCTCTGACAAGGGGTGGGGTGTGGGGGGACTGGGGTGAGGTGGGGGGCGGGGTAGGGGGCCCTGCAGGCTCAGAGGCTTCAATGGCTGGAAGCTGCAAAATTTAGTGGAGCAGCCAGTCCCAGAGGTGATTGTCCCTGTCCTGTCAGAGCCTAAATTGCCGGTTCCTGAGTGCTCCCGCTTGCTTGGAAGAACTGGTTTCTCCCCAAATCAGGCTTTCTCTCCCCACTCTAAGTCCTCTAGGGACGCTTCCCCTCCAGAACTGGCCTGTGCATGGGCGAGGGTGGAGAACAGCAGCCCTGGTCTCCCTCCTCCCCAGACACCAGGCCCACACCCCCTCCTGCAATTGACAAGGACAGTGACACTTGCTCTTGGGGGGGACAGCTCTCCTCCCACTGCCCTGGAGGCCACACTTGCAGCTGGCTGACTTTTTTTCTTCTTCTTCTTCTTCTTTGAATAAATCCTAGTAGCCAGCTGGAAGCATTCTTGGACCAGACTGCCCAAGGGTATGGGAAAGGGATGGATGGGATGTGGCCAAGAGCATCTCCCCACAGGGCAGAGGAGGTGAGCCCTGTGGGGGGGGGGCAGCTGTGGGAATGCCCCGGCAGCACTGCCCAGGGCTGATCCGGGTTCCTGGAGGAGGTGGCAAGTGGAAGTGGGAAGTGGGCTGGACCAGGGAGCGAGCAGGTGGTGGAGAACGCTTGTACCAATGAGGCATGGAGTGAATATTGGTGTGGACACAGGCTGGGGGCTAGTGAGGCAAAGGATGAGAAATGATAATAGGACAAGAGTCAACTTTTTGTTGAGGTAACATATGTGTATGAGTTTCAGGGCACAGTATCTTCACGTCCACCCCCAATTTGCCAATATTTTCCTTTCAGTGTCCCCACAACCCTGGTCCCCCTCTTCTACCCTTGGTGACGACAATTCTGTCAACAGAGTTTTCAGGTCTGCAAGTGGAGACAAGTACAGGGTTTGTTAGCACCCGGCATTGTGTTTTACTTCGCTTTGATTCTTTGCATTTTACATATGAGTGAGATCGACTAATAATTTAGTCTTTCTTCTTCTGGCTTTTGACACTTAAAATGAGTATTTTCTAGTTCCATGCACAATGAGTATTTTCTAGTTCCATGCACATTGTAGCAAAATGCAAGGTTTCTCTCTTGTCTTCTCATACCTGAGTTTACATATATATTATATTTTATATTATAACAATGCAATTTCACAGTTGTTCATAACACAATTGTCTCAAGCATTCAATGTTCCAAGACCAATCCCACTGCCTGTGTGACCTTCCCTCCACCAATGTCTCCAGTTTCCCATTGATCAGCCCTCCCCGCCCCTCTCCCACTGCAGTTAGTATTCACAAAGTTACTTCATATTGCCTGTTACAACAAAATGATAAATGGAATTATAAAAAAATCAATAAAAGTCAATTTGTGATAATTATTATATCTCACAATGGTGTTACTAAAGTCATTGAAGATTTACTGAGCTGGTGGATACTAGCTGCGCCTTCTGTGTTATTATTTTCAGTCACTGAGCTTCGCGAGCATCTACACAACCTTCCCGTCAAATTTGCTGTGCTACTACTGGGCTGTCAGTACTGTGAGATTTGGATTCATCTGTGTACTTCAGGAGCTTGATGTCTTGGCGGCTTGACGAGGTTCAGTTGTGGAGCTGTGCTGTTTCTATGCTGGAAGATACAAGATATTCAGGGAGACTGCTGGGCTGGGCCTTTAGGCAAGAGGGGAGACTGTCAGCCCCCATTCCAGGAAGAAACCAGTGTTTCCAGCCTGGACTGTTCTACATGGGTCTATTCAGTGGCTTGACATTCATTTACTGGGCACTCGGGCTGTTTCCATATCTTGGCTATCATAAATAGTCCTGCAATATACTTAAGTGTACATATATATTTTCAACATTAATATGTTTGTGAATGAGTCCAGTTGTAATTACTGGTTTTGGCATATCGAATACACAATGGATAGCTTGCCAGGCTCTTTCGTGTGGGCGGAATACTCTTGGCAGCTTGCCAGTGTTTCCGAGAGGGATAGAGGCTTTTGGGGCGACCTCTAATCGCCCTCGTAGGTGTTACCATATTTGAACCCTATCAAATATGTATGGCAATTCCGGAAGATGGGTATTTAGTGTCTTATGATGAGTCGTGCAGCCATGCAAGTCCGGAAAGCGTCCTGGAGTGTGGCGGCGGCTGGGTAGTGGAGTTCTGCCAGTGGGGTATTTATCTGGTCCCGGTAGGGGTAGGGTGGGTCTTCTGTGTGCAATCCGATCCCTGGGTCTCTAGTGGTTGGTAGGAGCAGACAGGATAACCAGCAGGACCGTACTACTGTTCAAGAAGGGAGACATCCATGCCATTGGCAACTATCACCCGATCTGCCTATTGTCTGTCATCTACAAGTTGTTCACTCGAGTCATCCTAAATAGGATTGGCAGAACACTAGATGAAGGACAACCATGCGAGCAAGCCGGGTTCCGCAAAGGATTCAGCACCATCAACCATATCCACACGATAACCAAGCTCATTGAGGTTTCTCGGGAGTTCAAGATGCCGCTCTGTTTAACATTCATTGATTTAAAGAAGGCCTTTGATTCTGTTGAGACGGAAGCGGTCATTGAAGCCCTAGCCAATCAGGGCATTCAAGCCCAATACATCAAGATCCTCCATGAGCTGTATTGCGGATTCACTACCAGGATCTCACCATTCTACAAAGAAGTAATCATTGATGTCAAGAGAGGGATTCGGCAGGGTGATACCATTTCACCGAAACTCTTCAGTGCCACCCTCGAGAACATCATGCGACGACTGGAATGGGAAGGAATGGGAGTGAAGATAGATGGCCAGCAACTACACCACCTCCGCTTTGCTGATGACATTGTTTTAATAACACCAAACATCAGCCAAGCAGCACAAATGCTGGCCGACTTTGACCGTGAGTGTGGAAAGGTAGGACTACAGCTGAATCTTACGAAGACAATGTTTATGAGAAACAGCCTCGTTCCTGATGACCCTTTCGCTCTCAACGGAACGACTATCTCCGAATGCAACAGCTATGTGTACCTAGAAGTCAACATGACAAATGACCTGGCACCTGAGCTGCGCAGGAGAAAGAGCGCGGCTTGGAACGCCTTCAAGAACATCAAAGAAATAGCTAAGAGGACGAAGAACCTCTGGCTCTGGGCACATCTCTTTGATTCCACTGTTCTTCCTGCATTAACATATGCCTCAGAGACCTGGGCCCTACGTAAATAGGATGAGAATGCTATTCGGGTCTCCCAAAGAGGAATTGAAAGAGCTATGCTTGGAATATCACGTTTCACTTAAATGAGAGAAAGAATCCGGAGTTCCAACATCCGTCGACGATCAAGAATCAGGGACACTGTCTCGTTTGGCAAGGTGTCAAAAATCAGGTGGGCTGGTCACGTAATGAGATTTAAAGATGACCGCTGGACTAGAGCTGTTACCGACTGGATCCCACGGGATGTCAAAAGACCGCGTGGCCGCCCACCTACCAGATGGTCAGACTTATTCATCAAGATCATGAATGATCGGTTTGAGGCTCTTCATGTTCCCAGAGCGAACAGATGCCATTGGGCTACACTGGCATGTGACAGGGACGAATGGAGATGTTACTGGCACCCGCTCGAGCAAATCAACGACTAACAGGAAGTTAAGTGATAAGTGATTAAGTGATAATATGTTTGTGTTCCTTAGCTAGATAACATGAAGTAGACATGCTGGGTTATATAGCAATTCTATTTTTAATTTTCTGAGATGTTTCCATATAGTTTTTCATAGTTTAAACTCGTTTACACTCCCACCAAGAGTGAAATAAGGTTCTGTTTCCTTAGCATCCCTGTCAGCACTTGTTGTTTCTATTTTTCTAATTATTATTAATTTTTTAAAAATATGAGCCATTCTTACTGGAGTGAGGTGCTATCTCACTGTCACTTTGATTTGCATTTGCCTGATAATTAATGATGAGATGATGAGCAGTTCTCAATGTGCCTGTTAGTCATCTGTATGTTTTATTTTGGAGAAGTGCCTGTTTAGCACCTCTCCCTTTTATAAATGTTTTTTTTTTCCTGTTGTGAATTTTGTGAATGTTTTCTATATCGTAGCTACTAACCCTTTGTCATATGCGGAGAGAATATTTTCTCTGATCAATAGAATGTCATTTTATTTTAACAATAGTTTTATTTCACAGTGAAGATGCAAGGGACTGGAAAGACAGTGCAATAAGTCTGGCAGGTTTGATCCTTGGCATCCCATATGGTCCCCTGAACCCTGCCAGGAGTAAGCTCTGAGCACCACAGGGTGTGGTCAAAAAGACACATTTTAGTTTGATGTAGTCCCATTCACTCATTTTTGCTTTGGTTTTTCCTTGCCAACAGAATCAAATCACTGAAGATTCTTTGAAGTCAACATCATGGAGAGTTCTGCCTATGTTTTCTTTGTCTATTTTATGGATATGAGTCTAACTCATGGCTGCTTCTCCCGGAAGGGGGCATAAAATGAGGGCCCCACAACCATGCTACCGGACTCTGCCCCAGGCTGTTTTCATTTGGGATGCTCCAGAGGGGGGCGGATGAGAACCCTCCCTGCCCCAAGGTACCCAGCCCCAGCAGCTGACCTCCACAACCCAACTGCCGCCATGCGCCAGGTCACTTTCTACACACTCGGGCTGGGCCTCATGCATGAGTGAAGTCCCACAGAACCCAGGTAATGTAGAACTTTGTGACCTTGGATTCTGAGCTCAATGGGACCTGGGAGCAGAGATTCCCTGCCTGTTTCCTCCAGTATCTAGCAACCCAGGGGTCACACCCATAAGCCAGATAATCTCCTCATTGGCCACCCTCCAGAACTCACAGCTGCTTCTCCCAGAAGGGAGCAAAAAAAAAAATGAGGCCCCCATAATCATGCCACTGGACTCTGCACCAGGTTGTTTTCACTCGGTGCCCCAGAAGGGGGTGGGTGAGATTGCTCCCCTCCCCAAGGGACCTAACCCTGGCAGCCAACCTCCACAACCCAACTGCCGCCATGCTTCAGGCCATTTTCCACATGCTTGGGCTGAGCATCATATATGAGTGAGCATGACACATCATAAGATACTCCCTACCCATTTTCTATAATTACTATATCATATTTGATAGGGTTTAGACAGTAGGCAACAAAATCATAGAGGGATATATATATATATATATATGTGTGTATATATATATATATATATTTTTTTTTTTTTTCCTGGCACAGACCTGCCAGCTGCTCAACAGCCTCTGGGTGCACTCAATTAACTTCAAGGAGATCAACCTGAGGCTGTAGATGTCCCAGTTGCTGCCCAGAGATGAAGGCAGGTGCGTGTTTGTCAGTGTGCAGATCATTACAACAAGCCAGCCAACCAACAACCTGTAAAAGTGATTAGAGTTCGCCCCAAAAGCCTCCGAGCCTCTTGGAGAGCTCAGCAGGCTATTGAGAGTATCCTGCCCACATTGCAGAGCCTGGTAAACTACCCATGGCATAATCGATATGCCAAAAACAGTAACAATAACGGGTCTCATTCCCCATTATGGCAGCATTGGGAAGGATGAGCAAGGAGAGGCTGCTAAAATATCAGAGCTGGGACGAATGGAGATGTTATTGGTGCCCACTTGAGCAAATTGATGAACAATGGGACGACAGTGACAATGATACTGTGAGTCCAACATTGGGGCATTTAATCCAGTTTGAGTTAATTTTTTGTGATTAGAGTTGTCCAATTTCATTCTTTTTCATATGGCTACCCAGTTTTCCTGGGACATTTGTGGAGGAGGCTTTTCTTTCTGCACTTTGTTACTGGTTTCTTTGTAATACTTTAGTTTTCCATAAACCTGGGGGGTTGTTCTGGGTTTTCAATTCTGGTCTGTTAGTTTGGGTGTTTGCTTTTAATCCATGCTACCATGACTATTATTGCTTTGTAGTGTAAAGTTGGTGACCAGAAGTTAGTCCTATACTAAGTTCCTCCCAATTTGGGGAGCTTTGTTGCCTTTCTCTTTGACTTTCTAATAAACTTTTCTACTTAAATAAAGGAAAAGTTGGTGACCACTTGGTTCCTATGTCCTTAGGATTTCTTTGGCTTTTGAAAAACTTTGTGGTTTTATATACATCTTAGTAACATTTGTTCTAAGACCTTGAACAATATCACTGGAATTTCAATAATTCAATTTCATTGAATCTATATAGTGTTTTGAGTGGGATGATCATTTAAGCAATGTTGATTCTTCTAATCCATGGCCATAAAATATTTTTTTCATTCCCCTATGTCCTCTTATATTTCTTTTAACAGTGAATTATGGTTTTTGATGTATGGTCTTTCAACTCCTTTTTTGAATTCTAGGTTCTTCATTTTAAAAATTTATCTTTCTCTTAATTTTCTTCTTGCATGTAGAAATGACACAGGTTTTTTGTTTTGGGAATATACCTGGAGTAATGTTTCTTGAACGAACCAGACAATGGCAGGAATCAAACTCAGACCTCCCATAAAGCGTGTCCTCATTCAATTGAGTTCTCTCGGAAACAGATTTAACATACTGATTTTGTACCCTGTCACTTTATTATATAAGTTAATTATTTCTAAGAGCTTTTTGGTGGAGTTGTTTGGGGTTTTCTGTAGTATTGTGTCATTTATAAATGTTGATAGTTTAATTTCTTTTCCAATTTGAGTATCTTTAATTTCTTTTTCTTGCTTGATTGCTATGGATAGGACTTCCAGTAATAAGCTGAATATAGTGGTGAGAGTGGATATTCTTGCCTTCTGCTTAGTCTTAGGAGAAATATTTGATTTTTTTTCATTGAGAATGATGTTAGTTGTAAATAGTCTTTCTGTATTGAAAGACTAGTAATGCTGGTCTGTAATTTTCTTTTGTAGTGATGCCCCTGTCATCTTTTGGGATTAGGATATTGTTGGCCCCATAGAAACTGGATGAAGTCCAGTTTCTTCAATTTTCTAAAGGTACTTGGGTCCCTTTCACTAATTGGTTTTTGACTACTGGCCATGTGTCAGCTGTTTCATAAGTACTTGCATCATCTCATTTAGTCCTCAAAAATCCCTCAGTAGATTTGATTATTGTTCTCCTTTCACAGGTGAGGAAACCGAAGCTCAGATGCCCTGGGTTTTGCTAAGACCATACAGCCTATAAAAGGAGTGTATACTTCATGCCCGGAGCTTTTTGCCATCTGTTTTCTCTCTGTTTTTCGTTTTCTTTTGTTTTCAGTTTGGGGCCATGCCTGACTGTGCTCAGGGCTTATTTCTCTGGCTCTGTGCTTAAGGGGTCATTCCTGATGGCGCTCAGGGGGTTGTATGTGATGCTGGGGATTGAACCTGAGTCAGACACATTCATGGCTCCAGCCCTGCCCATTGTATGATCTCTCTGTCTCCTCAAATGGGCTTTTCTCTGGTCCCAACCATACCATCAAGCAAATGCAGAAAGATTTTACAAATCCTTAATTGTGGAACTAGGCTAATGCACCAAGTGAATGAATAAATGTGACGTGACCCATTCAGGCAGAAATCACTGTCCCACCCGACTCCAGCCTCCACCTACCACCCCTGTCTCTTTGGGAACTCAGCTTTTGAGGTGTCCTATGACTCTTTTGTGTTGGCTCTTGCTTGAGAATTTTCTGAAAGAAGATGGTCACCCTTTCTCCTGAGTCTGGGTTGATTTGAAGACGAGAGTGAGAAGTAGTTAGACATTAAGAACTTCCAAGTGATCTTAGTCCCAGGGGCAGCTTCTGAGGGGGATCGTGATCTAGTTCCCACACGAGCTGCTGCAGGCTGCAGGCTGTGAGGGGGATCATGATCTAGTTGCCACACGAGCTGCTGCAGGCTGTCAGGCTATGGAGTCCGAGAGAACATGACCACGTCCTTCCTACAACTCTCATGTCTGGTTGAGCTCTGTCCCCAGTCCTAGCACTGACTCCGCGGGACACTCTTCAATACGAAGCAGTGATAATGGTTTGAGGATACAAGGTGTAAACGGGCATGCCTATTTTCTCCTAATTTATGCAGCCACTCAGGAGCAAGTGATTTCAGCCTATGAATATTACTCTTTCACTGCCTCACCTGGAGACTTCAGCCTGGTGCTTCTCTGGTGTCTCTGGGGAACACTCTGATTTCAATTCCATTTGATTCAAATCCTGAGAACGTGTCTCGCCAGGATCCCAGCCTGCAGCTCTACTTTTGCTCAAGTCTGGGAAGGGGACCTCATTGGGTGACAGATTCTGCTGCAGACCTCCTCTGGGGACCAGGCTTCCTCACAGAAGCCACATGAGGTTTTTCATCCGGGATCTTTCTCGGCAGTATTGTGCATCTGTTGGCAGCTCAGATCTTGGCCCCATTTATCCTCATTTTTCCTCTCTGCAAAACTGAAATTATTATTGTTATATCTCAGGCATGCAGCATTCACTGACAATGTTTTTCAACTTTCAGCTTGGCCACCTCTTAATGTATTTTACTATGGCTGCATATGGTACCACATGTATATAGCACCGTAGCACTGTCGTCCCATTGTTCATTTATTTGCTCTAGTGGGCACTAGTAACATATCCATTGTGAGATTTGTTGTTACTGTTTTTGGCATATTGAATATGTCACAGGGAGCTTGCCAGGCTCTGCTATGTGGGCGGTATACTCTCAGTAGCTTGCCGTGCTCTCCGAGAGGAATGGAAGAATCAAACCCAGGTTGGCCGGTTGCAAGGCAAATGCCCTACCCGCTGTGCTATTGCTCCAGCAGTATATATCATTAGTTATTGGTTATTAATTTATTTGGGTTTGGGATCATGTCCAGTAATCATCAGGGGTTATTCCTGCCTCTATGCTCAGGAGTAATCCCTGGCAGTGCTCAGGAATTCTAACAGCCCTTGGCCACGTGCAAGGCAAACACCTCACTTTCTGTACTATCTCTTTGGCCAAATTATTTATCTGTAAAATAATTCTATTAACTCTTAAATAATTCATTTATTTGGTTAATCTTTCTTTAAATTGATCCATGTTAACAAAGATCTTGATCTATTTCCAAGGGACATTTTTACATTGCTTCCTTTTGAGGAAAATTGATGGCACTTGTCGCAAATGGAAAGCAGTAAGAGAAACCAAAGAAGATCACACACTAGCCACTCATCTGTGCCCCAGATGAAGTTCTCCTGATTAAGAGCCATGCCAGGCTTCCTGCAATTTCTGAAGAACAAGGCTGTGAAGCACTGAGCAGATATGACATGTGGTAACTACTCAATAAATGATCAACACTTTGAAGAAATTGAAGCCAAAAGGTGGGACCAAGTTCTTGAGAACATCTCTCCATGTCAGTTGAGAAGAACAACTTTTTTCCTTCAAGAAAATTCATTTTCTTGCTTCAAGAAAATGCCCTCATTACTCTTCTCTGGGCATTAGTTAGACAATAACTCATGTTGGCAAATGACAGAAATCTCCTCATGTTCCTTTGTTCCTTCCACTGCGACATGCAGTGTTTTTCTTGCCCTATCAGTTGGGTCTGGTCAGTGACTGCTTTGGCCAGTGTGGTAGGAGAGGTGGCCAGTAAGGCCTAAGGTTAGAAGTGACTTGCCCAGAGGCCCTGCATCATCCACTCTCTAAGTTCTTGTACCATAACCCTGATCTTGCACAGGTCTTGGGAACTGTACATTCCCCAGCGTATGCAGATCCAACCAGCATGTGACAGAGCTTCCAGCTTGTTCATGGCTGAGTATTGATACTTTCTTAATGATTAAAAAAAAATTCTGAAATCCTATTACTGCATCTGAGCAAAGTCAGGTCAGCATCCAGCAGAATGCAAGACTGGGCCAATGTGGCACCGGCAGCACCTTTTGGGGGTAGCCAGAAACCTGCCTACCCCCCTCCCCCCCGGCAGCCAGCCAGGAGACCAACAAGATCAGACTTAGCTGGCTCCCCAGCACTAGGCCTGGCCTGTGGGGGGCGGGGGGTGATATCTGAGCCAAAGTGAGCAACCAAGAGCTTCTGTGTGGAAGTGGTTTGCTGTGGAGCAATAGCTGATGCTCCTGTTTTGTCAGACGGTTGGGGAATTCAGGCCTTGCCAGTGCTGCTGTTGTTTCATTATATTATTTATATTGTAGCTATTAAAACATTTTGTTATCCTGGGCTCATTTACTGAGAATCAGAGCCTCCCTCCAATCCCCTGGTTTTTTTTTTTTTTTTTTTTTGCTTTGGGACCACACCCAGCGGTGCTCAGGGCTCACTACTGGCTTTGTGTTCAATGAACATTCCTGGAGATGCTCAGGGGACAATATGGGGTCCCGGAGGTCAGTTACCTGCAAATCAAATGCCCTACCATGCCATAACTATTGCTCCAGCACATGAAAGCACTTTTTGACATAGGACACCACGTTAGCAGCAGGGAGAAAAGCTGGATTAAAGCAATCCTTTAAAAATCCTGGCCACTTGTCTGTTCAGGACAGGAAACAGAACATTCAGGGACTTGAAAATTTGGCGGTTTCTGTTGTTTTCCCCAGCATCTTTGATGGGACTGGGGTGGTGGGGGATGGTGGTGGACAGACTGAAGTTCTCTTGGAAAGTCCAGTGGGCGCTTGTCACTACCAGAAGCCTGCCCTCAGGCCTGAGTGGACACATTCTGGACTTACCCACTCCTTGACTTGGAGAGAAACTCCTCAACTCAGTTGTGTAGTTTATTCCCTTGTTAAGGGCAAGAACCCACCAGTAGGGAAATTTTTTCTTTAACAGGCATGACATTCTTCTTAATTCCTTTTCCGTCCCTTTTGATTCCATTCTGCTCTCATTGTGTGTGTGTGTGTGTGTGTGTGTGTGTGTGTAAATGTGCTTGCATGTATATTTTGAAAAAGGAACAAAGAGCATATTTGGAAAATTAAAATCCTTTTGGACCAGAGAGATAATATAGCAGGCAAGGTCCTTGCTTTGCAGGAAACTGACCTGGCTTCTACTCCTGGCACTGCATATGGACTCTTGAGCACTATCAGGTGTGGGCTTACTCCTGAGCACAGAGCTAGGAGTAAGTCCTTAGCACTACCTGGTATGATCTATCTGTCCAATCTTTTCCCTACCAAAAAATAAATGTAGAAATTCAGCTGAAAGTTGGCCTGGGGATCTTTTAAATTCTTAGTCAGTCTAAGGGAATGAAAGGAAGTAGTGGAAACAGCAGAGGGGAGACAGGGGACACCTTTCCTTGGGGTGCCCTTCTCTGCTCACATTAGCTTCAGTCTTTATAGCAGTACCCTAAGGTGGGTCTTTGGGTCAGCCTCACTCCTCAGAGCGAAGAAACCAAGTGTTGGGGAAATTAGGTGACTGGTTCAAGATTCCCCCAGTCTGAGAGGCAAAAAGGTTCATTCTCAAATCCTCATGCTTGTTTCCTACTGTGTTGGGGCCAGATGGCAAGGGAGGGGGGTGGGCACATGGTGGCAGGACAGGGGTTGGCATTAACCAGGATGCTGCTTCTATTCACTGGGCATAGGCTGTTTCCAAATCAAGACTTAGATTTCCTAGCTCAGAGTCTTCCTGTTCCCCAGCAGTTTAGCATCAATTAGCCATGGTGTGTTCCCTCACATCCAGCCCATCAGCATCTCCCTGGTCTGAGCCTCTCAGCACCCCTAAAGCTCCCTGTGAGTCCAAGGAACAGCCTAAATTCCTTTCTGTGGTCTGTAGGACTCCTGCAGATGGGTGGTGGGGGACTTGTGCATGTCTGGCCTGGTTTTCTTTTCATTTTTTTTTTTTTTTGCTTTTTGGGTCACACCCGATGACAAATAGGGGTTACTCCTGACTCTGCACTCAGGAATGACTCCTGGTGGTGCTCAGGGGACCATATTGGATGCTGGGAATCAAACCTGGGTTGGCCGCGTGCAAGGCAAACGCCCTATCTGCTGTGCCATCGCTCCAGCCCCTTTTCTTTTCATTTTTAAATAACACATGCATTGAAGTGATCCTTATGCTGTGCTGAAACAATATTAATAGGTAATATAACCGTCTACACATATAATTTAAATAGGATCATCTAAATGACATAATATCCATACTATACTCAGGAGGAGAATTTAAATGAAACAAAAACATCATAAACTAACAGTTCTCGTGGTATAAAAATATTGCAACCCAACTTCCCTGCTAGCCACAGAGAAGGCACCAGAGCCAGCATCCACTCCACCATCCCCCCCCCCCCCCCCCAACATACACACATCACCCTAGAGGTAGCCACCAGGGTGACTAACTGCTGGTGAAGCTCTCAACAGCAGAGCATCACCTCCGTGGAACTGGTGTCTGAGCAGCTGTCCCAGAAAGGTTAACGCTTAACAAAACTGTGCAGAAAACAAACTCCCCTGTGTTAAATTGGAATGCAAGCTAGATTCTTGGTTTAGAATATTCTAAGGTTTTCACTTGCTGTAATATTCGGTGGAGAGGATCTGGGTTGGTGGTTGCTCCCCACCGGATGCTGTGACCACCCCGTACTGTTTCTGATGTAAGAGTATCCTTAAACTGTGTTATCTGCCTTGTTGCTCCCAACTGCCTTCTCTCCCGCTCCCCTGCTCTGCACTCCAGCTTCCCAAATGGGGAGGAGGGCCGTTGGGGAGGACTCCTCCCGTCTGGGACCGTAGCTAGTGCAAATGTCCTGAGGTGAGAGGCTGTTCAGTTTGGATCCCCATATAGGAAGGAGGTCAGTGTGACCAGAGCAGTGGGGGGGAGGGATGGTAGAGAAATAAAAGACCAAAGCAATGGTCACCCAAAGGCCCAAATGTACAACTTCGAGGATATGAAAAGGATCAACTTTAGAAATCCAAATAAGGGATATCTTTCGAAATACCAGACATCTGGGCAAACAGGGCCTGAATCTCCCACCCCCCTTCACCGCCACACTCCTCCAGTGCAACCAAGAGCCAGGCTTGTGCCCTGTGGAGGACGCATTTGCTCTCCAATGCTCCATAAGCCTCACCCTGTCCCTATGGCCTCACATGCCCACTCACTCTATGCATGTCCTTGGTCTCCCGAAGATGCACTTGTGACTCCTTAAAGGGACAGTGCTGGCATGTGGGGCCCTGTGGGGCTGGAGGGAGAAAGCCACTTCCCAGCTCCAGAGAGTAAGACCCTCCCCACTCTGGGAGGCCCTGGGTGAGGGCTCCTGCCCCTGCTCTGCGCAGTCCCTCCCAGCCACCCCCTGCACAGGCTTCTCAGCAGGGGAGCTGAGGGTGGGGGGGGCACCCGTAGGGATGCCGCAGGGAAATAGGGAAAATATTTTCCTAGGGAAAGCCAACACTTCTATTTGTTTTAGTTGCTTAAATTATATGTGTTATTTATTTTTTAAGTGGTCTGTCATTATTGGTGAATGGGGAAGGCACCCGGCCTCACAATGCAACCAAAATTTTAGATATTGCTATGTGGTTATTAACAGATGAGCTTTTCATCTTTGCAAAATGGGCTGCGATGGGAAACCCTGGGGGGCCGAGTTCCTCATGATTGGGTAATCATAGCCCAGGAGGAAGGGGTGGCTGGAGTCTTGGGAAGCGGGAGGGATGTGGGGAGGGCGGTAGCTTTTTCAGAGCCGCTCATTCGTGACTCCCCCCCGCCACTCATTGGCATCCTCATTCAAAAATATGTCTTTGGCCCCGGCCGTGCACTTTTGGATAGGTAGAGCGCCATGAAAATCATTGAAATACTAAAGACATTATACAGTTGGCTCCAGGCACTCATCTGAGGGTTGCAGATAGGCGAACCCATTTGCTCATTTTCACCGCCTCGTAGTAAGTATATCCCCATCTTAGAAACCTGGAAACTGAGGCCCTGAGAGGGCCCAGAGATTTGAAACTCTACTGTTAAGACCTAGCAGCAGGAAGAAGGCTGCTTCTGTCTGGCACCTGGTGGTAGGCTCACCGCCCTGAACAATGCAGTCTAGATGCAGCCACGCCCACCACTGTGGTCCCAGGCAGGGAGGAGCGACAGGCTCCTGGGGGAGGATGGGTGTGGGCACGCATGCTTGGTGCCAGTGGAGTGAACCTGAGAGGGTGGGCCCTGAGGGGCCGAAGGCACAGAGACAAGGACTTCTCTGCAAGTTGCCTCCAGGGAGAGGTCTCTCCTCCTCAAGGGCCGCCCCAGCTGGCCCCTAGTCATCTCTCAGCCTCCCCCCCCCCCCCCCACCCACCCTCAGCCTCGCTAGACAAGACAGTGAGCGCCACTCCACTGCTGCTGAAATCACTTGTTATTTTCCCCCTTCCCACCCGGGCTCTCCCCTGAGACCCAGGTGTTAATGAAATCAAACAAAATGAAAATGGGTAAATTATTGCAAAGCTATGAACACTCGCAGGGCCACGCCTCACTAGTTTCCAATACCACCTCATTCGGGAGGCTGCGGAGAAGCCGAAGCAATTCTGTCCCATGGGCGAGAGGGTTGGAAGGGAGGGACAAAAGAGACAAGATATTGCAATCAGGAGGTCACTGACCCAGGCTTTTGTATAATTATAGAATTTCATTTCGGGCCAACTGGACTGGCGGCCGGGCTTGTTGGCAAATTAGTGGCGAAAAATAAAGCAATTTTTAGCATCCTCGAAAGAGTTGCCGCTCTGATGGGGAGTTGGGGTGGGAGGGGGTGTGGGATTGGGGGAAGGGGTGGGTGGAGAAGGGGGATCTGCACTGGAAAGCAGTCTCTGTCTAGTTGGGGCTCACCAGCAAATGCAGCTTAATTGGGACCCCGGGAGAATGTGGGCAAGTGACAGGCTTGGAGAGGTGCCCAAGATCTTGGGGAATCAAAGAATCTCCACTGAGCTGGGGATTGTGCCCCGGTCCCCCTCCCAGCTGTCCTGCTCCTAGGGTGAGTGTCTCCCAACCAAGGGTGATTTTCTTCTCCCCTCAACAGTGTCCAGGCGAGGCTGACTTTGCCTTTTCCTGTTGTGACCCTCTATTTTAGAGATGTACTGAGTGCGGGTACCAGTGAGTCTCCGCCCCCCACTCACTGCCCCCCTCCCCGGAGCCCAGATGAAGGCTCACGCCAGAGCCAGCAGGGCCTGGCTGGCCACCATACTTTCCAGCCATGCTGAGGACACTGGTTGTTGGTCCAAGCAAACAGTTTTGGTACTGAACCTTAGCTTCTCACCCTAAGCACATGGTGCCATCATTATTTTTTCCCTCCTCTAACTGCTCAAGTACCAATAATATGATTTATTTTTTTTTTTTTTGCTGACATTCTGATTTAGATGCTCTTGCTTTTAACATTTTTTTTACTGATAGACCGCCCCCACCCCTCAGCTCGCTTCATGCCAAGCCCAAATGACCGTGAATTTAGGTTTCACGGGGCAATGATTTATTTTCTAAAACAGGTGATAGATATCTATCTATCACCAAAAATACTCTTCATTAAGTTTCTTCAAATCCATGGGACAATGGTGTTCGTCCAACCGTCTGTGAGAAGAGTTTGCTCCTTCGGCTTCCTGTTCCATCGACAAGTGTTCTGCTCACCAGGCCTGGGACCTGGGCCCAGAGTGGGACTATACTCTATTCTGGGAAGAGAGGAAGGCAGGGAGAGGAGGGATTGATCTTTGAGGTTTCCAGAAAAATTGGGAGAGAGCTAGAGTAGGATCTGCATTTTGGAACAAAAGATGGGAGAAAACAGCAGCTGGTTTGTGAGCTCTCTAGGGAGGTCATGTGTAGACACTAGGGGTTGAAGGAGCATCTGCTGTCAGCCCACTGATGATGGGCTCACAAGTGGCTGTCTCCAGGGTGGGGTCCCAGAACGAAGTCATGAGAGCACTTTCAGTGACAGAGATAGAAACCATCCCTGGGAAATCACGGGGAATATGTACACTGGGATGGTGAGCAATGGAATGAGATGGTGTGTGATGGGCCATTTAAAACACGTCCCACCCCAGGCACAATTAGTATTATAAGGATGGAAAGCTGGAGGAACCTGGGAGGGCTTCCTGGAGGGGATGAGGTTTCGTTAGGGCCTTGGAGGGTAGAGTTAGATAAGATTATCAGCTGCGAAGGTCAGAAAGCTCAGTCCAATCTCTGGTTGTCTTTGGCAACTCATGGCATAGGGGTGGGATGGTGCCTCTGGGGACAGGATTCTCTGTGTCTCAAAATGTGCTGAGACTGTGTAGTATTCGAGTTAGAACATGAGATATTAAGTGTCATTCAAAGATGCTTTGGACCCACAGTTCCAGGAGGAGGAGGAGGAGGAGGAGGGCACCATATAGGGGTTCACCCTTGAGGTCAAGGGGTGGAGGAGCGACCAGCAGTCTTGGCATCACTTCTAAAACTGTGGGTCACCTGAGTGGAGGGACATTTGTGGGAATTTCACTTTAAAATAAATGTATGGGGTGGCAGCGGTAGTACAGCCCATAGGGCATTTGCTTTGCACGCAGCTGACCGAGGTTTCATTCCCCACACCCCGTATGGTTCTCTAAACCTACTAGGAGTGATTCCCTGAGCACAGAGCCAGGAGTAACCCCTAAGCACTGTAGGGTGTGCCTCCTAAACCAACAACAAATAAACTTATGCTCTATTATCAGTCACGTTTGGCTTGTAGACCTATTTTGATACCTGGCATTGTGTAAAAATTTTCTTGAATGAAACAGGGTTGCAAGTGGAGAAAGTTGGGGGCAGTCTAGACCAGAGCTTTCTATTCAGGTTTGCCCAGACAAGGCAGGGGAAGAGGACAGCTTGGGGTTGGCTTTGGGTGGAAGGCGCTCTCCCACCCTCTAATCTGATTTGGGACTGAGAAATGTTGACTTAGGGCAGTGGGGCTGAGTTTGGGAGTTGCCAGATTGAACCCGAAGGCATTCAACCTTCAGGTGGAGTGCTGGTCACCTCCTGGGCAAGGGTTGTGGGGGTAAGCCTGTCCCCCAGAGAATGTGGCCCTAACATCAGAGACAGAGACCAGAAGATGGCCAGTGATGTTCATTCCTTTGTTCATCCCTTTGGCTCTGGGCTGAGCAAGGCCGTGAAGCAGAGAAACACAGACTCTACGGAATTGCAGACGCCGCTCCTGGGGAGTAGGTAGGGGGCGCTGTCCTCTGGTTCAGGAGTTGCAACTCATCAGGGAAGACCTGGAACCCCCCCTGCTGGGACCCAGGAACAAGGTACAAGGTCGGGAGGGATGTCTCCCTGTCAGGGTGGTGCCTGGCTGCAAACCCTAAATCCAGTGGGGGGTCTGAGGTGCAGTTGGGGTAGCCTGATACAAGGACATGAGGCTGAGGAGCAGGATGAAGGAACTGCAGGTTTTCAAAGCCTTTGTCACCTCTGCCTCCCAACTCTCCCTCCCCTGAGCTATAGCTACGAAAAATGGTGCTCTTGCTTCTGTGTTTATGGGATGAAATTTCCCTTGGGGGCAGGCACTAGCAGCTCTGCTTCTAGAAAGATCAATCTCTCTCTTTTTTAAATTTATTTTTTGTAATGGATCCCCGTGAGGTGCAGTTACAGATTTACAAACTTTCGTGCTTACGTTTCAGTCATACAATGCTCAATACCCATCCCTAGACCCGTGCCCGTTCTCCGTTCTCCACCACCAATGATCCCATTGTGTCTCCCCCCACCCCACCCCACTTCTGTGGCAGGGCATACACTTTTTCTATCTATCTATCTATCTATCTTTCTTTCTTTCTTTCTTTCTTTCTTTCTCTTCCTCTCTCTCTCTTATTTTGGGTGCTGTGGTTTGTAATAGAGGTATTGAGTGGCCATTGTGTTCGGTCGATAGTCTGTTTTTCAGCACGCATCTCCCATCCTGGGCGGGCCCTCTAAGCACCCTTTACTTGGTGGCCCATTCTCTATCTGAGCTACCTTAGAAAGAGCAGTCTCAAGCCAGTTACGATCTACTCCACTTCCTTGTCTCCTTTTATCCCAATGCTGGGAAGGAGTAATGGGGAGCAGGTCTGTCTGCTCTGAGCCTCCCTCTCTCACTTGCTGTGGACGTGGGGTGGGAGGACATGATGGCTCCAGGCTGTGGGATGCCACCAGGAGTCCCATGAATGGGCGATGCTTGGCCTGGCTCTCTGGGGGATCTTTGCTCGGTGAGTCTTCTACCTGGGCTGTGTTCTTAGCACCTGCTGCATTCCCCAGTGGCAAAGGTCACAGCATGGAATGTGTCATGCGTGTCTGCCTGCCCAGGCCAGCTCCCTCAAATTAAAGTGGCACCCATTGCTTTCTGCTTCAGCCACCCTCTGTCCCAGCCCCCATTATTCCAGAGAGTTTAGGGGGATGAGGATTTCGGGAGCCTCTGTTTCCAGGGGCAGGGGTGGTGCAGAGCAGCACCCAGAGCCCTCTGGGGTCTGTCCCTAGTGCTGAGGGCTCTGATCCATTTCCCCGCGAGTCCATGCTCCTCGGCATAGCCCTCATCCCCGGCCTCCGGCCTGGTGAGAGTGGGAAGCAGACACAACATCAGGGCCAATACCATGGCAATAACTTTTCCACTCAGTCCCCTGTGTCTGCTTCCTCTCACTTCTTCTCATCCCACACTGAGCTCTGGACTCTCCTACATTCGTCTTAAATCACTTCCAACTCAAATAATTCCTATAGGTTTGCTTCTGGGGCTACCTGCCTACCACACAGGTCTCTGGACTCCAAAGTACACCACCCAGGATGGTGCTGGCCTGGCCTTATCTCCCACCCCGTGAGAGAGGCAGGAGGTGCCATAGCCAGGGAAGAGAAGCCAAGCCCTGCCTCAGTTGCCCTCCCTCCATCCAAGACTAATCTCTTCTTTCCCCCAGTTCCTCCCCAGCATGTGCCTTTCTCCCCTGAGACCCCGTAGGCTGGTGGGATGTTCACCTCCGAGAGTCTGCCCATCAGTGGAATGTGGAGTCCCTCTGGGTTGTTTTCAGTTGGCTTCCATGATGCAAATAGTGGGGGAGCAAAGGCCTATCCGCCCCCCCCCCCCTCCGCTTGTTCTGCAAGAGGAGTGACTTCACGGTCACTTGCCTGGGTCCTAAACTCCCTCTCCTGGGGGCATCCAGAAGAACAAGCTCCGTAGTTTACCCCAAAAGTGTTTGCTGCAGTGTTTTTCACAGGAGCCCCCAAATGAAAATCCCCCAAAGTTCGCAACAGCTAGAAAGTGTCACAGCACTTTTAGGTTCCCATCGACCAGGACAGGAGCCAGACAGACCATGGCAAGGTTCTAAGTGTATGATGTAATAAAAGACACCACCACTGCTATCATATTTCTGCCAATAAAGAAATCAAAGTACACAAAGCACAATTGACATTTGCCAGAATGCTACACACTCATTTTATGTCACACACACAAACAAAACGTGGAGAGGTAATTTCATTGATAGTTTCATACTATGAGCTCTTCTCCTCGTGAGAACCAGAGATCAGTGATTCTCAGCTCGCGGCATTGGCCCCAGAAGCCAGGAAGGACGTCCTGCTGGCCCATAGCCAGGAAGAATTCTCCAGACTTCTCATCTTTGGGAAGTGTGAGGGCAAGACCAGGAGGGATAGGACTGGGCTTCTTCAGACAACCTTCCAGATAGCTGGTCTTGGCCCATTGCTGAGGTGGCTGCTGGCTGGCTAAACATGCTCAAATCAGGAAAGAAAAACCCCACATCTGTCCACTCGGTGTTTGTGTCCCTTGATTATGTCTGATATACTTCAATTTCTGTAGAAATACATTAGATGCTACTGTAGAAACCTGCCAGGGACAGGATGGGCCTGATAAGAGAGGAAAGAGATTATAATTTGAAGGAGCTGCATGAGTTAGCAAGAATTTCCTGGCAGGAGTCAGGGGAGGATGCTGGGGAGAGAATTTCTGAAGTGTTTGATCAAGGGGACCAGAAACTTAAGATTGGATGTGCAAGGATGGCATTGGGCTGGAGGGACTTGTACGGGGTAGAGGTATTAGCACCTTGGTGTAGTTCTCAGAAGGTGAGTCAAGTTCAGCATGGTAGAGGCTTCTCCAGAAGCCTTGGGGAATGGAAGGCGAAGGTCCAGGCAGGGGTCACGAAGCTGTACCTGGGCTATACTGGCAGAGAGCAGAGGGGAAAAAAAGCTGAAGGGAATGAACAGGTTAGAGGATGTGAGGTCAAAGAACCTCTAGAGAATTCAGGCCCATCCTGTGGAAAACTTAAGGGATCTTTCTCTAGTTCTTTGAACTCTTCGCTCTGCAGTACTTTGACCTACAGATTCTACCAGCCCTTAATTCTGTTTGCTCAACTCATGGGCCTTCCTAACTTCCTCTGGCTCTGCCGTGGGTGGCCTGGAAACTGAGGCAATCACAATCTCATCCGACGCCTATTTCTTAGCGATTGCCTGAAGTCCAGAAGATACACATTTATCATAGACATCAGGTACACCCAAAGAGAGGCTTGCCAGCATCACTAAGGAGCCAAGTGGGAACTCTGGAGACTTAAACTGATGGGCAGACATGTCTAGCAGCTGGTGGGATGGTGGGCTTCTGGAGTGTCCAAAGAGAGGGCCCAAAATTCTCACAAAGACCTGCGAGGCCAAAAGGGCAGCTCTGGAGCTTGACCTGGGGGGAGGTTTGAAAACAAATAACTGAGCTCAGTGTCCCTCCAGGCAGCATGGCGGGCTCCTATGAGTGTGTACAGTTGGGACGGGCATGTGCAAGGCAGAGGGCTGAAGTAGCCCTGCTTCCGGCCAAGCGGCAGCTGCAAGACTAAGATTTGTTCTTGTGCCTAAAATAACCCAACATGGACAAAATACACGATCTCATGATGCATAAGACACCAGACTTCAGGCAAGGAAATGAGGACCGGATAAGATTGTGATTGCCTCAGTTTCCACGCCACCCATGCCAGAGCCAGAGGAAGTTAGGAAGGCTCTTGAGTTGAGCAAACAGAATTAAGGGCTGGTAGAATCTGTAGGACAAAGCATGGCAGAAGGAAGACTCCAGAGATCTAGAGAAGGATCCCTCAAGTTGTGGGCAGAGAACAGAAGCATGCGTGTGTGAGGAATCGGCCATGAGCTTTCAGTTGGATCTGAAGGAATCATTGTCATTCTGTTGCAGGCTTGGCAATAGATCCACTCGCAGGAGGCAGAGTAGAAAATGCCAATATTCACAGGACACTGGATAGGATACACAGAAAGTCTCAATTGTACGGGATACTCTACTGTAAACATTGCTCTTGTCATACTTAACATGTCTTAAAAGCAAGACCCAAAAGAATTGTCAGTTACTTAAGCATGTCCCAAAGTTTAAAACTAACTTTTGAAATATGAAACACCCACCATACAATAAAGTGAAAATTTTAATTATTTTGTTGTGATCTGGTCAGGCAAAGAAAAAAAGAGTAAAATCAATTTCCATAATGAGGAGAGGCAGGGCAGGCATGTGTGAGGAGATAACGAGGAGATAAGTCAATTCAATGGAAAGGATTAGAACAGGAACAGAAGTTAAAATGAATGGACATTGGAGTAGTTATTGTAACTGTATTCCACATATTTAAATGCTAAGTAGTGATATGAGAAGTTTCTTTGTTTTCTTTTGTTTTGTTATTTGTTTTTTTTTTTGTTTGTTTGTTTTTTTGCTTTTTGGGTCACACCCAGCTATGCTTAGGGGTTACTCCTGGCTCTGCACTCAGGAATTACTTCTGGCAGTGCTGAGGGTACAATTTGGGATGCCGGGAATCGAACCCGGGTCGGCCGTGTGCAAGGCAAGTGTCCCACCAGCTGTGCTATCACTCTATCCCAAATAGGAGAAGTATTTTTAAAGATAAATTAGATAAATTAAATGCGTAGATCTGATGTGTGAGATGAAGGATACATTGGAAAGAATTAATGGGAGATTGATCAGAAGATTGGTGAGCTTGTAGGCATAGCCATAGCAATAATTCAAACAGATATCCAGACAGAAAGTAACAACAAAAGTGAGCAAGTTATCCAGGAGTTCTGGGATGAGTTTACATCACCTGATACATGCAGAGACCTTAAAGAAGACAGGAAAGGGGAAAAAAAACCTCATTTTGAAGAAATAACAACTAAAACATTTTTCAAAAGATTTTTTTAAAGACGATTCTACTTATCCAATAAACTGTAAAACTGAAATGAAAAAGCAAAAAGAGAGAGGAGGAAGAGGAGGACTAGAAGGGACATAAAAATAGTGGTTAGAGGTTTTGGGCACCTCGATGGAAAACTGTGAGGTTTTGTTTGTTTTTGTTTTGGAGTCACAGTAGCGCTCAGGAATTATTCTTGGCTCCATGCTCAGGGATCATCTCCGGCCATGATCAGGGGACAATATTTGGGTTCTAGGGACCGAACCAGGTTGGCCTCTGCAAGGCAAGCGCCTAATCTGCTCCTGCCTCTGGTTCAGTAGCTGGAACTATGTCCAGGAAGACCATAAAGGAGAACACTATTGTAACCATGTAACTAAACTACAAAAATATTTTTAAAACAATCAGAGAGAAAGAGAGAGAGAGAGAGAGAGAGAGAGAGAGAGAGAGAGAGAGAGAGAGAGAGAGAAGCAAGAAGAAAACTACATTAAAGGGTTATCAGAACCAAACTACTCAAAGTTACTTAGAAAATCTCAAAGTAACCAGAGTGCAAAGACACATTTTATACAAATGAAGCTAAGGATGACAGCAGATATTTTCACTTTATCACTTGACATCCCGTTACTCATCGATTTGCTCAAGCGGGCACCAGTAATGTCTCCACTCATCCCTGTCGCGTGCTAGTGTATCCCAGTGGTGTCTGCTCATTCTAGGAACACGAAGAGTCTCAAATTGATCGTTCAGGGTCTTTTTTTTTTTCCCCTTTATTGTATTTTATTTTTTTTTAAAGTTGTAGATTTACAATTTTTTGTGCTTTGGTTTCAATTATACAATGATCAGATACCCATCCCTCCACCAGTGCCCATTTTCCACCACCATGGATAATATCCCTCCCACCCCCATCCCCCCATCCCCCCTGTCTCTGTGGCAGGGCAATCCCCTGTGTTCTCTCTCTCCTTTTGGGTGTTGTGGTCTGCAAAAGAGGCATTGAGTGGCAAACATGTTCAGTCCATAGTCTACTTTCGACATGCATCTCCCCTCCTGGGAGGATCCTCCAAACATCCTTTATTTGGTGCTCCCTTCTCTATCTGAACTGCCCTTTCCTCTAGGATACCCGGCTGGCCTCTAAGTTATGGAGTAATCCTCCTGGTGCTGATCTCAGCTATTCTTGGGTATTAATCTCATACTTTGTTACTTTATATCCCCCAGATGAATGCAATCTTTCTATGTCTATCCCTCTCTTTCTGACTCATTTCGCTTAGCATGATACTTTCCATATTGTACCACTTGTATGTAAATTTCATGACTTCATCTTTTCTAAGAGCTACATAGTACTCCATTGTGTAGATGTACCAAAGTTTCTTTAACCAGTCATCTGTTCTTGGGCACTCAGGTTTCTTCCAGTTTCTGGCTATTGTAAAGAGTGCTGCAATGAACAAACAAGTGCAGATGTCACTTCGACTATACATTTTTGCCTCTCTGGGATATATTCCCAGGAGTGGTATTGCTGGGTCAAATGGGAGCTCAATTTCTAATTTTTTGAGAATCGTCCATACGGTTTTCCAGAAGGGCTGAACCAGTGGACATTCCCACCAACAGTGAAGGAGTGTCCCTTTCTCGCCACATCCACGCCAGCATCGGTTGCTTTTGTTCTTTTGAATGTGGGCTAGTCTCTGAGGTGTGAGATGGTATCTCATTGTGGTTTTGATCTGCATCTCCCTGATGATTAATGATGTAGAGCATTTTCTCATGTGCTTTTTTGCCATTCGGATTTCTTCTTTGAGAAAGTTTCTGTTCATTTCATTGCCCCATTTTTGGATGGGGTTGGATGTTTTCTTCTTGTGGAGTTTAACCAGTATTTTGTATATCCTGGATATCAACCCCTTGTCAGATGTGTATTCGGTGAATATCCTTTCCCATTCTGTAGACTGTCTTTGTATTTTGGTCACTGTTTCTTTGGAGGTGCAGAAGCTTCTTAGTTTAAGATAGTCCCATTTATCTATCTCTGTTTTCACTTGCTCGGCCAGTGGCGTGGCATCTTTGAAGATACCATTAGCTTCAATGTCATGGAGGGTTTTGCCAACTTTATCTTCAATGTACCTTATGGTTTCTGGTCTGATGTTGAGGTCTTTAATCCATTTTGATCTTACTTTTGTACATGGTGTTAGGCAGAGTTCTGAGCCTATTTTTTTGCATGTAGCCGTCCAGTGATGCCAACACAATTTATTAAAGAGGCTTTCCTTACTCCACTTCACATTACTTGCACCTTTATCAAAGATTAGATGAGCATATGATTGAGGAGAGATGTCAGTGTATTCAACCCTGTTCCATTGGTCTGCAGTTCTGCCTTTGTTCCAGTACCATGCTGTTTTAATTATTACTGCTTTGTAGTAGAGTTTGAAGTTCGGGAGGTTGATTCCTCCCATTTTCTTTTTCCCAAGAATTGCTTTAGCTATTCGTGGGGGCTTATTGTTCCATATAAATTTCAGGAGTGTTTGCTCCATTTCTTTGAAGAATGTCCTGGGTATCCTTATAGGGATTGCATTGAATTTATACAATGCTTTCGGTAGTATTGCCATTTTGACAATGTTAAGTCTCCCGACCCATGAGCAGGGGATATCTTTCCATTTCCTCATGTCCTCTTTTATTTCCTGAAGTAGCGTTTTGTAGTTTTCTTTGTACAGGTCCTTTACTTCCTTAGTTAAGCTGATTCCTAGGTACTTGATTTTCTGGGGCACAATTGTGAACGGGATTGTTTTTTTCATGTTGCTTTCTTCTCTCTCACTGTTTGCGTATAGGAAAGCCATGGACTTTTGGGTATTGATTTTATAACCTTCAACTTTACTATACGAGTCTATTGTTTCTAGGAGTTTTTTGGTGGAAGTTTTTGGGTTCTCTAAGTAGAGTATCATATCATCTGCGAATAGTGAGAGCTTGATTTCTTCCTTTCCTACCTGAATGCCCTTAATATCTTTTTCCTGCCTAATCGCTATTGCAAGTACTTCCAGTACTATATTGAACAGCAGTGGAGAGAGTGGGCATCCCTGTCTCGTCCCTGATCTTAGAGGGAAGGCTCTCAGTTTTTCCCCATTGAGGATGATGCTTGCTGTAGGCTTGTGGTAGATGGCTTTAATTATGTTGAGGAAGGTCCCCTCTATACCCATTTTGGCTAGGGTTTTCATCATAAAGGGGTGCTGGATCTTATCAAATGCTTTCTCTGCATCTATTGATATGATCATATGCTTTTTATCTTTTCTTTTGTTGATATGGTGGATTATGTTGATTGATTTCCGAATGTTAAACCATCCTTGCATCCCTCGTTCAGGGTCTTGATGAAGAAGTCTGACCATCTCGTAGGTGGGCGACCACACAATCTTTTGACGTTCCGTGGAATCCAGTCAGTAACTGCTCTAGTCCAGCGGTCATCTCCAAATCTCATTATGTGTCCAGCTGATCTGATTTTTGACGCCTTGGCAAACGAGACAGTGTCCCTGATTCCTGACCGTCAATGGAGGCCAGAACTCTGGATTCTTTCTCTCATTTGAGTGAAGCATGATACTCTAAGCATAGGTCTTTCAATTCCTCTTTGGGAGACCCGAATAGCATTCTCATCCTGTTTTCGTAGGGCCCACCTCTCTGAGGCATATGTTAATGCAGGAAGAATAGTGGAATCGAAGAGATGTGCCTGGAGTCGGAGGTTCTTTGTCCTCTTAGCTATTTCTTTGGCACTATTAAAGGCGTTCCAAGTTGCTCTCTTCCTCCTGCTCAACTCAGGTGCCAGGTCATTCGTCATGTTGACTTCTCGACCTAAGTACACATTAATTGTTGCATCCGGAGATGTTCATTCCATTGAGAGTGAATGGAACACCAGGAACGAGACCGTTTCACATAAACATTGTCATCATGAGATTCAGCTGTAGTCCGATCTTTCCACACTCATGGTTGAAGTTTTTGTGCCGCTTGGCTAATGTTTGGTGTTATTAATGTGCCAGCATTTGTGCCACTTAGCTAATGTTTGGTGTTATTAGAAAGATGTCATCAGCAAAGCAGATATTTTGTTGGAAACAATTTAGGTAGGAAGAACAATATTTTGGAGGGAAGCAACTATATGGTTAAATGATCAAATAGGTGGAAAAGAACTCTTGCAAACTAGAATTTAATGTCCAGCAAAATTATCTACTAAAGGAAGAAGTGGCTAGATTTGGGAATATCTAGAAATTTCCAGAAGCCAATGGCCTGGCTGACTGATTGGGTCCTACAAGGATAGACAGGAGGATTAGAATTAAGGAGGAGTGGTTAGAGACATGGGGTGCATAGAAGAATATTCATGGATTTGTAAGATATTTTGCATTGCATATGAATAGCTAACAGAAACTATTCAGCACATAAGAGGTTCTGAGTAACTAGTTAAAAAGACTTAGCCAGGTTATTCCAACACTCCCCCCTCCCCATCCCAACATTGACCATCCTAGACCAGATACAATGGACAATGATTAGAACAGCCACAATGGCAGAGGGAAATATTATGGGTGCTGCTTACAAGAGCCACTTTATTTACTACTACTACTGTTATACTTAATATCTAATTTGCCAGCATCCTAGAAGATCAGCGAGTCACTTAATATGACACTATTTGCCCCAAAGGGACCACTGGACCATGTGGTAACAAGTTGACTACATTGTGTCTTTTTTGTTTGGGAAGGACCAGTGGTTCAACCTTATAGGGATAGTTGCCTATTTCAGGTATGAATCTGCCTTTTCTGCCAGCAGAACCTGCCAGAGTCAACACAACTCTCCCAAGAATTAAGAAATGCCTGATCCTGAGACATGGAGTCTTATAGAAAATAGTGTCTGTCCAGGGGACCCATTTTCTAGTGCACAGGTATGATGTACAACCATGGAATCTGCTGGTTATATCATCTACCACATTTGCCTTAAAGCATGTTCAGCCTTCAAAAATCAACTGGATGGGGGCTGGAGTGATAGTACAGCAGGTAGGGCATTTGCCTTGCACACAGTCAACCTGGGTTCAATTCCTGGCATCCCATATGGCCCCCTGAGCACTGTTAGGAGTGACATCTGAGTGCAGGGCCAAGAATAACCCCTGAGCATTGCCAGGTGTGGTCCCCAAAACCAAAATAATAAAATTAATTGGGAAGCTCGGAGCAGGGGCTATCTTTCAGAATGTGGACCATGTTTTAAACTAGTCCATTTCTCAATGGACTCAGGAACCAAGAATGGAAGAAGGTGTGATTCTACTTACCTTCGCTCCCAATGATCCACCAAGGGGTTATTTTGCTCATCCTATTCTTCCTACTTTGGACTCTGCTGGCAATGAGGGTGCTGATTGCCAAAGGTATATGCAGCCTTTCCAAGAGACCAGCCAGAGGGAGGGTTGGGAGAGGGCTCCCAGCAGATGAAGTGACCCAATTTGGAGGTTCATTCCTAGTACCAGAGGGAACCCTCGGATACTAGAAACTGTGAGAGAACATGTACAACCATCCCAGCAGAAATGTGTGATCATAGAGACAGCTGGCCCCTGGGGAAGTTGCTCTCTCCTCTGCCTGGAGAAATGAGTCTGTGTGGCCACTGGATGCCCCGTGTGGCCTTGGAGGTGGAGGTTCAGTTTTATTTCTAGGAATCTGCTCAGGGAGCAGAGTCACCTGGCAGCTTCTAACTAGCCCTCTTCCTTAGGGACTCCCTGGCCCATTCACGTTGAGTGCTCTCCTCCAGCGACTGCTTCTGCCCGCAGCTCTGCTTGGCTGCATTCTCAGGAATATCCCCACAGAGACTTCTTGGAAGCCTGCTGTGACCTGTGACTCTGTAATCCCTCCCGTCCCCCACCCTCCCCCACTTTCCTTGCTGTGGGCTGCAGGACACCATCTCCCCCACTGCCCTTCCTCTCTGTCCTATTCCTGAAGTCTCTTGAATACCTTGTCAGAGCACTTGCCTTTCGGGAGATTCCACTACACACAGCTGCTCCCGCCCCTCCTCCCACTGGGCTGCCCCCCTCTGCAGTTCCTCCTGTATTTCTCCACCACCAGCTTCACTTTTGCCCTTTCCTGGTTCGGATCTGAGTTTGTGACTGTCTGATATATGAATTTGCTCCTTCAAGGCCTTACTCTCCTTCTGGACTGTGAATTGGGTGCAGGTGGGTGCTCTGAAGGGTCCCCACCAGGTTCATGCTGTGCCCCAAGGCATGGCATATTCCACACACCCTGCAGGTACTTAGACACCCAGGGCAGGGGAACCCACAGAGGCACTAAACATACACAAATGCCTTGATAAGCTTTCGTGTTCATATTCAGAAACGCCTATTTAGGACCCCGTGGTATTCCCAAAGTATGGGGGTGGCGATGGGGGTTCTCTCTCTCTCTCTCTCTCTCTCTCTCTCTCTCTCTCTCTCTCTGTAGCACGGGCCAGCAGATGCAAGAGCTGGGCAAGCCCAGTGGAAGCCAGACACGAGTTCCTTCAGTCTGGGTGCCACCGTCTTGCTGGATTGGGCACTTTGGCATCATTACGCGTTGAACGGCATCTCCCTGGGATACATACTGAGCAGCATGTTTATCTTCAAAATGCGAAATGTACGAAGTGCTGTAATTAAACCAGCAGGGGTGGGGACGGAGCGCTGGCTCCAAAAGCTTTCTTTGAAGATGAAAGTCATTAGATTTCAATGAAAATCTAGGATGCAGCATCCCACCGACACGAGAATATTTAACCTACAGCATAGAGAGGAGCAAGCAATTGATAGCATGATTGATAATAACTTGATTGCAGTAATTGCGAAGGGGAATTTGAAAATGGTTAGATTAGCAGGAAGCAGGCAATGAGTCGATGGCATCTCTGTGGAGCCAATTTTTTTTTTTAGAATGTTGAAGTTTCCCCGCATTCCACATTCATTTTTTTGGCCAGGAAAATCCTGAAATCTCTGTGTATAAGCAGGCAAGCCAGGAACCCCTGAATCAGGGAAATCTCACCCAAACAATCCGTCCAGAGAAATCTGGTTTTTAGCGTTGTAGCCAACTCAACCAGCACCTACCCACTTCCACAGCAAATTGTTCAGTGCACACCAGGAGCTTCCTGCTGGTGCGACCTTCTGTTGCCATCTGCTTGAGTACAGAGCAGGACAGAAGCTAGGGAGCTAAGGCTCCAGTCTCCCAGGCACTTCTCAGGGGCTCTCAAGAAGGAAGGAAACTGAGGCTCGCTCCTCTGTGTTCTGCTTAGGAGACTGCGTGAAAACTGCAGCTTAACCTAGCCACAGTGGCCCCTCAATTACCAGCAACTTTGAATGAAATCCAACTCTTTACAGCCGGGTCACCAGCCTCAGTCTGCTCACCTAAGCCAGTCATGTCAGTGCTTCGTTGGGCCCACGAGATCCTTTAAAATTCTTGGAACTGGGGTCTGACCCTTAAGAACCCAAACGTGCCACTGGCACTGTTCAGTAGCACTTCCTGACTCATTGTCTCCCTCTCTTACATTACTTTCTAAGAAAACATCCAAAATAAATGTAAGGCAGCCAGATCTCCATAGGAGATCTATGGGGATCTATGAGCTTTATGGGAGCCACCAATCTCAGTGTTAAGGTAATCGCTGAGTGCTCTCAGGGGTGAGAGACAAATATTTCTAAAGGATTTGGCTGGACACTCACCATTCAGAATGGAGGCCAGCCTCAGCGCCAAGGCTTGTCCCAGCTGTTTAATAGCTCTGTGTGTTTTGGGGGCGGGGGACAGGTGACACCCTGACTTGTACTTTTGAAAGGCCAGGAAGAGCCAAAGGCAGTGACTTGGGCAAGCTGAGAGGTCCTTGTGAGCTCAGGGCAATGGCCACCATGAGAATGAGCAAAGCAGAACAGTTTGCTTCAGTGCTCACCCAGATTGGGCTGCCCCAGTCACTTAGTAAACACTGGAGATGCTGGAATCTAATCACCAGCCTAAGGGCCCAGGGACCAGGAAGGGAACTCCAGAGAGCAGAACCAGAAAGCTAAGAGTCTTTGTGGGGCTGCCAATAGAGCTTCCCGTTTCCTTTGCAGAGCAAGGCAGGCGGCCCTCTCTGTTAGAAAGAGCACTTCATCCAGTGGGAGGACGAGCGGAGTGAGGCCAGGTGGGGGCAGGCAGAGTCAGGGTGTGTAAGCCCCGCTTGTGGGGGCGGGGGCGACACATCCAGCCTTACAGGGAGTGTGGAGGCTGCTGGGACAGGTGGTGCATTTGAGTTCTTAGGGGACACAGCCCAGTTCCAAGAATTTTAAAGCGTATTGTGGGCCTAGCGCTGGTGTGCTCGGGCCAGGAGGCTGTCGCTTTGATTCTAAATTGCTGGTCACTGAGGGGCCACCGTGATTAGGTGGATCTACAGAGCTCACTCTCAGCCTCTAACTCTGAGCTCCTTCCCAAGCGGCCTTCCTCTGACCCCTTGCACTTTTTGTTTTGTTTTGATCTTCTGACCTTTACTCAGCTATGCTCAAGGCTTCTTCCTGGCTCAGTGCTCGGGATCACTCCTGCAGGGCTCAGGGGACCAGAGGGGAGATAGACACCCCAACCACTGTATGATCTTTCCAGCCTTCCCCATGCATTTTGTTTTCGTGTGTCGCTGTAGGAATGCACAGATCTGGGACCTTGAAGGAATCTGTTCATGTTCTGCTGCTGGAGGAACTCACTGAGTTACATCCAGAAGGTGTAAGAGGGATGATGAAAACTTGCTGCTTATATTTTTCCCCTACTCAGCCAATCAGATCTTACTTTATTCCCACGGCAAATTTACAACTCCAACTGACTTACAATTGTGAAGTGCATACATTCGTTTATTTTATAATGGCAGAATATGGGTTCCAGGTATGGCTAAATCCAGGTGCACTGTGCTATTTTTCTGTCTCCCTAAGGCTCTTTACTTCTGCTTTGTTTTCTTCATTTACAGCTTCAGTTTCAGCAAGTCTTTTTTCTTAAGAGAATAAAATGACTCTCCAATAGACTTGAACATAATCTCATAATTTTCCCATTGTCCCAGTGGTTCCAGAAGAAGTCACTGAAGGGAATCTACTCACAAACCCATCCATGGAGCTGGGTAGAATTAGGTGGGCTCGAGACATGTGCCCACTTTTGGAACTACTGGAAGTGGGTTTGGTTCCATGATACTTTCCATGTAGTACCACTTGCCTGTAAATTTCATGACTTCATCTTTTCTAACAGCTACATAGTACTCCATTGTGTAGATTTACCAAAGTTTCTTTAACCAGTCATCTGTTTTCAGGCACTCAGGTTTTTTTTTTACAGATTCTGGCTATTGTAAGGAGTGCTGCAATGAACAAACAAGTGCAGATGTCACTTCTACTATACTTTTTTGCCTCTCTGGGATTTATTTCCAGGAGTGGTATTGCTGAGTCAAATGGGAGCTCAATTTCTAATTTTTTGAGAATCGTTCATACCGTTTTCCTAAAGGGCCGAACCAGTTGGCATTCCCACCAGCAGTGAACGAGACTCCCTTTCTCGCCACATCCACACCAACACCAGTTGCTTTTGTTCTTTTGTATGTGGGCCAGTCTCTGTGGTGTGAGGTGATATCTCATGTTGTTTTGATCTGCATCTCCCTGATGATTAATGTTGTAGAGCATTTTCTCATGTGCCTTTTTTCCATTCAGATTTCTTCTTTGAGAAAATTTCTGTTCATTTCATCGCCCCATTTTTTGATGGGGTTGGATGTTTTCTTTTTGTATACCACAACCTCTTGATCTATTCATCCATAGTTGGGCATTGGGTTGTTTCCATGTCTTGGCTATTGTACTAAGTATGATGATGCACATAGGTGTGCATCCATCCTTTCAAATTAACATTTTTGTGTTTGTGGGACAAATGTCAAGAAGCGGTATTGCTAGGCCATATGGAATTCTATTTCTATCTTTTAAAGGAATCTTCCACATTGCTTTTCATAGAGGCTGAACCAGACGACATTCTCACCAACAGTCCACCCGAGCCTTTTAATTTATTTCAAACTGATGTGCAAAGACAGGAATATCCAGTTAACTTTATTGTGGTGGTAATAATTTCACAATGTGTACAAACATCAAGCCATCACATCTACACACTAGAGCATGCACCTCACGTTGTAATATAATTCTATGTGTACAGGTTAATTTGTTAATTATACCTCAATAAAGCTAGAAAAAAACCATGGGACACAGATCTTGCTCTTTTTTCACTTAATATTTAATTGCAAGACTTCCCCCCACCCCAGTTGTTAAGAAAGGGTTCCTCCTAGACACAGAGCCTGAGGTATAACTGACCTCACGCTGTATTCTTTCAGGTCCATGACTTAATGATTTGACATCTACATTTGCCACAAGGTGAGGGTTGCAATAAGTCCAGCGACTTGATCATTATACAATATTCCCTTTTTGATTTTTACTTTGGACCCCTCCAAATTCCAGTAGGCGGGGGTCACACCCACCAACTGGCCCCCTGACGTCGTGTAATCCCATCAACGGCCAAGACTCAGAGACTATAAAAACCAGCTCCCGGAACCGCGTGGCCACATTTGCGACTGCGTGACATCTTATTATGACATCTTATTATCTCATTCCTACTTTGGACAAACTGGCAGGCTACCGTATGTAGCCTGCCCACATGTCAGAATCTAGCAAACTCCCTGTGGCGTACCCAATATGCCAAATACCAGTAACAATGATGGGTCTTGTTCTCCTAAAGAGCCTTGAATATAATCTCAGGGCTAGGATGAAGGAGACGTTACTGGGGCCTGCTCGAGGCAATCGACGAATAACAGGATGATTTGTGATTTGATTTTTGTGACTTTGGACCACACCCAGCTGCTTCTCAGGACTTACTTCTGGCTCTGCACTCAGGGATCATTCCTGACAGGGACTATGTGTGGTACTGGGGATTGAGCGAGAATTATCCACGTACAAAGCAAGTATCCTACTGGTTGGATTATCTCTTTGGCCCCCAAAATTCACTTTTTTGTTTGTTTGTTTTGGGACCACACCTAGAAGTGCTCAGGAGTTACTTCTGGCACTGTGCTCAGGGCTTTACTACTGGCAGTGCTCAGGGGACCGAGTAAGATGCTAGGGATTAAACCCCAGTTGGTTGCATTCAAGGCAAGTGCCCTACCTGCTATAAATCTCTCCAGTGCCCCCAAATTTCACATTGTGTGTTGAGATGAGAACCTCCTGGGTATGAAAGCTACCAACGGCAGCTTCTAAATCTATATCATTCTTAGCATCTGCCTAAACTGAAGATCTTGCGGCAAGTGATAGCATAGCAGGTAGAAGACTTGCCTTGCACACCTGGATTCAATCCCTGGCACCGCAGATTGTCCCCTGAGCTCCACCGGGAGTGACACCTGAGCACAGAACCAAGTGCAAGCTCTGAGCACCACCCCCGAAAAAAAAAACACAGACAAATAAATTGAAGACCTTTTAGGAGTGGAGGACAGGTATGGGGGTTGTGACCTTCGGGTACTGATGTCTACTCTTAGGATCTACACCATCACCTACACCCTTCAGGAATAGGGGTATAAGGTAGAAAGAAATCGAGCCTCCTGAGGATTGAGGCAGACCTGTGGTTCCCCTCCCCGCCACCGTGGGGAGCTTGGCCATGGTAGTTGGAAACTTCATCCTCCATGCCTGCCTGTCCCGAGTCTGAACCCAAGATCTGGCAGGTGCCATGTGCGTATCTCCAGGGCCAGGGAGGTCCCAGATGCTTTGGAGAGTCCTTTGTGGAGTTCTCTGCATCACCGACTGTACCCCCATATTGAACCCCTTCTGGAGCTCAAGACTCTTGTTCCTTGTGGAAGCAGAAACCCCTTGCACCAGAAAGCTCATCCTGTGAGCTAGACTCAGGCACTGCTCTGCCAGGGCAATGACTGACTGGATAACAGAGGAACTTGGTCAAGAGTCTTCTACCTTTCAGTGTGGGGCAACTGGATTCACGGGGCTCAGGAGGTCACCCAGTCCAGGTGTGACAGGTCCTTGGTGATGAGGCGTGAAGGCTGCCTTCTGGCTCTGGTACATGAGTAGGGTTCTTTCAGATGCTCAGCCTCCAGTGCTTGTGTCGGGCACGGACTTCACATTCTGGCTGTGATTCAAACTCTCTTTCCTTCCTCCTGTCTCTCTCATTGCTTGATCCATGCCCAGAACCTTAAAGGCATCCTCCCTCCCACCTCTTTTCTAATGGAATCGGCATCTGCCCACTGGACATGGGATTGAGTCATCACACCAACTTAATGGTTCTGCCAGCACTCTTGGGGAATCCCCGACTTAGAGCTCTGCTCTGGATTAAGTGATTCATCACTCAGCAACACTTAGGGATCCATCTGCATCCCCTTGCCCTGATATTCACTTCTTATTATTAAGTTCACTCCTCCCCTCCTATATAAAACCTTAAACTAGTGCCGGAGTAATAGTAGCAGGTAGGGCATTTGTCTTGCATATGGCCAGCCCAGTTCAATCCCTGGCACCCCATATGGTCCCCTGAGCACTTCCAGGAGTAATTCCTAAGTGTGGAGCCTGGAGTAAGCCCAGAGTACCACTGCAGTGTGGCTCCCCCCAAACAAATAAACAAACAAAAACTCAACACTAATTTATTTTTAAAAAGAAGTTTTCTTCTAGCTCCTTAGAAAAGAAATCTCTGGGGCTGGGAAGGTAGCTCAGAGTACTGGAGCTCTGCATGCAGGAGCCTCTGGTTTGATCCCAAGTATAACATGGTCCCCTAAGCATTTCTTGGAGAGATTCCCCAAGTGACATGCCAGGAGCATCAACATTCCTTAATACTATTGGCATGACCCAAAAATACATCTAAAAGAGAGAGAAAAGAGAGCTTTGTTGCTCACAGTAAATACAGGTAATTGTAGAAAAGACTAAATAAATTTACTATGAATTTAATAGTAAAAAAAAAAAATCAGAGCACAGATTCAATCTGTAGAACATGACAATTGTAGCTCAGTGTTCGCCAAGGGGAAGCAAGCATCCTCTAGCCTCATACCCAGCACTGACCTAACCAAAGATCGGGATGAGAGGGACACTCCGACACTCAACAGCTCAGAAATCAGACTTCACCAACTCTCCCAGAGCCTTTTAGGAAAGGTGCTGCAGTTGGAGAGATGCAGGAGTGGAGCATGGGCTGTCTCTGTGAGACTGCCATTGGCCAGGGGGCGGCTACTGTGTGTCCTGCACTGGAGCTCAGAGGGGCTGCTCAGACTCCTACAGCCCATCCTTCTCTGTCTCTGGGATGTTGGGAGACCTATCTCAGAGGGCAGGTACCCCGATGCCAACATAAATCTGTGAATTCTATAAGAGCTGGGGCCACTGGACCACAGGCTGAGTGAGTGAGGTTCCCCTCCTCTTTTTTTTTTTCTTTTTGGGTCACACCCAGCGATGCTCAGAAGTTACTCCTGGCTCTGCACTCAGGAATTACGTGACCATATGAGATGCTGGGGATTGAACCACATGCAAGGCAAATGTCCTACCTACTGTACTATTGCTCCGACCCCTCCTCTTGCCTGTAATTTCCTTCTTGCTGAAGACCCGAGAAACCAATGGGTCTTGAAGTTAATTCTCTAAATGAATTGTAAATAACATTGAAAATGCTAAGGATCACCTTTGAAATTCTAAGCAGGTCTGGTTCCAGTTTGCAAAGGGCTGAGGATGAGGCCGTGCCTATTATCTCAAGAGTGGGGAGCAGTTCTCTGCCTTGCACAAGAGTAGCTGGTTGAGCCCAGATTTGAAAATTCTGCTAGGACCAGCCGTGAAGTCAGACCCTGGGGCGACTTTGGTCTGGGTCTGCTGCTCATTGCTGAGTGAGCTTGGGGCAGATCACATAGCAAGCCTGTCCTTTGAGTTTGGGGCAGGTCACTTAGCAAGTTTCCTCACTGGATGAGATATTATGCCAGGAGCTACAGTGAGAGGGCTAGCTCTAGGAGGCTGAAATAAAGTCATGAGAATAGGTCAAGGCTATGACCACTCTAAAAGTTGTCCTGCCATAAGGCCGGCAGTCAGAATCGACTCCCAGGTGCCCACCTTAGTGTGGTGACTGTCAATTAGAACCTTTGTGGTCTTGGTGACTAGATCAGCCAGAGGCTGGTGTGGGTGTCCAGTTTGAGATGCCAGCCTCCCTCCCTGCCCATCAGAGGTTTGGGGGTTCACTTGGCTCTCTGCCTTGGTGTGCTCCTCTGAGTGTTGGCCTCAGACACTTGGCCACCTTCGCACGGTCACACAACTGTCTTTGTGACCCACACTGCATTTCATTGCTTACTTGTCCTAGATTTTCTCATCTTTTTTTTTTTTCTTGCAAACAATTGGAGTGTGACTGTTATGCGAGGCTTTAAAAATTGTGCTGGTATGACCGGGAAACAGAAACCAAAAGCAGGGTGTGATGATTATTGCGGGGAGGGGGTAGCAATTATGCAGTGACATACAATAACATGAGAGTGGATGTGATGGATGGGGAGAGGCCCGGAGAGCTGGCATTGGCTTCCCCTTGCTCTCTGTCACAGTGACCAGTCTTACTCCACACGCCCTCTGAGGACAGAGGAAGCCAGACCTAAGCAGAGTCCCAGTCACCCTTCAGTGGACAGACATGTGGACTTCCTTGTTACAGCAGCACAATTGAGCAAATCCTGACTATTCCCAATACCACAGGGTTGGGTGTTCAGGTAAGCTCTCTGGATCCCAGAGACAGATTAAATAACTGGTGTGGACGGTCAGGGAAGCTTTTTACTTGCTTTGTTCTCTGCTGCATCTCCACAGGACTCGTCACATAATAGGTACAATTTCTCAAGTCATGAATGCTTGGCCAACCCATGCTCATTCCTACCCCACCTTTGAGGCCATGGTTCTCCATATCACCTTTGTGGCTGTATATTCCTTGTCTCCTTTCTTGTCGCTATTATCTGTGTCCTTGGTCATAGTTCTAGTCCATATTAGAACTATGACTATTGCAGTGGAGCCAGAGTTGCATGAAACTTGAGCATTGTTCTAGAATATCAGCCCCTCTGCTAGATTGGACTCCATCTCAAAGTTTTGCCATTGCTGCCCCTAAATCATGTCCCTACTGTCTGTTGGCTGCTGCTGTCACCCTGCTTGGTGGTCGCCCTGCTCCCTGGTGTAGGATAACATTGGTTTTCCCATTCTCCACTACCACAGGGAGCTTAGGTTTTTAGGGTGAGACTCATCACAGTGCACCTGAAGCACCTCCATTCCTTTGTGTTTATTGGAATGTAGCTCTAAACATTTTAGGATGATATTGGTATGTCCTGTTTCCCTTGCCACAGGGAACTTAGGTTTATCACAGAGCTCCTGAGGCACTTCCTTTCCATTGTGTTTTTCTGTAAACTCCTCTCTGTGCTTCTTACCCCAACTGGTCTATCACTTTTTTCCCTAATCAGACTTTGTTGACTTGTAAGGTCAGATTCCTCAGAAATCTATGATTTTACATGTATGAGTGAAATATTGCCTTTCTCCTCTCCTTATGTCTTTTGAATAGTTTGCTTTAAAGTGATGTCCTTTTTGTATAGACACAGGAATACAGTTATTATTATGCTTTTGTAATTTGGGATTTAATTGGCTTCAAATATTATTCACTCCTGGGCATCTGCTTTCTCGACTTAAGCCTCAGTTGTCCTTAGTTCCTAGCACCTCAAGAGCAGCGTCCCGATGAGGGATTCAATGGACCCAGGGCAAGCTGTGAGCTACCCTGGCATCAAAATGGGCCAGGCCAAAGTGCCACAATACTCAACTATAAGTTGAGAGCTTGGTCATGGACAAATGCTGTCATGATCCAAAAGTAACAGTGAGATTAGGACCCTGCTAGGAAGGAAAGACTAATTTGGCCTGAACACTATAGTCTGCCATGGAGATGACCCCAGGAGAGTGATTCTATAAGCTTAAAGTGTCTTTTACTGTGTCCATACAAAATCATCAATATTAAGAATGTTTATGTGTTTGTTGGACTAAGGAGGGGAGAAACACACCCATATTTGCCTTTAGGCCAGTCATCTTGCTAGATAAGAATCTGTCCTGGAAGTAGCTTCCCCTAAGGGAAGGACCTTACATCCGCTGCTTGTATGATGATACCTATGTCTAATTGTTACCCCAATCCCTCATGTGGGGGGATTTAACTAGGTTGTAAAGAGGAGAAAGGGATTCCAGAGCCAGAAGGAGACTGAAGTGGGATCGAGAAGGAGAATGAAGTAGCATGGGGCAGGATGAAGCAAGAGGAAACAGAGAAGTGAATGGAGAGGAGATTGGAATCAACTGGCAACTGACATCAACCAGCCTGGCCCTCATTTACTTCCTTTGCCTGCCCATCGTCATCGACCTCCCCAGGGTGGAGGAAGCGGCCTGAGACTACGGAACGCAGGTGGCGGGAGAGATAGAGTGCTGCAGCCCCATTTTGAGTTTACATACCTGGCCCACTCTCTGCATCTCTACTGACGCTACAGAGCTGTGACTCGGGCAGAAGCTGCTCCTTCCTCCCACGACCCCATTGTTACTCGGGCCCCCATTCTAGGCCACCGCCTTCCTCCTCAGTGTCTTGTTTTATTTTCCTAGTGATTCTCCCACAGCCTGCGATTTTCTTGTCCACTTCCTGTTGATTTCTAGGTCAGTTGTGCCTGCATTAGAAGACTCTCAGAATCAGCCCCGGTGGCATTTGGGCTGGCTCAGGCTTTGTAGGAGAGGCTGCTCTGGGCATGAGGGATGCTTAGCAGCAGCCAGTTTTCTTTGCTCATGTTAATAGCACCCATTCCCCAGCTGGGACAAGCAAATGCCCCTCTGTGTGTGTGCGTGCGTGTGTGCGTGCGTGAGTGAGTGAACCATCACGTTAGATGGTGACTGTCACTACTTTCCTTGTTCGTCTCTCAACCCCCAGCGCCCAGAACTCCACTCAATAAGTAATAGCCGAATGAATTGGTGCAATCGTCATTCAAATAGGGGGGAAGTCGTGCAGCACCTGGAATCCTGGCGGTACCCTCTGAGGTCCACGTGGCTCACTGCAGGAGAGGCCGACCAGTTGATCCCCGGGGGGGCCCTGCCTCGAAAAGCACAGGATACTATACCAGGGTGTCTCCGTCGGGGCTGGCTGACCCGGGAGGAGGCCCTGAGCACCCTGACGAACTGTCAGTTTTTTAATGCAACACTGAAAGAAAAGTTTGCAGCCACGACACGGCACAATGTGAAGAAGATAAATCACAGTTACTTGCAGCCGCTGACAGCAGTTTAAGCCGCTGCAATCATCGGGTTCCAAGGGAGAGGCTTCTTTTATCTTCCTAAATGCAAAAAGTCGAGCTGAAATTGGCAATCTCGGGGCCCTCTCAGCGGCCGGGCTTTTTACATAAATATCAGCAAGCAGTAAGTAAATTCTGTTGACGAAATGTAATAAAACAAAGACTGTTTCAAATATGACCATTCCCCGATGCATTCTGAAGCCTCGTCCCACTCACTTATTACTCGCTGCTGAGATTATAAGGTTTGCTTTTATCTGTCAGAAATCAATATTTCAAACATCGGATAAAAGAGGAAATTGAACTGGGAATAGGCTGAAGTGCTGTAAAAACTACAAAGCACAATTATCAAAAAGCACTTAAAGTGCTTAATAGGACACACATATAAAAATGCTCAAATTAATGTCAGGGAGTCAGAATGAGAACTTTTCCTATGCTTTTTCATCCCCACACCACATAATTTGAAGGCTGGCCAGTCCATCAATATGGTTTTCAATTTCTATGATGCCCCAAGGACCCGGAGCTCAACATTTGTTAGAAATGAACCATTACATATGATTGGTTAATATTTCAGTTTATTGGAGATACATTATTTTGTATGGAGTGTTTAAGCTGTTGCGGCTTAACCATTATAAACAGTTATGACAAAAATAGATCTTGGGATAAACAGCCTGCATGGCGCTGATTTTAATGGACACAACTGTAACTAGGAAATTGGATTTCCGGGGGGGGAGTTGCTGGAAGGGGAAATGTTGTGGGGAGACCCTCATGGAGGGAGGGGCTCTTTGCTGAACCCATTATATATATAGGCAAGTCAACAAAGGTGTAAGATTTTTTAAAACTAAACTAATCTGGTTTGCTTATTATTATTATTAAAAAAATTGGGTCACACCAGGCGATGCTCAGAGTTATTCTTGGCTCTGCACTCAGGAGTTACTCCTGACAGTGCTCGGGAGACCTTGTGGGATGCCAAGGATCAAACCTGGGTAAGCCTTATGCAAGACAAATCCTCACTGTATTATCACTCTGACTCCCTGGTTTGGTTATTTTTCAATTGTTTTCTTCCTATAAAGAAAGAGTATCCTCCCATCCCTTCGTGATAAATAGATTTTTCCATTCTTAGAGAGGAATCATCATTATCTGACACCCTAAGCCAGACCAGTGAACTGGAAAGATTCATTGAGTTAAGTTTTGCAAGGAGAAAGAGAGAGAGAGATAGAGAGAGAAAACGCCTGCCATAGAGGCATGTTGGGGGTGGGGGGTGAGGGGTGATGGGAGGGAACGAACCTGGGAATATTGGTGCTGGGAAACATACACTGGTGGAGGGATAGGTGTTGGAATACTGTATGACTGAAACCTAATCATGAACAGTTTTGTAAGGGTCTATCTCAGTGACTCAATAAAAACAAAAAAAAATTTTTAAGAGGCAGAATACAGACTCTTGGAGAATGGTGCAAGCATTCGAGCTGCTTTTGGTTGTGGCATTGCAAAACTGCGTGGTGGCCTTTTGGCTCGGGGGTCCCTTCCCTATCAGGAGTGTGTGCTCACAGAGGGAACAGGCTTACAAGAAGATCAAGAGCCATCAGTTGACCCCCGAGATCCTGTGCCCTATGCCCTGCCCATCTGTCCTTTGCTGCTGGCCCCGGGTACTCCAGTCCTAATAGAACGGTTTCCTTCTTAGCACTGGCTCTAGGAAAGATGACTGGAGATGAACCAGGGAACCAGGTGGGTCTATGGTGAGAAGCGCAGATACAACAAGGGCTCTAGGCTGACGCCACATGAGCAGAACTAAGGAATGGAAGCACTTCCTGGAGGAAGGGTCAGGGCCCAGCGGAGGAATTGGATGTTGGTGACTGAAGGGATTGGAAGGAGAGACCACTAGGCTAAAGGGATAGGAGCAAAGGGGAGGGAATCTTCCTCCTTCCAGAGACACCAAGTCCAGAAACCAAATGAATTATGGGGCCTCAGAGCTTGCAGTAAGCAACTAAGACCGAGTGCCGAGAAGAGCTCACAAATTACAATTTATTGGTTCATTCATTCATTCATTCATTCTGCTCGTACGGATGGATCTGGAGAAAGAGAACTGGAGACAAGCCAGTAGCAGCTGAATGATATATTTGGAATATTTTAGTTGATAGTTAAAGGGAACAGGGGTCAAAAATTCAGATAAGAAACAAAGAAATGAGCTCCTAGCCACAGGAATTCCCTTGGAGGGCAGGGGGGTAGGGGCTGCCCAGAAGGGCTGACATTAGAGATGCTTCAGGCCATTTTGAGGGGGGTGGAAGCAGACTGGAGGGGTAGTATAGTGGGTGAGGCTGCACTTGCCTTGCATACAAGCCTACCAGGGTTTCATTCCCAGCATCACATATGGTCCCCCAGAGTGATCCCTGAGCACAGAGTCAGGAGTAAGCCCTGAACGCCCCTGGCTAGAGCACAAAACACAACAAAACAAATCAAGGGGTGACATTCCAGGCCAAAGGCAGAGTAAGAGCTTGCAGGGACCCAGGTGAAACTAGGAGCACGAGAGCTATAGGTGAGGGTGCTCATCCCGAATGTCCTTGTCCTTGGGTCACACTGCTGCTGGGTGGTCCTGAGAGTCCACCAGGCACCAGGCACCAGCCTGTTCTTCTGGCCCTTAGTCCTCTGGAGTTATTTGAAAGTTTCCTGGAGGTACATGGAAAAAGGAGACAGGAGTCCACGCAGAGACTGGAAGGGACTGTGCATGGAGGTGCTTCGGCCCTTACGGCTGTACCTTCTTTCTGCTCACAGCTCTGGAGCTGACCACTCCTGGTTTGTCCAAAGTGTCCCCCTTGGCACGCAGAGTGAGAAAGAGAAGGTGACGCAGTAGCAGCTGAAGGAGGCAAAGGAGAAGCACAGAGGGGCAGAGGCCCTGGCTGCTGGGCCTTCACCTTCCTGGAGCCCATACCAGGGGCGCTCTGCTGGGAGGGAGGGGGTGCTTCCTGAGAGCAGAGAGAGCAGCATTGGTCCAGGTAACTGGACCTCATACCAGGAGACTGGGCCTCCGACAACCAACAGCTCACTGCAAGTCTCCACAAAGCCCGCAGTACGTTTAAGTTCTTTAAAATGGGGAGGTGGAGGGCCGGGAAGATGGCTCAGTGGTCTGAGTGTGTACTTGTCCTGAAGAAGCTTAAAGTTACTCCATGGCATGGCATGACCCCCTGAGTAACTCTGCAGGAGTGGACAGGTGTGGCCCCGAAAGTGGGTAAAAAAGTACAATAATTAATTAATTAAAAATAAATTAAAAATAAATAAAGTACAATAAATTGGGGCGGTGAAGGGTCAGGAATGTAATTCAACAGGGTAGAGCCTGTGAGCATGCAGGAGTCCTGGGGTCCTTTTCAGGTACCGAGTGGGTCCCTGAGCACTGCTGAGTGTGGGCCCTGAATAACAACCAAATAAAGAAAAAGTGAAAGGTGGGATAGAGGCTCAGAAATCCCATCACCCTGATCCTGCTGGCATCTGCTGGTCTGAGGGCAGGAGTCCTTGTGGTGGCCAGGCCAGAGGGGGAAGAGTCTGAGAAGGGCATCCCAACGATGCGGCCAGCACTGGGGACCCCCCCCCCCCACGCAGGAGACAGGCATGAGCAAAGCCACCGCACCTCTCACCCTGGCCACCCCCCTCACAGGGTTCCTGGATGTGTTGGCTTCTTCTGGCTCCTTTCCCCATGCACAGAGCAAGACTTCAGGCCCAAGACCAGCTCTCTGGTCTCAGGTGCAGACATTGGGCAGTGGAGGGGGCAGAGGGAGGTCCCCTCCCTCCAGGCTGTTTCGGGTTCACCCCTTTGTGCAGGCTACACTAGGCACCAGGGAGGGCATCTCCTTTTGTGGACAAATCCTGACTCAGAGAGGGCAATTGATGCACCAATTGATGACTGTACAGCCAGAGAGGGAGGGAGTAAGGTCTGATGGCAGAGTCAGTCTGTGGTACCTGCTGCCTCCCTCACGCCCAACATAACCAAGGTCATTTACTGGGGGCACAGGCTTTGGGGTTACACTGGAGGTGGCCCAAGAAGACTCACCGGGGACAGGTCTCCGAGTAGGGAAAGGTACCAAGAAAGGTCAGTGGACACAGGTCCTGGTGCATCTTGGCCAGGGTAGGCTCTGGGCTTCGAAGCTCCAGGGAGCAAGGGGGCTGGTACTTCATCTTTCCAATCTGTCTTTCCAATGATGTCAGGATCCCTCAGAGAAGGAGCAGGGGGATGTCAGTCTGGGCTGCAGGGAACCTTCCACGGTCACCCTGTGCTCTTGGGGGCGCAAAGAGATGGTCTTGCCCGCCTGCCTGCCGGAACCATTGAATTTCACTTTTCAAAGCAACAAAGTGCCTCTCAATGAGGTGCTCTGGAGAGAAAGGAGATGACGGCACCCACAAAGGAGGAACATTACTCTAAGTAGAGGATTTTGTAATTATATTCATTTGAAATAATCAAGCATTTCCACCTATTAAGGGAGCTGTACGGAGGTGCTGGAGAAAGGGATCCAGCCATCCCCGGGCTGCTTCTCATTGTTCATGCAAAGAAAAGGAGCTACAGACGTAGATTAGTCTCCTCTGCCGAGCAGCAGCGGATCTGGGGGGCAAAGAAGGAGGGTCCAGCCCTGGGTCAGGGTGCCCTGGCAACCAGGAGCCTGCAACAGGCCAGGGTGCTTGGTGGGAGGGGCCCTTGTAACCTGTGGTAGTGTGTATGGTGGTGGTAGGGGGGTGCAGGGGGCTTCTGAGCACATTGCCCGGGAGTTCTTGGTCACACAGGATGTGGTCGGTAATGCCATGTTAGCCAGTGCCTCAGCCACCAGTTGGGAAGGCCGGTGGGGCAGGGAAACTGAGGCTGACAGCAAAGTTGCTTTCAGTTCATGTCTATGTAAATTCAAATAGCCTGTGTTGGCTCATGGGTCCATACTGGATGGCACTGAGCGGGTATCCCGGATGGTGGCCTGGGTTTACAGGGTAATACCAGCCTCAGGGACAGTGCAGGAAATGAACAAAGAGACAGTATTGCACCAAGTTAGTTTTCACAGCATGCTGTGCTCTTGGCCTTATGTTCTGCATGAGGGAGAGAGAGAAAGGGGGGAGGGATGGGGAGAGTAAGAGGAGGGGAGAGAGGGAGGGAGAGAGTAAGAGGGAGGAAGAGAGAGAGAGAGAGAGAGAGAGAGAGAGAGAGAGAGAGAGAGAGAAGATAAGCAAACCTCACCACTTCCTGGTGAGCCCCAGGCTTCTCCCCAGGAGTGAGTTTGCTACTTTCCCTCTCTGCTAAGTCAGTCTTTCCATTTCTGTTGCATGCAACTAGATTTTTTTGTTTGGTTTGGTTTTGTTGTTCACAACCCGGCGATGCACAGAACCCAGTGATGCACAGGGGTTAATCCTGGCTCATGCACTCGGAAATTACTTCTGGCGGTGCACGGGAGACCATATGAGATGCTGGGGATCAAACCTGGCTTGGCTGCGTGTAAGGGCAAATGCCCTACCCACGGTGCTATTGTTCCAGCCCCAATTGCAACTAGATTCTAAGCGATCCATTTCCCCATTCACCCTGCCCACCCCTTCCAGGAACAATCCAAGCGGCTTGCTTTGTCCTGAAAGCTTAGGAAGTAGGCATGGGAATCTGTCATTCTCATGACTACCAGTTACTACTATGGAGGTATTCCATTTGGAACTGACCCCTGGCATAAGCATCCCCTCCCCCATCCCCCGGACCCCCTTCCTTGTGGTAATTAATTTCACTCCACATGGAAAGGGTCATCGATAACCAACAAAAACAACTGATCTTCTAGACTCAGGGCTTCATGAAGTGCTCAGAGAGTTATTGCAGAGCCCAGACCAAGCCCCCGGGAAGGATGATTTGGTAGAAGAAAAAAACAATCATCAGGATGATACGGGACTGAGTGCTTCAATATTGGCTGTTCAGTAATTGATAATTCAGGCCTCTGAATGGTAGTGATGAGGAGAGGTTTGGCAAGGCTTGTCTTTCTGGTGCCCGTGTCGATCATGAGGAGGAGGATGGCTTGTCATGCTTGGAAGCAATTTTGATGAAGCACAGACCCTCCAAATCAATAGTTGAATCTTTCTTTATCTTCAAAATCAACACAGTATCCTGCTCCCTGCCTGCACGGTTGCTCAGGAAACCTTCTCACAAAGCCACATTTGCAAGGCTGAGTTCCTATTATCCAGGCCCCAGGCCATCCTTCCAGCCATTGACCAATAAGAAATGTTGGGATCCAGAGGCTTTCAGAGGAACACATGACCTGCATCAATGAAGATCTTTGAAAACAGATGTAGTCCGTGCTTGGTTAGGAATATAGCCAGAGCCATAGGCCTCATCTGGCCACCTTGTCCTGTTGGGCCTCCGGTGCATAGCCACCAAGACCACAGCAGTTCAGCATGGTGACCCCTGTGGTCCTGGGCTTGAAAGCCACCTGAAGGCTCAGGTCTTAGGCCTTGGGATGTCTGCTCTTTTTACTCCCGCCTGAGTCTCGGAGCAGACAGGCACCCGGCAACAATGACCACAGCTGCTCGGCAGCCCAGGGCCACCCAGGGATTCTGGTGGCCGCGGCTGCTCTAATTACTTTTTCATCTTGCCTCCTTCCCGGGCACTCTGCATGCTGATGGAGCAGAGCCTGGTCTCCACTGGGCTGAAGTGGTATTTTTTTTAGCGTCTCCACCAGTGTCCAGTTGACTGAGACATTTCGGGGAAGAAGCAGGTGCATTTACTTTTCAAGTATTATTTTACTAATCAATTGAAAAATTACCTTCATGAATGACAGAAGTGCAGACCTTTGGAGTATTTCATTAAAGGAAGCAAACATTAATTACGAATCTAGCCCAACCTTGCACAGACATAAATTATGGGCCTGATCTATTTTCTCTGTGCTTAATTGCAAGCAGTGACTAGTTCTTTAAATTATTATCTGCTAGGCCTCCAATGAAAAAAGAATTTATGGAGTGGTATCCTGAGGCTTTGCTGGTGCCTAGGTTGCACCATTGGGATGGATGGAGAGGGAGAAGGCCACATCAGAGAACCCCAGCTGACAGAAGTACCCCCGGGATTGAGGGCCGTACTTTCAAAGAATTAAAGTGGAAACACTTTCCACCCCCACCTAGCCATTGTCCACTGAAACAGCCTTTCTGGTCGGGCATCTCAAAGTCCTCCTGAGGTAGATGAATTGGAGTCAGGAACCCCCTTCCTCATTGAACTACTACCACCTGCTGGAAAACGCCCCAATTCCTGTGTCTCCATGGAGGACCATGCTAGGCTGTCCCCACAGAGAGTGGTTCTCCCTGCAATTATGTAGACAATTTACACACCTTCTCCAGACCCCCTGCACAGGGGCTGTATATGGGTCTAAATGAAGTTCTCCCTTTCATTTTTTTTTTGGTAGGGGGCATGTCCAGCAACACCCAGGGCTTACATTTGGCTCTGAGCTCAGGGATCTTTCTTGATGGAGGCTTGGGGGACCATATGGGTTGCCAGGAATCCAACCTGGGTTGGCCATGTGCTAGTACCAGCTGTACTATCTCTCCAACCTGCAGCCCTCCCTGCAGGATGGTTTCCATCTTGCTCCCTCTGTCCTTGTGATTGCTATGCCTGGTCTGTAGAAAACTGGAGTGAATGGCCTCTTTTCTATAGCCGTGACTCAACTTGTTAAAAGCCTTGGGGTTGGAGGTGAGCACCCACGTGGACAGAGCCAGGCAACAGTGACACCCAGTGTCAGTGGCTCCAAGCCAGGAACCTCCGCATGAGCTGGGAGGGTCAGTGCACTTGGGGAGAATTATGGCCAGAGCTGGGGATGTGGTCAGAGGGGAAGCCCCACTGTCCCACTGGGCTCCTGGGACTCTCTCACCTCTCTGGAAGTGCCCACCTTGAAATCTCTGTTTTCCCCCACCCATATGTTAACTCATTTATTTATTTATAAAAATTTTTAATTAGTGAATCACTGTGGGGCACAGTTACAGACTTACAAACTTTTGTGCTTGCGTTTCAGTCATACAATGATTGAGTACCCATCTGTTTTTTTTAAGAGTCCCAGAAAACACGAGAGCATGGATCTGAGAGCCTGGGGACAGTCTCCCTCTCACCTCCCCCACTGTGATGACAGGCAGAATGTGTCCCCACTACACCTACCTGCTCAGTCTGGAGTCCTGGGACACTGAAGAGAAGGCCTCACCATGCAGATCTAAGAGGCCAAAGGCTGCCTCTAAACTCATCTCAGACTGTACATGGCCTGAGCCCCTAGTTGACCATAGACAGTTTGTCCTTTCCAAGCCTGAATGCAACTGGGGCAGCCTGGGCTTTCTCTTCAATTTGGTGCCTTTAAGGATTTGACATTATATAGTATTTTTTTTTTGTAGTTTCCCCCCTCCTTTTTTTTTTTTTTTTGGTACTTTTTGTTTGTTTGCTTGTTTGTTTGTTTTTATTTGATTTGGGTCCACATCTAGCCGTGCTCAGAGATCACTTCTGGCAGTGCTCAGGAAATCATAAGCAGTGCTGGGGATTGAACCCAGGTCAGTTCTTTGCAAGGTAGACCCCATACCCATGGCACTATCTCTCCATCCTACATTGGATTGTGAACTGGAAATGTTGTTTCCATGATGTCTTCCTTCTGTCATCTTTATGAGTGCCCTGGGTATGGCACATTCTCCAACTAGGACAGATCTGAGGACAGCCGGACAGGACAACCAAGAGACAAGAGAACCTGTCCTGGGGATAGGGGCTGATAAATCCCAACATTCTGGTGCTGGCATGTGGGATGGTTTGAGAAAAAGGTGACATCAGCGAGGTGACCGCAGTCAATTGGCTGTGACCTCTGCAGTCTTAAAGCACAGGGTCTTTTAGTGAAGCCAACATTTCCCTATATGAGTCGGAGTCCCAGTTAGGAGTGGCTGTCCTGGTTGGGGAGCTGAAGGAGTAGGAGGCTGGGCCTCTATAGAGTTAAGTGAAGGGATGGGAAGCCAGTGTGGATGGAGTGTCGTGTGGGCTCAGGATGGTGTGGACTGGGGTACCAGAGCCTCAGCCTGCCTGAAGCAGGAGGGGACCAGAGGTCAGGCAGGGACTTAGATACAGCGTGGAGAGGACTAGGATGGTATGGGGGGCGAGGAGCCAGGGACTCAGGGGCAGCTGAGCTCTATCTCCCATTGGCTGAGTAGAGCCAAAAGTTCAAAGACAGGAGATCTGAGCCCTGCAATCCACAACTCTTGGTTGGCGGAGGGGGGCGTCTAGAGTGGGGTGGGAATGGGTGGGTTTGTGGCTCTGGAGCAGCAAACTGGGGTCCCCATTATCTGGCTTTGATTGACCTGGGTATCACAGGTCATACCTCCTGATATGTTTCTATAAAGAAACAGGGGGCCACAAAAAAACTTACTCCTGGTGCTGTGCTCAGGGATCACTTCTTATGGGCTCATATGGGGTCCCAAGGATGGAACTGGGGTACACTACATGCAAGGTAAGCACCCTGTCCCTATACTATCTCTCCAGCCCCATTACAATAATCTCCAGGGCCCAAAGCTGCCCCATCTCTTGGCTCCACTTGCTGCTGGCCCCTCCCTGCTCCTGCAAGCTCCTCCCTGAGCATTTTGAGACTCCCCATTGCAGGGGCACAGGTTCTCATGAGCGGGTCTCCTCAGGACACTGACTATGACAACCCTGGCAACCCCAGAGCATTCAGAGCCACAGGTAGGCACCCCCATCTCGGGACTGCTCTGCTAGCAGGAGGCTTCCTAGCAATGTCACTGTGATTTCCTATATGAAGTGTTGGGTGAAATTTCCCTTTGGGGCTTACCTGTATCTCTCCAGCTCTCTGAACTCTGAGAGCGCCCCCTGTAGACCGCTCCAGAGATGTCATATTTCAGAACCCCACTTCCTTCCCTTGTTCTTTGCAACCAAGGTTTTCTTCCAGGTTCAAGGTAGCCAGACCTTCAGGAACCCTTCAGGATGGGCTCTCAGGACGCCCTCAAAGATCCTCCAGCATCTGCCCACAGGCAAACTGCTCCTTTTCCAAATCTGCAAACTCCTTTTCAGCGCCAGTAGGTCTGAATTTGAGGTTCGATCACCTTCTGATGTAGTGACCTCAGGCAAGTCACTTCTTTCCCTGGGACTCAGTTTCCTCAACCAAAAATGGTTGCAATAGTTGCTACACTCCTGGGTTGTTACGAGGATGATGAAAGAGAATAGATGTCTATATTGGGAGAAGCTCTTTTTCCTCTAGAAGCCTGAGCCCTCACCCTAGTGTTGTCCTTCTTCCTGAGTGTGACCTTAGACAATTTTTTCTCTCTCTGGCTCAGTCCCCCAACTGGTAAATTGAGGGCAGTTGCGGAGCCAACGAACTCTGTACTCTCCAGCACAGCGGCCCACGGGCCTGTAGAAGGCAGTCTTTTTTGCTGATCTTGTTCAGCGCCTACAAACCCAGCCTGGATCTTGTCAGCACTAACAGGGAAATTGAACAAACCCTGGTTTGGTTCAGGGGATTCTTGCTAATCCCTGCTTTATTTTTGCAGAATAATTCAATTCAGCAATTCAATTCTACAAATATTTATTGAGTGCCTATCAGAGTCAGGGTAAGCCAAACGCTTGGAGACTCACTTTTATGTTTGCAATCTCTGTTCTCTGCTCACATGTGGTATGAGTTGTCTAGGTGAAGCCCACAGGGCTGATGCGAGGCAGATTCTCAGGGATGAGGGTGTGGAGACCACTCTTCTGTGACTCCCAAGCCCTGTGACAGCCTCCCACATTCCTCTTTATTGTAGTATAATATCCATATGTGAGTATTTTATGGAGACTGAGTTTTTCCCTACTGGAATGTTAGTTCCTCTGGGTGAGTGATGAGGGTTGTTTGTGTATCTACTGCAGTGCCTGACACACAGCAGAAACTCAGTGAATGTTTGTCAAGTGAACCCATGAATGAAGGTGAGAAGAGAAAGGGCGGGAAAGAGGAATCAGATGTCACTGAAAGATCTGCTTCTCATTCTCAATGGAATCTTGGCCAAGACCTTTGTCTCTGTCAATGGGAGAACCACTAATGAGCACTGGCTTCACAGCAGGCCTGCCACTGGGACCCCTACTTTCCCTGAATAGCAATCTGGCTGTCCTGGCTGCACCCTGAATTTTCTTTTCTTCACTAAAACTTTCAGATGCAAGACATTAATTCCCTATTTGTATGCACTGTGCAATGAGCACTATGCCGAGAGTGCTTACGTGGTTACAAATCTTATTTTCTTGTCATCAGAACTTTGAAGGTCTACTTGCTCGGTCAACTTTCATTCCCAGGCATACTTATTTTATTCCCAGTTTTCTGGTCCAGAACCTGTGCGGGTGGGACCCAGTTGGCTGCACTTTTACAGAGCTCCCTGGCAATTGGGTTCACATGGCCAGGCAGCTGGCATTTGCAACCTTTAGGTAGGAAATTGCTCCAGCCCGAACGAATATGAGATAACAGTAGCACTGTAGCACTGTCCTCCCATTGTTCATCGATTTGCTTGAGCGGGCACCAGTAACGTCTCCATTGTGAGACTTGTTATTACTGTTTTTGGCATATCGAATATGGGGAGCTTTCCAGGCTCTGCCGTGTGGGTGGGATACTCTCTGCAGCTTGCAGGGCTCTCCGAGAGGGATGGAGGAATCAAACCCCGGTCAGCTACGTGCAAGGCAAATGGGCTGGAGCGATAGCACAGCAGGTAGAGCGTTTACCTTGCACGCAGCTGACCCGGGTTCAATTCCTCCATCCCTCTCAGAGAACCTGGCAAACTACTGAGAGCATCCTGCCCACACGGCCAAGCCTGGCAAGCTCCCCGTGGCGTATTCGATATGCCAAAAACAGTAACAACAAGCCTCACATTGGAGACTTGACTGGTGCCTGCTGGATCAAATCGATGAACAACGGGACGACAGGCAGGAAATGCTTGCAGGACTGTCTGGTTCGGACATCCTGGGAGTTTCAAATGAGACCCCCAGCGACTCCATGTCGACTCCCCTCACCTGTGCCCCTTCCAGCCTGCCAGGCCAGCCTCACTTCTCCCCCTGTGGCACCAACCTGACACCCTGGCAGCTCAGCCCGCCTTATTCTGCTCCAGTGAGCACCAGGTAATTTGTGTCAGATGTTATTCTCAACTCCTTATCTTGCCCCTTCCTATCTGGTTTTTTTTTTGTGTGTGTGTGTATGGGGTGGGGGCTGTGGAGAGGGGTGTGTTGAGGGAAACTCCTGAATTTCTTCTTTGGTTCTCTGGCCTCCCATGCTGTGCAAATTACACAGCGAGGGCGTGCCTACCAGCCAGGCCTGCCACCTTCGAGGGGAGCCACACGCTCTAATCAGGGCTCCTGGCAGGGTGCAGCCATCGCCCCTAAGGGAGAGAGACAAAGGACCCTTGAGCGGTGGGCTGCTCAGCTCAGCCCACAGAGGCAGCGCCACCACTCTCCTGCCCGGAACAGGAGCCATGGCCAGGCTAGCACGAGCTCCCAGCTGTCCTGCAGGAGCACAGGGCCCTGGTAGGTTCCTCACAGGGTGGGGTGGGCAGCAGAAAGTATCCTGTGTGGGGACCTCCATTTGCCCGTTTATAAAATGGGATCACAGCCCTTCACTGGTTGCATTATGAGCCGAGGAGAGAACCGTGTGGCGGTTATTAAGCAGTGACACCCCCACTGTAAGCCTGTTCCTTGACTTCACCCCCCACAGGAGCCCAGTGTCCCCTCCTGCCCTAGGCCATGCCAGCCTAGCATAGCTGCAGAAGCCAACTTACAGGTTTAGGGGACACTTGTTGGCTCTAACCCAAAGAAACATGGATCTCCGGAGGATCGGGAGGTCCCCTGGCATTTACCAAGCCAGGCTCAAAAAGTGACTGAGGACAAGGACCTTCCAGGCTGCCCAGAGATGGTTCTGACACCTGGGCGTGTGCCCAGTTCCGGTGACCCTGTTCTAAAGTCTCTCCTCTTACTATTGGTGCCTGAGATGCTGGCACCCATGGAATCAAGCAAAATTGACTTTGGATGGGGTTCATACAAAGTTGGGGAGTGGGCAGCGATCTTTCTCAGAACTCTAATGAAAAAACATAATGTGGTTAATATTAAATAAAGACATTGAGCAACCATTCCCCCTTTGCTGATCTATGCTGCTGTGTCCTTGATTGTGGCCTGTTTTGTTTATGATTAATGAATGACTCACCTTGGACCGCTTTCTGTCTTCTCATTATGAATTTGAAGAGGGCTTGTAGATCTTGGCACCCGAAGGGAATGGGCAGAAATCTGGGGTGAAATATTGACCATGCTGACGCCTTGCAGGGGTGAATGAATGTCAAAGACCCTCATAACACCCTCATAGCTGAGGGATCTCAGCTTGCAAATCCCCACCCCCCTCCCCGACCCTCACACAATACCCATGCCCAAAACTTATTCTCAATAAAAGGAGTGAGTTGGATACTCATTTATCCCTTCCTTCCTCTCTTCTCTTCCACCCCCACCCCATGTATCTGTTGATATGGAGACCCCTGATTAGCATAGCCACAAAATCATCCAAAAGCTTCTCAGGTCCTCAGGTGCTCCTGCCTGGACTCCCAATTACAAAGCTCTCAGTGGCTGGGCTCCCTCTGGCCCTGCAGCCTAATGAATGAACATCCAGGGATCCTGGGAAGCCCCGTGCAGAAGGATGTGAAGGGTGTGGTTGTCCTTGGTAGGACATCTAGGGCACCGGCTTGCTCCTTCCATTCTACTCCCGAGTTCTGGAACTGCTTGGCTGCATGCAAGCTTCAGAGTTACTATCTGGGGCTGGAGCAATGGGACACGGGGTAGGAAGTTTTTCTTGCACATGGCAAATCGGGTTTGATTTCCAGCATCCCATATGGTCCCCCAAGTCTGCCAGGAGTGATTCCTCAGTACAGAGCCAGGAGTTACTCCTGAGCACTGCCAGGTGTGGCCCCCAAACAAACAAACAAACAAACAAACAAAAAAGAGAGTTACTGTCTTCCCACTGCAATAAGAGGGGATGCAGGCTGCCCATTACCCATTCATGCAACAACCCCAGGTCCCAGAGTCAGGGCAAAAAGGTCCTGGAAGGTCCTTTGTCCCCAACCTGCTTCTCTTGAAGGACCTTCCACAGCATCGTCACCACCCTCTCTCCTTCCCGCTGGACAGCTCCAGATTGATTAACCCTCTTCCACCTCCCAGACAAGGACAAGACATTTGGGCCATGGATGTTTTGCCTTGAAGGAGTCTAATTGATCATGGGTGCAAATTACTACCAAAGGCAGAAGTGACACGATGCCAGGAAGAGGCTTCTCCATCTCCCGAGGTTTTTGGAAGAAAACAGTTCCATCGACTTGGCCGTCCTATGGCCTTTGAGAGATAGGATGGCTTCTGGTGAAAGGTGTATTACTGGGAAGTTACTCCAGGCAGCTGGGCTGAGGAATGCTGGGCTGAGCATTTTATCCAGAGACTCCCAGGGCTTTATACTCATCTCTGCAGGGTCACGGACAGACAGCTTGGGGCAGAGCCCTGGGTGATCTCTGCTAAAGGAAGAGTCACGTGTTCTCGTTCCCTGAATTCTTCCCAGGCATTCTCCTGATCTATCCTGGGAACGAGACTGCAGACCCTAAGGTTGAGCTGGGTCCCCAATAAGAAGGGGTTGCTCCAAACTTCCTTGGCTCTTGTTCCCAGAACCAGAAGGGGACTAGTTTCTAGGTCTGCTGGAGCAATGTGCCGCAAACCAGGTGGATTAGAGACCCAGATCCTTTTCTTGACGCCAAGGTGACAGCCGGGTGGTGCTGTCTTGGAAGCCTCAGAGGAAGACTCCTTCCCGGCCTCTGCCAGCTGCTCCAGCTGCTTGGCTTACAGGCCACCCCTCTCCTCCCCACCCACACTGATGTCTGGCTTTTGTGTCTTGGGTTTATGTGTCCTTCCTTGAGGACACTGACGAGTGAGGTACACCCGTCATCATGGATTTGGGGTCCACCCCAATCCAGGACAACCTTTGCTCAACTACAAAGGACCTTTGTTACTCATGAATCCCATATTCCCTCATTTTACCTGCTTGCTACACTTTATCTGTAATCCCAGATCAATACATGTGGCCATTTAGGGATAAGCCGGAGCAGGGGGGAAAAAATGTTGAGTTGGCTGCACGGCACTGTGTGGGAGGGGCTGGGTGAGGGGCAAATCGTTCTGCCTTCTCAATTCCACCTTCAGAAAACTGCTATTGCTCCTGGTTCCTTTGCTGCCACGTTTTCCTGCATTTTTGTTTTCCAGCTCTTGGCTGTGACCCTTAGGACAGTGCCGAGAGCCTCCAGGAGCCAGAAGGCTGAGATGCCTTTCGGCGAAAATGTGATTGTCAATAAGCTTTGTTCAGGCAGCAGTCCTAGCGCCAGGAGCTCAAGGCTAATGAATCACCTACATATCTCACACAGGAAACATGACCTAATATCAACAGAAATACACATCGACATGCTCCAAATGTAAGGATAGGTTGACAGCAGCGCGAACCCTCCAGCCTGGCATCCCTAGGAACTGTGGCTGTGTTTGCGAGAGTTCCAGGAAGCTCCAGAGACTGCACTGCTGTGAATAACCAGGCTCAGCTGCAACCACGAAGACCCTCTTTCTGGGGAAACTCACATTTTGAGGTTCTAGGTGATCATGAATATTTTTGGGGGGTGGGGGGTAGAGATGCTGGTTAAGTCAGTATAGACTCTACACCAAGACCCTCTCCCACCCTTTTTCCAAACTGGTCCATCACTCCATTCCTTGTAAGAATACAAATTTCTCAGGGGCCGGAGCAATAGTATAGTGGGTAGGGCGTTTGCCTTGCATCCAGCCGACCCAGGGTCGATCCCCGGCATCCCCCCAGACCCCCAGTACCACCCAGGAGTGATTCCTGAGTGCTGAGCCAGGAGTAACCCCCTGGGCATCACCAGTTGTGACGCAAAAAGCAAAAATTTAAAAAAAATACAGATTTCTCAGGTCTCACCTCAGAAATTAGAGTCTAAATGGCCAAATTTCCAGGAATCTGCATTGTCGTGACCTTCTCCAATCAGTGGGAAGCCTCCTGAGGGGTGCCTGACTCCTCCAAAGTGGCTCATCTCTGTGAGACGGGTGTGTCGTGGCAGCCGGGAGACAGCCCCGTGACATAGATCTCATGTCACTCCCTGCAAATGTCCCCTTTCTGGATTAACTGCCTGGAACAGAGAAGGATTTTTTTTTTTCCTCAGAAGAGACCCATAGAAACACTGAAGAAGAAAGTCACTAATTCTCCTGCTTAGGACCTCTTTTTTTAAAAATTTAATTTTATTAAGATTAATTTATTTATTTTTAACTGAGCCACCATGAGATACACAGCTAGCTACAAAGCTGTTCATGATCAGGTTTTAGTCACGCAATGTTCCAACACCCATCCTTCCTCCAGTGTCCATTTACCATCACCAATGACCCCAGTTTCCCCCACCCACCATGCCCCTCCTCCAGCCTGTCTCTATGGTTCAACAGCAGGCACTTTCTCTCTCTCTCTCCCTCCTCCTCCTGCTCCTCCTCCTCCTGAATACTATCTCTGTAACACAGATTCTGAGAGGTTATCATGTTTGTTCCTATACCTACTTTCAGCACTCATTTCCTATCCAGAGAGATCATTCCCGACTATCTTTGTCATAGTGGTCCCTCCTCTACCCCAACTGCCTTCTCCCATGCTGGCTAAACCAGTCCAGGCAGGCAACCATGGACTAACCCTCCTTGCCCTTATTTCTACTGTGCTGAGGACCTCTTGACTCTCACTTTCCATCCCCTTATAGGCTCAGAGTGCCATGGAAGGGACCCAGCACATGACTCTGATGAAACATCAACTGAAACTTATCCCTGGCCCTTTATATTCCATCTGAACAGGTTCTGGCCATGTGTTGGAGGTGATCTGGGAGCCAGCGAGAGATGCATGAGGGAAGCGGCAATAAAGGACCATTGAGAGCAAGCAAGCTAGAGAGCTAGAGGAAGGGGTGGAGGCACTTGCCTGTTTCAAAATAGATTTCGAGTTGAAGAAGCCCTTCTAGGATGAGACGCAAGAGGGCCGGGGAGATAGCAAGAGTAGCAGAGCACATGACAGGCATGTGAGAGACCCTGAGATCGGTCCCTGGTTCCACATGGCCCCAGTCACTGCTACATGTAGCCTGGTGCCCTGCCCCCACCAGCACTGCTTCTCATGGGCCCTGAAACTGACCCACCCTATCCAGTGGGTCAGAGGTGGTGGCTTCCAGTTAACCTTACGTCTATGGAGGAAACCAGGTGAAGGCAGCCCAGGAAGCTCAGAGGGGCCCTTGGAGTCACATGGAGAGTGTCGGGTGTTCCTTGTCCCACCACCAGCGTGGTCTCTCGGCTGCTCTCTGGGGTGGCCTCTTTATGTGTTCCTTCAACCCTTGTCAAACCCTTTGGGGGTTAGAAGCCACCATTCGTGTTCTTTCCTCCTAGAACAAAGCCCTCTGGGAGTTCTCCTCAGCCTGATGATCTAGAACTATCCATACCCGGGGGAGCAGCCTGCAGCCTCCGATTCCCACTGTCTGTCCAGACGATTTATGCTATGTCCTCTGCCCTGCACGCAAACCTCTCCCTGCCCATATGGGACGGCCACGGAGCCTACTGGCCAGGCCAGGGGCTAATAGTGAAGTCACCCGTCACTGTGTCATTTTCCTGGCCTCATTAGGCTTGTCAGCGCCTTGAAGCTGCCCCCCCCCCCATCCTCCTCCCGGACTGGCCCAAGCCCCTGCTCTTTCCCAGGAAGGGAGCCCTAGAGCAAAGAGGCAGGGAGGACGGTGGTGAGGCCCCTCATTGATCTCTGTCATGTCCAGCTCCAGAGAGAGGCGGATGCCAGCTGGGTGATTCCAACATGCCCGGCCGAGCTCTGGGGGGTGAGAGCAAAGCTGACTTGTGCCTCCGTGCGTGGCCCGTTCCTATGCTTGGCAAACTGTGTCCGGCTTTTGGCCCTGTCAACGTGGCTGCCCAGAGCTCTCATTGAGGCTCTCCCCGCTCCTTTCTGACAGGGTTCCACATTCAGGAAGACATGGGGAAGGGAGAACTCAGTCCCCTATCAGCCCCCACAGAGCCTGAATCCCCCAAGGGTGATGGTGAGACCGGTGGGTGGGGAGCTTAGGGAATGAAACCTGATGTGTGGTGTGAGGCAAGACTTAAACTGCAGGAGACTCACAACTGAGTGCGGGATCGTGGAAAATTTTGTTTTTAAAATAACTGCACAGTGCCAGAGAGATAGTTCAGCAGGAAGGGCTCTGGCCTTACATGCGGTTAACCCAGAATCAATCTCTTGTGCTCCACCAGGAGTGACGACCTGAGCACAGAGCCAGGAGAAAGCCTGGAGTATTGCCAGGTGTGGCCTCAAAATGAAATGTTCTGATTTTTATTATCAGTTAATGTTTGATTTGTCATACCCAGAGTAAAGGTTTCTCCGGCACCAAGGGGTCACAAGTGAAAAATGTTTAGGAAGCCGGGACCTGGAAAGCCCAGGGTACATTTCCCAGAGGGGCTCAGAATTGACACCTCAGACCCAGACCCCATGTCCTCTCTCTCTCTGCCCGATGCCATGGGCAGGGCCTTGTCCTTCTGGGAGCTGTGTGGTCACCTCTGTCAAGCAGGAGGCCTTTGACATGGGGGTTCAGGGTTCCTGTGAAGATGAGAGGTTTTGTCCTTTTGCAGGGAGTTGAAAGCAAATCCTGGGAGGGTGGCGGTGCTTAAGGGCATTCACTTGGGCCCTGGCAATGACCTACAGAGCCCTGATAGGGATCGGAAGGCAGGACCAATCCTGGGTTCGGGGAGCCACCCCAAGAGAGAGAGATTTGGGTTTGCAGACTGAGTCCAGAGCTGGAGCTGCTGGCCCTGACCGACTCTTAAGGCCAAGTCCTGGCTACAGCTCTCGCTGGTTGTCTGCGTACATGCATATGTGCCTATGAGCAGGTGTGAGTGTGTGCATGTGTGTGAGTGTGAGCGTGTAGGAGAGGGTGAGTGTGCACTTGTATGAATGTGTGTGTGAGCATGAGCATGTATATGAATGCGTGAGCCTGAGTGTTAATATGTGTGTATGTGAGCCTGTCTGTGATTGTGTGCATGGGAGTGCATGTGTGATTAAACATATATTTGAGGGTGTGCATGTGAACATGTAGGTGAGTGTGTGTGTGAGTGTGCTAGCATGCGTGGGAGTGTGTGCACATGAGGGTGTGCATGAGTGAATGTATGAGCAAATGTGAGTGTGTGCATATATGTGAGTGCATGTGTGTGTGAGGGTAAGCATGTGAGTGTGAGTGCTTGTGTGTGAGTGTGAGCTTGGTTTGATGACAGGGGTCCACTCCAGTCAGTGGGACTAACTGCCCTATGTCCTGGCAGTTTTTCCCTAAGGTCTCATCCTGGGTCCTTTGGGCCCCTGGCGGGGGCGGGAGGGGGTGGTCAGTGAAGTACCTGTACGCACAACTGCCCAGCTCATGTACGAACTTGCCTCCTTGCTTGCTGGCTTGCCTCCTGTCCTACTCACTTTCCCCAGCACCTTTCTGTGCTTCTGGGCTCCTTGATAAACTATCTGGACCCTGTTGGGATCTGCTTTCAGCAGGAGTTCCATTCAGACAGATCCCCCATTGCCCAACCCAGGATTTTGGGTCCCCATCTAAGAGGAAGGCTCCCAGCCGAGCACCCTGGGAGCTGTGTAGAGGCCTCTGAGAATAGACCCACCTGGCCAGCAAGGCCTCTCAGAGGAACCAGACATCCCCTCTCCCCCCCACCCCCACCAAGGCAGTGTGGGTGAGGGGTGTGGTTCCTCCCCCCGCCCCCCTGCCAGGGAGGAAGAGTGAGGCCCTTCCTCCTAGAGGGAGAGTCTGGACTCAGAGCTGCAGGGGGCTCTGTCCTCGGGACAGAGCTGGGCAGAGCCTCTGGGGAAGGTGGGAGACCCTTTTGCTGGTTGCTTAATGATGTAGATTCCCAGGGGTCACAGATGCTTTTTTTTTCTGGAGGTGGCAGTACATTCACGACCCTCTGGCATGAAGCATTCTGAATCCCCTCGATTACCCTTGCCGACATGCCCTTCCCTCGGGCTTCCCTCTCAAAGCTGGGGAATCCTGCCACTCAGGAGGGGCAGCCCAGAGGAGGGGTAGTGCCACTCAGGAGGGGTAGTCAGAGCGGGCAGGATGTCAGGTGAGAATTCACCCAAATGTCCCCTGCTCCCCCCTCCAGTGTCCATAGGCATTGCTCTTACCCCGAATCCCTCTTCTCCCCAGGGTCTCCTTAGAATCTCCAGGCAAGGGCTGGGTAGGGCGCAGTTGGGAGGCACAGGGACAAACTTTCTGTTCTTGGAAGCTGGTAGACAAGATACAGCAAACATAAGAGACCATTGTGCCTCCAGAAGCACCTCTGGGCAGTGGGAGATGCTGCCCAGGACAGTCTGGCAGGGGAAGACGCCAGGGTCTGAAACAGGAAGCCCCATCCTGGTGAAGGATGCAGCATGGTGGAGAATCCTCAGGGAGAGACACGGTGTCCTCTGCATCCCCCTCGAATTTCGTTCTGAGAAGGTGCCCAAGGTAGCCATCGCACACATTTGAGCCCTGGCCCAAATACAGCAGGATTGCCCCAGCCACTGAGCCAGGATTGTGGGAGGTGAGGCCCCTGGGAGTGGGAAGATCTGCTTCAGGTATCCCTGAAATTCCGCACTTCACAAATAAGAAACTATAGGTGAAGTGTCTAGGAAGTGCTAAAGTTCCGTATGAGGATAGGGTCAGCATTAGAGATGGACCAGCCACCCTCTGACATTTCAACCAGGGCACCTGACCCCACCCCAGCACCATTTCTGCACCTGCTAGTTCATCCCTGGTACTAGGGATGCGATGGAGAAAAAGTAGTTTCCAAAAGCTTCTCTGTGATAGAGCCTGTGAGAACTACTGATGGGGATGCAGATAGATGCAGTGGGGAGGTGCTATGGGGTGATGGACAGCCAAGGAAAGTCCCTAGAGTGGAGAGTGGGCTGTGGGACCCCGGTGGCTAAGGTGGGATAATGAGGAACTGGTTAAAGCAGAGAAGAAGCTCTGAGGGGTGGTGAGAGTGGAAGCGGCCATCCCCAAGGAGCTAAGGACAGAAATACCGAGACAGGGAAAGGATAGCACTGGGGGGTGGCAGCCTCCCCGTGATGGCCGGGAGACGGTGAGGGGGACGTGAGGTTCACCTCTCACCCAGGGGCCAGCTGCTCACTCACGCTAACAGCCCATCTGTCAGGCGAGGCGGGACAAATGAGCAGGGCCGGCCCGGCGCGGGCCGGAGAGAGGGGTCCCTGGACCCATGAGGTCATCCTTCTGATGATGTACGGCCCCGAGAAGAGATGGGTTAATGATCTCCGGCAGGGCCGGCAGTCACACCCAGGCATTTCGTAATCCGGCGCGTGATGGATTAAGGCGTGTTAATACCAGGAGTATACATTAAGGGAAATGATCAGGCTGGCATGCTAAATGGCAAAATAAAAGCACTTTTAGAAACTTCCGTGATTAATCGGTCTGCCCTTTGAGTTTGTACCATGATAAAGTAAAGCTCGCTCCTGCTGGTCACTGTCCAGACAATTCCTCTCTAGCTCCCGGCCCACCCAGAACCCCTGAGGAGACCAAACTCAGGCTGGGGTGTGGGGGAAGGGGGTGGCTGGACCTGCAGTCTGTCTTGGCACTTTCCCTTGCTCCTCCTCTTCAGGCTTCTGCTCAGGTGAGCTTGAGGATCTGGGGTGGCCAATCCAGACAGAAGGCTGGATCCCGGTCCAGCAGGACAAGCATGCCCAGTGTTCAGCCCTCGGCTCTGTGAGAAGTCCTGAGTGCAGGAGGCGCTAAGGGCCGTGTCCCACCTCCCGGGCCCCCTGCAGCCGCACACTCATTGTACAGCCCTGCCTGCCTCCACATCTGGGCTTCTAACATGGGAGTAGACATGGGATTCACAAGCTGTGGAGGGTACTGACCACATGCTCACCTGGTCTTTGGGCACACGTGATGGGCATGGGTTGGGCACAGCCCTATCACCTAGCATGGGTGCACATGGGGCACCAGGTGCTCCTAAAGCTCCCTACTTCACAAATAAGAAACTATAGGTAAAGCGTCCAGGAAGTGCTAAAGTTCCTGTATGAAGGTACAGTCAGCATTAGCGATGGACCAGCCACCCTCTGACGCTTCAACCAGTTCAACCAGGGCACCTGGCTTCACCCCAGCACCATTTCTGCACCTGCTAGTTCAATACCTCCTCTCCTCCCCTTGAAACCCCCCGCCCCCCCAAAGCCATGTCTACTCTGGAACTACTGACAGGACAAGCCTGGGCTGGGTCAGACAGTCCCTGCTGGGAGGCATCAGTCCTTCCCTGACCACTCCCACAGGCACATCCCATCCTGGATGCTGGATGCTGGTGGCAAAGGGGCCAGAAGGTTCTGCGGGACGGATTCTCTCTGAGACATCAGACAAGCACCACCCTCCCCCCCAATCCCCCCAAAGTTCCTCTCCCTGCCTGTGGCTGGAGGCTATGGGGAGACTAGGACAGAGGTGCAGGGAGCCTGCTGAGGAAGGATTCACCCCAGCCCTGAAGCATGTCTCCTGCCGAGGAGAGAGTCTGGCCCAGCCTCTAGCTCTCTGGCTTTCCCAGCAAAATTTCTCTTTGTTTTTGATTTGTGGGGCACAACCAGCTGTTCTTAGGCATCACTCCTGGTGGTATGTAGGCAACCACGGGGGAGCTTCCAGGAGTCGAATCCAGGTCATCAACGTGCAATGCAAGTGCCCTGCTCACTGTGCCATCTCTTTGCCCCCTACAGAAGTTCTAAGAGAAGTTTAACACTATGTAGCCAAGGCCATGAGCAACTGCTGGCTTCTGGGAAATTCCAGCTGTCTTTTTTTTTCTTTTGGTGTCATAACCAGTGATGCTCAGGGGTTATTCCAGGCTCTGCACTCAGGACTTACTACTGGTGGTGCTTGGGGGGAATGCCGGGGATTGAACCTGGGTTGGCCTCATGCAAGACAAATGCTCTATCAACTGTACTATCACTCTGGCCCCTCCACCTGCTGTTTGGACTTTCCTAGGGTCTCGCCTGCCTGAACAGCACCTTCGGGTCTTCAGCTAACAAGGCCATGTGCCTGGTTATGGGTCTGGATACCAGAGCAGGAGCAAGTCCTCAGGCTCTTTGCCTCCATGATGGCGGTGCAGCTGGGGGACTCAGGCCAACAGCAGACCCTGGGGATGAGAAGCACGAGGTAGTCGCCATGACCCTGTGTGCACCTGCTGTAAAGGTCAAATGCTGGAGCCAAAGAGATAGTACAGTAGGTATAGCACTTGTCTTGCATGCACCCAACCTGGGTTCAACCCCCAGCACCCCATAGGGTCCCCTGAGCCCACCAGGAGTAATTCCCGAGCACAGCTGGGTGTAGCCCCTGAACTCAAAAGAGTACATCTTCGCACTGTGCTTGCTTTTTTCCTTCCCTGTGAGTGGGGGCTACCAGCTTCAGCTGGGACTCCTTCTCTGAGGACTCGGGGGGAGCAGAGACCCCTGATGAGCACAGGGGGCCTGGAGGGAGGAGGGTGCAGGACCCCTAGCCCTGAGAGGTGTGGAAGGGCCAGGAGTCCTGGGAGGAACCCTAACACAGTGCCGACTCCAGGGGGATGAGAAGCATGAGGTAGGTGCCATGAACCTGTGTGAACCTGCAGTAAAGATGGTCAAATGCTGGAGCCAAGGAGATAGTACAGTGGGTAGAGCACTTGTTTTGCATGCACCCAACTTGGGTTCAACCCCCGGTACCCCATAGGGTCCCCTGAGCCCACCAGGAGTAAATCCTAAGCACAGCTGGGTATAGCCCCAAACCCAAACAAACAAGAATGTCAAGTCTTCCCACGACTGTTCTTCTCAGCTCCCATCCTCAGGCCTCCCAAGGGACCTGCTTTTCCACAAGTGTACAGCAGGCAGGGCTCGATGATCTGTGGCACGTGTCCCTCATACATCTCACTTGGGTCACCTAGAGTCTGCCTGCATTGTGGGGATTGCTTTAGTCTTCTCTTGCCTGTCTAAAGGTAAAGGTAAAGGCCCTCCCGTTGATCATCGATTTGCTCGAGCGGGCCCAGTAACGTCTCCATTGGAGACTTTGTTGTTACTGTGTCTGGCATATCGAATACTCTCGGTAGCTTGCCGGGCTCTCCGAGAGGGGCGGAGGAATCGAACTCGGGTCAGCCATGCTGGCCGCTTGTAAGGCGAACGCCCTACCGCTGTGCTATCGCTCCAGCGCGCTTGCCTGTCTAACAAACACTAATCTATACCGACTGATGCCTCCCACCCAGGGCCTGCCCTCTGAGTGTATGTTCTAGGGGCAGTAATCAGTGGCCACCCCCCCTCCCCATTGCTTTAGGGCTTCCTGAGAGGTGCTGGGACACCTGTCAGTCTTCCAGAAACAGAGTGAGGGATGCACTCATTCTTCCTGCCAGTGGGCAAGTTGTGTTGAGGAAAGACACAGACAGGGATGAGGCAAAAGGAGGTGGTGAGGTCTGTGGCACACTGGAGGGTTTCCTCATGTGCAGAGTCAGGTTGCTGGGTTCGAGGCCATGTGGGAATGTGGGGTCTGTGTTTCATTCCAGGCTGGGAAATGCTGGAATTTCCCCTCCGCCCTTTAAATTTCTCAAGTTTTAAGTTATCAGTCATAAATTCAAAAAACGTTCCAATAGCTTGAAGGTGGAATGAAACTCATAGGCTATCCAGACTGGACTACAGGTTTACATACCACTGTGCACTGCTGGGAGTACTCTGGGCCCTTCACTTGTGCTCAGCCCTCTAAGAGTATGGGCATCTTCCAGAGAAGCCCTCACTTGGTGCTCACTGCGCTGTGAGAGGAAGCACCCAGAGCTCTTTAGGGTTTTTTTTGGGGGGGGGTATTTCATTTTTTTAAAAAATTTCTTCATATGTGTTCTTTATCAGGTGTGACTAAATAAAAATATAGAATTGAGTGTCATCACCTTCATGGACATGGATTTATTTTATTTTATTTATTTATTTATTATGCTTTTTGGGTCACACCCGGCAATGCACAGGGGTTACTCCTGGCTCATGCACTCAGAAATTACTCCTGGCAGTGCTTGGGGGACCAAATGGGATGCTGGGAATCGAACCCGGGTCAGACGCGTGCAAGGCAAATGCCCTCCCGACTGTACTATCACTCCAGTCCCCGTGAACATGGATTTAAAAGAAGATCAGTCAGATGAGTATTATTGTTTCCCTTTTTTGTTGTTGCTTTTTGGGACACACCCAGTGATGCTCAGCGGTTACTCCTGAGCATCGCTCAGGAAATACTACTGGTGGTTCTTGGGGGGCCATATGGGATGCCGGGGATTGAACCCATGTTGGCTGTGTGCAAGGCAAATGCCCTACCTGCTATTTTCCCATTTTTAACCAATCCTAAGTTGCCACTGATACGCAGTCAGCAGTCAAGCATACTAAGGTTATGTTCTATAATAAATAAACTAAAATTCTACAATGAAGAATAAAACATACCTGTTCAGAAGAGTTGAGATCTAGGAAATAATTTATGTGGACTTCTTTGATTTCATCATTCAAAACCAGCACAGAAGTACCCCTCTCCCTGCCATGCCTCTCAGTATATTTGACCAGGCACCCAGGAGAAAAGCTTCGGTTCCTTCATCACAGGCAGCCTTCCTGCAGTGCTCAGTCATGCCTGCGTACATGATGTCCATTCCTCTGCACTCTGCCTATCGACAAACAGGATCAGAGATGCCCTAGGTGGCCGTTAATCTCCCAAGCAAGGGTGTGTTTGGAGAGTGGAGGCTTCTGCAAGCAACTGCATGGGATATGAACAGTCCAGAAAGCATGGGGGACTGGACCTCAAATTTCCACGGGTATGGAAAGTGTCTCTGCAAGGATCTGAATGAAAGAAAATCCCAGAGCAGCTGGTTGGAGGGAAGGGCTCCGAGGTGGGCGGCTGATGCCAGCCCTGCCGCTTCTGCTCCTGACTCTGAGTACATGGCACTCCAGGCACTCCAATCTTCCATGCTACCAAGGCCTGGACTGCCACCTGTGACTGCTTCTGGGGGCACATGGGGTGCCCATAGACTTCAGACTCATAGTGTATACTTGCCGGGCAATGTCACCTCACAGGGATTTCTGTTCTGTGGGCACTGATGTCTATAAAATGCAACTGTCTGACACTGTTTCTGGTATGTGATAGTATGTGAGAAAACAGATACCCAGACGGGTTGCTTTCACTTTTACATATGTAGGTTGAAGGCTGAGGGGAGAGGGGAAAGAGAGAGCAAGATGCATCAAAACAAAAGCAATTTGAAAGACTAAGATTATAGAGGGGTTCTGTTTTGAGCCTACAATTTTCTGAGTTTTCTATCACACAAATCACAAATCATCCCGTTACTCATCGATTGCCTTGAGCAGGCCCCAGTAACGTCTCCTTCATCCTAGCCCTGAGATTATATTCAAGGCTCTTTAGGAGAATGAGACCCATCATTGTTACTGGTATTTGGCATATTGGGTACACCACGGGGAGTTTGCCAGACTCTGCCGTGTGGGCAGGCTACATTCGGTAGCCTGCCAGTTTGTCCAAAGTAGGAATAAGATGTCATAATAAGATGTCATTTTTATAGATGAGTTTTCTATAGTCAGTGTAAATTCATTTAGAGTAAGGACCCAGGGAGAGCATACAGGGGTTAAGGTGCAAGCAACTCAGGGTCAATCCCTGGCACCTCATAATCACTGTGGTCATTGAACATAGTCCCAGAGGCTCATGAGTGCACTAGGGTGGCCCAAGTGATTCCCAACACTGGAGGTCTCCAGCAACAATGCACCCTTAGCCCCCCCATGGGCTCACTGGTTTGGTGGCTTGAGGGGCCCCAGGCCTCCTGAGCACTGCGTGAGAGCCCCTCTGCCCCTCAAAAAAAAGAATAAAATCAGAGTAGAATAATTTTGTTGTTGTTGTCGTCGTCATTGTATTTGCCACACCAGCTGTGCTCAGGACTTACCCCTGGTGCTGCACTCAGGGATCACTCTTGGAAGGGCTCAGGAGGCCATATGTGATGCCAGGGGAAAAAGACATGAACTGGCCGTGTGCAAGGCAAGCACCCGACCTGCTATACCATCTCTCCGGGTCTTGCTTTATTTAAAACATTCATTTCTTCATTTTCCAGGAATCAAAAAGTAGCTTTAAACACCCTCATTCCTCAGCCTCCTGCCCTGCAGGGGGCATGTCAGCAAGCCACCCCCCTATTGACTCCTTGGATCATCCAAGTGGACGGTGGTGCTCACCTCAGGGGGAGCCTTGAACAACTGGGGCCTGGGACTTGCTGATCCCATCCTCAAACCTGAATGTCCTCAATTGCCAGGGAGTCCCACCAGGGCAGGGTCTGTCCCAACAAGCCACCTCACTTTCCCAGAGAAGGAGGAGAAAGGAGACCCAGTCTAGGTATCCTGCCCACTGTCCAGGGCAGTCAGCGAGCCAAGTGCTAACCCCAGTGTCTCAGAAGCTCCTCCCAGGCAGAGCACTGCTGTTGGATGACTCATTTCCTGTTTGGATGGTGCTTCCAAGACCCCCGGAAAGGAAAGGAGGTGAACACATGGGGAGCAGTTGGGGTGTCCTCAGTGCTCATGCTCATGAATGAATGAATGAATGAATGAGTCTGGCAGCTGTGGGCCCTGCCTCAGCTCCTGACAGCAAATTCTTTTCCTCTGGACACATGTCAGTGGAAGGAGAAAGAAGAAGAAAATCCACAGTCTGAATGCGCTTCTCCTAAAAATATGGACGATTGTACAATTTGACAAATATAGCTTTTGGGGAGTATGAAGTTCTGGTCTAAAATTACATTTAATTATTGTTACATTTTAGACTTTGTAGGAAATAACAGTACAGAAGTGTGACTTTCAAATTAGCATTTGAAAGTGTCTGTGAGGTAGGTGAGGGTTTTAACAAATCCTGGGGTTTTGAGCCTAAAATTACATGACATTTATTTGCAAGCGCAGAATTAGGTTGATCAGTTATTGTTCAAACTCTTCCAGGAGAGAGATGAATGACTATTGTGTTTTTTCCCCCCACCACACACAAACTTTTCATGCACATCCCCACCATGTTTTCCAAAGGGCAAACCTGGAGCCCTGCTCCGTGCCTTGACCTACCCGTGACGAGACCCAGGCAGAGACGCAGGAGATGAAGGAAGAGTCATTTCGCCTCATTACGGGACAGCACTGCAGCCCGTCTTCAACCCATTAATTCATTTCTTATAGTTTTTCTTGTCACATCCACTTGCTTTATAGCTTACTAACTTGCAAGTTATAGTTGTAATTTATGGTCAAAATTGAGTGGTAGCAAATCAAGGAATATTTCCATTGATTACCCTAAATTGTCTAATCTCCTGTATGTTTTTAGAACTTGATTGGGTGGTATTTACTGATTGCCTTCATCTAATTTAAAAATCAATCAATAGCAACAATGAGTGCTGGGGGATAAATTGAGTCTAATGCAGCCTAACCCAGCAAATATCCATCACGGTCTGGGCTCAGTCACATCTGCTGGCAGTCTGAATGCATAAAATCCACAACAGCTGGGAGTTGGGTGCCCAGGGCAGGGGTGCTGGGATTCCGGCTGGCATCTCCTGCCTCTTGCATTGTCTAGTTAGGGTGATTGCCCTCTGCAAGAGCAAACATATTTCACTACAATAAAGCTGTAGCACAGGAGATAAAAACCCGGTCTGATTGCATTTCAAGGCTCGCCCGTCCATCTTCTTCCTTCCCCCACACCGTCTGAGGATATTAATGGGAATTAACATAACAGCAGCCTTTCCTTGTTAACTGCTCCAGCTTATATGCCGGAGAGAAACAGTCACGCACTCATGAATTCATCTCTTGGACACTCGTGTGCTCCTGTTTTTATTTTCATCCAATGATTCCAGGACATTCACCACAGATCAGACATGCTGCATATTGACCCGTGAGGTCATTTAGTACTTACATACACCCAGGGAGGGTGTGGGCTGGTGCAGTTAACGTGAGTGGCGAGGTCAGAAAGGCGGGCTGGGGGCAGGAGAACTCCAAGGTCCTGGATGTGATGCCTTGTTGGGACCCAAACCTGTACACAAAAGTCATAATCATAAGACAATACCTGATGAAATGGGGCCGGAGTGATAGCACAGTGGGCAGGGTGTTTGCCTTGCACACAGCCAACATGGCCGACCCAAGTTCGATTCCTCTGCCCCTCTCGGAGAGCCTGGCAAGCTACTGAGAGTATCTCGCCCACATGGCAAAGACTGGCAAGCTACCCGTGATGTATTTGATATGCCAAAAACAGTAACAACAAGTCTCACAATTTGTTGTGAGACGTTACTGGTGCCCTCTCGAGCAAATCGATGAACAGCGGGAGGACAGTGCTACCGTGCTACCTGATGAAATCAGCACTATTATTATCATAGGACCTAAGACTTATTATAGGGCACAAAGGAAGCAGAAAGAAAAAAAATTAATGTAAAGATAGAAGACTCAAAATGTATCATTATCTTTGAAAGTGTCTGAGATGATTTCACCGCAGGGAGAAAAGCTTCTCAGGCTCTCAAGCAGGGCAGGGCAAGGAAAAATCTGAAAATACCTGACACCTCAACTCATTTAGGAAACTGGACTTAGCTCCAGGGCACTTTTTTTTTTTTTTACTTGAAATGTCGTGAGAAAACCCCACTGTGAGGCAGACCACAGAGGGCCTGGCCATTCCCATCCCATCTCCTCAGAGGCTTCATATTATCCTTTTTGGTTTTGTAAAGACTTCAAAAATCTTAAAAGCAGTTTTCAGTTCACAGAAAACTTGTGATGACATAAAGATACCCCTTAGACCTCATGCCCAGCCTTACCTCATTTTCAATAACCCCCATCAAAGAGGAAGACCTATTACTAATGATGAACATGTTTCATATCATCACTACCACCCAATGTCACATTGGGGTTCAATCTGGGTGTTTTACATTCTACGATTTGGTAAAATTTATAGTAACCGTGTTTATCTTCTATTCTAGCTTATCATGTCGAATTTTTCATCGACCTACAATTCTACCATGCTCTGCGAGGGCCTTCTCGCATCCCTCTAAGCCTGACAAATACCAAACTTTTGTACAGTTTCCATAAAGCCCTAGAACAGGAATCATACACAGTCTTTCACATTGGCCTCTTCTACTCAGAATCATCCATTAAACAACCAGGAATGTGCCTCGGTGGTTGAACACATGCCTCTTGTGTGTGAGGCCCTGGGTTTGATCCTCAGCAATGCAATAAACAAATAGGTAAGTTAAAGAGGCATATATAGATAATGAAGGGACAATTATTGCTCTCCCATTCTTTAATAAAATAGGCAGATAAGTTCCCTTCATGTTTTTTTTCATAACTTGATAACTCATTTATTTTCAGTGCTGAGTACTATTCCAGTATTTTCATGTAAGTCATACTCATCTGTTGGAATGAGTGTAACTCTTTTATACTTAGTGGTCTTCTCCTCCCCTCAGTGACAGAGGTCTGAGTTCCTAACACTTCAAGTCTGTTCTTTTCCACGTTGACCCTTTCTTCCACATTACGTCCCATGACTGCTTGTCAGCTATATCCCTCTTTTCTGACCCTTAAGAGCATGCTGAAATTTTAGCTGGACACAGACTAACTCACCTGGTTGCAGGTTGGTGTATGCAGGTGATTAGTTTAACTTACTGGGCGAACATAAGTGAAATCTTGCAGACCTCTTTCTGCAAACAATCATTTAAAAAGAGGCAGCATGTGGCTGGAGAGCTAATCCAACAGGTATGGTGATTGACGCGCATGTGTCTGACCAGATCCACTGCCCAGTATTGAATATGGTTCCCTGAACACTGCCAAGAGTGATCTCTGTGCACAGAGTCAGGACTAAGCCCTGGGCACAGTTGACTGTTCCCCCCAAACAAAACAAAACAAATAAACAAGATATATAATACAAAATATTAAAAAATGATAAAAAATACTTTGTTACTGGACTTTATTACCATGAGAAATTTATGATTGATCTGAACTTAGAATTGATAAACTCTGGTCAAAAGAAAGAAAAAAAGTATTAAAAGCTGGTGTGTTGCACAAAAATCTGTGTGGTAATGTATGTTATAGCTTTATTCATAATTATCAGTACTGGAGGTAACCAAGATGCTCTTTGTTTGAGGACAACATTCCTTCAGATCAGTGGTCTTCAGCCTGTGCCCCCACCCAAATCCACACCCCTTGTTTAATCATGAGAACAACAGAAGATTCAATTGCGTGTCATTCTGAAAAGTACCAAATGCAAGCTTCTCCCAACTCCTAAAAACTGTTCAGGTAATTAAAAACAAGGAAAGTCCAAGAAATTGCCACAACTCACAAGAGCCTAACGACTAGATGTGAAGTGACATCTTGAATGAGATCCTGGAACAGAAAAGGGCGGCAGGTAAACATTAAGGTGATCTTACGGATTTTAGTTGATAAAGATGCATTGATAGTGGCTTGTTCCTTCCAACAATACACCATGGTTAACACTAGATGCTAATAATGTGGAAATAAGATGCTATGGTGAATGCTCTGCACTATCTTAGTAATTTTTCTATAATTCAAAATCTGAATTTAAAAACATACAGGCTTTAAAAAGGAGTTGGTATATACCCTCTGCCCCAGTCTGTCTTGTCCTTCATACTGTTTGACTTTCTGGAACATGGATCCATGACCGCCATCTTGGGATGAGGAGTCAAACCAGCCGTGGGCCCCTTTAGCTGTTGGAGCAGCCAGCTGGAAGGTGTGGGGTCCCTAAGCAGTTGGTGAAGCTAAGGCACCAGGCTCAGCAGGAAAGCCCACTCCCCAGCTTACATGTAAAAGTGAGATAAAGTCTGGTCTTATGTATGCCTTGTTTGTCATTTTAGGTCTTTGTTTCTCATAAACAATTCTAATGGATTGTTTTGACTCAAACACACACTTCTTTTTGATTCAACACACATGTCCCCTGGGTAAAGATACAGGTTGTAGTGCAGAAATGGGGGTCCGGGGCCTCATACCTGCTAACTGCAGATCGGAGAATCCCTAAAGACACTTTTTCACTATGGGAGCAGATATCATTGCTTCGTGGAACTGGTGTCATCCCTTTCCATTTTATAAGAATCTATGGCGAGTTCCTCCCTCTCAGATGCATAAAACATGGAACCTCGGGACCTCAGGGTTTTCCCCACCTATCTTCGTTTGCCAGCTAGGGAAACTCAAGGCCTTTGAAGTAGGTAGAACTGGGCTGGAGCAATAGTACAGCAGGTAGGGTGTTTGCCTTGCCTGCGGCCAACCTTGGTTTGATCCCCAGCATCCCATATGGTCGCATAAGCACCACCAGGAGTGATTCCTGACTACCGAGCCAGGAGTAATCCATGAGCACTGCTGGGAGTGGTAAAAAAAAAAAAGTAGGTGGAGCTGAACCCAGAACCCTGTATTTCATCGTTGTAAGATCATTTATCCACAGCCCCCAATAGTTTCTGGGCTCATTTTGGAGACCCCTCAGGATGTGGCAGAGGTGGGGGGTGGCGGGGGAATGGCAGTAGGAAGAGGTGTTCATGGGGGGCGTGGCAAAGTGAGCCACACCCTGGGTCCTCCCACCTCCCCGGGAGCCGAATTTCTGTCTGTGTCTAGGTCACATCTAGGGTTTCTAAGATTCCATTTTTTTAGAGAGAGGGCTGATGTTAAAAGCAAAAACGTGTAAATAAAAACGTGTCAAGCTCACGGCACATATCTCATGTGGAAGCTAAACATAGCCACCACTCACCAGAGCAGCCACCGTGCCAAGTGGCTCATGGCTGGGTCCTCTGCCCGCGTGATTTCATTCCTCTCACCGCCCATGTGCCACCACAGTGCAGGGTATGTGGTGGAAGCTCCTTTCACATGCAGACGAACTGAAGTTGAAAGAGGGAAGGAAACTCACCACTGGCCACCTCTGGGTTTACTTGAGTCCAAGCCTGGCCTAACAACTGACCCATCCGACCCTGCCCATGACTGCTCACCCATCAGTCCCCCCCCAACCAGTCCTGGAGTAGCATGTAACAGCCACTGAGGATCCTGAAGCCTAGCAACCCCCACTTGGTGACCTGGAACCCAAGAAGTCAGTTTTGGGGGAGGCCTCTCTGGGGTCACTTCCTTTTCCTGAACCCACCCCAGCACCTCCCACCTGTGTTTCCTACCAGAACCTGTCAAGAGGGTCTCAGTCTTGCTCTGTCAACATGTCACACCCGGAAGGGCCTGGTAAGCGTGGATGGATGCCCTGCCTTGGACATCTGTGTATCTGTCATGGTGGGGGTGGGGGGTGGGATGCGTACCACTTACACAGATTCACCCCCACCAGGTCGGGGCTGGCATCGTTTTTTAAAAATTGAAAGGAGGCCATTAGCATCATTAGTCCCACCTGCGAGAGCCTCTCTTGGTGATGGAAGAGGGTCCTGGGCCTCCGCCGTGGTGGGTCATTAGTTAAAAGGGGGCTGGAGGTTCGGGGTGGGGCGGGGTGCTGGGAGGGGGGGAACTGCCGGTCGGTCAGCAGGCAGGTCCCACCACGGGGCTCCCTTTAGAGAAAGGAGCCGGAGACAAATGATTCGAGTCTGAATTCCATATACACCGGAGATTGCTTATCGATCCGCATGCGGGAATATGCGGGCTGGCCCCGGGGAGCGGCGAGTATTTTCCCAGGGAGTTAATAACGTGGCGGCTGAGCTGTCTTGTCCAATTCACTGAAGCCAGGCCTCTAATCAGCACGGAGTTTCTTATTTTGAGAATTCTTGCCACTTGTGTGTGCGGCACCCCCCACCCCCACCCCACCCCCTTCCACGCGGCTGGGCCCCTGTCAGTGATTGAAATGACAGCCCGTGGATGGGGAGGCTAATCAAATTGTTTATTATCGACCTAAATCAATATGTATAGATTGTCGAAACATCACTGTCACGCCACCAAAAAGTCATACTAATAATTCCCTGGCTGCAGATGTAATGCGGCCGCATTTCTCCAACTTGAATTACATCTGAATTTCGGTGAGCAAAAACAATTAGAATGGGGCGGCGGGAAGGGGGAGGGGGCTGCGGGGGGCGCTGGGAGTGGGGGGGGGCAGGGCCCTGCGCTGGGGAGCGTGTTTACACAGCTCGATACAGCAGCATTAGGTATTAATGATGGACTGTCACTTCAGCCTGCTTAAACACAAGTCCTGAGCAGGGGGGTGGGGATGCGGGCCTGCCCAGGGGAGCCACAGGGATGCATGGAAGGCGCGAGGGCACGGCTCCCTGGACAGGGCCTGGGCTCTGTTCTCCAGTCCTGAGTGTTGCTGGAAGGGCTGGCAGGGTGGGGGAACCAGGTATCAGGGGCAAGCAGAGAGATGTGAGGGACCCAGGTCCAGGGGTCTCTGTTAGGATCTTCTGTTTTTGTTTTTGCCTTTGCTTTTTGGGTCACACCTGGCGATGCACAGGGGTTATTCCTGGCTCACGCACTCAGGAATTACTCCTGGCAGTGCTCGGGGGACCATATGGGATGCTGGGAATCGAACCCTGGTTGGCCGCGTGCAAGGCAAACCCCCTACCAGCTGTGCTATAGCTCCATTCCCTCTGTTAGGATCTTCTGGGGGACACACCTGGAGACTTATCAACCTCTTTCCTCTGGCCTGACCTCTGGGCTTGGTAGTGTCTCCCCTCCTGTGGGCAGTTGGAGCAGCAGTAGAAGGAGCCCTCAGGGAGCAAAAGCTGATGGCTATCATGGAACTCTTTGAATCCCTGCATTGCTTTCAAGAAGCAGGCATTGCTGGGCAATCAGAGTATTGTTGGGGGGAATGAGCCTTCCCTGGGCAGAAACACCCTCACAGGTGCAAGATCAGCTGATCAGCATTTTTTTAAAAATTTTTATATTCTGTTTTGGGGCCACACCTGGGAGTACTCAGGAGTCACTCCTGGTTCTGCACTCAGAAATCATTTTTGGCGTGACTTGATTCACAGATCCTGTGGGACGACAGGGACCGAAGCCTGAGTAGTCCACATGCAAAGAAAATGTCTAACCTGCTGTGTTATCACTGCAGATCCTGGTCAGTCTTGTTTATAGAGGGGGTTAGTCATAGCACCCTCCCCCTGGAACCTACACCAATGAGGGTCCAGTTCTCTGCACTGATCTGGGGCTGATCTCAATGTTCTCACTCCGTTCCCATGAGGAGGATGCTATTATTTCTCCCAGTTTCCAGTGGAGAAACTGAGGCACGGGTTGCCTCAAGGTCTTGGCTAGTTAGTCACAGAGCTAAGATGGGATCTCTGGAGATTTGCAGACAAACCTGATCTCTTAGCTGGGACGTGCACGTTCTTCCCACCCTACCAGCTTGCAGACCAGCGTGGTGTGTGTGTGTGTGTGTGTGTGTGTGTGTGTGTGTGTGTGTGTGTGTGGTGGACACTCTCCCGGTAGCTTAGCTTCAGCTTCAGGACTATTGGACATGGCATTTTCTGTCTGGGCTGCTTTTGGGAGAGAGTTGCAGGTGGCGAGGAGTAAATGGAACTTTGCAAGCCAGAGAGGGCAGGGTAAAATGGGGCTGGGGAGGAAATGCTGTAACCATTTGGGATTAATGTCCAGACTCACAGAGTCCTGGGACCCTGCTTCTGCTCTCCCAGGGGGCCTGTGGTGGGTAGGCAATGAGGCTGCCTCTCCCCATCAGCACCTAGAAGTCTGGATGCTCGCTCCCTGAACCTGTGAGAGGAGGGCCATTAGAAGCACTCAGGGAAGGGAGCATAACTCTTCAGAACCATGTTGTCAGACCCTGCGCTAGACTGTTTCACTCAGGGAGCCCCAGAGGGGGGTGGGTGAGGCCCCTGCCCGCCCCAAGTGACCCAGCCATGGCAGCTGAAAGCCTCCAGAACTCAACATCTGCCATGCTCACAGCTGCTCTCCACCTGCTGGGGTAGAGCCTCAACTGGGAGTGAACCTTTTCCTGGACCCTTTTCCTGGACCTCATAAGACACACCCTACCCATACTCCAAGAGGACTGCACCACATTTGATGGGATTAAAAGTAAGAGGCAAGCAACCTTAGAGGGAAATATTATATTATTTTGGCTCCACTTTGGGGCAGGGATTGGGGTTCTGATGAAAACACCCAAATTATGGTGGTGGGAAGGTGTAGTGGTGGTGGGATTGGTGTTTGAATATTAAATGTAATCAAATATTGTGAACTGTCACTGTCACTGTCCTCTCGTTGTTCATCAATTTGCTTGAGCGGGCCCAGTAATATTGTGAGACTTGTTACTGTGTTTCACATATCAAACACGCCACGGGTAGCTTGCCAGGTTTTGCCATGCGGGCGAGATACTCTCAGTAGCTTGCTGGGCTCTCCAAGAGGGGTGGAGGAATCGAACTTGGGTCAGCCATGTTGGCTGCATGCAAGGCAAATGCCCTACCTGCTGTGCTATTGCTCCAGCCCTATTATGAACTACTTTATAAAATTTAAAGTCACTGTCACTGTCCTCCCGTTGTTCATCGATTTGCTCGAGCGGGCCCAGTAACGTCTCCATTGGAGACTTTGTTGTTACTGTGTTTGGCATATCGAATACATCATGGGTAGCTTGCCAGGCTCTGCCACGCGGGCGAGATACTCTCGGTAGCTTGCTGGGCTCTCCGAGAGGGGCGGAGGAATCAAATTCAGGTCGGCCATGTTGGCTGCGTGCAAGGCAAACGCCCTACCGCTGGGCTATCACTCCAATTTTAAAAAAAAGAAGCACTCAGGGGTGCTGTTCTTTCCTACTGGGACCACCCTCATTGGCATGTGTGTCATACTCCTTGTGCTTCGATTCCATAATGATTCCCACTCTGATGGGGGGTGACATCCCATTACAGAGAGTTCTCTAGGACCAAGGCTGGCTGGTGCATTGCTACCCCCCATCCCCCTCCCTCTCCCCCCGCCCCCCACACACACTTCCCTTCCTGGAATCCAAGGTCCCAAATCCAGACAACCTCCCTGGCCCTAAAGCAGGCTCTGAGGGGTGCTGTGGAGCTCCCCCACCCCTGTCTCGGCTCCCACGGGCTGCAGCTGGAAGACCCCCAAGAGACAGGCCATGATCCCAGCTCCGAGCCGGCTGTCATACTTCGTGCATGGGCCAGGCTATGCCATGTGCAATTGAGCGTGGGAGTCTCTCGTGCTGGCAGCTTATACCGAGCAACAGGGAGAACCAGGGGGTCTGCCAAAGGTCCTTCCCCCACCCCCGACAAACCTCAGCAACGCCAGTCTGCTCAAGTCTTCAGACGCTAACCTGCCCCTGGTTTCCCCAGGCAGTCGGGTCCCCTGTGCTTTTTTATGCACCGTGGAAAGCGCCTGTTCCTGTTGCCCACTTACTGGGTACAGTCAAAGAACAAGCACCCCCCACACTCTGCAAAGCAGAGCTCATGTGGCAAACCCCCAGCCTCTCAGGTTCAAGTGGGTTCTACATTTGGCAAATACATCTCCCCCTGTCCCGAAAGGGGGGAAAAAAATTAAAAACCCACCAGCAAAAAATACATTACACTGGGCATTATATTTTTGTGACGGAAATAACTCATTTTCATGACACACTATAATAATAGCAAATTATGGTACACAATGAATCCATTCTCATTAAAGTCTGTATGGAGAAAAGCAAAGAATACAAAATGTATACAATTGTTTAAAGGAAAAATGCCATGTAATATAAAAGATACTCTAATCGCTATTTCTAATTACAAAGAAGAGAAAATCACTAAAATTTTTTTACAGCATCTAATTACCAAAAAAAAAAAACCAGAACCACAAAATAACTCTCTATAAAATTAATAATGAAGGAGGGCTTCAAATGACTGTAGTTTTCAGAATGTCTCCTTCTCCGAGGGAGAAATGAAAGGGAAGCACTGGGTTTGTGAGCAGTTCTTGGCGCGAGCTCAGCTTTAGAACTTTCTGTCGGCTGCCTTGCTCGGTGTCTGCTAGATCTCTCCCCTGCCTGCGTCCTCAGGTAATCCCGAGACTGAGGCCCTCTTCTCTGCACCTGAAGAAACCAAGCCTCAATCACGGGGTCTGTCTGGGGGGCAGCTGTGGGTTTTGCTTCTCCTAGGAGTTTCCCTGAGCACTTGTGATCCATCACACCCATCAATACCAGCCATATGTCCAGCCATCCGGGACCATCTGTGCACAGGTCACCTATGAAGGCTGGGAGGTAGGACTTAAACCTGGCACCTTAACTTTCAAGGTCTAGAGAGAACATAGGAAACTCTGCCCAGGGAATCGGTGGGCACAGAACCTGACCTCCCTTGAGTGGGTCTTTCTAGTTGACTGCATCCCACCAGGCAGGTGCCCAGTTGGATTCCCTCTGCAGGGGTGGAGGGCTATCAGCCCGTAGACCATAGAATGCTTATGAAATCCCGGGGACTGGCCCCATAGTGCGCGACGGGACAGACACACATGCGTCTCATCAGCTGCCCACAGATCTCTGTCTGAGTTGTATTTTATAAATACCCACGTGGTCCTGGGCAGAAATAAGGTCCCAGCCCTGTTCTAGGGTGACCGAGACAGCTGCTGCAGGATGGATGGGTGGTGGGAGTAGGGGCGGGGAGCCAGGTCAGGGGTAGATGCTGCAGTTAGGTGACAGTTCTTGCAGGGGGCATGGGGTGGGGGAGTTGGGTGAGACTCAAGGATGGATACCTGGTAAAATTGTAAAATGTGCCCAGATACTCCCTGCTGGGTCACTATGTAGGGACAGGTTTTATCTTCTAGGCAGGAACAGATCTATCTGCTTTGGGGCCTGTTGCCATGCTCCACAAGGTTAGATCCCCAACACCCCATATGATCCCCCTGACCATCACCAGGAGTGGTCCCTCAGAGCCAGGAGTAAGCTCTGAGAACTGCTGTCCATCACAAACAATGTCCCCTGACAAATAATGTCCCCAAGAGACTCGGGGCAAACCCTAGAGTCAGGCTAGGAAATCTTTACGTCTCCCACATGACTCTCCTCTGCCCCCCAACTACCAACATGTCCCCCCCCACCCTTCCCAAGGTCACTTGAGCACATCCTTCTCCCTCCTTCCCTGCCAACTTCAGGTCCAGTTGCGCCCACGGCTCACCAGCTCCCCACAAGGCTGTCTCCAGAGCCTTCTCAGACAGTGGGGAGACCTCTCTGCAACACCAGCTGAGTTGCATTGTGACACTTCCAGAGTCCCTCAGGATGGGGGCTGGGGGGAAGGGCCAGGAGCTCGGAGTACTCACCTTGAACGTGTGAAGTGTGCTCGATCTCCAGAGTCAGTGATGCATGTACATGGCTCAATCCCAGCAGCTCTGCTGTGGGAACTCCAAGGTCTCAACAGAGGACACACTTGGGGCACAGGCAGGCATGTAAGAGAGTATGAACTATGCCTGGGTGAGCACTGTGGGGATGAGTCCACACCAGTGAGCATTCTGCAAGCACCCAGCATAGCAGCTGAGTGTGTGAGCACCGTGACCAAGTATGCGCCATCTCCCCCCAACCCCGGTCATAGAGCAACTGCTGTGTGGAGGTCCTTCACTGCTGGCTATTGCCCAGTTTCTCGGGGGGGCAGGGGGTGGTGGTGAAGAATCGTGGCCTTCCAGACTTGATGCAGAAACCTGAACTTCCTTGTTCCAGAAAGTGCTTTTGTTCAAAATAGGGCATAGGAGGTGCTGGGGTTGGCACTTCCACCCAGCAGGATGGGGGACCTTGAGCAGCCTGACCCCCAGGAGAAGCAGGCAGCTGGGCCGGAAGTGCCCTTACTGTCAACATCGCCAGCACCCGAGAAAGGTTCTGGCCTGCTGAGCCCAGACTGGCCTTTCTAGTTCACCCACCTGGACCAACACACACTGCAGGTGTCCTGACCCCCGGTGAGGCACTTACAAGAGCTGCCCCAATCCAGAACTCCAATCTTCACCCAGCCCAGACATGGCTTCTGTCCACATCTGGTTTTGCTTTTTTTTTGGGGGGGGGTCACACCCGGCGATGCACAGGGGTTACTCCTGGCTCTGCACTCAGGAATTACTCCTGGCGGTGGTCAAGGGACCATATGGGATGCTGGGAATCGAACTCGGGTTGACAGTGTGCAAGGCAAACACCCTACCTGCTGTGCTATCTCTCCAGCCCCCTTCTGCCTGCATCTGAACCCAATTCCTTCCTTCTCCTTCCTCCAGTCCACAGCCCAGCTTCCAGAAAACCTTCTGGAAGCAAAACAGTTCTGCTTCCCCTGTGTTTGCTCCCTCCCCTTCCTCTGTTCAATCAACCACTGCCCCTCCCCCCAACACACACACACACACACACACACACACACACACACACACACACACAAATCCCTCTGGGTAGATGCTTCTCCGTCAGCCTTGGGCTTCATTTTTCTCTTTGTGATCTTGTACAGAGGCACCATCCCTTGCCTGAAGCTTTATTTCTTTCGTGGGGCCCACTCCAAGCTCTGGGCTCAGGAGTGACCCCTGGTGGTGTTGCGGTTAGAGCCCCATGCCTTAATCTTTGAACTATCTCTCTGGGGGCCCTGAGACTTTATTTTATTTTTTATTATTTAATTAAAAAAATTTCCCCCATTGGGATTCACACCCAGCTGTGCTCAGGGCTTATTTCTGGCACTGTGCTCATGGATCACTCCCAGTGGAGCTCTGGGGACCCCATGGGGTGCTGGGGATTGAACCTGGGCCCACCATGTGGAAGGCAAGTGCCCTTCCTGCTGCACCGTCTCTCCAGCCCCAGAAACTTTTGACTGTTACACAAGAGGTAAAGGGTTGTTTGGGGTTTGTCTACCCCCTCTCCAGTGTGGGAAACAGTGAAATGTCCACTCTTTCAGAGAGGGGCCCTGTCTGCCAGGCCCAGCACCGAGGGTGGTGAGCCCCAGATACTGTGGGGTACAGAGAATTGCCCATCTAGTCCTCACATGAATAATCATCTAACAATACAAACTAATGCGGTGGTTTTGCCTTATCTGAGGCAGTGTTCTAAGTGCTTTCTACCTGATTCATTCCCTTATTCCATAAGAAGGGGAATGTCACCATTTCAGGAATGAGATGGCTAAGGTACAGAGAGGTTAAGGAACTCACCTAAAATCACACAGCTAAAGTAGTAAGTGCTCTTGAGTCAGAGTTTGGGGTGAGCCAGGAGTGTTACAGACAATTTTGGAGTTGGGAGTGGGGAGGGAGTTGTTGTTTCATAAGGTCATAGCAGCACGAGACCTTCTTTCTACCCGCTCTGAAGGACCTAAACCCCATCCAGCACAACCCAACCCAACTGAAATGGATCATACACACTGGCCCCTTCCTTCCCATCTGCATCCATTTTTGTCCATCGGGGTCTGCCTGGGAAGGGCCTTCAGAGAACAGGACCTTCCTAGGGGGATTCTGCTACCTGCGTGGGGCAGCAACTTCAAGAGCCTTAACTTGGGGGGAGGTGGGGCGTTTCTGGCCAAAATGGCAGGAATGTTTCCTCTGCCAACACCCTGTCCTCCCTTCCCTCCAGCCCTTCCCCTCTGCACACTCAGATGGGTCCCGAGATCACGTCCATTGAGCCCCAAGTAACAGCAGGAAGCCAAACTGAATGCTCCGGTGGGTGGTGGCTGGTCCTGCTACTTCCGTGTGTTTGCTGGAAACCAGAGACTAACTCCCCTGGAGCCGATGCTTGCTGCCTTGCTCCCAACTTCCCTTGTCGGTGATAAGCTCCCTGAGAGCAGGGGAGGGGTCTTTCATATCAGGGCCCCCCACTACACCCCCTGTAAAGAGCGATTTCCCCTCTAATTGGTCCCTGTAACTGATCTGGTCTTACTTACGTCCTGCCTTATTTCCAGAAGAGCTCAAAATCCAGTCCTTCCAGCCGAGCCCCCTGCCTTGACCGGGGGACCCTGAAGTCTCTTTGAAGCCCACTGGCTAACCCACTTGGTCTCCCCCTCCTCCCCCAGTCTCCTGACAGCACCCTGACCTCCTCTCCCCTCCCCAACCGCATGTTTCTGCAATGATACTGACCCCTGCTCACTGCTTAGTGGCAAAATATTGTTTTACAGTGATAAGCATCTCGTAAGACAATATTTGGAAAGTTATTATCTCGATGTCTCTGGTTGAAGACATGGAATGATACCACCCAAAGCCCGATCTGCTGTTTGTAGCCAGCAACTAGGGCAGCTGGGGACAGGACACATGAGGTATGGGGGGGCGGGGGCATTGGTACTTGATCTTCAAGCAATTTGAAATTGATTGGCCCCCACGTAGCAGATACAGTCTAATCAGAACCCCAAGGAGAAGCCATGGCACTTAGCGGCGGGAGGTATTGGAGGGGGAGGAGGGAGAATTTGAGTGGCCCAGCGTGGGTAATGAGATCGCCAGCAATGAATGAATTTCTTCGCAAGCCTGTTCATGTTTACACGGTCTGCCGCTGGGTTGCGAAGAGGCTTCTCCCGGGGACCTGGGCCATGGTTCTGTGCTCCTCCACGGGCACCAATTCTCTGGACTCGCACCAGCCCACAGAGGGCTGACTTTTCTACCACTTTCCTGTCTGAGCAAGAGCATTTGCCAGCATTTGTTCCTGGCCAGCTGGCTCCCTGGAGCACCCATACATAGGGCCTGGGTCACAGTCTACCAGCTGGACCATGCTTGATGCCCAGGGCTGTCCCTGGCACAGAGGGGAGAGGTCAGCCAACATCCTGGCTTCTGCTCACTCAGTATCAGTAGCTCCTCCTTCTAGGCAGAATAACCCAAAAACGGTCTTTCTCAATTTTGCCTAATGTGCCCTGGGCATGACAAAGCCTGGCTAGCTCCCTGTGACATATTCAATACGCCAAACACAGTAACAACAAGTCTCACAGTGGAGATGTTACTGGGCCTGCTCGAGCAAATCGATGAACAACAGGAGGACAGTGCTACAGTGCTACAGTGCCGTGGACCAGGGTGAGGTGCCCCATCCCCAGGTGAGAAGCCCAAACCTCTTCCTTCACACCGGCCATGGACAGAGCATGCATTCCACCAGGCTCAACTTCCATCCTTACAATGCTCAGTGAGGACCTCCAAGGGGGCTGAGGGGGCTTATCCAGGGCCCATGAATGGGACGCAGAAACCAAGTCACAGCCCTGCCTCTCATGTCCCCCTGCCCTTTGCAGAATGAGCTTTCTTCATGACCTCACCCACACATCCTCAGCCTAATCCTCCTCCTGTTGTCCTTCCACTGGCCCTCATACAGTTTAATATAAGAACCCCTACAGGAAGGAAGGCAGGGGTTATAGTCACCAAGGTGCTTTCTGGAAACTTGCTGCTGGCTTCTGGGTGATGAGAATGGGTAATCAGGATTCTCCAGAACCTTGGACTGTCCCCTCATCTTTTCACTCCAGGAAGGGTTTCCGTCCTAGAGAGAAGAGGCAACTGGGATCCTTGGCTAAATGAGAACTAGAACAGGTATCTTGTACTCAGTGGCAAACAAATACTTTTCACCAAGGAAAGTCTAGTTTGGGTTCAAATGTCTGTGATGCAACTTTGTCAGGTGCCTGGTGCTTGGAACTTCATATCACTTCTGAGAAAGTTCTCTCACTGGATATGGCCCACCCAAGGAAACTGCTGGATGAACTGGATGAAGTTAGGAGGAAGGGCCTAGACAGGAGGCAGGATGGGAAGGCAGGACGGCCCAGCAAGGACACCTGTGTGTCTGATGAGTGAGTGGGATCCTCCGGGCCTCTTGGGGAACCCTCAGACTTATGTACCAGGATGCATCAGCCACCTCCTAATTTACAGGCCATCTGCTTGCTGTGCCCTCACAGGCTGGAGAGAGAACTCTGGTCTCTTCTGCATTTTTCACTCTTTAAGTTTTTTTGATTTGGGGGCAATACCCAGCTGTGCTCAGGAGTCACTCCTGGTGGAACTCAGGAGACCATGCGGTAGCAAGGAATAAACCCAGGTCTTCTGCCTGCAAAGCAGACACTCAACCCATTGAGCTCTCCCCAACCTTTTTCCTCTTTTCATACAGCCCCCTTCCAGAAGATCCCCACCTTCCTGCCCTCTCCTCTTAGCCCTGCCCAAAGCCCCATCCCTGATGACGTCATATGGAGATGGAGGCGTCCACGTAACACGTTTTATGGCGACACCAATGTTCAGTCTACAGCAGCTGGCAAGCGGTGGCCTTGGAGTAGTCGCTGCCTGTTCTCGTGCAGAAACTGTCCCAGGTGCACAGCTCAGGCCTTCATTTGTACCCAGACTGTGGTGCTCTTCACATCACAGAGAGTCTGAGGACCACTGGGTCTCAAATGGCTTCCCAATGATGGTTGGAATGACTGCTCTGGATGGGAGATGTGTGCTGAAAATGGAAAATTGACCAAACATGGTGGCCTCTCAGTATCTGGATTGCAAACCATAATGCCCAAAAGGAGAAAGAGGCCAGGGAGGGAGAAGGAATGAGGGGAGGAGGGGTAGGGGGAGGGAGAGGAAAATGGGGAGGGTGAGAGGGGAGAGAGAAGAAAATGCCTGCCATAGAGGCAGAATGGTGGGAATGGGGGTGGCGGGAGGGACTCTGGAGACATTGGTGGTGGGAAATGAACACTGGTGAAGGGATGGGTGTTGAAACCCTGTATAAATGAAACCCAATCCTGAGTAGCTTTGTAACTGTGTATCTCATGGTGATTCAAACAAACAAACAAACAAACAAACAACAAACAAACCCAATAAGTTTCTTTAAGCGTTAAATGTTTTCAAAGATAAGTTTTGTTTCTCCAGAATATTCATGTGCATGGCATACCTTATTACTAAGATGTGGAATGTAATATTACTTCAAATAAAGATGTGATAATGTCGGGGGCAGGGAGAAACATTGCTTCTCTCGGACACGCACTGGCTTCTACCTTACACATTGATGACAGCTGCCCGTCTTGGACATATAATTTGTTTCAGAAGAAATAATTTCTAAGGACATTCTCCTAACTCAAATAAAAGCCTGAAAGTCTCAGAAGGAAATGCAACAAAAAGCAGAAGGCATTAAAGGCCTAAATTACAGCAACCTCCTCATGCTGTAGGTGCAGGCAGGCTGGTGTGGGCTCTTCAGTGGAGACCCCAGGTCTTCCTCTGCATCTCTGAAGCCCTCCGGGGCGGGGGAGGAGGTGTGGCAGACTGCACAGCACAGGGCCCTATTGACTCACCCTGAGTCACCACCAGCCCGTGGCCTGTCAAGTCCAGAGTCCGCCACCAGGTTGGGCCAACCTGGATGGGCTCCTGGGAAGGGAAATGTGAGTTCATGCCATGGGGTGAGGGGGAAAGGGTGCTGATGAAGTGACATGCTTGCTTGGTGTTCACACAGTTGCACAGTGCCAAACTGATGGTTAGTCCCAGCCACCTTGTGGGAAGCCAAGACCAGTGTCATGTGCTAATGAACTGGGGGAGAAAAGGGGCCCACATTTGTGCCTCCTCCCTGGTCTCACCTCATTTTGCTTTACTGCAGAGAGTTTAATCCCCTCCCCCCCCCCCCCCGCCCCCGGGAAGGCTCTGGGGTGCCCTGCAGGAGCGTGGAGTGCTGTGGAGAACTGTGCAGAGATGCTGTGTGCCTCCAGGGACAGGAAGAGCCACATGCTAGCTCCTCTCTGGGTGGTTACCCAAATCTCACAGCAATAGAAACGAAGGTACTTCTTTGGGATGATCTCCACCAACTCCACCTCTTCTGAAAAGCAAGGCGAATGGGCGTAGCAGAATCCCTGTGGTATTCCTCTGAACCAAGAGCAAGGAAAGAATGAAGTGCTGAAATAGTGGGCAGGGGACAAAGGGGCCCTTTACCTTACCCTATAAATTACTAAGGGCTGGCAAAGAGAGCCAAATTAGCCATATATGATTGCGAGGAAAGAGAAATCCAGAAGAAAACTGGGTATTTTTAAGAAGATATGTAATTATTGATTTTATTATTTGTTTTTGGGCTGGAGCATTTGCCTTACATGTGGCCAATTCCTCCGTCGATTCCTTCATCCCTCTCAGAGAGCATGGAAAGCTACCTAGAGTATCTTGCCCGTACGGCAGAGCCTAGCAAACTCCCAGTGGCGTATTTGGTATGCCAAAAACAGTAACCACAAGTCTCACAATGAAGACGTTACTGGTGCCCGCTTGAGCAAATTGATGAACAACGGGAGGACATTGCTACAGTGCAGTGCTATTATTTGTTTATTGGGAGAGGGGTGGGATGTGGACGATCTGCAGGGTGCTCAGGGCTTATTCCTGGCTCTGTTCTCAGGAGTCACTCCTGGCAGTGCTTAGGGGATCATATGTGTTCTAAGGATTGAACCAGCATCAGTTTTATACAAGGCAGTTGTTTTAACCCCTGGACTATATCTCTAAACCCAGAGTCCTTGAGGTTTTGTTACATGACATAGTAAACTAATATAAATCCCAGTTGTTCACAGAGGGTTGAAGTACGAACGTCCTGCTGCCAATCTGGAGTGATTTCTGACTCCCCACTGCCCACCTGCCTGTGAAGAAAGTGGACAGATGGGGGAACCCAGGACAGGAACAAACCTTGTTTCAGCCAGAGAGGAGATAAAGGGAATGATTTCTGGGGATCTCTAATGCTCTAGAGTTGACTGTTCCAGGCAATGGATTTAAAGTTGACTTTGTTGATCAGAATCAGTCTCTTTAAAGGAAAGGGGCAATTCATCGGTAGTGTGTGGGAGGCACAAGGCTATGAAAAAAATCATGATGGACATCCACAGTCCAGTGATGACCGGGACATCATGTGTGGCACCGGGCAAGAGGAGGAAAGAGAGAAGGAAGTGGCAGGTTTGTGGATCTTCCTGAAGTTACAAGGCAGGAGCCGGCAGCCTTCTTGCGGGGGAGGGGTGGGGAGGGTCCTGGGTCCTGGGCAGGGGCACTGAGCCTCAGCCCCAGCAAATCGCCCTGTAGCAGGAAAGATCCCAGAGGAGCTCCGCCATGAGCTAGGGGCTAGATCTGTGGGTCTCCACCCTGGGCCCCTTCTCTTTCTTCTCTGCTATGCAGCTTCCCCCTGGCAAAGAAAATGCACACATGTGGTACTTTTTTTTTTTTCTTTCTGGAAACCTGCTCCTGAACTGCAGTCATAACTCCCAGTAACAACCCATTGCCGCAGTTCAGAGATCTTTTATAGCCTATTTTAGGCATTTGATTATTGCCTGACTAATAATAGGGACTCGTTTCGTCAAAGAATAGACTGGAGGATATAGTGTAAATCGTAGCATATAATTGCTCAGTGACTGCCATTGAAAATTCCTAGTTACTGGAGTAAGAGAGCTTCTCTTAGGTGCGAGCAGCTATTTTTTTTCCATGTAATAATAATTAGGGTGTAGAAAGCAAGCGGAGAAACCCACCCGGGGAGCTCACTTACTAAAATAAGAAGAGTGAAGGGGAGAAGAGGAAGAAGAGGGAGGAATCCTGAAACACCTGTTGGGTTCCTTCATTTGCCTGGGGGCAGGGGTGCCCCAGCAGACCCTGGGAAGACCCTGGATTTGGAGTCAGTGACATGGGGCTTGGAAGTGGGGGTGTGCATACCACAAACGCCTTTGAAATAGACAACGGTGAGTTCATCCAGTCTGGAGAACGGAGTACTTTGCTGGTCCTCACCACCCATGGGGACATGTAATGCCCTACCACACACACATTTTAATAAGGCTTTGGAATGAACCCCTCGGATTGAGTCTCTGGGCTCTTTTCTATCTTCTGGTATCCCCAAGAGCTACGGTCCCGGGGGCTGTGCATAACAGGAGCTCCTGAGCAGACCAATATTGGCAGGTGTTGTGGCCGCATTGGCCTGAGGTCCAGGTTACTGTCTCTAGAGCAGGACTTTGGTGTCACTTGGAATTCACCCAGGAGCAACATTTCTCCCGCCTTCTGAGCCCTGGGTCTGAAATTCAGAACTACTTGTTCTCTGGCCTTTGAAGTTCAGTGGAGAAATTCTATGCCATGCCGCTTGTCTGGGCTGCTTCATCTGACAGCAGGGAAAGACCTTATCCATGGTCCTTTACTTCTTTCGAGTCTAATAATAATAATAATAATAATAATAATAAAGTGATGGGTACTGACATCTGTGCTATATTAACTGGGTTAAGTTGATCACCTAATTTTACCTGTGCAACAACCTGGAGCATGGAATTTGAATCGTGCTGCTTCCTGTGCAGAAGGAAGATGGAGGTCCAGGGAAAGAAGCCATGGACATCCATCCAGGAGGCAGGAGACAGGGTTCTGGGCTATCTCTACACTTACCCGGCACTGGGCCAGGCTCACCTTTCCTGTGTGAATAATGGCTCAGCCCATCTCCCCAGTTCCTCTTCCAGGACCAAACTCTTCTGCGCTGATGCTAAGAGTATTAGGGGAGAAGCTCAACCCAGGCCACAAAGTCCTCTGGGACCTGAAAAAGTTGCTGCCACACGCTCTTATTTCCAGGACCCAGTAAAGATCCACCCCCCCCCCCACCCCCATCCCCAACTCACCAACTCACTTCTCAAGTGTAGTGCTATTTTCTAGTCGTGTTTTGGGAAACTTCTGCAAATGGGAAGCTTGTAAGAGAAGACCCTGGGCTATGGGCTTTAAACCAGGACTCCGCACTCTGATTTGACTCCCGGCCCGTTAACTAGAAAATCTCCGGCCTTAGTTTCTTATGCAAAGTGGGAGGAGTGCTTGCTTGTACAGATGAACCCATTCATTCAACTGGTCTTGTGCTCGTCCCTATAAATCTCAGTTTTGGGGCTCCACAGGGGATGCCTCTTCTGATCCAGATAGATAGCTTTTATCTCAGCCCTGCTAGAAGGACCCTGCCACCTCCCTGACCCCACACTGAACCACTTGTTCCTTGAGGCCACGGGCCACCTTTGAGTGTGGACGATGCTGTATTAATCTCTGCAGAAACCTAGTTGTGAACTGATGGCGATTTGTCCTTTGAGGCTTAATAACAATTGCTTGGGTGCCTCATTTTATCTTTGATGAGAAACCTAATCCCTCTTCCCTTGATAGATTTGCATGTGTCACCTACCTCCCTCTGGTCTCCAAGTTCTGCTCAATTCTTTCCAGGTGTTTCTGTTGTCTATTACCTATTTGCCATGGGTGAGCCCAGAGTTAGCAAAAATATCAGCACCCAGTTCAATCTGAATTTCAAATGACAGTGAATAATTTCATTTAAATAGAAATGTGTCCAGCTAAATATTGGGATATTCTTCTATGAAAAACTTGTCTGAGATGCAAACTTGGGCACCCCGTACATTAGCTGGCTGGCCTGTTCTGTCCACCTCCATGGGATATCCACTTTCTGGGACCTGCTCACAATCTCAAAGTCCCCAAGGTGCCATCCATCAGCCGGGGAGTGTCAGTCACAGCTGCACAAGCTGACACTAGGCTCCTGCCCCTGCCTGTGGCAGAGCCCACTGTGTCTGTGCCTGAGCACACTCCCTTCAGCACGCCACAGGCCAGACTGCCCTCAGAGCATGAACTGTGCTTTCTCACAGTTGGGATGGGAATGTCAGTTCAAGGTGTGGGCAGGAGCCTGACCTCTGAGCTGTTTCCCCAGTGGGTAGACGCTGTGTCTTCAAGGGCTTTCCTCTCTGTGTGTGTCTGAGTTCTGAATCTCCCTTTTAAGGACCCCAGGGTGAGCAGATTAGGGCCTACACCTCTGAGCCATTTTTATCAAATCACCGCTCTGTAGGCCTGGACTGTAAGCAATCACAATGTGAGGCTCTGGGGGTGAGGATTTGAACCAGTGTGTTAGTAGGGGTGCAGAGTCCTAGCCCTCAGACGGAGGCGGTTGGTGTTGGCTATCACTGCCAGGGGCATGACGAGTGTCAGGTACACCCAGATTGCAACACTGTACCTCACCTGCCAACGCTTTTCAGTTTTCTGAGGCTGCACTGCAGGATGGGAAGGAGACCAGTTTGCTCCGAGGGAAGGGCAAGAAATAAAGTGTGCTGTGCAAAGGGCCAGAATTGGGGTTGTATTGTTGGGGAGGGTGGGGCATGAGGTTGTACTGTAGGAAGGGGAGGAGATGAGATTTTCTGGCGAATGAGCTGGAAATGAGGCTTCTGGTGGGAAGAAGTAGGAATGAACTTCACTGCAGAAAGGACTGGGAAAGAGGTGGCACTGTGGGAAGGGAAAGGAAGCAGGTTATACTGTGTAGGGCCAGGAATGAGGTGATGCAGTGAGCAGTGTCAGAAAGGCAGCAGGACTGGAGGGTGCCCAGCCAGTCCTGGAGGTGGGCATGGTGTGGACACTCCCAGTGCTCTGGACTCAGGGAATCAGCCCCCTGTAGGCTCCCTGGCGGGGGCCTGGTACTTTTTACACACCAGGGACTCATATGCCCACACACTTTCTTGGTTTGGTCTTTTTCCTTTATTTAAATTTTTTGTTTGTTTGTTCCAGCCAACATGGCCAACCCGAGTTCGATTTCTCCACCCCTCTCAGAGAGCCCGGTAAGCTACCGAGAGTATTCGATATGCCAGACACAGTAACAACAAAGTCTCCAATGGAGACATTACTGGGCCCGCTCGAGCAAATCGACGATCAACGGGAGGGCCTTAACCTTTGTTTGGGGACAAAGAGATAGTACAGTGGTTAGGGTGTTTGCCTTGCATGTGACCGGCCCGTATTTATTCTATTCCCAGCATCCTATATGGTCCCCTGAGCACTTCCAGGAGTAAATTCTTGAAGACAGAGCCAGGAGTAACCCTTGAGCATCTCTCCAGGTGTTGCCCAAAAACAAACAAAAAGAAAAGAAAAAAGATTTTTTTCTTTTTATTATTTTCTTTTTATTATTTTATTATTATTTCTTTTTATTATTTATTTTCATTTTATTTAAGCAACATGATTAATGAAGCTATTCATTGTTGAGTTTTACACATACACTGTTCCAGTGTCCAATCCCAACACTAGTGTCCCCTTCCCTCCACCAGTGTCCCTAAGTTTCCTCCCCACCCAGCCTGCCTCCCTGACAGGCACATTTTTCACTTTGACTGTTGTAGTTTGAAACCCATGTTTCTAGTGTTGTTGGTTTTGTGGTTTGGGTATAGACCTATACCACGTCTCTGTACCACCCATGTACTCAAGGCCCTTGAGCCCTGATTTTCTTGTCTCACTGCTCCCTCCTCTGAGAGTCTGTCTGAAATTCTCATCCAAGAAAATGATTGATGGGGCTGGCAGGGCATTTGCCTTGCACGTGGCCGACTGGGGTTCGATTCCCAGCATCCCATATGGTCCCCTCCAAGCATCACCAGGACTAATTCCTGAGTGCAGAGCCAGGAGTAATCCCTGTGCATCGCCAGGTGTGACCCAAAAAGAAAAAAATAAAAAGTAAATGACCGATATCAGTCTTCCCACCTGCTTCTGGGGATTCTGGACTAAGAACAAAATTAGTTCATTTTTCTTGGGCTGGCTATGTCCTGGCCCCATTTCCCTCCTCCTCTCGCCCTTGGTGTCTCCTTAGGCCCTCCAAAGCACTGTTCTCAGTGTCTAGAGGAAGTCAATATTTAAGCTGTAGAAATTTCATGTCAGATTCTGAGTTTTCAGCCTGTCTAATAAGTGGGGAGGCCTGGCCACATGGAGTCTGCACCCCTGACCCCACTGTTGGGGGCTGAGTACATTTGGGGGCTAGGCTACCCACATGACCCCTCCTTTCACCATTTATCCCAGACTCCTATGCTACCCTATTTGGTGCTCGCAGTTCCACCCAGATCACATCCTCCATACTACGTCCCCATTCACTAGGCAGCTGGCACTTTTCACTGACTTGTATCATCTTGCTGTCCCCTTGTATCACTGTCTCTGGAGACTGGGCCTAGGAGGAGTTAATGAAGAAGATTCCCGATCCAGTACTCATCCTGGGAAGAAGAGGGAAGGAGGAGGAAGGAAGGAAGCCCAGGCCACATGAGTGCAAAGTGAGATGAGCCACCCATGGCCCTCCCATGACTGGATGACAGCTGCTATCCTGACTGTGAGGCTGGAGCATTCTGCTGAGGAGGCAACACATGGTGCCACTTACAGCTGCCCTGGTGGCAACAGACCGCACTCTCTGCTTCTCTTGTACGCAGAAAGTCGCTTTTAGGGGTTGGGCAGCTTGTGCGATGTGGTGAGTGCTGTGTGCTGGGTCCGAGCCCACATGTCCCTCTCCCCTTTCTTTTGCTGTCACAGTGATGATTGGGGTTCACCCACTGGGCTACAGGGCTCCCCCAGCCTTAGTTATGATGCTTCCTGGGGTCCACACTTGCCTGTGTGATATGCTGCCCCAGATTTGGTTGGTACCAGGAGCCACCAACATGATCACGGGCATTGAGGTGACACTGAGGATCCACCTCATGACCTTGTGCCTGCACAGTGGGTTTCCTCGAGGGCCAAGACTTACTGAGCTACAGAGTCACTTGGAGTCTCTGACCTTCCCCAGCTGACCACGACTGGTCCACTAACTGCCCTCAATTCCATTCTCACGTGCTTGTCATGAAAGGCCTTGTTGATTCTGGGGTCCATGTTGCTGGCTTCTGGAGTGCCTCTCCTCAGCTACCTGTTCCCCTTCTCCAGCCATGGCCTCATAACCATCGCTGAATGCCCAACTCCAATGCCTCGTCTCCAGAAGTTTCCTGGTCCTTCTCTTTGAATGGCTTAGTCCATGACTCTCCCCACATAGGCGTCCTGGACAGCTGGGTGGACACCCCTTGACTATCCTGCCAGTGTCTCCCCGTGACTTCCAGGTGGAAAGGTGAGCAGCAGAATCTGTTCCCTGGGAGGCAGCCAGGTGTCAGCAAGGAGGAGTGTGTGGGGATAGGGGGATTCTGCTGAGTCCCGGAGTAGAGGGGTCTGTGTGTGTGTGTGTGTGATTGTGTGTATCAGAGTGTTCTGAGTATGTGTGTGAGAATGTGCGTGAGTGTTGTGAGACTCTGTAAGAATGTGTGTGAAAATGTCTATGAGAGTATGTGAGTGTGTGTGAGTGTGAAAGAATGTGTGCAACCGTGGATGTATGAATGTGAGCATGTATGAGACCACAAGTGGGTCAAAGTGTGAGTGTGTGAGACTGTGAGTGGGTATAGTATGTGAGATGGTGTGAATGTGTGTGCTAGTTTGAATGTGCATGCATGCATGAGTGTATGCCTGTATGTGTGAGTGTGAGTGTGCGTTGGATGTGTGTGTTGTGAGCGACAGAGCACAGCAGGGATCAATCTAGCCCCTTGCAGGGGAGCAGCTGCCACTCAGACGTGTGCCTGTAGATACGCCCAAATCTCTTAGTTTGCAGCAGTGGCAGCCAGAAATCCTGATGCTTCTAGGTGTTCCCAATAGGGTCCTCCCTCACGGTGTTGGCAGGGGGAGGGGGCAGATGCCGCTCGCCTGTGCTCCCCCAGTTCTGCAGGCCTCATAGCTCATGGTTGGCCTCTGGGACGTGGTGCTGCTTGGATGGTGCTTGGGGCCACCAGGGCTCTGACCAGAGGCTCCTAGAGGCCTGGCAATGCCAGGAATCAAACTCAGGGCTTAGTGCTCTGCCCTTGGTGCCTTCTCCCTCACCCCAAGGTCCCAGTGTTTTAAGGCTGGCCACCATGTCTTGTTGTTTTTAGTCCTGGCAAGAGAGAATGCACTATATGACAGATGTGATGGGTACAAGCTTGCTGCCAAGTGTGGGTGAGAGGCACTAAAGTTGCCATTGTTCTGGCCTCACTGGCTCTGGGGAAACCAGCTCATGTCTTTCTGCTCTGCCCAGGCCTCTTACCCAGTCTCATCTGTGACTCACAGACCACTTAGCATTTGCTCTAAATCTTCTGTGTGGTTCATGGCTCCTCTTCTCGCACCCTTGTGACGGCGGGGGGTGGGGGTGGGGGAAAACCCGCCACACAAACACACACACACACACACACACAAGCTGGGGTTCTGACAGAGGGCATGAGGCCAGCACTGAGGCTGCCGGAGAACAAGTCTACAACAGGCCCCCATCATGGGGCTCTGGCCACTGCAGGCTATTGCTCTGGATGCTTGCAGACCATTTGCAAGGACTTGCTGGCTAAGCAGGCAGGGTAATTCTTTACTTTTTAAGCTATATCTTATCATTATTTAAAAAAATATATATGGGTTGTATAGTTGTATAAGAAAAAGCACCTAACAAATATAACACAAGAGTAGGTCTTTTAGGTGAATGTTGTACCCCCAACCCCACCCCTGAAGGTAGAAGGGCAAAGAATGTGAGGAGAACAGTCCTGCTAGCTCAGATCCTGCCTTCCCATAGAGAAGGGGTTAGTCTCCCGCAGTAGAGGGGCAATTGGGGTGGGGGGGGGGCTTTCTTGGCCCACCTGCAAGGGCTGGTCTTGGCTTGGGAAAAGAAAAAATCCATGGGATGTTTTGTGCAAGGAAGTTTCTGATCAGGCACAACCTTGTCCTTGAGGCTCTATCGGGCCCCTCCTTGCTTTATTCCCTGTAAGAGTAGAGAGGGGTCCCTCAACCACAGTGGCCCTGGGAGGAGGGGGGAATGGGAGGAGGCTACCCACTTCCCTTTCCTTCTCTAGCTATGAATTTGCAAGCAAGCACTGCTTCCTCCCCCAGGACTGTAAGGAGCAGGGAAGAGCCTTTTGCGCTGATGTGACTGCAGAGTGACAGGACGCAAGAAGGGTCAGCCCAGCTCTTGGACATCTCTACCAAGCCAGAGATGGACACAGTAGCAAGCAGCTGAAAGAAGGGGGTTGGATGTCAGGTAGACCCACACTTTATCTGCCTTTAGATCCAGAATTAGAATCCCTGACTTTAAGCAAGTGACCCAGTTGCTCCCAGGGAAAATGAAGGACCCATCTCACTGGGCACGAAGTACTTAGCACAGATGCAGATATACAGGCAGTGCTTAATGAAGGGTATTCCTGTGAGAACCCATTCAGGAGGCAGGGTTCAGAGACCAGCCACCCTGGGAGCTGACAGACAACCAAAGAATGTGCAAAGCCATGTTGAAAAGTTCACGCTCAGCCTGTTGCTACAAGGGGGAGGGGGAGGGAAGATGCTCCGTTTCACTGAGGATTTGATGCTGACCACAGAGGTCAGGTTCAGGTCCAGGACACTCCTTCTGCTCCAATTCTTCCTAAGCTCTGTGGCTTATTCTTCTCCTCAGCCTGCGGCTGGGTAGACTTACTGCCAGTGGGTAAACTAGAAGCTGACTTTCCCTTAAGGCTGCAGATATATGAAGAGTGACAATAGTCCTCTTTTAATATATATGTTAATATACTAAAAGGCAAAGGTAAAGGCCCTCCCGTTGATCGTCAATTTGCTCGAGCGAGCCCAGTAACGTCTCCATTGGAGACTTTGTTGTTACTGTGTCTGGCATATCGAATACTCTCGGTAGCTTGCCGGGCTCTCCGAGAGGGGCGGAGGAATCGAACTCGGGTTGGCCATGTTGGCCGCTTGTAAGGCGAACGCCCTACCGCTGTGCTAAAAACATTCAATAAACCCAATTTATCGCTATCGCTCCAGCCCCTATATATATTAATTTAAAAACTTGGGCTAGGCAAAAGAAGGTCTAAGGCTTCAAACACTTTCTAACTCTGGAACTTTGAAACTCCAAGTTTCTCTACTTTGAGATTCGTGACTTCCGTGCATCAACAATTTTATCTAATCTTCCATCCAACCATTCAAACACAATGCATCCATTTACCCATTCATCCATTCATCCATTATTCATTTTTGTTGATCAGCTGAGAACCCCATTAAGAAGTGTGAGATAATTATAAGGTATAAAACAATAATCTGTCATCCATTTTCCATTTATCCATCCATCCATTCATCCATCCATCTATCCATCCATCTATCCATCCATCTATCCATCCATCTGTCCATCCATCCCTATTCTCATTTGTATGTACATATATATGATGAGTCACATGCCAGGTTTTGTCAGTAGAGTCCTCAAAAACTTCTCATGCAGCAAAAGACTAGGAAAAGTTCAACAAGAGTCAAAAGCCTCTAGGAAGAAAGCAAATAGAATTGAGTAGAAAGTGGTGCAGACAGGCAAGATTAAAACAAGTGCGAGTCACTAGAACTTCAGGGAGGAGATAGGCTGTCCAGAGAACTGAAAACTGGCCAGAATCCTAGAGAAGTTTCAACTTGAACTGGACTTTCTGAGGTCAGGCACTTCTCATGGTCTGTGACTTTCCTCTCTTAGGCTGGGACAGCCAAAAGAATCTTGTTTGCAGAGATGTTTGCTTCTGGATAAAACTTGACTCCCAGTCTCCCTTAGAAATCCGCTCAAAACTTTCCTTGGACTGGTGTTTCAGCCTCTGTTCTCCTGACCAGTCCCAGGACTGGAGGCATATGTTGCAGTCTCTATGGAAACAAGGAGAGAAATATAGGAATCAAAAGATGTATGACAGAGACCCAGCTCCCACCACTTTATCACTGGTGCTTCCTAAATAATCGTTACTTCTTCGAAAGTGCCAGAGTGGAGAAGTCTGTAAGAGAAGGCCACACGTCGAGGGTTGAACCCCTCACTGCTTGGAGAACACTCTTTCTGCTTTCCTGGCTGGGCCATAAATAACCCGGCCACCTCTAATTTGGCCTCCAATACCCTGACCAGCCATGATTTATTCACAGACCAAAACAGGCATCTCTAATTTGCTAACCAATCGCTGCAATTCCGGTCTCGCCAACCAATAATTCTGCCATCTCTAATTTGCCAATAAATAATTCTGCAGCCTCAAATTTACTAACCAATAATGTGACCAATTTGCTGACCAATGGTTGTGTCACGGCATAATGGTGCCCCTAGCAGATGGTAATTTGCTAAGCAATATTCGGACCTTTCCCCCTTCAGCAATAAAGAACCTTCGTGATCTTTGAATTCCAAATCCATTACATGGCCGGGAAGGATGCTGCAGGCTGCTGGGCTATACAGAACCTTCCCCAAAGCTCGTGCTTCCCCAAACCTTCTCTCTCGAGTGTCTGGCATCAGGATTGGTATCTCAGAATGACTAGTCCTCCCAGCATGCTCGTTTTGCAGAGGAAGCTATTGACACCCAGAGACCCAGAGAGAAGCTATTTTGCCCCCAGGACACAAAGCAACCAAGGGAGTTGCAGACTGAGATCAGACAACAAAGGACCTTGAGCAACACCAGCCTGGGAACTGGATGGCTATGCCCAGACCATTTGCATCAAGCACCTTGACTCTGGTTGGGCTGGCTGCCAAGGAACTTGGTTTGGCTTTGGCCATGTTCCCCTGGTGCCAGGGAGGGGACCCTGAGTTCGCTGACCCTACCACCTAGGAGGTCTGAAGGCAGGACAAGTAGGAGGAGTCGCTGTGACACACAGACATGCTGGCTCAGGTTCAGCCCTGGGAATGGCTGGGCCTCAGCAAAAACCAAAGGCCAAAGCCCACATTCTCTCCAGTGGTTGGTCCCACACTTCCCAGAAGGAGGAAGCCCATGAGGTCAGTAAAACAGAAGCCCTGCCCCCTAGCAGGTCCAGCGACCCGAGCCTGAATGCACAAACCTTGGCAGGAAAGAAGAGGGGCCACTTTCAGGAAAGCCCCCAGGGCCCTGCTCTATACTGGCCAACTCAGTCCTGCCAGTTCCCTGCCTGCCTGAGACAACCCCGCCCCTCCCTTTCACCTGAGAAGGTGTATCACATGCATTCGATGTGCCCTGCTCTGTTCGGTAATGAAAGCTGATTTGGACCAAGAGCACTTTGAGAGTGGAGGAAGGGTTCCTTGTAGCACTAAAATATGGCTGGACCCCCATTTCCCTGCCCCCCGCACCCAACCAGCACTGTTATCTGCTGAGAGGAAGGCAGGTGCTCATGGAGGGGGGTGAGGGGGGATGGTGATAGACATGGAGAGAGAAAGGTTTTCCTCTGCAATAGTGCTGTGACACCCCGCCCGGGCTAGACTGGTGAGGAATATGGATGGCAAGGAAGAGGAGATGGAGGGAAGGGAGTGAGAGAGGGAGGAGAGAGGAGGAAGAGGCTTTGGTGGCCCCTGGGTCACCCGCATCAAAAGACCAGCTCGGTACCTATTACAGTATGAGCTCTCTCGGCTCCAGAACCTCTTCAGTTGTCCAAAAGTCAGACCATGGGGGCTGGAGAGATAGCACAGTGGGTAGGGTGTTTGCTTTGCATGCGGCCAACCCGGGTTCGATTCCCAGCATCCCATATGGTCCCCTGAGCACCGCCAGGAGTAACTCCTGAGTGCAGAGCCAGGAGTAACCCCTGTGCATCGCCAGGTGTGACCCAAAAAGAAAAAAAAAGTCAGAGCAGGAGAAAGTGGGCAGATGGGAGCAGTAGGGCTCCAGTTAGACCCAGGGATGCTGGGTGTGTGCTGACAGTTAAAGCTCTCATTGGGTTTTGTCCTGCTCTATCCACAGGCTCTAATAGATGCTAGTTCCTCAGGGCAGCATGGATTGGCACCCTCTTTCTTTCTCCTCATCAGACCATTTCCTTCCCTTCACTGTCCTGTGGGCTCCCCAATATTCCAGGAGCCCTGGAGGCCAGGACCTGTTGCCTGGTCACTGCTTTATCCATCCACAACTCTTCCAGGGTCCTCACCTGTGCCAAGGGGTGGTGATCTCAGAGTGTGTGCTGAATGGTTGCTGGTGAGTCTCTGTCCAGCTTGGAACCTCAGTGCTCTCCTAACGGCATTCTCTCTCTGGCTGTGGCCCGCCCAAGCACACCCCTGGCTGAAGGCATATATTGAAGCAGCTGGTAGCTGAGGAGACAGGAGGAAGGGTGTGGACAGGAGGCAGGATGGAAATGCAAGGTGGCCAAGTAGGGACATGGTGACCAGTGACTAAGTGGGAGCCTCAAGGCCTTTAGGGGGGGTCTTAGGCTTGTCTACCAAGACTAGTCCCTAGAGGACGATAAGCAGATGCAGTAGTTCAGTAAGATCCAGGCTGACCTCCAGGCTGTGCACATGTGGTACTGAGCATCCCACAAGTCACGTAGCTGGAACTTTTAGGGGAAGTGATACTAATAGGGGTGGGAACACTCGGGGCAAGGTGAGGCACAGCTCAGCTGTACCTGTACAAAGTGTTGATGTCTGCTGGGAAGTGCCAGCTGTGGTGGTACCCAGAGGTGCTGAGGGGTACAGAGAAGTGAAGAGAAGACACGTGGCCCGTGTCCTTTCTTACAAAGGGGGTGTGCAGACTCAGAGAGGAGAAGGGAGTGATCAATCTGCCCAGAGCTTCCTGCCAGGCCAGACTGGGGTAGGGGTGGGGTAGCGGAAGGAAGCACCCCTGAATATGGGAGGGGTGTCAAACTATGTCTCATGGTGCCTGCGTGTAGACCACCTCTGGAGTCCCCCTTCACCCTTTCTCAGGAATATACGGGCCCTGTGGAGCCTCCCCTCCCACTCCCCACTTCTGGCTTTCGGGTTGCACCCTGACACAGGGTTCCCCAAGGCCCACCCAAGTCAACCCGGCTCAGTTCTAAGGAATTGAAATAACAGAGAAAGATGCAATCGGCATTCTGCAAGAGCTGGGCTGGTACTGCAGCAGCCCTTGGGCACAGCCTGCTAGGATTCTCGCAAGCCCGTGCCCGGGCTCCATCATTCCAAACCATGGACACCAGTGGCTCTCCATGGGAAACCACGGTGGTTCAGCCTGACCAGCGGATGGAGGAAACTCTCAGACCCAAAGGCAGAGCCAACACCTGCCCCTGCCCTCCGCTTCCCCTCCCTTCCCCCCACACACGCACACAACAGCATGAGCCTCCCACTGACAGACTTTGCACATGTGTGCTGGTGGCTAGCCATGATTGGAAGCTCCTGTATACACTGACGGTGTTCCACCGTGCCTTACTGGGGTGTATTTGCACAGCAGCCCCCATGGGGGAGAGACGTCCCCCCCTTGAACATGGCTCCCGGCTGCCATGACAGCCCATCTCCAGTAGAAGTGTGGGTGCCAAAGTGTGCTGAGCAAGGCAAACACTGAAACTCTGCCCAGGGCTTCAGGTCTGATAAGACCCCAACCCAGATCTCCGCCCCGCCCCCCCCAACACCAGCCCTGACTCCTGGGCTAGAGAGAGTAGGAACACAATGGTAAGAGGGAAAACAATGGAAAAAATAATAACAGCTGCTAGTCTTAGCGGACACTCAGTAGTACGTGTCAAATACTTTATCTCGCTCCATTCCTACAAAAACAGCCCCATGCCCCAGGTCGTGTTGTTGTGCCCTCAGAAAGATAAGAGAGACAAGGTGCAAGGTCCCACCAGAAATCCAGGATGTCTGGTTTTACACTTCCAAACTCTGCTTCCTGCAGTTCTGGAACTTGCTATGTGTGTTCTCTATTGGTCTATAGGTATGTGCACACATATGCATGCAATATATTTCTGGACCTACACTCTACGTAAATATACACGCTCTTCATCTATTCTAGGCTTGTGCTACATCATCCAGGTACATACGCTTAGAGATAATATCTGTGCAACATGTAGACATTGTACGGTGATTTTTCAGGTCTCTTCATATTTGCATTTATTTACTTTTTAAAAATGTCTTTGCTTCATTTCTTTATTTTGGTGTTTGGATCACTCCCAGCAGTGCTCAGGGCATACTCCTGGCTCTGCACTCAGGGGTCACTCCTGGCAAGTTGGGGTCATATGGGGTGCCAAGGATCAAACCTGAGTGGTTATGTGCACGTATGACTTACCTGCCGTACTATCTCACTGGCCCCTATTTACTTTTTAAAAAAATTTTTGGTTTGCGGGCCATACCTGGTGGTGATCAGGGCTTACTCTTGACTTTGTACTAAGGATCACTCCTGGTGGGACTCGATGGATCAGATGGGGCACCAAGGATCGAACCTGGGTTGGTCTCATGCAAGACAAATGCCCTTCCTGTTGTACTATTGCCCTGGCCTTCCTATTTACTTTTCAAATTAGAAAAGATGTTAAGGCCAAAATTTGTCTGAATAGCAGAGGATGGGTGAGACTGGTGTTCTTTTCCTACAAAGCAAACCGAGCTGGTGTGGGTCCCTGTCGCTAGTGCTCCTTCCTCTGGAGTAGGCTGTCCCAGCACAGAGGCAAAAAATCCAAACAGACAGAAAGAGGGATGTAGAAAAGGCTGTGTGCCCAGAGTTATGCCAGAACGAGGGGCTTTGGAGTAGCAACCAGTGCCACGTAGTTCACAGACCACACAGGGGATGATTGGTGGATGGAACCAGGATTGGGGGACTCATGGGACCCGTGAGGACAGGTTTCATATAACAGGGAACACTAACTGAGTCCAGCTTTGCCATGTGAGAACATGGGTAACCTGGTCCCTCCCGTTTCTCAAAAGAAGTCACTGGGGCTGGAGAGAGAATACAGCAGGTAGGGTGCTTTGTGCATGCAGCCAATGCGAGTTTGATCCCCAGCACCAGAAATGGTCAACTCTGTGTCAGACAAGTGCCTTACCTGCTGTATTATCTCTCCAGCATCCTTTCTGTTGTTGTTCCAAGTCATTTTTTTGGGCCAAATAGCCTGCCTTTTAAGCTATGTTATGAGAGAGAGAGAGAGAGAGAGAGAGAGAGAGAGAGAGAGAGTGTGCCTGCACACAATACTTTTCAAACCAAGCCCTTAGCCATGCTCACTCCTGGGGTTCAGTTCCTGACCATTGCATAAAAGAACAGCCCCCTGAGACCTCTAATTCAACCCACACACTTCCCTCCTTTGAGCACCCTGAGTCTTCTGGGTCTGCCAGGGAGGCAGTTCGGGGAGCACTGGAGGCCTCTGCTTTCCATCGGGCTGTGTTATATATGGATGGAGAGGGTGAGGCTCATCTCTTCCCTCCGTTCCCTGTACAGCGGAACTGTGAAGACTGAGCTTGGCTCTATGTTGGTCCCCTGATGCGTGGCATTTGCCTGGCTTGGAGTTAGGCACATAGCCGATGCAGAGTGGGCATCAGTTAGAGGCAGGAAGAGGGAAAGGGGCCAGGTGGGCTCGTGGCTAGCCCTCCCCCCGCAGCAACACTGCCCCCCTGCCCAGGCCTCTGCCCAGAGCTCAGCAGGAGGGGGCTCCAGGACCAGGCTTTGCTTCTTCACTCTCAGACAGGCTGATGGGGATGGGGAGCCCCGAGGCCTCCAGACCACAGGCTGGGGGTGAACAAAGCAGATCTGACAGAGGTTAAGGAGGAGAGAGACAGACAGACGAGCAGAGGGGAGAAAAGAGAGAAAGAAAAATTGTCCCATGCCAACAACGGTCAAAATGCGTTATTAGGGTGTCCAGGAAATTATAGCTTATGTCCATTAGTTCTTTCAGGGTTAATATTGATGCAGATATTATTTCTATCCACGGCCCCATTTATTTGAAATATTATGACTGGGAGTAGCTGCTGCCGTGAATCAAATCAATTGATGGAGTAGTTAGCTGTACCACCAGGGCGGCCTGCCCGCCCCCTCCCCCTGCCGTGCGCATGAAATATTATGGAGATGGTTCCTTAAAGTGAGCACTTTATCATCATTTGTCTGCAGGCCCCCGCTAGGACCGCCTTGCCCGGCTTCCCGTTGGGCGCAAGGAGCTGTCATAACTCAATCAGGCAGCTAACGCGCTCTGTACCGCCAGCGTCCGTGCTCGGCAGCCCGCTGACAGCCCGGTGCCGGCCGGTTCATGGCTGGCCACGTGCAGAGGAGAGATATTTTTGGAGGTGGAAATGGAAGGCCTGTATTCTGGTGCCACTTACCATTCTCCAAACACAATCCATCATTCCCCACCACCCCGCTTTGGGGCAGGCTGTTTGCTCAACCCAGAATCCCTCCTCCCCCGGCTCTGTCTGCCAGCATGCTGGACGTCCTCACAGCAGGCCTGGAAGCAGAGCAGGGGGCTGGTGATGCAGGGAGAGGGGCCCCATCAGATTGCCAGTTCTCTACCACCTCTGGCAGCAACATGGTTCCAGCGTCCCCAGACACTGCCCAGGAGCACTCACTGTCGTACCAAGTCCTGTTCGGGCTCTGACAGTCTAGGTGGTGCTTTATGTTGGCCGTTGGCACATTTTTCTGGACAAGGCCCGAGAGCAAATGATGGAAGCTCACTGACCTTTTGGGTCCTATTGTGACCACTCCACCCTGCCATCCTGAGAAGGCAGAGACAGGCGGGCCATGGTGGAATAGCTGCACGCCCCCGTGTGCATCCCTTCCTGGGTCTCTGCTTCATGAGATCATTCCCGACACCTGCAGATGAAACACAAGGCTGGCATTCCCAAGTCCACTTGTGAACTTGCTTTTCTCACTAATTTTTACATATCGTTGCATCATGATACTGCAACCCGGCGAACACCCCTACACATGCACACACAAACACACACACACACGCACGCACACACGCACGCACGCACACATGCACACATGCACACACACCTGAATGCGCATGTTGCTGTGTTGCTGCTACTGGATTGTATGCTCTGTGAGACATCAGCTGCTGTGTTCATGGTGACTTACCTTCTCTCAGCACAGTGCCTGATGTAAGGGGCTCAGGCAGCACGAGGACTGCATACTCGTTGCAAGCTCTTGTTCACGGGAAGCAACAGAATATTGTGCAATGGCAGGAACTTCCCCCCCCATCACCCTGTTGGTGTGGATTCTCAAGCTCAGACCCGAGTCCTCACTGGAGTTTTATGTGTTGTTTGCAATGTATTGATTTACCAGGTCCTTCTCAGAGGGGGCCCTGTGGGGTAGGGCCAGGTCAGGGACCTGCTTGGAGGTGATGAAGCTGGCATTTGAACCAGTCCTCAAAGCCTACCCCTTTCTTTCCATCCATCCATGCCCTGTGCTGAGGCTGTTGTGGTAAATGGGGTTTTGCACACATGCTTGGCTGTGGTGCTGGCTCTCTTGGCCTGGCTTTCACCAGGGACACCCTCTGTCCGAGTGATGCTCTGTCTGGGTCATTGCTGGCATCACACAACTGGTCTTGGTGTGAGCACGTCTCTATGACTTTGTTTGAGGATGGTCACCTTCTACCCTTTGCAGAGCTCTCACATGTGTGGCTGCAGGGCAGCCGGAAATAGCTGACAATCTTGGGGTTCTCAGGCAGCAGAGCAGCAGGGAACTCACAAGGGAGCTGTCAGGTTAGTTCCACTGTGGCAGCCTGGGGGAGGGGGCAAAGTCATGATTCTCACGGCCTCAAGGACAGTGCTTTGATCCCAGAGCTGTCTCCTGCCTCTCACAAGTCCGTTTCTTGCAGTGTTGACATCCTGGGTGTCCTATCTGCAGCGTAACTGAGTGGGACAGGGGCCTGGCTGGGAGGAGGCAGCCCAGAATTTTGCTGTCAGTGGATTTTGACTTGGGAACTGGATGAAGCCCCCATGTTGGCCCCCAGTAGGGCTCCAGAAGCACTCCCATTCCTCCTCCCCAAGGCCCCGCTCCCCAGTCCCACAGGGCAGCCCCAGTGGTTTCTCTCTCTGGGGAAATGGCCACACTCATCCTTCCTATTCTGACAGCTCTTCCTGTTCTGATTCTTTGCGTCCTTGAACAAAGAAAGACTGAAAAAGACATCTAGGCCTTGACTCGCGTGTGGGACTTGCCTTTGGTGGCAGGAAGCCTAAACCATCCTACTGTGGGCTGTGTGGATTGGGGTGATGAAGGGGAATTCTGAAGGACGGTTGGGGCCAGGTTGCTTTGTCCCATTCTCCCATAATTCTTGAGGCTGCTGCAGCTCCCTTCCTCCTTCTCCAACCAAAGATAGCAGAATAGGGCTCTCCAGCAGGTAACCCATCGTTTCACTCATGAACCCTGAGACACTCGGAGAACATAATACATAACTTCTGTTTGATTTGGCTAAGGCTGTGATCCCCGGTGTTTAGCCAGACTCCAACTGGACCCTTGGTTGTCCTGTCAGTGTCAGACCAGCTGGCTATAACTGTGTAAGCCAGGTCTCCAAACTACATCACTTTCTACAAAAGCATTATACATTAACTACTTATGTGTGTGTGGGCTGGAGAGACAGTATGGTGTGTAGGGTTTGTAGGAGGCTTGCTTTGCACGTGACTGACCCGGGTTTGATCCTTGGCATCCAAAAGGTGGTTTTCTGACTACTGACACGAGTAATTTCTGAGTTCAGAGGCAGGAGTTAGCCCAGAACACCACTGGGTGTGGCCACAAAACGGAATTTATAAATATTAAAAGTATATATTATAATACATTATATAGTATATAATATATTATAATCTCCTGCTTCTGCACCTGGCTGTCCTCACCAGGGCCCCTTGGAGAGGGTGCAGGTTGAGTTTCCCTCCCCGCCCCTCGAAGAGCCCCAGCAGCTGAAGAACTCTGAAACTCAGCCACAGCCATGCTAAAGACCACTCTCCACACGCTTGGATGAGCCTCACGCATGAGGGAATCAGCAGAGGAACCCTGGTATGCAGGACCCAGGGCTGAGATCTCCAAGCCTGCTCGGATTGGGACTGGGCCTCCTCCAACCAGATCCCTCATCTTCCAGTAGCTAGACAGTTACACCCGCCAACTGTCCCCAGGTGCCATGTAATCCCATCAACTGCCAAGACCCAGAGACTATAAAACCAAGCTCCCAGAACCGCACAGCCGCGACCTCTTATTGTCTACTTCTCACTCTCAGAGTACCAGGCAGACTACCGAGAGTATTCTGCCTGCACAGCAGAGTCTGGCAAGCTCCCCGTGGTGTACTCGAAATGCCAAAACCCAGTAACAATAATGGGTCTCTTTCCCCTGACCCTGAAAGAGCCTCCAATGTGGCACTTGCTAAAATCTCAGGACTACGACTAATGGAGACATTTCTGGTGCCCGCTCGAGGAAATTGATGAACAAAGGAATGACAGTGATACAGTGACCATATACACACACATTACTACTGAGGAAGAAAGTGTATATTATATCACGTGTGTGTGTGTGTGTACGTGTGATATAATATACATTTTCCCCCCCAAAAGTAATAGCTATAAGTGGAACTACTGTCACTGTCACTGTCCTCCCGTTGTTCATCGATTTTCTCGTGCGGGCCCAGTAACGTCTCCATTGTGAGACTTTGCTGTTACTGTGTTTGGGATATCGAATATATCACGGGTAGCTTGCCAGGCTTTGCTGTACGGGCGAGATACTCTCGGTAGCTTGCCGGGCTCTCCTAGAGGGGCGGAGGAATTGAACTTGGGTCGGCCATGTTGGCTGCATGCAAGGCAAACTGGAGCGATAGCACAGCAGTAGGGCGTTTGCCTTGCGCGCAGCAAGCCAGGCTGAGCAGGGTTCGATTCCTCCTCCCCTCTCAGAGAGACTGGCAAGCTACCGAGAGTATCATGTCCGCATGGCAAAGCCTGGCAAGCTACCCATGACGTATTCAATACGCCAAACACAGTAACAACAAGTCTCAAAATGGAGACGTTACTGGGCCTGCTCAAGCAAGTCGATGAACAATGGGAGAACAGTGTTTGTTTCAGTAATAGCTATCTCCATGGCTTCCATTCTCAGGAGAAATCATGACTCGTGGCTTACACTTCATTTAACAGAGCCACAGCACAGAGAGGGCAGAGAACTTTTCCCGTGTTGCACAGCACAATGATAACTGAGCTCCTCTGCTGAAACTCTTGCCCTGGAAAGAGAGGCGTGGGCCGGTGCTCCACACTTACAAACTTCTCAGCCCAAAGGAGGGCAGAGATCACTGGCGTCCTGCAGAAAGCCTCCCTCTCAGAGGTGCGGGTGGGCGGAGGATCAGAAATCAAAATTCAGTGTGAAAATACAGAAATCTAGCTGCAGTGCCAATGTTCCATCACACTTAGCAATTCCATTTGATGTGATAGTTTGCTAATAAAACATGAGCATTACGGTAACATAATATTTTAAGTATCCATTAACTAATACGTAAATATAATGGAACCTTATGGAAATATACTTAAGCTGTCACCAACACCCCTAATGTAATATGCATGATTTCCAAGGCTATTTATAACTCCTTGGGTTCGCTCTCTCACCAGTGACTTCATTGGCTCCCTCAAAAGAGGATCTTGTTTTCTCTCCCCCTGTCCCTGTCTCAATACACTCACCGCCCCCATGGCCCCTCTCCCCGGGCTGCTGCATGGCTGGCATCCATTTGCCCCGTGAGTGCCAGGTGGGGGCACCTTTGCACAGAGCTGGTCATCTACGGTACGTGCTGGCACAACCAGAGTTGTCAAAGAAGCAGGGCGGACGGGTATGAGAGGGCAATGCCCTGGGAAGCTGCTTGGAGGATGTGGTGCAGGGACTGGGGCTGGACAGCGAGCAGAGCTGGCTGGGCGGAGCAGGGCAGAGAGGAGAGAGAGCACAGAGGGGAGGCCTGAGTGGCAGATCCCATCCCTTCCCAAGCCCGGATGAGGAGGGCCGAGGTGCACCAGGCTGGCAATAGGTCTGAAGTGAGGCTCTTCCTCACGGGAACTCAGAGTTCAGTGGCCAGACGTCCCCCTAGCCACCATCCCTCCACCTCCTTACCCAACTTTCTAGGTACTCACCAAGGCCCTGCAGTGCAATCCGGTCCCGAGACAACACCACCCCCCCCCCCCCCCCAACACACACACACCCCGCCAGAGTCAGGACACCATGGCACGGGGTCACCTTCAGGTCTCACACACAGCTCTCACCTCAGACCCAGGCATGAGGATTAGGCGGCCTGAGCACCCACACTTTTATTTATATTTTTAAAATATTTTTAAAATTTTTATTTCTTTATTTTTTTTTGGCTTTTGGGGGTCACACTCAGCGATGCTCAGGGGTGACTCGTGGCTCTGCACTCAGGAATCACTCCTGGCGGTGCTTGGGGGATCATATGGGATTCTAGGGATTGAACCTGGGTCTGCTGCGTGCAAGGCAAATGCCCTACCCTCTGTATTATCGCTCCAGCCCCATTTTTTAAAAAATTTTACACCCACACTTTTTTTAAAAATTTTTATTAGTGAGACACCATGAGGTACAGTTGTAGACTTACAAATTTTTGTGCTTGGGTTTCAATTGTACAAGGATCGAATACCCATCCCTCCACCAGTGCCCATTTCCCACCACCATGGATCCCAGGATCCCTCCCACCCCCCATCCCCCCCCCATCCCACCCTGCCTCTGTGGCAGGGCATTCCCCTTTGTTCTCTCTCTCCTATGGTACACCCACACTTTTAAGAGAAAAATATGTTTATATTAAATCTCTAGGAATGACAGACTTACAAAGTTATGAATGACTGAGTTTCAGGCTACAATGTTCCAACATCCATCCCTTCACCAGTGTCCACTTCCACCAATGTCCCCATTTTTCTCCTGTCCCCGCCCCATGCCTGCCTCCATGACGGGCACAATTTTCTCTCCCTCCTTCCCCCCCGCCCGCCACACCCCACCACATACTTTAGGCACAGTGGTTTACAATACCGTTACTGATAGGGTCAGATGTGTGCTTGTCACTTTACCTCCGTTCAGCACCTGGGCCTGGTTCAGAGGGATCACTTCCCTCTATCATTGTCATAGTGGTCCCTTCCCTGACCTGTCTCACCTGCCCCCACCCCCATTTCAGGAGCACCCATACTTCTGTCTGATCTGGCTACAAAGTCTTGGCATTCTCAATACCTCTGGTTTGAGTCTTCATGGGAGCTGATTGGCTGCCCTCAGGGAAACGCTGCACTTGCCATTGCTGGTTATGAGGAAACTGCTCAGGAAGAGGTCGTCTGACTGAGGAGAGGCTTGGGGTGAGGGTGGGGTAGGTGGGCCTGGAGCCTCTGGGCGCACCCCACACCCAGCACCCCACAAGCTTCTCAGTGGGAACAACTCTGCAATGTGCTCAGATGGGGGTGGAGAGGTTAAACTCAAGACACTGCTTTCTACAGGTGTGTGTGTGTGTGTGTGTGTGTGTGTGTGTGTGTGTGTGTGTATGGTGGCGGGGTGTGGGACCTGACACCATACTCTCAGGGTTCCTCTCCCAAGATCACCCCAAATCCTTCTCCAGTGCTTCCTTGGCACAAGATAGATCCTTAGCAAGGAGAGGGGGCTTTCTCCAGAAAGGCTGAGTATGTCGGGAGCTCCTGCTCTGTAGGAGTTAAGGACAGAGACCCCAGGGAATGTTTGTGACCGACCTTCCACCTCAAACACCGTGGGGTGTCAGGACACATCTACCACCAGTGGCAGTTGTCTGGTCTTGTGCTGAGATGCGGGGAAAAGGATCCTCAAGCCTAGACTCCACCCAGACTTCTCTTGGGGCCTTGCGAGCCTTCCCTGTGAGCCTGCAGTCGGGGTGCAGGGCTATCAAAAAATTCCAGGAGAGCTTCGGGGAGACTGCCCCCCATGCTGCAGCCTCGACACCCCCTGAATCCAGAATCTCACCTGTGTGAGTCCTGGGCTCCAGTGTTAGCAATCTCCTACCATTGCAAGGTAGGAATCTTGGGAAACTGAGGGCTCTGGCACCTGTCTTCTGTGTGTGTGTGTGGAGGGGGGGTGGATTGTGGGGTGTTGCAGATTTCAGAGCTCAGATTACTCCAAGCATACTCTGAGATGGGGGACCAGGAGATGCATCATCAAATCTCCTGAGTCAAGGAGAAGGGTTGCTCTGCTGAGTGCCAGTGCTGGGGTGCGCCCAGCCTGCCTCAACCCTTAAGCGAGCGGCCAACCCACATGCTGGAGATGTGCTGTCCAGCAGCACGTTGGTCAGAGCCACAGGAATGGGCAGGATTTTGATGGTAGCAAACCAACAACTGTCCCAAAGCAATACTTCCAAGTGGTTCCGTGACTATATCAGGTTCTTGAAAGTCCTCTTTGAAGGAGACAAGGAAGAAATAGTGGATTATCCCTACTTGGCTGGAGCGATAGCACAGCGGGTAGGGCGTTCGCCTTACAAGCGGCCAACATGGCCGACCGAGTTCGATTCCTCCGCCCCTCTCGGAGAGCCCGGCAAGCTACCGAGAGTATTCGATATGCCAGACACAGTAACAACAAAGTCTCCAATGGAGACGTTACTGGGCCCGCTCGAGCAAATCGACGATCAACGGGAGGGCCTATCCCTACTTGGCAGTGGAATCCATTGTGGCTCCAAAAGAAATCCGACTTTCCCATCATCGGCTGCCTGGAAGAACTTCCTCCTTTGTGTTGGGTCTCTTTGCTCTTTTGATCACAGTTCGCTGCCGTCCTAGAACCCTTCCTTTTTGTGACAGTTTGTCCACCTGGGTCTGGAATCCACAAATTGCCACAAATTACCAAGATGTGGACTTTGTTGGCTGCTGCCACAAAATCAAATTTATCCTGAGGGATACAGATCTATGAAAAGTGGGCGGATTTCAAAATAAAGGCATTTTCAAGAAGCCACAACAAAAGACATGAAGATAGGGCAAAAGGCAGGAGAGTAGTGAGGAAATAACTGACCTTTGGAGCAAAAATCAACCTTGTGAGACTAGGTTGGTGCATTTACAGGGGGAGTTTGTTTACAAAGCAGAGGGATAACTTGGTTTGTTGACTGTAAGGGAAGATATGGAAGAGGTGAGACACAGTGGAGAAGCCCTCCTGTCAACCTCCTCAATCTCTGGGACACACAATGAGCTTGTGAGATTTTTCTGAGGCTACTTAGAGAGGACTTGACCATTAGGACTCATGTCTCCCTATTAGGGTCTTGGCAGGTTCATGTGATACAATATGTAAAGTGCTGGGCATCAGCCCTATTGCATTAAAACTAGACTCTCGGTTGCAGGCCAAGCCTTCGCATGATGTGTCACTAGGAAATGAGAATCTGTTCATCTCTGCAATATCTTAACAATAACATGAGGTAGCAATGAGTCAGACCAGTCTCTTGGTGCTGTCAAATTTGTTTCATGTATTCCCAGGTATTTGTCAAGTTCTCTTGCCTTGGGTGCATTCTTGGCAGGTGCTAGACAATTCTTCTGTGCATAGCCTAGTAATACAAAACAACACAACTTCATCTCCTTGGAATATCTTCTTGGCTTACGCTCCACAATACGCTCTGTTGTGGCTTTGCAAGAAAATCAAGTGCCGCGGTCATTCCAACAATAAGCATTTGCCTCACTAATCCCAGCTGCACGCCCGCTATTCTTATCTGTGCTTTTCCGAGTGCACAGTAACTTTTCATTTCATTGCTGAATCACCGTCTGATCTTTTTGAAGATGCGTAAAATGGCAATTACACTCAGCTCCCGGAGTACAACAATGCAGAGAACTCCATTGAAATGACAACAATGGGAACAGCAATGACCAAGCTCACCCAGGCAATGACAACTGCATCACGACCACCACTAGGCCAATGGTTTGAGATGTCACCCCATGTGAGATGGGATGTGATTTCAAAATGTGAAAATAGAGTGTCGGGGTGGGGCAGGAAGTCCTCTCAGAATTGATTAAATTGGGTGGTAAGTGCTCGGAGTAGCTGCTCTTGTCATTTGGGGGATTATTATTGTTTTTATGGCATGGAGCTGGATGTGAATACATAATGTGGCGAAGAGGAAATGGACCCCAGAGAAGGGCTGGCTGGGGGACCTGCAGTGCCTGAAGAAAAGTGGTTCTCAGCAGGGGAGATGCTGCTAGTCTTTCTCTCTGTCTTCAGAGGAGCAGCACACTACACACCTTTCCATCCAACCAGAGGGGATTGAGAACCTGCTGTATACAAGACACCATGTGGGAGAAGCAAGAATAGATATGAGATGATCCCAGCCTTCCTGGGGTAGGCAGACATGATCTCAGGCTCTTGGTGGACAATGTTGGTCACCAACACTGCCGTTAACCAGGTAAGGGTTTAAGCGACATCTGCTTCTACCTGGGAAACTTTCTCTGAGGAGGTGAGAAATGTTAGCTGAGCTTTCAGAGAGAGAGGATTGAAGTGAGGGATGATGAGGAAAGGGGGTGCAGGACAATGGAAGCAGGTATAACTGGGGGTTGTAAAAGTGTCTCTATTGGAGGGACCAGTATGACAATAATAGTTGGAAATGATCACGCTGGATAAGAACTGGGTGTTAAATGTAGGTAAAGAGATACACACAATAACCTTTCATTATCTGTATTGCAAACCACAATGCTTAAAAGGAGAGAGGTGGGGAAGAGAGAGAGAGATGCCATAGAGGCAGACTGGGGTGGGATGGGGGTTTGATGTGAGGGAAAATGGGGACACTGGTGCTGAGAAATATACACTGGTGGAGGGATGAGTGTTGTAACACAGTATGATTGAAACCTAATCACCAAAGAGCCTTGTAAGGTCTGTCTCAGAGTGATTCAATTTTTAAAAAAAGTTTCTCTATTAACTACCTGTGGCAGAGTACTGTGACTAGGCCCAAGTCCAGTTTCTGATCTCACCTTGCCTCTGACTTCTTCATTGCTGGGCTGCAGGTAACTCACACAAAATTGCATGAATGAATGTGCATAAGGATATAGAGAGGCCTTGCCCCGCTGCTCTGGTGCTCTCTCAAGCAGTCATGTAGTGTGCACATCAACACACACGCGTGCCCACTCAAGCATAACCACATGCACATGTGTATGCACACAGAGGCATGATGAAAAACACATATGCATGTGCTCAGAAGCATGGCCATACACCTGTGTATATGCACACCCAGCCATGGCCACACACACACACAGCCACACACAGAGTCATTACCACATGCACACATGCATGCACACCCAGGCACGACCACACACACATTCTTGCACACAAAGGCATGGCCACACATTCACACACGCATGCACACAGAGGCACACAGATTGTGTTTGCAGCCTCTTTGGGGCATGTATACAAATAGGAATGCAGGTACAGAGGTACCCACACATGTACGTCTTCAGATGCACACATACAGTCACTCTTGTTAAGTTTACTGCAAAAATAGAAAACCAGTCCCTTCCTTTCGCCTATGTCCTTGGTTATTCATGCCATTCCCTCCATTAACTCTGGGGTTAACCACATGACTTGATTTGGTCAGTGAGAAAGTAGTAATGCTGGCAATTCCAGCGGGAACGGAAAAGACTTGCTCTTGCTGTACTTGGGACTGGAGGTCCCACGTGGGCAAGTCTTGACTTGCCTGATGAAGGGGGAGAAACCAAGTGACCAAGTCATCCCTGGCATTGAGTCACCTGCCACCAAAAGACATTTGCAAGATGTACTCTAGACCCTCTGCCCCAGCAGCAGAGCCATCAGCTGCCAAACATGATAACAAGCTTGACAGAACTCAGCCAAGCTGAGAACCTCCCAGCCAACCCACACCACTCTAAGAAATGCTCAATATTTGTTACTTTAAGCTGCTAAGTTTTGGGGTCTCTGGTTACATCGTACAAGCTAACTAATGGGAACTGTCATGCACAGGAACGGGCAGATGCATGCCAGGCATGTTCTGGGCTTATTTACCTCCCAAAGCACAGAAAGGTAAACTCACACATGTTTTTGTAATCTCACACATGGGCACACACATGTGAAAGCGTAAACACTGGGTGCATAAGAGTGCAGTGCCTGACTCTTAATACATGATGCCTGTGTGTGCACCTACGTGCAAAACTCAACACATGCTCACTTTGACACGTGCCTTCGAGTACTCTGGCCACATGCCACAGACAAGCCCCCTGACACCCTTCCTGGAATCAAATTAGTGCAACAAGTACCAACAAGCCCTGAGAGAAATCCTGAGGCCCTGCTGCCCAGTCAGGAGTTTGAGAACACTCTTGTATAAGCGCGGAGTCTACCTGACAGATTGGGTGCAAATAGCAAGTCCATCTCAGGAACCCCTGGACCCATTCATTTTGTGTTCCACACTCATTCCCAATTGCTACGCCTTGGATGCTCAGTGTAAGACAAATACTATTTGTCATTTCCGCTACTCCACACTGCTTCCACTTATGACCCAGACCCTGTCCCCACTCCTCACCCAGAGTTCAGAGGGCCACAGTAGGCTCTGCCGAAGAAACAGGCATCCACAGAGCCTGAGCTGGGCACCATGTCATCATAAGAAATAGGAAGCATGTTGGAAGCCTGCCTCATGAGCTGGGGGAGAAGGCAGTTGGAATAGAGAAGCGATCACTAAGTCAATGATGGTTGGAGGGATCGTTCGGGATGGGAGATGTGTGCTGAAAGTAGATAAGGAACCAAACATGATGGTCTCTCAGCATCTATATTGCGAACTATAAAGCCCAAAATGAGAGAGTATGGGGGAAATTGCCATAGAGGCAGGGAGAGGTTTGTGATTGGGGGTGGGAGGGAGGATACTGGGGACATTGGTAGTGGAAGATGTGCACTGGTGGAGGAGTGGGTGTTCAATCACTGTATGACTGAAATTTAAGCATGACAGCTTTGTAACTGTATCTCACAGTGATTCCATAATTTTTTTTTAAAAAAAGAAACAGGGAAGCAGGGAGCTAAGGATTCAGGGGAGAGGTCACTGCCCCTCTTTCTTGTCCCTCTCCTTGGAAAGGTTCTCTTATAAGTGCCTGACATGGGTTTTATCTTCCTATGTAGTTTGATATTCTTCTACCTCTCTTTGGCCTCCTGTCTTTTGACAGCCTTCTTCCCAGTCAAGACACTACCGATGCCTATCTTCAGAGTGGGGAGCAGTGATCTCTAACCTGGTCCCTTCCACTCATCCTGCCTCTCCAGTCCACCTTGGCTTCCACTGATGGGACCTTCCTCAAAGGTGGTACAAGGGCTCCTGGTCAAAGTTTCATCAGTGACCCACGGATGAAACAGTCTCTGAAAATGGTCCTCAAGGCCCATGGTGATGAGAGGCCTGGCCATGTCTCCTGTTCTCTTCACTCCACCCTTGCCATCCTTCTCCACATGCCTTGAGTGACACTCTCCTCTGTTCCTTTGTCCCTCTGGTCCGGAACTCCCTTCCCCAACTCGTCAGTCTTCCGATATCTTTTGTGCGGCTTGCTGTTCTCACATAGCCCAGAATGGTACCTCTCCTTTAATTCCAAAGTTGGCAGATCATCATCATCCTCAATACTAGTCTTGTCATCCATGGCCCTTCTTTAACCATCTTTTCTTCCTGTGCTCCCCTTCCTACCAGTGGGCTCTCTAGTCTCACTCCATGTCCCTCCAGCTGCGTGATTCTTTTATCTGTGATCCTGGGGATACCCTGGGGCACCATGAGGGGTCTTATGGTCCTGGGTTGAGAAACGTTGATCTACATATGGTATAGATTTTACCAAAAGTGGGGAGCGCTTTTGTTCAGTTACCTGTATACACACCACCTGGCACACTTGGGCATGCACTAGAACTGGAGCTCTTCGAGGGGCAGGGCCGCTAGATTTGTATGGTATAGCTTTGAAACCAGGCCTGTCTGGCTCATCTGTCCCAGTTACCCACTGCTCGGGAACAGAGAAACTGATCCCAAATAGCTGAAACCAAACAATTACCCTAGTCCCTCAGTGACAGTTCTCCCAAGTGGGAATCATTTATTACCTGTCCCCCGTACCACCTGCACTGGCTGGGAGGATGAGTAGGTCCTGCCATTGGGTTACGAGGGGGCTTATCCTGGCATATCCCAAGCCATTGACCCCAGATTGTGCTGGAGCTGAGTCACTGGATGTGCCTCAGTTAGTAAGACAGTGGCCACTGCTGGGATAAAGGCTCCCACACTGGAGGGAGAGTATGATGAGTCCTCTATCACATTTCTCACCCAGGCTGGCTCTGAGTTGGAGGGTCAGGACCCCAGGGGTACACCTCAGAGAATGACAGGTGAGCGTGGCACTGCCTCTCACTATTCAGCCTCTGAAGTATCCTGGTGTCCTCACTTCTGCACCTCTGCCAGCAAGATAGTCAGGACATCAGCTCTTGCTCCAGGTCCAACCAAGAACCCATTTATTTATTTATTTGTTTATTTATTTCTTTTTAATGAATCCCTTGACTTACAAAGTTATTCATGATTGAGTCTTAGGCTTCTAATATCCCAATGCCAATCCCTTCATCAGTGTCCACTTCCCTCCACCAGTGTTCCCAGTTCCCCTCTCGTTCCCCTGCCTACTTCTACTGCAAGCACTTTTTTCTTTTCCCTTTCTTTTTGTTTTTCCTTTTACAACCCTTAATACTCCACATCTTGATGCGGGAGAAGCGAGGTTCAATAGTGTGGTTATTCACTAAGTAAGTGATGGTTGGAGGGATCACCTGGGATGGGAGATGTGTGCTGAAAGTAGACCAAGCATCAAACATGATGGCCTCTTAGTATCTGTATTGCAAATCATAACAACCAAAATTAAAGAGAGTAAAAGGGGTTTTACCTGCCACAGAGGCAGAGAGTGGGATGGGGTAGGGGTGGCAGGAGGGATACTGGGAACATTGGTGGTGGAAAATGTGAACTGGTGGAGGGAAAGGTACTCGAGCATTTATACAATGTCATACACTGTCAGTCATACACTGAAATGTAATCATGCAAATTTATATAACTGTATCTCACGGTGATTCAACAAAACTTATTCTTAAAAAAACAGTGTGGTTATTGTTTGAAGTTATTGTTTGATCTTCTCCTTTGTATTTGTTTACACCCAGAAGCCAAGGCTTGGAATCAGGAAAATAAAAGTAGTGTCTGGTCTGAGAAGGGGATCAGAATTTAGGGGTGCAACCATGGATTTTTCCCTAAGGCAGGACTGGTGACTTTGAGGGGCTCGATAAATGACCAAGAACATGAACTCCACAACCATGGTGTTGATCAACAGTGAGCAAGATAAGAGAATGACAACCAAGGGACACAGACTGGGAGCCTGGAAGGACCCTTGGGGAGACTAGGGTCTCCTTGAGACCCATGAGACCTTTCTCAAGGAAAGACTCCAACTGGCCTGTGTCACCCTGGAACGTGGCAAGTGTTACCAGGAACCAATGCCAGAATGTGAGAGGAAGAACTGGCAGTGAGAGAGACCAGAGACTCTCTCTCCTTTGGCATCTGAAGTGAGAGAAAGGAAGTGAGGGGCCCTGTGGGAATCTGCCTGGAGTGGGATGGGACCTCAGGCCTAGTTGAGTGACAGTGTGCTGGCTTGGCCAAGAAAGAGGAGATGAGGGACTCCTACATGGGGCTGGGGGTGCTACGTGGTTGAGCTCTTTAGTCTGAGAGGCCAGAACAGGGTTGGGAGGATGGGTTGTTCTCAGGAAATGAGGTGCAAGAGTCGGAGGTCAATGAGAGAGACCCCCCACCAGAGGTGAAGAAAGCCCTCAGTAGAAGGCAGGGAGGGGCTACCTCACCCATCACCTCCTTCCAGTCAGATTTCCCTGTCAGTCCTTCAGCACCAGTGTCCAGTGGGGTCCCTGCTCAGGAGAAGCCTCCACAAAAGTTGCCCTGCATTGTTGCATGTCGAAGCGACTTGGGAGAATAGAGGTGACATGCCCATGGGCTCCCCTGAGAGCCGAGGGCCGCCACTCTCCCCTTCCCTGAACTCCTGCCAGCAAAGGCTCCCAGGAAAGCGCCACAGCTCCCCTGCCTAGTTTTCTCTAGCAGAGGCCTAGGCCAGGAAGCGTGTCCACAGCAGTGGCGCCCACGCCAAGGCCAGCAGCAGACGGGGTGAATGTCCCCGGGGTCAGCTCACACCCTCCAACTGCCGCGCCTGAGTTCTGACCAAGAACAGTGAGAGGAGGCGGGTGACGGGCGGCCTTCAAGACCGCGTTGGTGAAGTAGACACCTTCGTCCCTGGAGGGAAGGTCATGCGGCCAGGAGGGCGCGGGCAGAAGCTGGGCCAGGACAGATGACCGCGCCAAGCTGGCCAAGGCCGGCCGCGCCCTCCGCAGTGGTGGCGCCGCCGGGTCCTCATCGGGCCCTCGAAGCCGGCCGATCTCCTTGCAGACCCCGGGTCCGAGGGTGGAGGGGAGACATTGCTGTGGTTTTGCGGCCAAGAAGGGAGCATACTTAGGATATTTAGGGGACGGACAGGGAGCTGGCCGCACTCCCCCCTCTTCGCCGCCTGCCAGCGCTCAGCCACTGGAACATGCCATTTGAGAAATGTCTTCATTTTCTCTCAGCCCTTGGCCAGGTTCCTGCCACCCTCGTTGAGAGCGGGAAGAGGGGGGTTGGGGAGGGAAGGTGAGGGTCACCAAGAGGGGAAAGGGGGACTGGAGTGCCGGTTCCAGAGAGCTTCATATGCAAAGAAAAGACCAGGGAGGTCCTGCCAAAGTGGTGGCCACACGCTCAAGTCCTCTGCCACCACCCCACAGGAAGTCACATTTCAGCAGGCCCCAGGCCCAGTGAGGGCACACCTGGAGCTACGGGCCCCTGGTGTGTCTCCCCAGGCCAGAGCCGGGCTCTAAGGACTTTGGTCCAAGTGCTGAATTCAGCTGGACATCTCGCCTGCCAACAGCCTTGCTCCCCCTTCAGCCTTTATTTTTATAGACCACGGCTTAAAGGCCCAGCCTCAGCACACCCTGGCTGCCCGTGCTTATTTTTTAATTTTTAAATGCCTTGATTTATTGCTATGAGTCTCTGTGTCCACAGACACAGGGTGGCAGAAATCGGTGCTGGGAAAGAAAAACCGCAGAACTGCCTTTGGTCAACTATCGTGTTTGCAGGCAGGGACACTGAGGCCTAGGACATTTTGAAATAAGCCCTAGGTTGATGGGGAGAAATGATTTCTACTGGAGGATGATGGGTTGAGGAGGAGACGTGGGCTTTCAAAACGGGAACTCTCGCTAGGTTTTGGCTTTTGGCTAAGGTCAAAGATGCTTTAATTTGAATTCTGTCTCTGTTACATTGGTGGTAGGACCTTGGCAAAGTGACGGAGCAGCACCACGTGGGACTGTCAACCCCTCATCCCAGATTTTCCCCTGGGTCCGAATGGGAATATCCCAGTCGTGACTGTTAGGTGCTCCTGGCCTTCGTGACTGGCACATAGTAGGCACTCTGCAAATGGCCCTCCCTCCCTCAGAATGTCACACTGGCCTCTTGTGGAGCAAGGTAGCAGAGCACATAAGATGCAACCCAGAAGGGAGTGTCTGGGCACATTTTACAAGCACCAACCTTGAGTCTCACCCAACCCCCCTCCCCAAGAACTGTCAACTATGTTATGCGAGTCATTCCTTACTGTAGCATCTAGCCCTATTTGGGTTTGGGCCGGGGCAAAGCAGAGTTGGAAAGGTGATAGGTCAGTAATGCTAAACGTTATGTGATTGGACGATCCTCTTAAGCTGAGACACTCTATAAAATATGTGTTTAATTGGCAATAAAGTGAGCAGCCATCAGCTGTCTCCTAGAGTGGTTTCTCCACACACCCATCATCCTTCGCCCCGTGTCTTCCTGGACCTGGTGTGCAATGTGTCTGGGCACGTTGGTGAAAAACTGTTCCCCAACATCCTCTGCCCATCTCATTCACGGTGGCTGACTTTTACTACATCCAACACCCAGGTGTTTCCAAAATAGGAGGCTGAATTTTATGGAATTTGGCCATCTAGAATGTGACATGACTTTCTGGAGCTGAAGCTAAGACTTGGAACAGAACTTACTCCACCCCCTCCCTCCGAGGCCCTGAGACTAGCCCAGTGGGGTGGGGGGGCCGGGGTGTCAGAGTGGCCGCAACACCAGGCCGTCACCCGATCGGGAGCATTCGGTGTGGGCCACGCTGGCTGCATCGGAAAAAACAGCCCTGGCTGTGAGTGTGGAACAGGAGATTCACCCTGAAGATACCCGGTTGGGGCCCGATAGTGATCAGCTGGCATTTCGTGTGGCTGAAAGAGTGGCAACTGAATACTCTGGCCCGCCTGCCCCAGTCCCCGTACCCATGCCATAGATCCATTTCTATTTTTTTCCTTTCTCCTGTAAACAGCAGCGCTGGGGCAGGTCGGTCCGGATGGCCTGCTGGCCCGCCCCAGAATCCGTGATCGTCTGCAGCAGATAGTGTGGGCTTGAATTTGCACCATCCCCGATTTCATTCATTCACATGGAGGGTTTTTTTTTTTTTTTGGCACTTCAGTAATGAAAAGAGAGAGAGGAAAAAAGAGACGGGGTGAGAGGGGGAGGCGTAGGGGGTGGGTGCACCGATAGGAAACATCCCAGCTCAGATTCTGGGCAAACAGCTGCTTTGTGTTTAGAATTTGGGGCTTGACTGGGTTTCAAGGCAAACCGCACCCTGAAGCAAGCCTTTCTTCTCTCTGCCAACAGGCGCCCACAAATGCCTAAATTTAGAAGCTGGCAATTGGCCTCATTTAGGATTTTTAGGGGAAACTCAGGTAATACAAACGATCTAAGATCAGAAGGGTTTAGGAACTCCTTTGTGGATGAAGCTGACTTGGTCCCTTGGTGGGAGAGGTGCTAAGAGGGTTGTTTGCTTCCTACTTTTTGTTTAAAAAAAAGCACAGAATGCAACTTCTGGTTGTTTTGGCAGTGAGGTTGGCAGGTTGGTTCTGCTTTAGGATATCTCAGTGACACAAGGCGCACCTGCCAGGGGGCATCAGCCAAGAATGATGCCATGTAATGCCTGTTCCACACTCAGTACCACATAGTCAGAGCCCCACCAATGTGCAACGTACCATACTTGATCAGAGAGAGAGAGATTGGAAAGAAAAAAAAACAGAGAAAGAAGAACAGTGGAGAAAGGAGAGTGAGACACTGGGCCAAGACACTAGCCAGGAGGGGCCACTAGTAGTGATACTGAAGGGCCCTGAATCTCCCCCCTTCAGCATCAGCATCCTCCTGTGCCTTGGGGAGGTCTCCCCCTTTTTAGACATGCATGCAATGATGAGAAACCCACTATGCCCCTCTCCCCCAACACTTACACATATAAACTTTTCTTCCATGTAAAGCCAGCGAAAATGATGTCATTGAGAAGGAAGAAAGGGGTGGTGGCACTTTGCTAAGTCAGCTTGGGAACACATAACTTCTCCAGTCTGAATTTCTTTTTATGTGAAGTGGGGGTAACTAGACCCTCTTGCCTCTCAGAACAAAAAAAAAAAAGGAACTGAAAAACATTCATGAAGAAGCCCTTGAACAGGAGGTTCTCGTTTCTTGGGAGGGAATTAATGGTCAAGCATTCTACTTTAGGCTGGTTAGGTTCATCCTCACTGATAACCACAACCTGATCAGGGGCGTCGAAAGCTGGGTCCAGGCAGCAGAGCTAAGTCACATGGATGGTAAGTGGGGAGGGCCTGGGTGATGGAAATTTGGGGAAAAGCAAGGGGCGAGGTAGCAAGATAACTAAGGACCAAACTCTGGACCTTGACTTCTGGTCTGCCTCCTCCTCTCTGGTCCTGATAAGCTTTGTGACCTAAACTATGACACACTGCCTCGATTTCCTCATCTGCAAAGTGGAAATAATCCTAGTGAATGCATCCCTCTCAAGTGGTGTTACGGTGATGAAATGAGATCATCTCAGTGAATCACTTGGAAGCACTTGTCACAGAGAGAACATTCAATAAGTCAGCTATTATTAAGCTAAGCCTTGACACTTGGGTGGAAGATGTGGGTAGGTGGAGTAGGAAGAGGAAGGCCTTGGGATGGTAGCAGATGGTGAGCAATAATGGGGAGGTAGGAAGAGCAAGGCAGAGGCAGGCATTGGAGACTGGGGCTGTTCAGCTGGAGCAAGGTGTTGGACCAAGGGGTGGACAGGGAATGCAGGAGAGGAGGAAGCTGGAGTGAGACCAAATGGGCTCTCAATGCCACCCCAGAAGACTCAGCTTGTACAGAAATGATGGTTTCCATAGTTGGGAATGTTGATTGCAAACTGTCTCTGGAAAGCTCTTGTATGGGGGCTTAAGAGGTGGAGGAAGGGGACATGGAATTTAGCAGGCATTCAGGCAAGTAGCAATGGCCACAGTTTAGATACCAACTTGAAAAGTCTCTATTGAAGATGGCAAAATGTGTCCCTACCCTCTGTTCCTGTGTCCAAGGCAGACAGCACCATTGATCATGGCCTGATGGCCCTTAAGGGTCCTTGAGACCTGTTGTCTTTAGCCCCTCCAGGGTCAGAGTGGGGTCTTGAGAGGGAACTTGCTTGCTTGGGGGCTGCATGGAGAAGGTGGGGAGGGGGCAAGGAGAGGACCTGAGAGCCCGAGCACAGGAAAGCAAGAGGGCACACACACACCCAGGGGCTCATGGATGGAGGCTGCAGGTGGGGAGGAGGCAGGAAGGACCTGGACTCCTCAGGGGTCAGGGAAGACGTGTTGGGATGCTGGCACGCAGGGGAGAGGGTGCACGGGAGGGTCCCACTCTTGTTTCGGTGGGTGACTTCAGGGTGTGCCAACAGGGAGGCTGGCGCAGGAAGTGGAGAAGATGCTCTGGTCCCTTCATGCTCGCAGATCCCTGGCTGCACTCTTGCTGGAGGCTGCGGGTGGAGACACTGGGTTGGACACCAGCCACAACGGAGGTGACAGCTGACACTGACTGGTGGATGATCTTTCGAAGTGAGAGGGTGTGAGGTGAAGAGTGGAGCTGAGAGGCCCCACTTGAGCCAGCCTAGGTTAGGATCACATAACCGAAAAATGGCAGCCAAAGGGATAGGACACCAAGGAGCCCTGCCCTGCCAAATAGGCCAAGGGACCAGGCAACCGGAGAGGGAAGGGACTCAGCCAGCCGAACGAGGCGGCCTCGAGAACAGGGACAGGAATATCTCTGGGTCTGGGGCTCCTGGCCCTAGGTGACCTGCCTGTCCTGGTCTCCTCCTTCCATAGACCCCAGAGCCCTAGGGAACACTTAGGTCTCCTCTGCCCTGTAGGCAGAGACCCCTGAGTACCCACCCACGACCCATATCAAATGTCACTTTTCTTTTGCTCTCTCTATGCAAACTGAGTTGGCTCTTAGTTGAGTTTTTCTTGACATAATATTATGGCTTGTAGACATTTAAACTTATATTAATTTTTAATTCTGTGGTTTTCTTTTCATAGTTGAGAACCAAACACATTTTTTTTCAGTCCCCAGCTCTTTTCACAGGCCCTTGAGAAGCATATTCTGAGGCTGAGCTCTTTTGCTGTGCTGCCAAATGTTTGAAACAGCCTGTCTGGGAGGAAGGCGGCATGGGGAGAGTGGAGGCAAGGGCGATGGTGTGGACAGGCTGGAGGGATGGATGGTTTGAGTGGGCTGGGGGATGGCATGGCTGCAAATGGTCAGTGGGAGAGATGGTATGAATGAGGGGGGCGTGGATTGTATAAACAGGTGGGGGGACAGTGTGCCAACAACCAACAAGGACCCACTCAAGCCTGACTACATTGATTTGGTTAATTGTCCCCCACTGGTGGGCTTCTCTTGGGCTCCAAGCCACACCTGGTGGGTGGTCGTGGCTCATAGGTGGTCATCAGAATGCTCTCACAGCTTTGAGCCATGGGTAGATACCGTGGTTCCTGGGGTGGACCCCACTCAGGCATCTGAGTAAGGGTTCTACTAGAAATATATTTTTAGTCACACCTGGAGGTGCTCAGGGTTTGCTCCTGGCTCTTCACTCAGGATCACTCTTGGCTGGGCTTGGAAGTCAGCTTCATCCATGACCCCCTCGAAGCCCTAGAGCGGGTTTCTGAAAGCTCCCTTCCATGAAAGCAGTTGACTCTTTAGTTGCTAGATTGTGGGCTATCTCAGGGGGGATGTGAGAGAAGGTTGGGGGCAGTCAGGATGGCAGGGGCCCCTCCAGAACCCAGGCAGCAGCTGGGTTGGAACTAGTACCGTTTCTCAATGTTTTGACAACCTGTAGCAAGTCAACCTGCTGGTTAGGTACTGGCATGTTTCCTGGGTACCCCAGATCAGTGCCCAGGCTTCTTGCTTCTCACTCCCACCCCCACCCCCATTCTGACGGGAATACTCTTTCTATTCAAACTTACCGAATCTGAGCTGCTGATACCGAAGTAGGGCCATCAGCAACATCCCTAGTACGCTGGAGGATCTCAGGTGAAACCCTGTGTTCTCTGGATGCGTTACCCCAGCCAAAGCTCCTGGGAAAATAGGAATCTGGCACCTGCAGCCTCATAGAATCCTCAGCAAAGGTGGGGGCGCATGACCTTGCAGCCCACCCCTTCCCCGCACAGGATTCCCCTGCAACCCCCCCCCTTTATTTTTCCACTCCGTCCATTCACCGGGCTGCCTCTGTCCCCCATGCCTGCTCCCGCGCGCGCTGGAGCAAGCCAGCAGAGCCAAGTTGCAAAGTCTAAGTACTTTTTAAGCACTGCAATTTAGTGCAATTATTCGAAAGTAAACAATCAGCGCTGTCAATTAAACATTATTTAGCTGCATTTCTTGTGATGACTCCCGCAGTCAGCTCCAGAGAGCTCTTGCTTGCTGAGCGGGGGCCCTGGAATCAGCAGCCGGCTTTTTTTTTTTTAAGAGCTCCATTCCCCACTGCCCTGCAGCCAGGCCTTCGAGGACTTGCTCTCCTCCAATCCAGGGCAACCTGTCAACAGAGGTGATGTGAATGAGCAGCCAATGTGCAGCAGCTGTCTGGCCTCTGGCTGGGAACCTTCTTTCCGGTTCTCGCTCTCTCTACTCCCTTCCACGTTCCCCTCCCCGGATCAGGGTTGGAAGCAGCTGACGAATGAGTGTGGAAAGGAATCCGTCTGTGATTCGGCCTCTGCCTTGGGCTTTTTAATTTTGTTTGATTTTGTTCTAGGTAAAATGAATCCCAGCGTGTGGGGCCTGATGCCTGGATTTCCATGTTCTACGTTCACGTATATGGCATGGAAACGTAATCCATGTGGTTCCCATGCGTTGACACTTAACTCCTCAAAATATTGTTTCTAAAAGCTGTTTGATGTCCAGAGACCCCTGCCAGCCACTCGTTAGAGCCATTCCACTCCAGGAGGTGATGTTTTGGTGCCCATTAGCAGAGAAGACCACGTCTGCAGTCTAGAACATAGACTCACGGGCACTTTGTGGGGCATAGGAGGGCAGGGCAGCATCTTGACTGTGGGGCTGCTGGTGATTACCCCAGTGCCCTCCTCTGCCTGAGCAAGCACAGTGGAACGTGCTGCACCCTGGTGCACTCACGTCCCCATGAAACTCTTGCCCAGCCTCTGAGGCGTCCATTGTACTTGGCTTTTGAGTCCCTATTTTTCTCTTGGTCATCTCTGACCCATAGACACAGCTTCCCAAGGCAGCCTATTTTGTTGGCAAGCCGCTCAATCAATAATCAATGATCATTTGCATTTGTAAAGGGTATCACAGTTCATCAAGTGATTTTACATCCATGGCCATGTCTCATCTCCTGATGGGGCAGCACAGTGGCCAGTCCCCACTTCTTAACCCAGTAGGGAAACTGAGACCCAGAAGAGCAGGACCCAGAACTGAACCCAGCTGGGCCATCTCTCCCATTCCCAACAAATTCATCTTTTCTCCAACGTTCACACATGGATGGACTTCCAGTCTCTGTCCTTTTCTTTTCTTTTTTCTTTTCCTTTCTTTTTTCCCTTTCTTTTCCTTTCTCTTTCCTTTCCTTTTCCTTCCTTCCTTCCTTCCTTCCTTCCTTCCTTCCTTCCTTCCTTCCTCCTTTCCTTTCCTCCCTTCCTTTTTCCCTTCCTTCCTCCCTTCCTTTCCTCCCTTCCCTTCCTCCCTCCCTCCCTGCTTCCTTCCTTCCTTCCTTCCTTCCTTCCTTCCTTCCTTCCTTCCTTCCTTTCTTCCTTCCTTCCTTTGTTTCTTTCTTTTCTTCTTTTTTTCTGTTTCATCAACCACACCCAGCAGTTCTCAGGACTTACTCCTGGCTCTGCACTCAGATCATTCCTGGAAGGACTTGGGGTAGCATATAGGGTTCTGGGGATCAAACCTGTGTTGGCTGCATTCTGGCCAAGTGTCCTAACTATTGTACTATCACTCTAGCCCTTAGTCTCTTTTTTTTTCTTAAAAAAAAAAAAGGGTTATCACCACCCTCTGCCACCTCATTAAGCTGCAGCATGCTGGGGTAGCAATGCCCGGCTCAGCCCCATAAGGCAAGTGCTCTTCTTTGAGAAAGGAACTCAGGGCTTTCTTTAGCCCTAGGCAGCTGGCAGTGGCAGACATTAGTCCCTAGAAGGAGCAAAGTCGCCATTGCCATGTTGCTGGAAAGAGGCTTTCACCTGCCTGAGCATTGATAACACCCCTCCTCTTCCTTCTCTGTCCAGTGCGGAGTAAACAGTAACAGAAGTAGGAGTAGCCCATTTGGCAGACGGAAACACTGAGGCCTTTGACGTAGCATTTCTGCCTCTATAGCCCCACTGCCAGCCCCAAGCTCTTCTTCCTACAAAACACCACACGTGAAACTTGGGGTATACCTAAAGAGCTTGGGGTATACCAAGGGGCTTAGGACCCTCTGGAGATATTGCTTTAGTCTTTGCACAAAATTGAGCTCCTGGTTTGGAGATGGAGGATAGATACTGGGAATGAAAGAGAGACCAGGACTCATACAGAGCTTCCTCCTGCGGTGGGGGGTATTGGGGCTGGAACAAACAAGGTCCCGGAGAACATCATCTCTGCGGCCTGAGAAACATAACACGCAGCATGGCAGGGGCTGTGGGGACAGGAGAAAGGAGATAAGAGACTTGGCTCTGCTCTGCCCGGCCAGAAGGAGCTGTGGTGGCCAGCGCACTGCAGCCACAGGAGGGGGTTCTTGCCCTCCTGAACAGTGCTCTGGGGCAATCCTAGAATTCTCTCTTGCAGGCCTGAGTTGCCCGTCTGTCTGAGCACATGTTCACGATCCCAACTAAAGAGCAGACATCTCAAGACCGACCCAGCATTCATGGGTGTGAATCATGCCTGTGGTTCCTTAGTGCAACTTTCAGCCTTCCAGCAGCCACCTCAGAGATGGCCAAAACGGGCCAGGGAGCAGGCTCAAAAGGCCAAGCCCAGGTTTGGCATGTGGGAGCTCCCACTTTGATCCTTGGCACGGCACGGCCCCTTGAGAAACATCAGGTGGCCCTGGTATTTGAACATTGGACCATCCTACCTGGTGCAAATGCTTTGCTCAGGAGATGCACCCTCCAGTACAAAAGAAAGAGATGAAATCATTTGCAATGTACATTTTACTAACCTTGGTCTCTTCATGATATCATAACAGCAAGATTATATTTTATATACATGCAAAACTTCTTGCCATGTGTAGGTTTATTTCTTCTATATCGTGGTGTCTGGAATCCAATGTTTATTTTACTTCTAGGCACTTAGATAACATCTCTTTTTTTTTTCTTTTTGTGTCACACCTGGTGATGCACAAGCATTGCTTGCTCCTGGTTCTGTACTCAGGAATTACTCCTGGCAGTGATCGGGGACCATATAGGATGCTGGGGATTGAACCCAGGTTGGCCGCGTGCAAGGCAAACACTTACCCACTGTGCTATCACTCCGGCCCCCCAACGTCTCAATTTTGATGTCACTTTGGGTACTTAATGGTTGCACGTGTCCTGAGACTAAAGTATGGGTAGCGGTGCTGACCAATGTTTTATAGACACTATATTTGAATGTGTGTGTGTGCGTGTGTGTGTGTAATGGACACCATTTGAAATTAAGATACAATATTAGGAGATAGTACAGGAGGGAAAGCACTGGCCTTACCAACAGTCAACCCTGTTTCCATCCTTGGCACTGCATATGATATGTTGAGCACCACCAAGAGTGGTCCTTAGTCACAGAGCTGGGAGTAACCCATGAACACCACGGGGTATGGCCCAAACTCATCCTCACCCCTCAAGATACAGTAACACTCACATGCCACAGAAAAATGAAAATGGCTTCCATTAATTGGAAGTTGGTATTGATTGCAAGTGTGAGAAACAGCAAATGTGCAAAGACAGGTATTTAGAGTCAGTGAAACACAGTATGTACAGCATCAAACTAGATATGCTAGATGCATTATCTCACTGCCTTCAGTGCGAAGAGGAAGGCACTATCATCCTCATTCGACTGTACTGTACCTTCTTGTATTGTGATATCTTGTATGCATTCTACTGTATTCCCTAAAGATGAGAACAATAATACTCAGAAATCTGATTAAGTTGTCCAGTTCCTAAAGCCATTTGCTTTATTATGAAGGGGAGAAGCAGTAACTAGCCACCCTGGGACTGAAAACTGAGCCTCCCCTCCTCCACCTGGCCACTAGTAAGCAAAACAGCTTTGTAACAGTCAGCACAAACTGCGTCCAGGCAGTAACAAATAGCTCTGACTTTTTTTTTTTTGCCTTTCTGGGTCACACCCAGCAATGCTTATGGGTTACTCCTGGCTCTGCACTCAGGAATTGCTCCTGGCAGTGCTCGGGGAACCATATGGGATGCTGGGAGTTGAACCCCAGTTGGCTGCCTGCAAGGCAAACACCCTACCCACTGTGCTATCACTCCAGCCCCAAGCGCTGACTTTCAAACCCATAAACCCACCATGCTCACTTCTGATTCATGCCACAGCTGTGTGTCCACCCTTGAATGCTCCAGGCAGCGGGACAGGAAGTACATTCTACCTGGAGCTGGAGGAGGAAGCACTGGAAAACATGCAGGGAGCACCAGCTTCACACCCTGGATGTCTGTCTCCCTCTTCCTCTTCCAGTTGGAGCATAGTCAGTATCTGTGACCTATCACTGACGACTTCCTGCCCACTCAGCTGCCTCCCACTCCAGAGCCCACGTGTGTAGGAGGGGACATATGGCTGAGGAGGTGACATCATGCTTTGAAGGCTCTGCGGCTCTGGTCTTGGGGGGAACAGGCGGCTGGGGCTCTCTGGTTTTCCCAGGGCTTCCTTTTCCCTCGAATGCTGGATCAGTCCCAGCCTATCCAAAATTGATAAGACCATGGAAAAAGTGAGATGGTGGCCAGGGGACCGGATGGGAGGCCTGGGGGAACAAGGGGCGGCGGGGGGTGGGGTGGGTTATGGCTGGGAATTTTCCAACCAGCAGAGAAAAATCTGTCTTGAATCGTTTGGTCCCCCCGGTGCCTCTGGAATCAGGAACTCATGCGAGTTTTCCACCAACTGATTTTGTTGCATAGAAATTGATGAATGAGCTCAGGCATGCGAGTTGTCATGGCAAACAGCTTCTGAGACACTGACCACTGATCCCTGGCTTGGGGTCAGCGCCGACGGTGGGGCGGCCAGAGCCGAGAGGGAAACCTTCATTTTTCTTCACAACCTTCATCCTCTTGGCTGGGTGTTTCCTGCCTGGGTCTGGGGCCAGCCCTAGGAGCACCTGTATCGTGTGGCCCACTCTGGGACAGAAACTTGGTCCTACGGTGTGACCGCATTCAGGAAAGAAGACGTGCTGCGGGGTTTTGGAGGACTCCAAACACCTTGAAAAAAGCAAGAAAATGTTTAAAGTGGAGCTTGTGGCGAACGTGAAGCACTTCTCAAGGTGGCTTTATGGGAGGACCTTAGTGGAGGGAGGGTAGTAAAATGACCGCAGGCCAGCTCTCCTGTCTTCTGACCCATACTTGCCCCCTGGGTCTCTGGGCAGAAAGCAGCTTGGGGCCCTGGAAATGCAGGCTTCCGACTCAGTCGCTGGCCATGAATTGTCCCCACCAGAGAACCACATCCGGGTCAGGGAGGAAGCATTTATCTCTGACTTCCCCCTCCCAGCATCCAACGACTCCTGAGTTGAAATGAACATGTTCACAGCTTTAGGGTGCTTGGCATGAACTTGGAAAAGTCTTGGGAAACTGAATTTATTGTGAAGATGCAGCAAAGATTTTGTTCCTCTCTTTCAAATAGAGAAGCCCCCTCCCTTCCCCGCAACACCCGGCAATGCATAGGGGTTACTCCTGGCTCTGCACTCAGGAATTACTCCTAGTGGTGCTAGGGGATGCTGGGAATCAAACCCGGGTCGGCCGTTTGCAAGGCAAGTGCCCTACCCGCTGTGCTATCGCTCCAGCCCCAAATTACTCCATCTTGGCCCCTGATTCCTCTTCCTTATGCCCTCCCCAGCACCCTTGCCTGGCCCCTCCCACCCTGACTCATCCTCATTCCCCCACAGGCATCTCCAGAGGAGCCTCAATCGGCTGCCCCCTCCCCACTCCACCTTTACTCCTCAACCCCCTGATTCTCCCCCTAGTTCCGCTATGTGATCTCCTGGGTTATGATAAGGGTGTGGGGGGCCCTGAGGGTGAGACCTGTTGGGCCCCTTGCGGGCACCAAAGGGAAACTCACAATAGTAAACAGAGGATCAAAGTATCAGCCCATCTGCCTCCTACCTGGAGAGCCAGCTGACAAACAGAGGCCCACAGACAGACAGGGATGGTTTCTCTTCCCCCACTTCACATGGGGACACAGACTCTGCATGGCCCCCTGACTGAGTCACACCTTCTCCCTCTGCTTGGTTCTGATCCCTTGGAGGTTGTGCCCCCTGTCTGCCTCCCACCTCCCAAGCAGCACTAGCCAGCAACCAGCTGGTTGGAGTTCTGGGTCCTTCTGCTGCTGCTCAGGGTGTCCACGGGGTCCTCCTGGGCAGGCTGGCGGGATGAGAGGGGCTCTCCAGGGCTCACTGTTCCAGGGGCTTGTGACAGTGCCAGCGAATGAGAAACTGGGAAGGGGCCCATGAGATCCCAGATGGACAAGGATCACAGTGCTCCCAGCATGCAAGGAGCAGCCCACTCACAGGTTCAATGATGATGGTGACACCCACAAAGGGGCCTTCCCTGGGTGTCCAGGAAGAACTGCAGCCACGCCCCCTCCAGAAAAGTGATGCTCTCCAGGCCTCTAGAGTTTGTGGGAGGGGGAGAGGTACTGGATTAGGGAGGGGGCAGCCCTCCCCTCAAGAATTACCCTACAGTGACCTGTGCATGTCTGTGCTCAGTGACCATTGACAGCTGGTCTGGGTTTTAGGAAACCCAAGGAAGCGGGGGTGGGGGTGGTTGTGTGTGTATGCGTGTGTGTGTGTGTGTGTGTGTGTGTGTGTTGTGTGGTGGGATGGGGGCTGGTTGCATACATTCTTGAGGGCACTCACCCTAAACAGTCGAAGATGAACAGCTAGAAAAAGAAAAACATCATGAGTCATGCAGGCAAGGCGCTTTGGCAGAAGACAGTCTAGAACATTCTCTTGAAGGAGCTGCACTGAAACCTGAATGGGAACCATGTGATGTGTAAGGAGAGGAAGGTCCTGGGCCCTGGGAGAAGCCTCAGCAGGCTCTGGGGTTGTGTGTGTGTGTGTGTGTGTGTGTGTGTGTGTATGTGTGTGTGTGTGTGGTGGGGGAGGTATCTAAATGGTCGCCCCTGTAGCCCTGCAGATGACTGACTGGGCGCCTAAGGCAGGGCAAGTGCTATAAATATGTATCAGCGGCTGGTGATCAGCAGCATTCCAGATTTCTTTAGCAGAGAGGCGCAGGGTTTGGTCTTCTGAGAGCCATTCTTATTATTTGTCCTTGTGCTATAGCACAGCGGTAGGGCGTTCGCCTTACAAGCGGCCAAGATGGCCGACCCGAGTTCGATTCCTCCGCCCCTCTCGGAGAGCCCGGCAAGCTACCGAGAGTATTCGATATGCCAGACACAGTAACAACAAAGTCTCCAATGGAGACGTTACTGGGCCCGCTTGAGCAAATCGACGATCAACGGGAGGGCCTTTACCTTTACCTTTACCTTTTAATTTTGGGGGCCAGGGTTTGAGCCACACCCTGCAGTTCTGAGGGATTGTTCCAAGTTCAGTACTCAGGGATTATTTCCAGCAGCTCTAGGGATTGAACGAAAGTGGGTTGCATGCAAGGTAAGCGCCTTAACTCCTGTACTATCTCTCTGGACACTCCTCTGGTTTTAAAATCACAAACGCTCTCCCATCTCCTTTAGATACTGGGCATTAGATATGGGGGCTTTAGAGACTGAACATGCACTGTGGGAAAGTTTTACCCTAACAGAAAACCTTTTCCTTAGGTCAAACAGTCTAACAGGCCCACCAAGACCTAACATCTGGTGGGTGGGTGGGTGGGATGGGCTGACCGTGCCTCCCCAAATCTCATGCCTTGTGTCTGTGAAGTGAGATCACTCAGAATCTGTCTTTTAACTCCCAGAAGGCCACTTCCAATCCCCCCGGCCTCTTCCAAGGTCCCAACCCAGGTAAAGTTAATCTTTGTCATTTGCTTTGGGGGGTAAAGGTAAAGGTAAAGGCCCTCCCGTTGATCGTCGATTTGCTCGAGCAGGCCCAGTAACGTCTCCATTGGAGACTTTGTTGTTACTGTGTCTGGCATATCGAATACTCTCGGTAGCTTGCCGGGCTCTCCAAGAGGGGCGGAGGAATCGAACTCGGGTCGGCCATGTTGGCCGCTTGTAAGGCGAACGCCCTACCCGCTGTGCTATTGCTCCAGCTCCCTTCGATAGCTCAGCTGGTAGAGCGGAGGACTGCTTTGGGGGGACCCTGGGCAAAACCCAGGAAATCCAGACAGGGTGTCACTGCACACTGGTATCTCCACATTTGTCCTGATTGAAGACCATTCCTCTACGGTCTAAGATCCAGAGTGAGCCTTAATGAAAATTTCTTCCCCTACTGTGTGTCTCCCACTGCCCGCGGCAACATTCACCTCCAGAACAGGACACCTAAGGCCCCTGGTGACTCACCCTGCCTTTCTCTGTGTGGGCTCTGCTCCTCTTGCTCTCAGATTCTCTCCTGTCCCCTTCCCTTACATCTGCTTAGTGCTGCTTCTCTCAGCCGACATCTGCACCCTCTGACCCCACTTTCTACTTTTTTATTAGACCAGAGTTTCTCATCCTCCAGAAAGCCCCCAAGTCCACCCAAGGCCACCCCACTGCCTGCCCCCAACACACACACCCCCCACTCCTGGCACAGTGTGGTGTCCTGAGTCTGCTCTATGTCTGATTGGACCGGGAACTCCACGCAAACCGACCCTCCCAGGGAAGCTCACACAGAACGCTGTTTCCTGAGTGTCAGAGCTCAGCTCCTCATCAGAAATTAGACACTGAATGAAGTGAATGGACAGGTTAAGATCAGACGTTAATGGATCTGAGGGGGGTCAGAATTTGTGGGAATTCTGACAAAGGGGGCCATCAGGCTCTAGGAGGACTATGGGATAGTTGTGCTCCAGAAAGTCTTCCTAGTCCACCCTAGCTGTGCTGGGATACTCACTGCACAGTGAACAGAGGACAAGGGTGCCAGGGATTTGATTCTGGCCTTCCACGGTATGCTCCAAACCTTTGAGCTGTCTCCCTGGCCCCGGACCTTTGCTATCCTGAGACACCAGTTGTCGTACCCCTAAAAGGACCGTGGGCTTCCTTCTCTCTGGGCTTCCTCATGAATCACCCCATGCTGATTCTCAGCAAGGGCAGCAAGTCACAAATCCTCCATCAGGGTCCCAGAGTTTTCAGTCAGGGAAAGGGGTGCCTCCCTGGCAGCCAGCAGTGGTGGTGGTGGTGGGGTGCGTTCTTCCAGGAAAGGCCAAAGAGGCCAGACTGACTGTACAGTGGAGAGGGTGCTTGCCTTGCATGCGGCCGATTCGATCCCTGGCATCCCATATGGTCCCCTGAGCATCACCAGGAGTGATCTTTGAGTGTCAAACCAGGAGTAACCCCTGAGCAGGTGTTTCCTCCCTCAAAAGAAAAGGGGGGCGCTGGTTGGCTCTGACAGGTCTGAACTGAACCTCTGCAATACCCAGGAAAGGCCAAAGGACTTCCCCGGGACCAAGTTTCCACTCCTAAAATCCCTTTCTGAAGGCAGCTCCCGCCTGGGCGTCACCCCATCCCTCCCCGCATCCTAGATCTGCTTCCCCAGCTCTCCCCCAAGTCTCCCCCAGAAGCACCTTTCCCCAGGTCCTTCATGTCTATAGCCAGGGTTGTTGTTGAGCACTGGGGGAGGGAAAGATCACAGCAGGATTTATTCCCAGCGAGAGAATCGATCTGTGAGGGCAATGGTTGCTAAGTACGGTAGAAAGATGTAAGCGCACCCTAGTCAGTATCATAAATTACCCGGGCATTGCACGCGAGCCCACGACACGTGTTGAGACGCAGGAACACGCCAAGTCCCAGCACACAGGGGAGACAGCCGGCGGCGGCCGCAGCCTCTCTCCTCAGACAAAGGCTTTTCAGTCTGATTTTCTCCGCCCGGAGGTCCCTGGGCACTTGTACCATCAGTAACACTTCACGGAGCCTTCAGTCCTAACAAATAATTAGCTAAAATTGAACCAGGGATTTCTTACATGCATGTCATAGGTCTGATATGAATAATGAGGCAGAAGGTTAACGGTGGGTCAGAGACAGCTCCCCATCTTCCAGCTTATTTATTCAGCGAAATGAGAAATTGATCACATTATTGCGTATAGGGGGAGCCTGATTCATCGCAATCAGCTTGGAATTGGCAGTTTTGACTGTAGGCAATTTGGGGACATTACTTATGCCTGAATAGGCCAGGAAGGTCATTTATAGCTTGTTAACACCTTTCCGACCTCCTCCATAGCCAGATCGTACTCCCCAACCTGCTTTATTCTGTACCTAGCCTGAGGGGGGGAAATATCAGAGGTAAGAACGATTCTTCTCAGAAAATGAAGAGATGCCCTAGAAGAGAGGCCCCGTGTGTGTGTGTGTGTGTGTGTGCATGATTTGGTCCTCATCCTCCAAATGCCCTCAGTCCCTCCTGGATTCTTGTGCAATTGGGTCCTAGACCCTCTCCACCGGCGATGGTTGCTCCTGCGGTATCCATTGCACCAGGCAGTGTAGTTGCGGGGATGAAGGGAACCATCAGTAACTCCAGGGTGCCGGGACTAGGGCTGCAAATGCCTCTACAAGGGAGGGCTGTGGATCTCGCTCCAAGCTTCGGGGTCATTCCCAGAATCCAGCGCAGTTGGCTGAGGGACTCCGTGCCTGCGGTGCCTGCGGGACACATCACCTCCTAACTATGGGTACGCCTTGTGCTGACAGAGCGGTGTGGGGTGCTCTGCTCCAGCCTGGCCGAGGGAGCCAGACTGTGGTCCATTACACAGCATGGGAATCCATCACAGGCTTCTGTTTTCTCACCTGCAAAGAGGGTGCACTTGTGGGACCCACACGTTCAACACTCAGTGCTGGTGCTGGGTTCCAGATAATTCACCAAATAAGCTATCGTCACTGCCATCATCATCATCATCATCATCATCAGGATAGCTGTAAGACATCTTCGCCTGCCTTTGCAGAACTGCCTCTTTGCCCCATGCCCCTGAGAGGAGCAGGGGGAGATTCCGATTCTCTGTCTTTCTGTTGCTCCGGCTGCCTGTGCTCAGCTGGGCAGTTCTTCTGTTGGTCTCACTTGGGTCCCTCAAGCAATTGGTGCCAGATGGTGCCTGCCTGCCACCAGAAGCTCTCGGCAGTCTTCGCAGAATCCCTCCCCCCCCCCCCCCGTCCCCAACCCCCCCCCCCCCCCACACACACACACAAGTGGCAGAGGATCCTCTGCCTGAGAGCAGCCCAGAGACCAGCCTCCCCAGGAGCACGGGCAGGCTGGGAACTCCAGCCTCTGCTCTGGCTGCTGAAGTAGACAGGGATGGTGGCATGACACGGTCCTGTCCTCGGTGTCATCTCAGCCTGGCTGCCAGCCCTGGTGCACACGCCAACAGCAGATGCAGGCGGGTAGGTGTTTCCATTTCAAAACCTTTGTGCACAGTGCGTGTTTATCTGTCTCATTCGAAGCCTTCTTGCTGGGCTTGCCCTCCATATAGGCCCTGAGTCTCTCTTTCCCTCTAAGGGAAGAATCACCCTTCGTTGTTCAATTCCAGTCGTCTCGAAGCCAGACCCAGCTCTGCCATCAGGAAGAGGCTCAGCCCCACAAGTATATGCTCAGACCGGCAGCTGACACAGAGGTGCGGGGAGTGGGTGGAGGGAGGGCAGGGTCGAGACTGTTGGTGGTCTTGTGCCCCCCCTTCCCATCTCTAACTCTCACAAACCCATATGCACATATGCACACATACACACTCATCCTCCCAGCTCCTCCCTCCCTCCTCCCACACACTTTTTTTGTCCTTAGAATAAACAAAACCCTTTCATTCTGGGGCCTGGAAGATTCCATAATGAGTTGAGCCTCTTAACAGTCTATTTTAATAAAACTCAGCTCCCTGGCTGTATGGAGACCATAAAACATGCAGGTTCCAGCAATAATATGTTTAGTAACCCTGCTTGATAAAGTGGAAATGTTTGCATGTTTCAAATTATGAGCAATTTAAAGTAGGAAGCTAGCAAGTCAGTTCTTGGGTTATGAAGCTTGACATTGTTAAGCCTTAAGAGAACACATACTTCAAAGTCTCCTGGTCTGAAATATGTCCTGTGCGCTGCGCAGTGCGAACCAGCTGGATCAGCCTCAGCCGCCGGGAAGCCGCAGCGTGATCTGGCTGAGAATGTCAATCCGCTGGCACACACACACACACACACATACACACACACTCATACAAGTGCACACATACACACACATACACATACATACTCACACACGCACACATGGACACACACATGGTCACGAGCACACACATACATACACTCACGCATGTGCACACATACACACACATACTCACATATGCACATATGCTCACGCACACACACGTGCACACACGCTCACAAGCGCACTCACACACACGCTCATGAGCATGCGTGCGCGCGCGCACACACACACACAAACACACACACACCAACTTTTTATTCAGGAAGCCGAGTCCCAGAGGAAGGCCCTGCTTGCCGAAACACCCCAGCCCCTCTCCCCGACAGGGACACTCTGGAGGTGGCCCTGAGCTCAGCTGATTTGGGAGGCAGTGATTTAGCACCTCTAAAGCATCCCCACTCCCAACAATGAGGCAATCCCAGGAGATCTGAGCATCTGTCAGCAGCTGAAACCTATCAGTGGTTTTGAACCAGCTTTATTGGGATCCCTATACTTTGGGGATTTTATTAGACTTTGCACAATATTTCATCTCATCAAGAGGTTTCTGCAAAGACCCAGCCACACTGGCTTGCTCTCTGGCCTCCACTTGCCCATCTTGTGCCCACTTCAGAGGCTTCATTAACACTCTCCACTCTCTCTGCCCAGAAGGCTCTCTCCTGTTTTATTATAGCGGGGCTTCCCATTGGGGTTGGAGGGGCTTTTCCCTGTGAGCCTCACCTGCAGTGCCAGGCCAGACTGGTCAGCGCTCCATCCTGCTGTTACCATGTTTCTCTGGCCCGGGTCATCAGGCACCATCAGACCTTCACTTGGAGGTGCTTGGGGCCCTCTGGTACCAGGGATCCAAGTTCAAACTCACATAACCAAGGTGTGCCCAATTCCTGTGAGTCATCTCTCCAGCCCTCTCCACCCAGGTTTTCTTTTTCTGGTTTTCTGTTTCTATGTATATTGGGGTGGGGGGTGCAGGGGGATATCTGGCAGTGCCAGGGCGCTTACTCTTGTTTCTGTGCTCGGGGAGGGATTACTTCCATCAGGGCTTGGAGGACCATATGTGGTGGCAGGGATCAACCTTGTCCATGTACAAGATGAACACCTACTCACTGTACTATCACTCTGCCCACATCTTCTCCCTTTTTGGTCTTTTTATTTGTGCTTACTTGTTCTTTAGTTTGAGTTTAGATGTTATCCTCTTAAAGGTATTTTTTATCATCCTACATCTCCCTTTTTGTTCTCTTAAGCTTCCTGGGTTACCTCTAGACTCTTAGTACATCTTCTAAGGAGTTTGTTTCCTTATGTGCTTATTTGTTTGCTATCCATCTCCCTAGCCTCACATCAACTCTACAGGGGCAAGCCTCTTGTCTTCCTCATCCTCCAGTAGGTGTAATATAGAAAATGCTCCTTATGTGCTTCCTGGATAGAGGGATAGATGGATGGGTAGATGCATAGTTACACTGATGGAGGGATGTATGAATGGAGGCATGCACGATTGGATGGTTGGATGTGCAAATGGGTGGGTGGTGGATAAATGTATGGATGACTGGACAGATGATTAGATGAATGGATAGAAAATGAATTAATGGATAGATGGGTGTCTGGCTCTCTGGATGGATGCAAACATTCCACCATGCATCCTCAGACTTTTAGACTGTGATTTAGAGTTTTTAGAGAAAAAGACAATGGGGAAGAGTTTGCCATAAGACAATGGAAAGACTCTATTGATGGCTCCCAAAATACCAGGAAAGCACACACCAGTGCTTCTTCTGAGGAAGAGGAATTGCCAAAGTGAAAACGATTCCACTTGCCCCTTCAACATTGCACCCACGTCTACAGCTTCTTTTACTGAGGCTCAAGATGGGAGATACGATTTCTATATCTTAAAAAGCAATCCCATAATTGCACCCACCCTGGCTCCCCCATTCCCAAGCAGCACCCCCCTATTCCAGAGGAACAAAGACTTGCCTGTTCTTGGCTAGACAGCCGAGCCAGGCCCAGCCACCGTGCGGTATGTGACCCTGACCGGCTAGCAGAATTCTTCAGCTGATAAGAGTGCTCTGTCTCTCGTGGGGAAGGGGCATGCAAGTTGGGGTGAGGAGACGTCCCTGTCATTCAGTCTGTCCTTGTCCTTACAGAGGAGGCTCCTCCATCTTCCACAGCATCTCCTCTTACCCTCATCAAACCTATGATACATTCCAGGTAATCTGTGGTACCCACACTGTCCCTCCTTCCCTGGGTATCATTTGACAGCTTAATCTGCCAGCTAGAACTAAAGATGCTTCCCTCCAAGGTCTTGGGTAGGGAGAGACAGACTGGGTAGCTTCTAGGAAGCACTGGAGAGAATGAGATTATGAGCATGCACTCTGACTCCTACACTCCAATTCGCCTACCCCAGCTTTCAATAAACAGACTTGCCAAATCCCTTACACATCCGTTATCCCCTGAGTTATTTAGGCCACTGTAAACAACACAGAGGATGCGTTGTTCACTTCAAGGACCATGAGACAGAAGAGCAGGCCAAGAGTCCATCTCTTGGAGTCACACATTAGGACAGCCCTGGGGATCCTTCTGTGGAGAACAGTTTCAGAGACTGGAATGCTGAGGGGCTGAAGTCTGGTACCTGGACATACTTCCATCATGAAAACGTAGGACAGCCATGCATTAGGCTGTGCATTTGGGAAATCAGCATCAGAATATTTCTACTGACCACTCAACATCAAAGTGTGATCATCATGGTGAAGCTGAATAAAGAAAATGCTACTGGGCAATTAGTAAGGCCAAGTCAGCAGGACTGATGTGAAATTTATCACGTGAGCAATCTCACCTTTGCTTACATGTGACCAATAGGCCTGTGAGACCTATGCCTGGAAATCTGGGGGAAGATGTTGTATTTCACTCCTCCTGGTCCCGAAGGTACGAGTTCGAACTCTCTCCTCTTCTGTGGGGGTCTCAGAAGCAAGGGATGCAAGAAACTCAAACTCAATGGGGTGTAGAGAAGAGGCAAGAGTTGGTGTTCTGAGCTGGGGAGAGAGGACCCCTGGCTTTGAAGAAGAGAAAGTGGGCTGGAAAGGGGCTGTCTGGAGCCCGGTCTCCCAGGAGGACATGGCCCGGACTGCCCGGAAGGTGGGGCAATTCTGCTGAGCCTGGCACTGTTTCTTAGCAGGAAGTGCTCTTCTCCACTGCTCCAAATTTGCAGCCAGTCCCTGGGGGAACACTGCGCACCACCCAGACCCCTCAGCTGGGGGCTTGCCGTCATCTGGGTGGGCAGCTACACTGATGGGGTGTCAGGCCCAAGAAGCCTCTGACAAGATATTAAGGAGGAAGCATCACTAGACTCACTTCTCTTCCTCTTGTTCCCTTTCAGGGAATCTGTCTGTACCAGCACACACGTGTTTTCTTTGGAAGAATAATTTCCAGGCGAGCCCAGAGATGTGCCTGCTCAACAGGCAGCCCTCTCGTTCCCAGACTGAGCTCCTGGGCCAGGCAAGGAAGGATGAGCTGCTGGGCTGGAAATGAAGCCTGTATCAGGGTTAAAGTCTTTCCCAAGTCTGCAGGGACAGGTGCCAGCCCAGAGTGCCAGTGGAGGGGACCCAGGCTCTCTGCTCCCTGAAGTTGCTTCTCCCTCCCTGCCTACCAGCCCTCCCTCTGGCCAAGTCTTTCCGTTTTCTGTTGCACAGCAGACAGTGGAGCAATCTGAGAGCAGGCATGCCAGTTCACGGGTGGGCATCATCTTGTTTATGGGCAGTGACAGGATGCCAGGCATCATGGGAGGCTGTGAGGGTGCCTCGGATGGGAAGACACATACTCAACCCTCCACAAAAATGTCCGATGAGGACGAGCCCTTGGTGAGTGAGAATTGTGGGGAGGACACGCCGCAATGGGTGGGGAGGGAAGGGGGCTTTAAAGCACAAGGGGGCTGGTGAAGCAGGTCTAAAGGAAGCAGAATTGCTGGAGGAGGGAGGTGTCTATGGGATGGTGGGGGTTATTTATGGGGAGACTTACAGGGGTAGAAATGAGAGCTTGACTTGACTTTGGGATGAGCATGTGAGGTCACAAGCAGGGAATCCCGTGCTCCTGGCTCCCCTAATCCATCTGCGTTTGTCAACTCCCACTGCAAGCAGACACTTGGGGAGCCTTGCAAACAGAATAATCAGGGTGTCTCCTCAGGGGAGCAAGGTGCTGACTGCACCTTGGCGGATCTCTAGGAGGTGAGGGTGTCAATCCAAGGATTTTTAAGTCTAGTTGATTTTTTTTAATTTAGTTTGGTTTGGGGGCCACTCCCAGCAGTACTCAGGGCTTACTCTTGGCTCTGCACTCTGAGTCCACCATATGGGATGTCGGGGATCAAACCCAGGTTGGCATGTGCAAGACCAACACCTTGCATGCTGTGCTATCACTCCGGCCCTGAGTTTAGTGGATTTAATTGCTCATGTATTCTTTGTCATGTCTCCCACAAAAGGCGGCCTAGGTCCTCTCCCCAGGACTCTGGATTTGACCAGGGGATCTGAGACGAGGTCTTGCTGAGTCTTTCAAGTGCAGCCATTGAGGACCATCACAGTTCCTCTCCCTGGGAGACAGGCCACTGCAATAAGAAACACTCACATCCAAAGTGGAGGAACCACAACATGAATGTAGGCACTCAGGACACAAGGTCTCCCAGCTCACAGCCAGCACTCACTGGTCGCATGGCTGAGGGCCTCCTGGATGGTTCCAGAAGAATGAGGGCCCCAGGTTCTGTGGCCAATACCTAGAATGGTAGAACTGCGCAGTTTGACCTGCCTGCAGAATGTTGAGTGATGGGAAAGTGATTGTGGCTCTGAGGCACATGCTTGGGGTGTCAGCTCGCTGAGGAAACTGCATGACTGGGGTAGAAGCACCTCCTTACCTCCATGCTTCTCCAACTGCATTTGCAGTTCAAAGTTCCCTTTGCCCTGATTCTACCTTCAACTCCATGGGCAGTGCTGCCCAGAGCGCTACAGAGGCTGCAAAAAACAGGCAAACACACTCAGCGGGGTCCCTCTCCCTGGGAAAAGACAAAAATGCACCATGCCAACTTAATTGAGTCAGAAATGTAGGTGTGGTCATGTATTCCTCTGTGCACCCCCATCAGAAAAGAGCCACCAAGGGTCTGCTCCATGCCCAGAATGTGCCAAACACCAGTCTCAGAATTTTGAGTGAATTGACCTCATGGAGCCCTAGAAAAAATATTCTTTTTCTTCCCACCTCACAATGAGGAAACTGAGCACAAAAGGCAAGTCACTTTGACTAAGTCACAAAGCCCTAAGATTTGCCTCCTGGCCCGGTAACCCCAGAGCCTGCACTCCCGCACTCCCCGCTGATCCCAAGGCAGCAGCCCCCAGCCTGCAATCAGCGAGATCTGGAGCTGCAAATTCTTTACTGTGGAACCACAGTCAGTACCTTTGCTTCTTTGATTATTTTTTTCTCTATAAAATGGGAACATATTTACTTATCCAGAGCTGCAAACGACAACAGACGTCACCTCACAGGTGACATTAGCATAGCTCAATAAATACTGTGTCCTTTTCATTCTGTCCAATGGGGAGGCGGGAGGGAAATATAAATATCATATAGGATCTGTGAACTTAGAGTGTGGAAGACATGGCCCTAGCTGGCTCAAATTGAACACGGCGTATTATAGGCAGTGACCCCTGCTGGAGATGTGTGGCAATGCAACTGGGCTCTATAATTGCTGTAAATAGGTGATTCTAGGACAGGGCTTGGCGAACGTTTTCTGTATAGAGTCAAATTGCAAATATTTTAGGCTGTGCAGACCATGTAGTCAGTTACAGCTACTCAACTCTTCTATTATTGTTATGAATGCAGTCAAAGATGTTATGTACATGGAGCATCGCGGATGTTTCTGTAAAACTTGATTTTCAAAAATCAGTAGTAGATCAGATATAACCTACAGGTTGTAATTTGCTGACCCAAAACTATGATAGGAATATAAAAGTTCTTCTGGTAGAAACTTTTCCAAGCTTGGCAGATCCTGTATGTTAAGAAATTGCTTAGAGGGGACATTTAATAAAGAAGTGAGTGCTTTCATAAATAAAAGTATTCTGCCAAAGTATTCTATGACTCTTGGTGTCCGACCTGCCATAAATTTGACCCTATATTTAGTTTTCAGTTCTGATATTGGAAATTTTAAAATCACTTGTGGGAATACAAAAATTTATTCAGACACACACACACACACTCAAAATCACTGATGAATTCTGTGACATGTGTCTAATCTACAAATGGATCATCCTGGGTCTCTATAGAAATAAAAACTTCTGTTCCTTAGTACAGTAATCCTTGGGAATACAGTGGAGGGTTTTTAAAATTTTTTTATTTTGTATTTTGTTTTTGGGCTACACCCAGTGATACTCAGGAATTATTCCTAGCTCTACACTCAGGAATGACTCCTGGCAGTGCTCAGGGGACCATACAGGATGCTGGGGATTGAACCCGGGTCGGCCACCTGCAAGGCAAACACATTACCCACTGTAATATTTCTGTGTTCCATACAGTGGAGTTAGAAGCATGTCCTGGTAAAATACTTTTGAAGAATCCTACATATTCTACTTTTTCCCTTCCTGGGGAATCCAATGATCTGAACATCTTAAAAGGCCATGCTTCCTCTAGAAACATGACCTGTTAATCATCTGGAGTGACTCTCAGTTTTACAAACTCACTTGACGACAAAAACACACGAGCTCATGGGTTCCAAAACCTCTGGAACCAGTGCTGTGAGAAGGAGGACTTCTCTCTTGCTGGGCTGGTGTGGCAAACGCACTATGAGGTCTGCGGCAAGATCAGCCCCTGAGCTGTGTGCCGGCTCGGTCCCCGAAGGCAGAACCTAGAAATGGATGACTAAGTTTGTTTATCACATTCGTTGAAAAGGAAGTGAGTGATAGTCCATTACTGGGGCTGCCACAAATACCACTATAGCTCTCGGAGACAGACATTGGTAGAGATGGTAGTTCGAGGTCTATACCCTTTCTGCTCCTGCTGCCTTGCTTGACTCAAATTCTCAAAAACACAGACCTTTGAGCATGGCCAGTGTGAGAGCGGAAGGCTCTTGGTGATCATTTCCTTTGGTGACAGCCAGAGGCCTAGGGGAGTTCTTGTCCCAGTGTGGGCAGGGGGTGATCTACCCCACCCCAGACACTGGCTGAAAGCCGTCAGTCTTGGGGGGATGTGGACGCTGGTGGTCTTGCTCCCCTCCACAGCAGGACCCTTCCATACCCCCTCCCACAAAGGCCAGAGCCTTCTTCCCCCCCCCCCCCATTCCCCCTCCCCGATATTGACACATGCCTTTAAGCCCTGGGATACTTCAAAGAAAGAAGATTAGGAGCGAGTCTCAGAACCCGTTCCCCGGAGAGCACCGTTTGTCCAAAAGTTGATATTATTGATGCTGGGGAGAAGCTGAAAGGAGCATGTGATTTATTTAATAAAAGTCGGCCTGTGTTTGCTGGGGCTCCTGAGTTCTCCTGCTTCCTCGCACGCATTCTCAGGGGCTGGGGGAGTCTCCCATGATCAACACAAATGTTTGATCAGCTATGCGTCTTCTCCAGGGCAGCTCAGATGATCCGAGAGGCCTCGGCATTCTGGCCGTCTCCAGAGTTTTTTCTTCTTAAATTCTTTGTTTCCTTCAGAATTCATTATAAACGACATAATTACATCTCTTTTTCTTCTCTGATTGAGCACATTTCTTACAAATGGTGATTTACCACTTGGGCGCTGGAGGGGGCTGAGCGAAAGCCATGTGCACGCAGTCTGGGCACCCCCCTGCGCCCCCACCCCCAAGCCGCCCCTCCTCCAGTTCCAGCACTTCACATGCCTATTCCCCTGCAGCCAGGGCCTCAGGGGACTCCAGCGGCTACCCACAAATCCTTAAGGAAGGACAGCCTGTCTGGGTCAGTCCAAAGTTGCATTTTGGAGAACAATGAAACCCTTGCAGTGAATTGGGGATGATACCACGAAACATGAATGGCGTATATTAGTCCCAAGCCTGAAACTTCCTCTATGTTTGCTATAATTCTCTGCTTAGAAACCAGTATTTGATCTGCTCTTTGCCTCCCAGCCATGGTGAAAATGAAGAGGACGGGATAGAATTGCAAATTATTCATTGTGACAGGAAGACTCTGACAGCTGAGACTTTAAAAAGAATTTACTTTCTCATCTATTTTGATCATTTTTATTATGTCTTCTCCTGGTGCTGGGAATTATTCTGGGTGAGGAATAACGGTGGTGAGGGCTGAAGAGAGAACAGTGCCTCGCCTACTGAGGTCTATCCCCAGGAGCACAGCTGAGCACTACCAGGTGTGATCTCTGAGCACAGAGCTAGGCCCTGAGCATAGCCAAGTGTTGGACCCAAAACATGCATGATATTAATAATCATAATCATAATGGTGAACAGTAACAGCTGACATTGGTTGAGCATACAGTAACCAGTGTTTCACTGAGTTTCACCCGATACGGACTAGTCTCGTGTGCTTATTTCTGTCTTATAGAGGAGGACACGAAGGCTGAGTGAAGCTACGCCATGGCTCAAAGTCAACCATATGTATGGGCAGCAGAACTTGAAATTCAACCCGAGTGTTCTGAGACAAAACCCCAGGTTTGGCTTTATCACTCCCTTCCCACTCCAGGCAAGCTGTGTCTGTGTCCCAGCAGGAAGAGTCCTTTGAGATGAAGACAGCGGTCGGCAGGGTGGTTCTGCCCAGTAGCGTGTCTGTGAACACGTAGCAGTGGGGTGAGAGGTGGTGACAGGAGGCGCAGGAGGACTCACCTTCCCCTATCAGTGCCTGAGATGGGGCTGCAGCTTCTCCCATCAGGAACAGGAGCAGAAGGTGGGGGCTGGTCCTTTCCCTGGGGCTGCTGTGCATGCCCTCACCCCGTCTGCCAGCTTGTGTTCCAGGCTGCGTTCTTCGTCTGTGTTCCAGTAGTGGACATTCCAGGTAAAAGGAACGAGACGATTAGATACGAGATCAGCTAGAGAAGGCACCTGTGAATTCATATGTGGAAGTCATTCCCACATCCCATTTTTCAATGGGACTTTGGGATGCAATTAGATTTTCAGGTCATGATGGGGACCCATATTGAGATTAGTGACATTGTAAGAGAGATGCCAGAGGCTCTCTGTCTGTCTGTCTGTCTGTCTGTCTGTTTCTCTCTCTCTCTCTCTCTCTCTCTCTCTCTCTCTCTCTCTCCCCGTGTGTGTGTGTGTGTGTGTGTGTGTGTGTGTGTGTGTGATGGAAAGACACAGAAGACACAGGTGGGCTCTACTCTATAAAAGTCAAAGTGTTCCTATAAACTTTTCTCAATATGTGATAGTGTGAAGCAGACAAGCCATAACATTAATTCATATAGAAATTTTTGAAACATTTCCACATCGAAATCATAACCTACCCTCATACCAAATGCTACGTAAAACCTAAAACACTGTTAACATTCAATACAAACTGTTGTGCTCTGACAGACACATGGCCCGTCTCAAGTTCTGGGGAAGCAGCTGAACTGTGTCCCCTGTCTCTTCCCAGTGCACCTGCTTCCTGGAACTGCTGTTGCAAAACAGCCACTAAGCGATGATCGCTTGACACTTCTTTCTTTTCCACGAAAGCAAAAAGATGCTTTTCAGATTTTGCTGGGATAGCAAAATCATGCCGCCATGTAAGGTCTTTTGTAAGAGTCAGGGAGTAGGATACTAACTCTCGGAGATCAGGGACAGCTGCCCCCTGCAAGAAGGTGGGAAACTGAGTGAGGCCAACCTTGGATCTCAGACTCTGGTGCCCCCAGAGTCAGGAAAAATAGACTCCTGTTATCTAAGTCATGGAGTCTGAGACGGAAGCCACGGCGTTAATGTGTACAATCTACTAAAAATTTTTGCCAAAAACAAAACTCAAAAGAGTTGAATGCGGAATGTCCCCCACTTTCAAAATGGCCAAACACCCATGAAAGAAAGAGGGTAGTCAGTTGCTTGGAGACATGTGGGGGGAGGGGGAGAGAGAGAGAGAGAGAGAGAGAGAGAGAGAGAGAGAGAGAGAGAGAGAGAGAGAGAGATGGTGCCTGCATCCCTACTTGAGTCAAATTGATAATACGAAACACATCTCCATTAGGGTCTTCTTTCATTGAAACGATGCTTCCTTTCATCCCTGCCAGGAAGAAGAAAAGTCATGTTTCTAGCCTGGGCTGCTGTTTCATCTGTTCGACCTGCTTGTGAGCTAAGCCAAGTTTCATTAAAAATTATTGGTCTCATAACTTTTTGGTTTTTTTTTTTTTTTGCTTTAAAGAGTCCCATATGGAACTAATATCATAATGGGATCGTAGCTGCATAATGCCATTGGGCACTAGGACACTCGCTCTGCTTCATAGGAGAGTTCCAGTATGGATCAAGTTTGTTTGTTTGTTTGTTTCTAGTACTAAGTGAATATCTCTGCAAAGGATTCAGACTTAGAAAGTGAGGTTAAAGAAATGAAGACACAAGTCTGGTCAACACGCAGAAAGCTTTCTTCTCTTTGCTGGGCCTTGAAGAATTCCACACTCGGACGCCAAGAGAACTTGTACCATTCATCTTCGGGCCTGGACTGCTCTTGCCTGATTAAGAAATTCTATGGGAGAACCAGAGCACTTGCAAAAGTATAAAACACCATCAGGGCCTTTGTACAAGTATTTAACAATCCCAACCTTATGATAGGTTATATTTCATTGACTTGGAAGAAACACTGCATTATCTGGGAAAAGAGCACAGATGTTGCCTAATAAATGTTTTGGTTTATGCATTGTGCCCCCCTCATGAAACATTTATGCAAATCTTGCATTAACAAAAGGTAAAAGAACCGTTTTATGTTATGAAGCATACAACAGGACGACCTTTGTTTTGTTTTTGTTTTACCTCGGTATTTTATGGGTGTGTTTGTAACTCTTGGGGTTTCTATTTAGGAGCAGGCCAGGGCATTGCAGATTTTCATCTCCTCTGTTTTCAGTTCTGTTATCATTCCTTCCAGCTGATTTCACATTTTATGATGCTAATGGCGGGTGTATGGTTTTGAGTTTCTTTCCTGTCAGCTGGTCAGTAGGTCTGAGGGATATATTTAATAGAATCTGACAGCTGATGGAACTGGCCTCATTGAAAGAGGATTTGATATGTGGAGTGAATGTGAAGACCCTGAATTCGCCATAATAACGGCCATTATTATTCAGCCTCTCACAGCCAATATAACTCTTTCTCTTGTACACACCAGTACATGTGTATAAAAGACATGACTTATGGATGACTTCTTCCGTATACTGATCTGAGGCCCATTTAGATAGCATGTCAAAACAGATTAGCCTTCTTATCCTGCCACAAAATTAAGGGAGAGAACTTTGTACAACTCTGCCCGACAAACGCACATGTGTCTGTAAACAAAGAAGGTATAGAAAAGGCAGAGACGCTCCCTGCGGGAGCAATGGGACCCAGGCCACTGGGGAGTGTATGTGTGGGGGGGGTACTGCAGCTTAGCCAGTTGGGGTGCTCAGGTCAGAAATTTCAGGGGTGCTTCTGGCGAAGGAACTGGGTGAAGAGAGCGAGGAGGCTGATGCAACAGGTGGGGAACCACAGCCTGGGGCTGAGGGTGGGATGGGATGGGCGCTGTCACACCAAGCTGCTCATCTGCTGAACTCTAGTCTCTGTCGAAATCCAAACAAGAGCCTGCGTTAGGCCTGCAGCCCAGGCCTGCTAGGTGCTGAACTTAGCTAACATTTACCGAATACTGGCTCGATGGGAAACTTCTTCTGTATTAACCTATATAGTCTTCCCAAGGCCGCTACCCACATTAATTATTAGCATCCTCCCCTTTTTGTTTGTGTTTGCAGAAACTGAGGTCCAGACAAGTGAGGTAGCTGAGCAAAGTTGCAACAAGTGACTCGGAGATTGGCTTGCAGGCAGTGGGGAGCTAGAGGCAGAGAGGTGATTCTTCTTTGGCCTCTGTTAACCTTTGTTTGCATTCTGTTTTGTTTGAGGGACACACCCAGTGGAGCTCAGGACTTACTCCTTACTGTGTGCTCAGGCATCGCTCCTGGCAATTGTGGTGCTGGGGAGCAAACTGGGGTCTGCCACCTGCAAGGAAAGCACCTTAATCCCAGTATTATCTCTTTGGAACCAACATCTCTTTGTTCTCTGACCTAGTGTGTGTGTGTGTGTGTGTGTGTGTGTGTGTGTGTGTGTGTGTGCGCACGCACACTAATGTATTTATGAAAAGTCTTGGGTAAAATGTCCCCCTGAAAATAATCTGGCCTAGGTGCCAGAGAGATAGCTCAATGGGTAGGGCACTTGTCTTACGTAAGGCCAACCTAGGTTCCATCCCTGGTGCCCCATATGGTCCCCTGAGCCCTGTGGCGAGTGATTTCTGAGCACTGTCAGGTGTGGTTCCAAAACAAATTTCTGGTCCTTCCCCATGGTTGCATCCAAACTCCCACTCCATCAAGGAAGCAGCCAGCTGTGTGCATCGGGGGCCTCCAACCCCTCCGGGCTTTACAATGACAGGGAGTACTTGTGCATGCTCATCACAGCTCCCATTCCAGTGGGCCCTTCCCCTGCACTCCCACCTCCAACCTCAAAACCCACCACCACCCCTCACTAGCTCCCCTACCCGAGTCTCAAGGCTCTGTGGGGTGGTCTTGAAGATAATGACATCAGAAAGAGTTGTGTCTCCATTCCAAAGACCCTCAGATTTTTCTGTTGTCATCCTCTTACCCCAAAGGGAAGTAACTGGAGAGAGAGAGCACTGAGTCAAGAGGACCCCCTCACAGGGAACCCTGGGGTCAGTGACACGCTCCTTCTCTCTGGGTTTCGATCACAAGGTGCTGGGACTATCTAATACCCATTATTGATCTGAAGCAATGTGCCCAATTTTGAATGTCTGTTAAAGCCCCAGGCATTTCAATGCCATTTAATCAACATATTTCTCTCTCTCTCTCTCTCTCTCTCTCTCTCTCTCTCTCTCTCTCTCTCTCTCTCTCTCTCTCTCTCTCTTTCCCTGTAGTGGCACACCTGTAGGCCACAGACCCTGAGATCTGGAAACGTGGTCTTGGGGCCTGCGATCCTGACCAACCCCAGAGCAGGCTTTGTCCTGGAGCAGCAAGCTGCCACAGAGGATGGGTGCAGAGAAAGGCAGGCAAGAATGGAAAGCGGATTGGGGGAGGCTGTGGACCTTAGGACAGAACAGCATGTAGACTCCTGAATTCAGAGTGCAAGAGAGCCCCGGGGTTCTGTGAGAAAGGGTCCTTCTATGAGGCACAGGTGAACCCCTGGAGTGAATAAGTAGCCCACAATTCCATAAGTGGCCAATCCACGGCACTTGGGCTGTAAGGGTGGGGTGGAGGGGAAGGCAATCCAAAGAGCTTGATTAGATTAGGCAGAAAACAGCTTGACTCTTGGTTTCTGTACAGGAAAAGTATTTTGGTGGTTTTTTTGGGGGGTGGGTGGGAGGGGGTTACAGGGGATGTGTTTTGGGCCACAACCCAGCAGTGCTTGGGTTGTGGGACCAGATATAAGACCAGCATCATATAAATAAAGAATATATATGTATGAAGTCATAGATGAGGAATTTCTTCTATCATATCTTATATCTGGTGGGACCATATAAGACCATCATCAGCACCTAAATCCCGGTACTCTCCCTCCAGCCGTGTCTAGTACAGTTTTTCAGGCTGAACTTCTTCTGGTGAGCCTGGAAATATCCTGATGAGCCTCCCTCGTGAGGTTGCTGTGGCCAAGCCCAGATGCCATCCTTCCCGCCTTCCGGCCCAGGCCGGGAGATGGCGGTAGGACTCCCAGTGATTTTTGCAAGGTGCTAGATAGATCAGACGTCAAACTATGAGTAAAGTGCAGGTATGAACCTGACACAGGGCAAGGAGTAGGGGCAGACGTTAAGAGGACAGAGAGACAGCAAGTGCCAAGGCAGGTGTGCAGAAGGAATTACAAATTGTCCAATCAGCAGCAGGCTGGGGCCAAGGCAGGGCAGTGTAAGAGATGGTACCATAAGCCTGTATGTGTCCAGCACCAGGGAGTAAGCAGTGACCTTTATATCGGGTACCGTGTGTGACTCATTGTGACTTGCTGCTGTGCGACTTTAGACAAGTGAGGGAACCTCTCTGGGTCTCACTTACAATATGAAGATAACGGAGCTTTGATGCCAGTGGAATGAATAATGCATTGCCTGTGCCTACCACATAGTGAAGCTCCAATAAGTAATGGCTGGATGTTATTATAGTATTGGTCCTGTGGAGGATGATCAATGAGCTACAGTGTGTTTTGAAGTAGCATCAGGCTTAACACAGTCTTGAAATAGATTGCTTGGGGCATAAGCTGTTTCTAAGTAATTCCGTAAGCTGGCATTACCTGGCTAGTTCAGGAACGCAAAACTGAAGCACGCACCTCTGACTTTTACCTGCCTCCCAGGAAATGATGAATTTCTTCTACCAGAACTGGGTAGTAGAGAAGAATGGTATTCATAGGTCAGAAGAACTGAAGAATATCTATCAGGTTCCTGGTGAGTGAAGCAGATTTGAGACAGGAAAATTGGACCCAAAGTTTTCTTTTTTTTTTTTTTACAATTTTTATACATTTTAGTTTCAGGAAGTAGTTCACGATAGTTTATTACTGATAATACTCAAACACCCACCCTACCAGTGAGAATCTTCCCAACCACAATAAGAGGGAAGAATGCGAAGGTTGTTATATTTCATTCTGGAACCATTTAAGCCCATATATAAGAGAATACAAACAAATATGTTAAAACCAAACGAATGTGTACTACTTTAGGTACATCAGTGGGCTAGAGTACTTTGGTGGGCTCCAGGAAATAATGCATTGCTCTCTTCTGGGAGTTTTATTTTATAGTCACTGGATCTTGGCCATTGATGAGATTACATGGCTGGGGGTGGGGGATGCAGTTTGTGGGTGTGACTGCCAAGCTACTGGAAAACTGGGGAGCTGGGTGGAGGAGGCCCAGTCCCCATCCCAGCAGGCTTGGAGATCTCAGTCAAAGGTCCTGCATATCTGGGTTCCTCTGTTGGCTCCCTCATGAGTGAGTCTCGTTCGAGCATGTGGAGAGCAGCCTTGAGCATGACTGCGGCTGGGTTCTGGAGGTTTTCAGCTGCTGGGGTTCTGCTTGGGGTGGGGAGGGAAACTCAACCCACCCCTCTCTGAGGTGCCCCGGTGAAGACAGCCTGGCACAGAATCAGGAGATTCTGTGTCGCTCAAACCCAGGGTTTTCTGAAGGTGAAGGAATGGTCCTCTTGAAAAGGGTTTTTTTAAGTCCTTCCAAAAGCTCCTCTTTATAACGTGTGGGAAGTTCAGAGCTGGCTAGCGCTAAGCATGGCTTGTCCCAACAAACTTCAGGTTGCTGTGCTTCAGTGGCCATTTGTTCTTCTTCTGCCCAGTGCCTGTAATGTTCTTTCCTAAGAATTACTCTAATGGGAAACTTGAATTCAATCCTCCTCCCTGAGTAGGTTTCCAGGGACAGTTCTTGACCTCCATTGGGTTACTCCAGCATCAAACGAATGTGGCCAAGGATTGGTACAGAAATCATTCCATCACCTAGAGTGGTCCAATCAAAATGGCACCCTAGAGTTCAGTAGGAGTCTAAAAGGAGATCCGTGTCACTCCACTAGGATGGCCATAACCAAAAAGATGGGTCATGAACACAGATTGGGCAGGATGTGGGGAAAATGAACCTCCTGCTCTGATGAAGAGCTGCCAGGTGGCATAGATGTTTGGGGGTTACTATGTAACCCAATATTCTACTCCCAAATATACTCCTAACGAAATAAATACCTAATGTCTGCATAATGCCCACATGTTCTTACTGGTAGTAAAACAGCTCATGGGAGAAATACCCCAATTTCAACTGATGAACGAAGGAACAAAATATGGTCTGTGCATACAATTAAATTCATCCATGAAAAGGAGTGACATTCTGAAATGTGTTGTACCACAGATGAATCTTGAAAATAATATGAGAGTAGTCACTTAGAAAGATCCACTGTTGTATGATTCCATTTGTAAATTTGTAAGGAAAGTTCAAGATAGACAGATCTAGAGTGGCACAAATTAGAATACCCGGGCTGTTTCCTGGGTCTGGGGTGAGGGGACTGGGAAGGGACTGTCTGCCGAAGGGTATGAGGTTTGGTTGTTTTTTTTTTTAGATTGTGAAAATGTTCTAACATCGATAATGCTGATAATTGTACAATTCTATGAACATTTCCAAACAACTGGAACTTACTATTTAAATGAGCAGATATATCATCTGTAAATTGTACCTCAATGTAGCTGTCATGTTAAAAAAATTCTTTAGTGTGAAAAAAGGGGAAGAACCGCACTCCTTGATGTTGGAACTGAACTGCAAGGATGCAGGGTTAGGGTCTCTGTAGCTGCTTCATGCCCAGAAGCTGAGAGCAACTGAGATGGACAGAGCAGAGTCCATGGCCCAGGTTGGGTGCCCTCTGTCAGGGTTGTTATATTAGCCAAAAAAAAAAAAGTTATCATGGAAACCAGACATTCTACCCTGAAACCAGCTCAGTGAAATCCCATAAGAATCCCTTGATCTCCCTTTCTCCTTAGTCAATCTGAGATGTGTTATGTCACACACACACACACACACACACACACACACACACACACACACACACAGTGGAAAGCCGCCTATACAATACCCAAACACAGGAGGGAAGGAGGGAAGAAGGGAAGTGCATGACCAGAGGCCAGACTTCCTGCTCTGAGCAGGAGAGATAGTACAGCAGATTTGGACACTTGCATGCCTTGTATGCAATGTGATTAGATCCTGGTACTGCATCTAGTCCCGCCCCTCCAGCACCCCCAGAAGAGATCCTTGAGCATGTTGGGTGTGGACTCTAAACCAAAAATAAGATGCAGTAAAATAAAAATAAAGCTATGATGGAGCAAGAAGGTGTTAAATAAGAAATCCAGAAACCTATAGTCAATAGCCAGTGGTCACGGGAAGGATTCCATCAGAAATGGAAAGGGATTCTCCAAGAGTCTCAAGAACTCCTGCAGAGACCTGCAGGGTAAGCTCAGGTGCTTTGAGCACCTGCCTCACAAGCTTAGGGTTACATGTTTGATCACTGCCGAGCCTGTCCAACAGCTCTGAGAACGTGATCTCCAGTACCAACGGCGATTTTCAGCCACATCACAGCCAGGTGAGTGCCAGGGCATCATAACCAATGTCTGTATACCCACTGTGAACACAACTGAAACAGTATCTGGGCACCATAGCCAGGAAGGGTGACTCTAGTGAGCATATTATAACAAAAGGAATGGCACCACACGACCACAGTCTCATCAAAAGAAGGAAGGGAAATGGGGGAATGCTCTGTAAACATAGTCATATTGTTTACTTAGCATCCATTCGGGGGTTCTGAGCCTTACCAGGCTTCTGTCTTCATGGTGCTCAGGGACCATGTGGTGCCTGGCATCTTGGCTAGGGCTGTCACATGCAAAGCACTTGTTTTAGCCCCAGTCCTGTTATTTTTTTTTTTAAGACAAGCACACAGTAATTGACTAGAGGCAAAATCAAGGATTTTGGAAATTATCCCACAGTGCCCAGAAGAAATCGTCAATAGCTCCTGCCCAGCTGGGCTTGACACAGGGAGTGGGAAGCCAAGAACGGAAATTGTTAGGAGGACTGAGAGCAGGACCAGATACCCTAGTTCAGAGTCAACCTGAGAGTCACTGCAGAAAAGCAAGCGCTGAGACTTCTGGACATTCCTATGCCATAGGAGAGACCGAGGAGTGGCCAGCTGAGAGCAGGGACCAAAATGAGTGGGAAGAAGGGGCAGGGGTGAGGCTGGCAGGTGGAAAGAGCTACCTCAACCCTCTAGATGCCACCCGGTGAGGAGTAGGAATGGCCAGTAAGGGGAAGATCTGCTCAATGCACGTCATCCCTTCTGCTCCTCAGTCAACTCAACGTCCAGCTTAAAATTAACTATAGCGTGGACAAAGCCCATTCCCTCTCTGAGCAAAACATTTCAATCAGGATGCTAGCCAAGTTGATCTTGGTTTCTAATCATGAACAAACAGCTTTCCCTCTGCAAATACACAGAGTAAGAGAAATTTTAATAGACCTATGACATTTTTGCGATTTAAGAAATAGGGTGTATCCTGAAAAATAAAAATGAAAAAAACCCACAAAACAAAAATCACATATTCCCTCAATGTATACTATACCCTCCCCCCCCCCCCCAAAAAAGAAAGACATTTAGTTTGACTATTTCTCATGAGATTTAGTTTTATTTCTTTTGATTGGGGGCAGGAGGACTGAAATTTCAAGAGAGTTTCTGAGTGAAAAGTATGACCAAAGAAATTTTGCTAAAGCATTAAGGCAGTAAGGATCAGTTTTAATAAAGCAGAGAACGGAATTTTTGACTAATCAATGGGAAGAAAGAAAGACAGAAAGAAAGAAAGAAAGAAAGAAAGAAAGAAAGAAAGAAAGGAAAGAAAGAAAGAAAGAAAGAAAGAAAGAAAGAAAGAAAGAAAGAAAGAGAAAGGTAGGAAGTGAGAGAAAAAAAGAAAGAGAGGGAGAAAGAGAAAGAGAGAAAGAAAGAATGAAAGGAAGGAAGGAAGGAAGAGAGGGAGAAAGAGAGAACGAAAGAAAGAAAGAAAGAAAGGGAGAGAGAAAGAGAGGAAGGAAGGAAGGAAGGAAGGAAGGAAGGAAGGAAGGAAGGAAGGAAGAGAGGCAGGGAGGGAGAAAGAGAGAAAGGAAGGAAGGAAGGAAAGAAGGAAGGAAGGACAAGAAAGAGAGAAAGAGAGAAAGAGAGAGAGAAAGAAAGAAAGAAAGAAAGAAGGAGGGAGGGAGGGAGGGAGGAAGGAAGGAAGGAAGGAAGGAAGGAAGGAAGGAAGGAAGGAAGGAAGGAAGGAAGGAAGGGGAGGGAGGGAGGAGAAGAGAGAAAGGACTAGATGTAGGAAGGAAATATTTTCATAAAAGTCATCTGAAATGGTAAAACAGAGCAAACCAAGAGGGGTATCATTAAGGTCAGGATTGGAAGTTCCTGACTTGAAGAACGATTTATGCCATTGTGCCTTTAGGACACAAGAATGATCAACATCCTGCCAGAATCATCTTACTTTTTGTACATGAAGTTTTCCTTGAACCCAACCACACTTGTTCACTGGCACATTCTCCAGGGCTGCCTCAGGTTGCAGGGGCTGATATGGCAGGGCTGTGACAGGGATCTGTGACTACACCCCCCCCACCCCCCCCCCACCCCCGCCACAGGGTCCTTGATAAGACTGGGCATTCCGGCATGTGCTTTTGGAAACATGCATAGAAAAAATGTTTGCATTTTAAAGATAAATGTTTAAAGTCCTATAAACATTTGGTCCACGGCCTGGTGGGGGAGGGGGGGCCAAATTTCTTTAACAAGAAGAAGGAGCTCCATCCATTAGGATATCCCACCCTAGATAAATTAAAATGTTGAAAAAATCTAAGGTCTTTGAGAAAAGGTCTTTTTAAAATCTAAGGTCTTTTTAGGATTCTTATCCTAAAAACCAGATGCACCTGGGAGGTAAGGGGTCTATGAGTGGTCACGCAGTCTTCCACTTGGAAACAATTTGTGGAAGGCAGCCACAAACGGCAGCCTCTGCAGAGGCTATTACTTTGTTTTTCTTTTTTTGAGAAAAAAAATGGATCTAAGAATTAGTCCAGGTGGCTGATAAATAAAACAAAATCAATAATTCAGACAGAAGGAAAAGCTGCTATAAAAGAAAGATTGCTAAGCAGAGATTCCCCCCAAATGTAATGTTAATTTCCCAGTAATTGTAGTTAACATGATTATAAAACAATGTAAGTGTCAAAAAAATTCTGGAAAGAGATGACATACAATGAAAAAATATATTAATTATAATATTCTTATCCTAAAAACCAGATGGGGCTGGAAAAGGAATTGATGCTGATAATACTGGTAATTATAGCTTCCATTTTTAGATGTTACTGTGTATTAAGCACAAAAATAATGCTGATATAAATATTGTTTTTCATAAATCCTTATATACATCTTCAATACTAATTCCTTAACATAAAAATTCTTAGAAGGTGAAATGCTGGGTCTGAGCATTTATTTGAAAGTCTTTCCACACAATAGAAGTTTGAACACTCACCAGAAATATGTAAGTACTCATATATCTGCACCCTTGCCAACACCGGTTATTATCATTCTACAAGTAATAATAGCGAAAATCATGTATTCCAAGTACAAAACTTAGAACATTTTTCTACAAATTAGAGCAAATTGAAGGTTATTTGCTATAATTCCATAACTTCACAATGTACTTCTTAAATAGGAGAGGCCCCCGCTCTTTAGATTATTTTCTTTCCTCTTGAAGTACGAGGTGCCGTGTTTTTAATAAATGACAATTTGGGGCTCAAGAGATAGTGTAGGAGGGAGGGCACTTGCCTTGCACAAGGCCAGTTGGATTCCATCCCACGGATCCCATATGGTTCCTCAGCCTTGCCAGAAATGATCCCTGAATGCAAAGCCAAGAGCAGTAAGCCCTGAGCACACCTGGCTATGGCCCCAAAACCAAAATAAATTAAAAATAAATGAAAATTGTAAAAGGGATGACAATTAGGGGAGAGAGTGTAATATTGTGTATTTGGAGATAATGTTTATGACCAAAGGCTGGGCACTGGTTAAATAATTTACTGCGTGTTCCTACGATATAACCCTCTATATCCATTAAAGATCATATTCATAATGATAACAGAAGTATTAAAAACTTACATAGTATAATATCAAGTTAATAAAAAGATTTTTATGACCTGATTCTAATTATGACATTAAAAATATGATTATATACAAATAATGAGAGGCTATATAATAGATAGGCACCAGGATATCATTAAAACTACAGAAATTAACTTTCTTCTTTATGCCTCGCTATTTTCTAAGTTATCTCCGGGAATATTTTAATGCAGGGAAATAAAGTTTATTTTTCAGGGGCTGGATGCCAAACAGCGGGTAGGGTGTTTGCCTTGCAAGCAGCATACCCGAATTCAGACCCTGGCACCCCCAAGTACTGCCAGGAGTAATTTCTGAGTGCAGAGCCCGGAGTAACCTCTGAGCATCGCCAGGTGTGGGCCCCAAATCAAGACCAAAGAAAAGGTTTATTTTGCAAATAAATTGGATTTAAGAAAAATTTGATGTTTCCCTAGCAACAAAGGACAGTGCCCAGTGGATACTTAGCCAATGTTTGTTGAATAAACGAATAAATAAGTGATTGAGTAAAAGATTGGGTGTTTTCTCCGGGCAGAATTTCTTTCTTGAGATCTCCTCCTCCTCCTCCTCCTCCTCTTCCTCCTCCTCCTCCACCTCCTCCTCCTCCTCCTCTTCCTCCTCTTCCTCCTCCTTCTCCTCCTCCTCCTTCTCCTCCTCCTCCTCCTCCTCCTCCTCCTCTTCCTCCTCCTCCTATTTTTTGTTTGTTTGGGGGCCACACTCCATGATGCTCAGGGTTTACTCCTGGCTCTGTGCTCAGGGATCTTTCCTGGCAGTGCTCGGGCAACATATGGGATACTGGGGACTGATCCAGGTCAGCCAAGTGCAAGACAAGTGCCCTGCCCTCTGTACTATCTCTCTGGGCCCTCTTGGGACCTTCTGATTGCTTCATTTGTCCAGGCCCAGGACCTTGGCTATATACGTTTGTCTCCAGCTGCCCACTGCTCAGCAACATTAACTCCCCTCCATCTCCTCCTCCTCCTTGTCTCCCTGTCTGGATCTTTGTAGCTCTCAGCCCTCTGGGGTCCCAGATCTCCCTTCTTGGGGCCTACCCACTTGACCTTGGCTTTGCTCCTTCCTCCTGATGGAGTTGATAGTGACGGTCACTGGAGAAACTTCTTGGTCATGGGGATGACACCTGGAAGAACTGATCTCACCAGCCATCCAGGAGGATACCAACCTGTGTGGACCAGCATCATACAAAGCCTCACACCCCAGTCAGTTGAAGGAAACTTGAATTTGTATAAATCACCAATGCATTCACAGACTGAACTGACTCTTCTGAAGGGCCCACTGTTGTGGCTGGTCCTCTTCTGTCTTGTCAGGGCTCAGCCCTAAGTATTTTAAATGACACCCCAAGTTCCTTGGGAGTCTGACAGAGGAAGAAAGGGTTGGCTAGTTCTCTCTGGCTGAATGAGACTCAGCAGGTCAGTATAACACATTTTGTCCTATCAAAAATAACTGAGATTACATAACCATAACCTCTTCCCAGAGAAAATATGCATTTGAGAGGCAGTGAAACATACATAATTATAGATGTAAAACACTAAAAATAGGTGCCGTGCCCCACACAGGCAGCAGAGAGCGTGGCACTTGAGTGCAAGGCTGCCACGTCTGGCAATATTAATAGGCACCGTGGCACCATCCAGGTGGCTAAAGGAGGCGGAGCAGAGCTAAAGCTGACACAGAAAGAAGCACTTTGAATGTGCGCGTGCCAGGGAGGTTGCTGTTGGTTTCAACCTGTCAGAGTCTGTTCCAAGGATGGAGGATTTCTCCCAGGGGACAGGAAATAAGTCAGTGTCTAAAAATGATTATGGGGCTGGAGAGATAGCACAGCGGGTAGGGCATTTGACTTGCACATGGCCGACCCGGGTTCGATTCCCAGCATCCCATATAGTCCCCAGAGCACCGCCAGGAGTAACTCCTGAGTGCAGAGCCAGGAGTAACTCCTGTGCATCGCTGGGTGTGACCCAAAAAGAAAAAAAAAACAGACAAAAATGATTATGATGTCGTGAGATCTTATGTTGTGTTAGAATCACAAATCATCCCCAGAGATAATAATAGTGACTTCTTATAAGCTTATGGTCTATCTTCTAAAAGATTTTCATCTCTCTTCCCCTACCTACTCTCTCTCCCTCTCTCTCTCCCCTTCCCCCCTCTCTGTATATAAATATCCTCAGTGGTCCTGGCAGCACTGGGGGACCCCATCTCTACCCAAGCTGTGCTTAGAGACCATGCGATGCCAAGGCATCAAACATGGGGCCTCATGCATGCAAGACAAGTAGTTTCCTTCCCTCACCTCCCATCACCTCGTTCAGTCTACACTGAGGATTGTTTCAGGTTGTCATTGATGTACCGGTCCAACCCCCAACATGAGGTCTCCTTGCAATAAGGACTTACCACTTCTCACAACCCAGCACTTAGCTGGGAGATTGTTTGTTCCGGCATCTGTATTGTATGGGCAGCCGGGCTGCAAGGCCCCCATATGACCTCACATAACAGTTGCTGCACCCTGAGCCCTCCAGGGACATCTAATCCTACAGAGGCGGTTTAGCTGTCTTGCCAGAGAGCAAAGGGGCATCCAAGAGCCCGGCGGAAGTGGCCGTGCACCTGAGGGCCTGCCTAGTTTCCGCTGAGTCTTGCCTCCCTTCACAGTGTGCTTTACAAGGCCAGCCCATGCTCAGAGGTGGGGAAAGAAGGAGGGAGAAGAAGGAACATCTCCTCACGGGAACCACCCACAGGTTAGACATGCAGAATTGGAAGATCAGAAAGGTTAAACAAAGTTCCCAAAGCCACACAACGTACATTTTTCCAAATTTTACAAATGGTGACATCAAAGCTCCTTTTTTCCTTTCTCCACCTCAAGATTACCATCTGACTTACCTAACTTTACTTCTGCATTTCCATCCCAGAAGTTAGTGAACAGAATGAGTGCTTTTTCTTTTTTAACCAATTTTTTATTGAGGTACTGGAATTTATGATAGTATTATACGTTTTTGTGAATGCATCATTCAGCACCAGAGTGTTTGCATTCCTCCACCAGTATTCTAAGGACCCCTCCTTCCAGTCAGGTTCATCCAGGTAAGCTCAGTTCAATAGGTGGTCTCTAGTTATGAAGACTTTGGTCATTTTTTTAATTTCCTTACTATGTTACTTTATATTCCACTTTTGAGAGTTTTCTTTTCTTTACTTATTGTGGAGATGCTGACATCTCCACGCCAATAAGTAAAGCTAATCTCTTAAAATTTCACAACATTGCAAATCAATACATTGATGATTTTTCAAAAACTATATAGTTCTCTTTTTTTTACAGATATATGAATTTTATCTTTTTTTTTTCTTTTTTGGGGGGAGTCACACCCAGTATTGCACAGGGGTTACTCCTGGCTCATGCACTCAGGAATTACTCCTGGCGGTGCTCGGGGAAACATATGGGATGCTGGGAATCGAACCCAGGTTGGCCGCGTGCAAGGCAAACGCTCTATCCTCTGTACCATCGATCCAGCCATGACATATATATTTTTTTCCCTCCCGTTGTCCATCGATTTGCTCGAGAGGGTCCAGTAATGTCTCCATTGGAGATTTTGTTGTTACTGTGTTTGGCATATTGAATACGTCACGGGGAGCTTGCCAGGCTCTGCCGTGTGGGCGAGATACTCTCGGTAGCTTGCCGGGCTCTCCAAGAGGGGCGGAGGAATCGAACTCGGGTCAGCCATGTTGGCTGTGTGCAAGGCAAACGCCCTACTGCTGTGCTATGCTATATGAATTTTAAATTAATAACATGATTAATTCTACTACATTTTAAAATTCTCATAAAATAAATAAATCCTACAAACATATAGATCTAGTAAGGATAAGAAAATTAAGAAAATTTTAGGAGAGACAACTGCTGCCACCATGTAAGCTCATCTACTGGCCTTGTTCCAGAGATTCATACACAAAGAGATCAACTAGCTGCAAAAATGTCTTGACTACCCATTTGGACTGAGACCTCCAGAGCAATCTCAGAGCTGGGGGCAGGCCAAACCCCAGCAGCCACTCTAACACCCCAAAGCCATTGTCAGGCCTCCAACAGAACTCCACCACCTCAGGATGCCACAGGGAACCTAATCTGCCCAAAACTCCAGGTACATAGGGGTCTTTGTGGCTGAAACCTCCAGGCGTTCTTGCGGTCAGGATGGGTGACCTCCCCCATCTCCTGTTACTTCTGAAGACCCAGCAGTCATGCCCAGTTAAATACTGAATATTTAACTGCCTAGTTAACTGCCCACTTAAACATTCTGGATTTTCTGGAGAAAATTTTTTTCGACATGTCCAAACTCTATGACACTGGCATCCCAGTAATAGCATACCAGATTGGATGATATGTAATGCAGAACTCAAGCAAGGTTGACTCACAAAAACATCAACACATAAGGCTTAACTTGCAATAACAGCTTAGTAAATCCTCAGTCCCATGGTGAAATACAACAATTTTGAGTTTTTTTTACAAAAATAATTTTTGATCATTCTATTAGCCATTCAATGATAAAAAATTAATGAGTTAAATTATTGTGGGTCTAATATGGGGGCAAATGCAGATAGTGGTGAAGGAAAGGTGACTGTGGTGGTAATATCAGCGCTGAAATATTGAATGCCTGTAACAAATCACCATGAACAACTTTGTAAACCGCGGTGTTTAAATAAAATAAGGAATAGGGAAGAAAATGAACCTTAGAGATGTCTTCAACAAGATAATCACAGAGCTAAAGACAACAAAAGAAAAAATAAATAAATGGGACTGCATCAAATTTAAAAACTTCTGCACAGAGAAAGAAACTCAGGCTATAATAAAGACCCTACTGAATGAGAGAAATTATATGAATACAATTCTCAGATAAGTGGTGAATATTCAGGATCTATAAATCACTCACAAAACTAAAGAAAAAAAACATCAAAAATCTTGTCCATAAGAGGGAGGGGAGTTGAACACTTCACCAAAGAAGACATACAGATGACCAATAGGCATATGAAAAAAATATTCATAATCACTCATGATTAGGTAAATGGAAAAATCAACACTTAGATATTATATCATACTAGTGAAACTCATATATCAAGAAGTCTGCAAACAATCAGTGCTGGTGGAGTTTGGTGAGAAAGGAACCCTAATTCTCTGTTGGTGGCTATGTGTCTAGGTTAAACTCTGTAGAAAGCAAATGGAGATGTCTCAAAAAAAATAGTAAGACTAGAACTCCAATATGACACAGAAATACTATTTCTTGGCATCTGCACTCAAAACACATAAACATTAATTTGTAAGGATATATGTACGGCTTTATTTTTTTTTTGCAGCACTTAGTATGCTGGAGCGGGCCCAGTAACGTCTCCATTGGAGACTTTGTTGTTACTGTGTAGCTTGCTATCAGCACAGCGGGTAGGGCGTTCGCCTTACAAGCGGCCAACATGGCCGACCCGAGTTCGATTCCTCCGCCCCTCTCGGAGAGCCCGGCAAGCTACCGAGAGTATTCGATATGCCAGACACAGTAACAACAAAGTCTCCAATGGAGACGTTACTGGGCCCGCTCGAGCAAATCGACGATCAACGGGAGGGCCTTTACCTTAGGCCTTTACCTAGTATAATCACCAAAATATGAAAGCAACCCAAATGCCCACTATAGACAAATGATCAAGGATTGTAGTATATATACACAATAGAATACTATGCAGCTGTAAGAATAGATAAAATCATGAAATTTTCTGGGACATGATCAAACTACAGTGTATCATGTTGTGTGAAGTCAATCAGAAGGAAAGAGACAGATATAGAATGATCTGTCATATATGGGACTTAAAGCTGCATAGTAAAGGAGCAACACATGGCCAAAGGCAACAAAACTGAAGAGTTGACCCACAAAATGGGGTTGCATGGGGTTTGGAGGTGTGTGTGGGAGGGGCCTTTCAGATCTCCCTGGAGAGAAGTGAGTACTCTGGTAATGGGTGTGGTGTTTGAAAATGCATGCATAAAACTATTACTAACAGTACTGTAAATCACAATACCACAAAAAGGATTTTAAAGCTATGACAAATATACTCAGTTGAACATTACTCTACCATTACAACGGATTAAATTATTTCTTTGCCAAAATAAATACATTAGGTGATGCTGTTAAGTGAAGTAAAGAAGTGAAGAATATCATCTCTCAATGGTTCCAACTTATATGTAGAAACTGAAAAGCTAAGTAATCAAATGGACAAAAATAATAAAAGTCATGCCAATTTCATGGTGGTTACCAGAAATGGAGGGGGGAAACCCCAGAAAATTTAGAGGGCAGTCTGAACAGGCCTACAAAAACATAAACGTGTGGGTTCTTTTTTTAAAAAAATTCTGTTTGTTTGTTTTTATGGCCACAATTGGAGGTACTCAGGAGTTATTCCTTACTCTAAATTCAGGCATCATTTCTGGCAGCGCTCAGGGGGACTATGTGGGGTTCCTGGGGTCAAACCTGAATCAACTTCATGCAAGGCAAACACCATAACCACTGTATTATCGCCTGGCCCATAAAAGTATTTTTTAAATCTTAGATAAGGAACTGGTTTTGTATTAGAAAACAGTATATTATGGATAATACTTAGCTGGGGCTGGAGTGATAACACAGTGGGTAGGGTGTTTGCCTTGGACGCAGACAACCTGGGTTTGATTCCTCTGCCCCTCTTGGAGAGCCTGGCAAACTACCAAGAGTATCTTGTCCGCACGGCAAAGCCTGGCAAGCTCCCCATGATGTAGTTGATATGCCAAGAACAGTAACAAGTCTCACAATGGAGATTTACTGGTGCCCGCTCGAGCAAATTGATGAACAACGGGAGGACAGTGCTGCAGTGCAGTGAAATGCTTAGCTAGGTGCATGAATAAGTAAAAACAATAAAAACCTCTAGAGATGTAAAAAAAAAGATCACCTGTTGGGGGTATGGTGCCGCCAGCAGGTCAATCTGTACCTGTGAGGTGAGTACATCAGCAGCCTGATGGCGCCTTCAGACTTCCAGATACCCCAAAATGGCTGCTGTGCCTTTGGCCAGACCCCCAAAACTTGGGGAAAAGTTTACCAAGAAAGCAAACGGCCAGAAGTTAGGTATGTGGGAAACACACCCACAAACCACCTCCTGCTCAGCTATATAATTGGAGGCATGGCCTCTCTGGTTCCTGATTGAACTGCTTAATGGCCTTGATCCTAGAGACTCAGAAACAAATCTCGAAACCCAGCAGCTTTTGGAAGAAATACGTCTGGACCACGCAGTAGGTTACTGTTGCTGGGCCACTCCAGGAGGGAAAGGGTGTTGTCCCTCCGCCTACTTCCCCCTGGCAACTTTGTGGCCGTCATCCTCCAGAGGCCATTGGATAGTCAGGTTTGGGCCCGCAGTGACAAGACATTTTGGGCCTCACAGGATAGGGGTGGAGCCGGTCTTGTCCTCCCCACCCCAACGAGACCCCAGGTCATCGTCCACGAATGGTCTTTCTGGCTCCTGATCAAGCTGCTTAACGGCCATGATCCCAGAGACTCAGGAGCACATTTTGGAACCCAGCAGGCTTTGGCAGAAATCCCTCCAGATTTGTGTTAAAATTTTGGAATTTCAAAATCACACAGCCACTACTGCAGCCTTGCGACATCATATGTTATTCATAACCAGCAATAGAAAACAAATTGTCTACTGTTGCCTTTTCAGCAGACTGAGTATTGGGGTAAAATCCCAAATAATAATGGTGGGTCGGGTGTCAAAATATTGAATGTGATCAAAGTAGAGAGAGAGTAATGTGGAAATCATCTGCCCCACAGGTAGGGGGAGGGTTTGGGATGTGGGTAGACTGGGGTTGTTGGGGGTGGAGAATGGGCACTGGTGAAGGTATGGGTGTTTCATTGTATGACCGAGACTTAGACCCAAAAGCTTTGTAACTGCTCTCATGGTGATTCAATAAATAAAATTATAAAAAATGAAAAAAAAAGATCACCTGTGAAGACATAGAACATTCAATATCGAGAATATCACTTCATTATTGATAAAGTTTAAAAATCCCTTAAAAAGACCTTCTTACTCTGGTCAAGGGCACCACAGTGCCCCGAGTGGGTGCCATTCTCAGTACCCTGTGCTGGCTAGTTGGTCTTGTCCTTTCCAAAAGTCAGATCAGCACCTCTTGCAGAGCTGGTTTCAAGGCTATGAATCCCCGATCCTGTTGCCTATTCCTAAGCACCTTGTAGAGGCTGTCCAGGCATTTTCTGAGTTGATCATTCTTTTCTCCTCCATCCCCATAAGTTGGATCTGGGTCTTCACTGGCTCTGCCTAGAGTCACATCTGTGCATGGGGAGGGCGCCCCACCCTCAGACAAGATTCACAAGAGGTCCCAGAGCTCCTGCCTATTGCCCTGGAACATGGATCAAGCAAGATCAGCTTTGTGTGGTCTAGCTTGCTAAAGCCAGTGAGGCTCATTCTCATCATAACACCATAAAATCGGAAGGACTATTTTTTTTAATGTGTGGTATAGTTTTTAATAAACAGAGTAAAATAACAAAGACATCATCACAAAAAACGCTCATAATGGGAGATGATATTTAACTCCAATTTATCCTCTCAATCTATTCCACTTTTTTTTTCGCTTTTTTATTTTTCCAAAATTTAATTTTATTAAACCACTGTAAGTCACAAATTTATTCATACTTATGGTTCTGATATTCAATGTTCCATCCTGAATCCCACTGCCGAAACTGAACAAAGAGGAAATAAAAAGCCTGAATAGGTCAATCACAAGCAAGAAAATTGAAACAGTAATCAAGAATCTAAATACAAAATACAAAAGTCCTGGTCCAGACAGGTTTACTGGTGAGTTCTAAGCAGGATTTTTAAAAAATTGATTTCCCTGTCTTGCAGTTAGGGAAACTGAGGTATAAGTGACAGAGCCAAGACCTCCGGCTCAAGCCATCCAGCTCCAGTATGACCCCACCTCTCATTCCACAGACAATACTGTCCTTCCAGGCCAGAGGGCCCCTACCAGGATCCCCACTTGCTTATTTCTCTCCCCTTTCTTGACAAAGTTGAGGCGGTGATGAAGATCATACATAGGCCGGGGCTACTACACATCAAGTAGAGGTTCTTATACACAGTCTGTGGGAAGGGGATCACTTTCTGTGGTGATGTTTGTGCACTTGTTTACAGGGAATGGCTGAGGCCCACTATTTTCAGTGAGGGAAAGTGAGGCAAAGAAAGCTAACTGAGTCTCTGGTGGCCTCTGGGACATTAGTGGCAGAAGGGAGACCCAGGTCTCCTGTTTTTTTTTTTTCTGAGAAGAAATGGGAGAAGCGGAAGCTCTGTCAACCTAGGGGCACCCCAAGCTTGAGCACAGGGTGTCAGTGTGGACACCACCGTAGAGTGCTTCTGAAGGGGGGCTTCAACTATCAGTACAGCAATTTGACTCCCTACAATGAAACAATCATGATAAATGCAATACAAGTCAATGCAAGACAATATACTACAATGTGATGCAATATTAAACAATGCAACGTAATATTATGAACACAATGCAATATACAGAATAATGCGGTATAAATACAGTCTTCTACCACATGTGTAATACAAGTAATATGTATTTACAATTTTTATGTGTAATATGTAATTGTAATCATATGCAATTACAATTACATGTAATATGGTAAATGGAGGGCTTCTGGTCTCTTCTAAGCAAGCCAAAGAACCCAGACCCCATTCTTTCTAACTAGACACCAGACTTCCGGTCATAGTTTAAACACTGGGGTGAATTGAACAGCTACACTGAAGTTGCTGAGGACTGAAGTGGCAAATCTTGCGCCCCAAGTTCCCCATACTAAGACCAATCCTTCCTCCCACACCCCATAACCACACACTGCCATGCCACGCTTTGAAACACAACATCCATTAGGTCAAGAACCATGAAAAAAAAATGGGGCTTGCCAGGCCAGCAAATTCAAGTGTACCTGGTTTCTGCTTTCTCCCCACTGAGTCTCCCCAATGCTGTCTGCTTGTGTTACAGAGGCCTTCTCCCATGCAGAAAGGCACCTGAGACTAAAAGCGACAGTCACAGATCCCATGAGAGTGCCAAGGCCACACTCTGCAGGCGGCAAGCCAGTGGACGCACCATCTATCCTGACAGCACGTTACAGCACCACTTGCTCCTGCAGTGTTTTATTTTATTATCATTGATCATATAACATCCACTATCCCGAGGTCCACGAGAACTTCTTTCTAGACCTCTCTATTTTCTTTTTGCAGTAAATTACAGGAAACACACATGGCATAGAATGGACCATTTCCTTCATTCCCACTGTCCATATGAACATCCCTCCATAGAGCGTTCCTCACTGTGGAAACTAAAGCTCTCTGTTGCATCAGACCCTGATCCTGACCCCTCATCTCCAGGACCCTGACATCCCTTTCTGATTTTTAAAGCTGACCACCAGTGCCCTCAGGTGTCCCTCAGAGTCCGGCTTTTATTGGAGCCTCATCTTGTCAGGTTCAGCCATGTTCCCTTCAGGTTTAGGCTGAGTAACACCTGCCACTGTGTATTGATGCCACATTGAGTTTCTCCTATAAGCCCTTGGCAGGCATTGGCTTGTGTCCACCTCTTGACTGTGACACACAATGCTGTCATGGACAGCTGGGTTTCGGCCTCTTACTCTGCCACCAAGTCTCCAGCGAAGTGCTATTGCTTATTCATGTTAAGATGTGAACCCCAAAATGGACAGGAAGTCAGGCTCTCACCCGGGATCCTGCTCTGTGGAATGGCTGAGTCACAGCCGACCGACTTTCTTGTCTAATACCAGAGTATCCACTGTCACGGCCCCCACTCTCCCTGTCTCTGGAGTTCCACTAGTGAGAATAATTATTGATGGAAAATACGATTTCTATTTCATGCAAATTAAAGCCAGCTCCAATAAAAGATACAGAACATTAGTTATAAATGACTAAAGACCTAATGCTCAGTAGAGGATGTGTGTGTGTGTGTGTGTGTGTGTGTGTGTGTGTGTGTGTGTGTGTGTGTGCTGCAGCTGCAGACCAAGACCCCTTGCAGACCTCACACTAGAAGTGGAGAGAGGTTCAGAAATACAACCAAGGGGCCAGGCCCTGGGCCCTGCCCAGGAGTTGGAGTTTTTACTCAACTCTTGTGCTTTTTTCTTTTAAACTAGCGAAGGGTGGAAAGAAAGAAAAACATTCCAAGGTGCAAGTCTTCATCCTCCAGAGAGATAAGGTTTAGGGTTTGAAACCATTTTCCCTAAGGACAGAAGCCACCCAGGTCAAGACCCACTAGGGCCTAATAGCCAGCAAAGGTTCTGTCCACACTTGCTGCTAACCCTTCAGGGGCTGCTTGTCACTGGCAGCTCTGTACAGAGGGAGAAACTGAGGCTCAGAGTTGTTTACTAGCTGTTCTCTCTATACAATGTTAGAAAGCAGCAGAGTCAAGAGGCACGCCCAGATCTCATTCCTAAATCCTTTCCCTGGTTCCTCCATCACGGGTCAAGACGTGTGTGATCTCATGTGACCCCACCTAAACCCTGTTGTCTCCCAGCTGCTCCCCACACTCATCCCTGATGTGATGACCCCCACCCATGCCACCCACCCTGTGACATTCTATGGGTGTCTCCCTCTTGAATTGACTTGCAGGCCCTTGATTCTCATTAATTCCTCCCTCCCTCCCTCCCTCCCTCCCTCCCTCCCTTCCTTCCTTCCTTCCTTCCTTCCTTCCTTCCTTCCTTCTTCCCCAAATACATCTTGTGATGCTGCCATGTTCCAGCACCTTTCCTGATGCCACAGAGAAATAAACAAGAGCACTCCCTCCCTGCCCTAGTAACTCTAGAAGCTGATGGTGATACAGCAATATAATTTCCGGTGATAGATGCCATGTAGGAAAATAAAGCAAGGTAAGGGACCAATATCAGGAGGAGAAGACTGGCTGCTTCAGACCTGGTAGTCAAGGAGGGCTGCTTGGAAGAAGTGATGTAAAAGGAGAGAGCGAGTGTGTGTGTGTTTTGTGTTTGAGAGAGAGAGAGAGAGAGAGAGAGAGAGAGAGAGAGAGAGAGAGAGAGAGAGAGAAGAGAGATCTGCTCCAGCATGAACACTGAAGGATTGGAATATGGACAAGGAGGTCAGGTAAGAAACTGCTCAAGTGAGAGAGGGGGAAGCTTTGGGGAAGGGGCTCTGCATTTCGTTGTTCTTAAATTTAAAGTTTTAATTTATTTACTGGCGGGGAGGGGTGTGTGGGAAAACATTGGTTCATACCCAGGTATGCTCTGGGGCTATTCCTGGCTCTGTGCTCAGTAGTGGCCCCTGGTGTGGCTCAGGGGACTGTGTGTGGTGGCATGGGTTTGAACTAGTGTCTGCTGGATTCAAGGCAGGTACCTGACCACTGGACTGTCTCTGATCCTAGAAATTTGAGTTTTGATGGGAAAGGGACAATGCAGGACCCACAAATGTCATGGGTGCTACGACTTTCCTTCCAAGCACTCTTCTGGCAAGGACTTGAGCCAAGCCTGAAACACAGTTGAAAAAGGTGCCCGCCCCCCACCTCAACACTCCCCTCCCCTATATGAGTTATTGCTGGCTTTTCACCTTTTTCCATCAGCACTGAAGGAAAGAAGGGAAAGTCATGAAAACCAAAGGAAATACCAGATGTGGCATGTTATTCTGACTTGGTGTCGGGGACCTCCCAAATAGGGCTTTCCTCAAGGTGCTGCCCCTGCAAAACGGCTTCTCTACCCTTTGTCCCTGAAGGGTCAGTGAAGACCGGATAGGGGGACATCTGGAGGGAGGGACAGGTCCAGCAGACTTGTAGCTGGGCTGGACTAGAGGGGAGAGGGACGGACAGACAGGGGCTGCAGCCATTGCATTCAGGAAACTTATGTGCCTTTCTCTCAGCTTCCTTCCTTCCTTCCTTCCTTCCTTCCTTCCTTCCTTCCTTCCTTCCTTCCTTCCTTCCTTCCCCCTTCCCTTCCCTCCTCTCCCCTTCCCTCCCCTCCAGCTCTTTTTCTTTCTTTCTTTCTTTCTTTCTTTCTTTCTCTCCTTCCTTCCTTCCTTCCTTCCTTCCTTCCTTCCTTCCTTCCTTCCCCCTTCCCTTCCCTCCTCTCCCCTTCCCTCTCCTCCAGCTCTTTTTCTTTCTTTCTTTCTTTCTTTCTTTCTTTCTTTCTTTCTTTCTTTCTCTCCTTCCTTCCTTCCTTCCTTCCTTCCTTCCTTCCTTCCTTCCTTCCTTCCTTCCCCCTTCCCTTCCCTCCTCTCCCCTTCCCTCTCCTCCAGCTCTTTTTCTTTCTTTCTTTCTTTCTTTCTTTCTTTCTTTCTTTCTTTCTTTCTTCTCTCTCTCTCTCTTTCTTTCTTTCTTTCTTTCTCTCCTTCCTTCCTTCCTTCCTTTCTACCTTCCTTCCTTCTTTCTCTCCTTCCTTCCTTCCTTCCTTCCTTCCTTCCTTCCTTCCTTCCTTTCTCTCTTTCTCCCCTTCTCTCTTGCACTGTGATTTAGTTATTTAGTTACTCACAGCTTTATTTCCAGAGTCCAATACTCCAAACCAATCCCACCACTATTATTGACTTCCCTCCACCAGGGTCCCCAGGTTCCACACCCCCCCCACCCCACTCTCCGCCCTCCAGACTGTCTCCTTGACAGGCACATTCTTCAGCTTGGATGTTGCAATTTGGATTTGCTGGTTACAGTGCTACTGGCTCTGTGGTTTAGAGATATATGGACACCACACCTCTACCCTCCAGATGTGTCCCTGCCCCCTGCCCCTCACCCATCTCTTCTTCCTCCTCCCACCTGTTTTTTTTTCCCTTCCCCGTCCTTCTCATCTCCATGATCTAAGGTCAAGAGTAATCTGGGCATCCCCTTGGATACCATGTACTGCCTCCTCTTGTTATTCTCCAATATACCACAGATGAGAAGTCACCTGGCATTTGTCCATCCACTCACTTCACTCAGTACCATATACTCCATCATGCCACAGCTCCATCCAAGTTGCAGAGGATCATGTGATGTCGCCCATACTTATAGTTGCACAGTTCTCCATAGTGCCTCCATAGTGCCGCTCATCTGCTGTCAAGCTGTGAATCTCCATTTCTGAACAGGAAAGGGTCCACTTGTCCCTCCCACCTAGCCCTTGGGAGCCCTTGAGGCTCAAGGAGGAAATCAAGCTTGCATGGGGGCCTGCACCATAAAAAAGTTACCAACACATTGCCTCTGCTGGTGTCCATATTGTCCTGAGGGCAGAGAGTTGAGAAGGGGAAGTCATGGGGATCCCAGTCCTATGTTTGTCTTCTCTGACACCACTCATCACAGGGCCCAGGGGGCAGAAGCCCAGTGCCAACTCTCTGGTGGACATGGTCAATGAATCCTCATTGCCTTACTCCACAGGAGAATTCTCAGGCTGTGCTCTGGTCAATGACACAGAAACGCTTTCTAGCTTCACTTCCTGGGTAGGGCAGTGGAGTGTTGGTGGACACAGATACCGGATGCCTCACAACAGTAGAAAGACCCCCAAGTGATGGAGAGAGGGATTGATGGTTGGAGGGATTGCTCAGGACAGTAGATGCATGTTGAAAGTAGCCTATGGACCAAACAGAATGGCTGCCTGTTACCTGTATTGAAAACCATAACACCCAAAAGGACAGAGAGAGTAAGAGGGATTGTGCCTGCCACAGAGGCAGGAGGTGGGAAGGGGTGGGAGTGGAGGAGGGACACTGGGAATATTGGGGGTGGAGAATGGGCACTGGTGAAGGGATGGGCACTTCAACTTTGTTTGACTGAAATGTAATTATAAAAGTCGTTAAGTCTGTAAATGTATCTCATAATGATTCATTAAAATAAAAATAATTAATTTAAAAAAAGACTCCCAAGCAGAAGCCAGGAGCTCACCTAGGGCCAAAAGAGAACACACGCCTGAGTCTGGGGCAAGGTTGTGCTCACCATGGTGTCTCAGCACTCCTCCACACTTCCCTCCTCAGCACCCCTAAACCCTGTTAGGTGAGATGGGGTGCCTGAGGGCGGGGGTGCACAAATATGCCATTTTGCACCCTTAGGGGAGGAAGATGGGTCACACTGAGACTTCATTTCATCAAGACCTCATTTTCCATTTCAGTCATTAAACATAATTTTGCTTTAAAATGATGAATAAGTTTAAATCTATATTGCAAGTTATAGATTAACAATAGTAGGCCCCCAAGGCAAGAACAAAAGGAACTTCATTATTGCGTTTCATTCATCAAACCTCTAATAAGAATGTCATTACATACGTGCCTTTGCCTTACATCTCAGAATAATAATAGGCCACTTCCAAGGACTTTCCCGCTAACAACCAGCCCAATGGTGGTTCACCTTCAAGGAAAAATATAACACCGGGTTTTATAATGACCCACTGAGCCAAACAAAGGAAATCTCAAAAAAAAAAATGTTCCTCCTGGCTTAGGACGACTCAATCCAGCAATCCTTAGCAGAAAGAGACAAGTGGGAAACTCTGGTTTGCACGGGGCCTCAAGAAAAATACCCAGATGATGCCCTTGCAAGTTACGTGCCTGCCATTATTCCAAAATCAACACCCTGAAATAGATGAACCAGGAAACGATTTTCCTCCGAGGCTCATGTCTGCTGCAGCCTGGATGTGAGGAACTTTAGGCCCAGCAAGTAGAACGGGCTGCCCTCCCCAGACACCGCCCCGCTCCTGCCCGCCTGCCCGCACGCAGAACACCCTTTCACACGCTGTCCACACGCTGCCCGCCACCCACGAGGCTGGCTCTGCCCTCATGCCCCACACAGTTTGGAGACTTCTCCACACCCTCCTGCATCTCCAGGGCTCACTCAGCTCCTTCCTCTCTGCTCCAGACGTTTTTCCACCATGCTCAGCATTTCCACCAGCAACCAGGCAGCCCACCCTGGTGAGCCCACACCGGATCCTTAGTAGGTCCCTGGGCTAGCCCAAAGGACCCTTGCGAGAGCTTCAGAGCTCAAAGCCCTTCGGCAAAGGATCCCCCATGGTGAGAACTCTAAGTCTCCATGGGAGCAGGGATGAGCCATAGGAAAGAGCTAGGAGACGTGTAGTGCCCAGGGTATTGTCTGGGTGAGTCTGACCTGGCTTCCCCCGCCCCCCAAGCACTACTGATCCCAAACAGCACTGGGTGCATCCCAGAGCCCCACCACATGCCAGGCACTTCTGGGGTGTCAGGTGATCCACAGACCAGGCAGTGTCTGGAGATCCACAAAAGCAATTCTTCCTCCAAGGAGGGCTTGTTGTACTCAACTATGTGCTTTGGGCTATAGATGCGGAACCCTGACAGAGACTGTGATGAACCAACCCTTGGGCCCCAGAGAGCTAGGACACAGGTAGGGCACTTAGCTGGCACACAGAGACTCTGCTTCCATCTCTGCCACATATACAGTCTCTGGAGCCCAGCCAGGAATGAACCCAGAGCACAGAGTCAGGAGTAAGCCCTGAGCACTACTGCCGAGTGTGGCCCCAAGATGAAACAACAGCAACAAAGAAAGGCTTTAACCTGTGAGACAGGTGTCTATGGGTGTGCTAGAGGGCAGAGGGACTGCTGTGAGGAGGGTTTGGGGGCAGGAGGGGACCCAGGTCAGCACCTACCTCTTATCTCCTTGGGCTTTTACAGGAGATGGTCAAGGAAGCTTCTGTGGGCAAATGTGGCTTCAAGCACAGATGGACATGGCTAAAGTGCCCTTGCCCTGCAACCCACATGGAGCCCAGGGAGAGTCTGAGTCCCCCTCACCAAGGATCCCCCATCCTGAGTATCTCTAAGTCTCCATGGGAGCAGTGATGACCCATAGGAAAGAGCTAGGAGATGTGTAGTGCTTAGGGTACCTGTCTGGGTGAGTCTGACCTAGCTTCCCTCACACCCAGCACTGCTAATACCAGACAGCACTGGGTGCAAACTGGACCTCCACCACACACCAAGCACCTCTGGGGTGTCAGCTGATCCCCAGCACCACTGGGCCCAAGGAGCACCCCATCCTCAGACCCTCACACTGAGCCAGCGGCCAGGTCTCCCAAATGTCACTTGGAAGCACTAATCCCCCTCCCCACATATATATACACACACAAATGACTTATTGGAAGACACTGAAAGGGGAGGTCCCCTGAAAGTCATATGCTGAAGTCCTGACCCTTGTGATCCCAAAAAGTGCCCCCATGGAAGATGCTTGGAGTGACTTCTGTTAAGATAAGACCCAATAGGACATCATTCTTATGAGAAGAGGGAGCCTGGGCCCCCAGAGGGACTTTGGTGGTGGTGGGCACCCAGGGCAGGAGTGTGTGAGGACATGGGGGAAAGCAGCCCCCGCCCCCAGAAGCCAAGGCCCCAGAGCAGCCTACTGAGTCTCACCCTTCCAGCACGTTTCTCTGGGTACTGGGAAAGGAGCCAGGCTGGGCCCTGGCACAGGGAAAGTGGGAAGGCCCCGAGAGGGAATTACCAGATGACCAGAGGTGGTCCAGGCCCCAGGCAGAGAAGGGGCTCAGGAGAAGTCCTGCAGGCCGTGGGAGAGGCCCTGGGCTCAGGCGGGGATGTGCATGCTCCACGCTGTCCAGCAGGAAGCTCCTCAGACCTGGTACTGACCAGAAACTGCCACTGACTCGGGGATGCTGGGCCTGGAGGGTGAAGGCACAGACTGGCCCCACCCCCAGTCTGCTGGGCATGCCAACTTGGTGTTTGGGATTTTTTTTTCCTTCTTAATGATTCATTCCCTGAAGGTAGTGCCAGGAGGGAAAAAAGCACACAGACATTTTCAGGGTCACAGTCAGGACTTGGAGGTTCACATCAGTGAAAGGCTGTTCTTCCTACGAAGGCCATTCTATGGTCGGGGGAGAGGTGTGCCCCTCTCCCTGGAGAGACCTAGAGACGTGCCCGCTGGAATCAGGAACTCGGAACCATCACTCTGGTCCCAGAATCTTCTGGGCTCAGCTCACATGACGGTCCAGTGGAAGCTTCCCCTGCCTCTGTGCACACACATGCATGCACAATATGCGTGTATGAGCACAACATGTATGCGCACAACATGTATAAGTGCACACATGTATACAAGGGTGCATGTGCCAGCACATGTGTGTGCCTACGAACATACACACTGCGCAACAAGCACATATACACAAAGCACACATGAGCACACCTGCACACATACACACAGGCACACAGGAGCACACATGCTCACATGCCTCCAGAAGCAGAAGCTTCAGGGCCTGTCCTGAGTTTCAGCAGCGCCCTCAGGTCTTGGCTGTCACCTCACCCCTGAAACTGGCAGCTTCTTCTCTCAGCTCCAAGAGGAAAGACACAGACAGTCCTGCCGGTCGCCCAGCAGCCTGCAAGGACCAGGGGAAGGACTGGTGAGGAAGAGCTCATGTTGTGGGGGCAAGTACACATTTGCGTCCAGGCAGCCCGGAAGCTGGCCCACTGTGGGCAAACACGTGACTTAGCAGAGTCTGGCTTGCTTATTGGAAATTGGTGCCAGGATAGGGCTGCCCAGAGAATGGGTATGTGTGGCTGTATGTGGTCTATTCTCACCTAGTGCCAGAGACTTTCCTCAGTCGAAAATATTAAGGGCAGTGAGGGTCGTGGGGGCTATGCTAAGCATTCAGGGATCTGGAGACCCCCCCCTGAGGGCCTGGAGTCCTAACACCCTGAGGGCCTGGAGGGTCGTGGGGCTATGCTAAGCATTTGGGGGTCTGGAGGTCACCAGAGCTTTGTGGGGATGCTGGGGTGTTCTGGGAAAGGGTCTTCCTTTCCTGCCCATGGTGCTCCCTCCCATGTAACACCCTTCTTGACCTGTAGGACCCTGTAGCGCTCCTTATCTCTCGGTGCAAATTATTTGGGGGTACAGGGTATGTCAGCCATCCAACATTTGGGGGCCCAACCCCCCTGGGAACCTGAAGGGGCAAGAGAAGCTGGTCAGGGTTGGGTGATTTCCTCCAAGGGGACAATTATAAGCATTTACACAAAGGCAACTTTGTTTCGTTCTGTTTGTTTTAGCTTTCTCCTTCTTTTAGCCCAACTGATCCTAATCTCCCAACCTTTGTCGTTGTGTACGATCATGGTTTGGTCTTTCTCTCACCCCACTACCAGCTCTGGGCAGCAGTGACCCAGCTTAAGATGTGGCTCCCATGATCCAGAGATACACAAAATAATCTCCGAGCAGTTCACTGCAGAGATACCTCCAGACTTTAAGCCAGGCCGACTTCACTGGGGTGAAGGTGGGGGAAGATATCATCCCTCCACCTGACCCCTAAGAACCCTGGCAGCTGCCAACTTCCAGAACCTAATGAGAAGTGCAGGTACATGAGTTCAGTGACAACAAATTTTAGGCCTCAAGGGGTAGGGATGGGCCAGTCCCTCTCATCCCCCCTGTCCCCATGGGACCCTGGAGGTCATGCCCACAAATTGCTTCCAGCTGCTACTTAAGCTCCTTAATGGCCATGATCCAGAGACACACAAAAGAATCTCCGAACCAAGCAACTCTCTGCAGAGATTTCTCCAGACCCTAATTATCTAAAATCTTAGAATTCCTGAACTTCTTATGCTATTCATAATAAGCAATACAAAAGAGAGAATGGGGAAGATTGTCTGCCATAGAGGCAGGGGGAGGGGTGGGATGGGGGGATACTGGGGACCTTGGTGTTGGAAGATGTACACTGGAGGAGGGTTGGGTGATTGATCATTGCATGACTGAAACTCAAACAAGAAAACTTTGTAACTGTATCTCACAGTAATTAAATAATAAAATAATAATAATAATAATAATAAAATTAAATTAACATTCTGAATTTAAGAGTCTCCTAACCCCGCACCTGGCTGTCCTCGCCAGGGCCCCTTGGAGGGGAGCCGGTTGAGTTTCCCTCCCCACCCCGACCAGGGCTCTGGCAGCCGAAGACCTCCAGAACCAGCTACCACCATGCTAAGACCACTCTCCGCACACATGAAGGTACCGGCAGAGGAACAAAGGCATGCAGGTCCTGGGACTGAGATATCCAAGCCTACTCGGATCGGGGCTGAGCATCCTCCACCCAGATCCTCCAAATTCCAGTAGGTGGGGGTCACACCCACCAACTGGCCCCTTGGCACTGTGTAATCCCATCAACGGCCAAGACTCACAGACTATAAAACCCAGATCCCGGAAGCATCTTATTACCTCATTCCTACTTTGGACGGACTGGCAGTCTACCGAATGTAGCCTGCCCACACAGCAGAGTCTGGCAAACTCTCCGTGGCGTACTGAATATGCCAAATACCAGTACCAATGATGGGTCTCATTCTCCTAACTCTGAAAGAGCCTTGAATATGGCACTTTTTAAAAAAATCTCAGGGCTAGGATGAAGGAGACATTACTGAGGCCTGCTCGAGGCAATCGACAAATAACACGATGGTCGTGATCATGATCGTGATCTGAATTAAAAAAAAAAAAAGTAATGTGTTGTTCTTGCCCAATTCAATCAACTTAGTCAATGGCTAAATAAATAGCAGTACTCCTACATTAAAAAAACAGTTGTTTAATCATCAGGGAGATGCAGATCAAAACCACAATGAGATACCATCTCACACCTCAGAGACTGGCCCACATTCAAAAGAACAAAAGCAACCGATGCTGGCGTGGATGTGGCGAGAAAGGGACACTCCTTCACTGTTGGTGGGAATGTCCACTGGTTCAGCCCTTCTGGAAAACAGTATGGACGATTCTCAAAAAATTAGAAATTGAGCTCCCATTTGACCCAGCAATACCACTCCTGGGAATATATCCCAGAGAGGCAAAAATGTATAGTCGAAGTGACATCTGCACTTGTTTGTTCATTGCAGCACTCTTTACAATAGCCAGAAACTGGAAGAAACCTGAATGCCCAAGAACAGATGACTGGTTAAAGAAACTTTGGTACATCTACACAATGGAGTACTATGTAGCTCTTAGAAAAGATGAAGTCATGAAATTTACATACAAGTGGTACAATATGGAAAGTATCATGCTAAGTGAAATGAGTCAGAAAGAGAGGGATAGACATAGAAAGATTGCATTCATCTGGGGAATATAAAGTAACAAAGTATGAGATTAATACCCAAGAATAGCTGAGATCAGCACCAGGAGGATTACTCCATAACTTAGAGGCCAGCCGGGTATCCTAGAGGAAAGGGCAGTTCAGATAGAGAAGGGAGCACCAAATAAAGGATGTTTGGAGGATCCTCCCAGGAGGGGAGATGCATGTCGAAAGTAGACTATGGACTGAACATGTTTGCCACTCAATGCCTCTTTGGCAGACCACAACACCCAAAAGGAGAGAGAGAACACAGGGGATTGCCCTCCCACAGAGACAGGGGGTATGGGGGGATGGGGGTGGGAGGGATATTATCCATGGTGGTGGAAAATGGGCACTGGTGGAGGGATGGGTATCTGATCATTGTATAATTGAAACCAAAGCACAAAAAATTGTAAATCTACAACTTTAAAAAAAATAAAATAAAATAAAGGGAAAAAAAAAACAGTTGTGTCTGCCACCCCCAGGTGCCTATCTGAGGTGAAGAGGACCCTGGTTGACTGTGGGCCAGCCACTGCTAGAAAACTCTATCAGAGGCTGTGGGAGGACGATGGACCCAGGTGAACCCTCTTTGTGATGCTCAGTGAGGGAAATTTTCTGTGAGTAAATCTCAAGGCCTCTCTCTCCTGGTCCTGGGCTCTAAGCCCTTCCCTTGTGTGAAGCCAGGGCCTGGCCAAAGGCCGCCCCTTTCTCTCCAGCTCCCCACAGGTTCTGCTGCTCTAACCAATGCCTCTGTCCTGGAGCCTGAGAAACAAATGAGGCCCAAGAGATAGTTCAGTGGGGAGGGCATTTGTCTTGCATGTGGCCAACCCAGGTTCAATCCCCGGCACCCCATATGGTCCTCTGAACATCACCAGGTGTGATTCCCTGAGCACAGAGACAGGATAAATTCTTGAGCATTGCCTGGTGTGAATCCCAAACAAACAAAAACAAACAACAAGAAATGAAGTTCTCATAGTCCTACTACTTGAAGGCCCGAAGTCCGAGCTAAGAACGGAAAGGTCTGATTTAGACTTTATTTTCCCCTGTGGAGGGTTCTGGGAGTTCTGAGGGGTTCTCTGAAAAGGGCACAGACCCTAAACCTAAATTTTCTGCCCACATGTCCTGAGCCCCACTGCCCCAGCCCTCACACTGGACATCAGAATTTCCATGTCAGAAATGGGGGTGAAGAGAAGGGAAGATGGGACCAAAGCCCTCTGGAGTTCTCTGTTCCCGGCCTCTTCACCTGCCCCCTACCCTGCCTCACCCCATCTCTCCATCTGCTGCAGGTGGCCCCGTGGCCTGCCCTCAACTCTGAAAGATCAAGCAGCTCATCATCCAGCCCCAGCCACCAAACTTGCAGCTACTACTTGAGCTAAAAATATTCTGTCTTATTGGACACGATCGATTCCCCCTTTTCTGCTGTGGTGACTTTGGAGGTGTCAATGAAGCCAGGCCAGACTCAATCCCTAGAATGCTCTTCTCTGGAGAGCTCCCCTGAGGGTATAGGGGACTTGGGGGAGGTGGAGAATGGGGGAAGTAGCAGCCACATTCTAGCTCACATTCCGTTGTCATGGGTCTGAGCTCACCTTGCGGGGGCAAAGAAGCAGCTAGGCCGCAGGTTCCCTTTTCCTCTGGATTTGGTACAGTGGCATGGAGCAGTAGAGCAATAGATTAACCTAATCTGGTCATTTTCAACTCACCTGTCCCCAAAGGGATCTAATCAAAAATAGATGATGGGATGAGTAGGGCTGGAAATAATAGCAGAGGAAGGAAGGGAGGGAGGGAGGGAGGGAGGAAGGAAGGAAGGAAGGAAGGAAGGAAGGAAGGAAGGAGCAGAAAGGGAGGGAAGGAGGGAGGGAGGGAGGGAGGGAAGGAGGGAGGGAGGGAGGGAGGGAGGGAGGGAGGGAGGGAGGGAGGGAAGGAGGGAGGGAGGGAGGGAGGGAGGGAGGGAGGGAGGGAGGGAGGGAGGGAGGAAGCATCTGAGTTTGGGATGCAAATCCTTCCTACAATTCTCAAGAATCCACTTCACGCTTCCTTCACGCTTCCTCCCATGAGCTGTTCCAGCCCCAGCTGAACCCTCAGTCATAGGTCAGAGGCAAATACCAAAGTGCCTTTGCGGCTCTCCTTGTGGGAGTGACTCCTGCCACTGTGGCTTGCTCTGCTCTATGCACCTAGCACCCAGCGTCCTTTCTTTCCCTGGTCTGGCCCTGAGGATAGTTCCCATGTCTGGAAGGGAGCACCAGCTTCTTCCAGAGAAGACTGAAGCTCGAGAGCAGATTAATCTCAGATACTTTTGCTTTGCCAAGCCCTGAACACATGTCTGCTCTCACCGGCCAGGAGGGCTGGACCCCAATGATAACACAGGGTTTCCGGGCTGGGAGGTGATGCAGGAACTAAAGTGACTGCATGGCAGTCCTGGTGCCTGGCAAGCCTGAGGTTTCCAGTAGGAGCCCCAGTGCCTTTGCATACTCTAGGCTCCATCCTGGCAGTTTTGCTGTCTCTGCCTCAGGGCCACTTGCGATGTCTAGCTGCACCTTGGGGTGAGCACTGTAGTGTGTCGTGCATGACCCCAGCCACTATAGTGACAACAGCAGAGGGAAGAGAAGGGGGGAGGGGGAACAGAAACTTTCCTTCATGTCTTTAACTGGGCAAACATGCTTTAAATCTAAGAGACTTTCTATTTCCAAACAGTTCCGTTCAGAGCCATCGACGTATTCAAATTTAACCACTACCATTCTAATGAAAGGCAGGAAATATGTATGCATGGTTGGGAGATCCCTGGAACAAAGTTGATTTTGTGGGAGAAGTGTTACCACCTTGCGGAGCATTGGGTATGATAGAGTGCCCTGTGTTAGCGCCCCTTCTGCAAAGCGGTGTCACGTGCATGGCAGAGACTATGGGGACCTTGGGGGGACTCACAGCAGTGCCTCACCACACTGGAAGAGAAAGCAAGTCAGGGAGTGCCCCCACTTTGTCACCAAGGAAACTGTGTCACACAGAGATGCAGCATTGTAGCATAGATCACACGGGATTCTAGAAGTTGCCCATCGTAAGTGACAAGCCCAGGGAACTGGGAAGCCAGCCCAGCCCAGCTCTCAGTTCTGTTTTATTAGGCACTCGCTGTACTTTGGGTCTGGTTTGACATGGCTTTTTTATTAGCTGCCAGTGTTTGAAAATCAGAAAACGTGACCTCCTTCTCCCTAAAAAAAATCCAGATTCAGATTGGCTATTTGAGGGCAAATGTTCAAAGGAAGTAGTGGCTACCCCTGATAGAGTGGGGATCCCTAGTTCCTGGAGCTGAGTCGCCCTTTTTTCAAGGGTTTCTATCACCCACCGCACCTGTGGCACTTGTGTTTGTGCTTCTTCCACATCAGTGGGACTGAGGTTCAAAGTCAACTCCATCTGTCTCCATGTCCAGGGTGCCTGCAGTGAAGCCTGACTCAACCAGCACAGAGAAGAGCGATGCCTTCCCTCACAGCACTGACACTCAGTGAGCATTGATCCATGGAGCTCAGGGGCTAGGATCGTTGGAGCAAGCAAGAGGGGAATGAGATATGTGGGGTATGCATGCATGCTTGTGTATGCATGGCATCTACACATGTGTGTGCATGCCTGCGGGCATATGTGTGCATCTATTGCATGTGTACATGCATCAAATATATGTGTGCATATGCAGCTATAGGCAAGAATACTTATATGTGCATCCATATATGTACAGAAGTATGTGCATGTATATATATAATTTATCTATGTATGTTTATGTGTGTATGCCTGCATGCCTGTGTGCATTTATGCACATGTATGTATGCATGTGTGCATCCATACACTATAGATGCATACGTATGCACTTTGCATGTGTGTTTCTACAAGTGTGTACATGCACATATGTGCATCTACATGTGTGCATGCATGTATGTGTCTATGAATGTGTGGGTCTGCATTATGTGCTTCTACACTGGTATATGTGTGCATGCGTGCATGTGTGTGTGTGTGCATCTGCTCATGTGTATGTGTGTGTGTGTCCTTGTGCAGGTGCCAAGACAGATGACCCTTCTCATGTAATTGCTGTGTCAGTGAGATGACAGGGATGAATTCCTGCCAACTTCAGCACATGTGAACTCCAGCATGCAGCTGGCCGTCTGCTATTTCTTCTTTCTTGCTATTGTTGGCATTATCTGCCCACTGTTCTCTGAAAAGGTTGCTCACATCTTGGATGGGGATTCCAGAATAAGTGCTTTAACCCAAGTTTTGGTTTCCCTGAATTCTTACTCTGATAAAAATGCAGTTCTGCCAGGGCCCAAGAGGCAGCTCCATGAACCACCAAGGCTCACGGAACACTTAGTCTCAAGGAGAATCAGAGAACAGCAGTGAGGCAGCAGCGTTGAGAGCTGGGTCCAACTTTCCTGGTTGGTCCAGGACAGAAGCACAACTTCCAGGGCTAATATGTGAGACCTGCCAAAGGAATCAGGGCACATGAGCACCCTAGCTGGAATGCTGCTTTGGACAGAGGCTTCAAGAAAAGATTAAGCTCAGCCACTGGTACGGGAAATGAGGATGAAGGTTGATTTAAAAGCTTTGTGATAAGGCCAAAGGGAGCAGGTGACAGGTTTTGCCTCCATTAGCAGTACCGCTATGCTGTTCTGTAAGATTTCAGAGCAGCCACAGAACCCCACCCTTAGGTTACCTGACTCTGCATCCCAGAGGGAGACACTCCCCTACTCCAGCCTCAGCTTTCTGTTCTTGCTCTGTAAAGCAACGCCCACTGAGCTCCCCTTCCACTGTAACTACCTGGTGTTAATACTCAGGGTTCACCTCATTTTGACAGTGTTACTTGCCCACAGCCTTAGTGAAGCCCACAAGTCTATAATGTCAGTTGCCCCTGCTAGCAGGGTCTGCTCAGAGTACTTCAAACAACCCAGGCCATCCTCACCACTCCCCCAGCTGAACAGAGGAGAGCTAGAAGTGAGGAGGTGAAGTAGCTTGTCTCAGAGCACGGATGAGCTGGGTTTCAACCCAGGCCGACTAGGTCCAGCAGCTGAGCTATGGCCACTGCCCCACCAGCCACTTCACGTCTCTCAGTGGCTCTCCTTGGCCCGCACATTCCTAGAGGAAGCTACGGGGGCAGAGAATGGTCTTGTACAATCGTTCCATGGGCACAGCTCTGAAGTCAGACCGCTGGAGTCACGGATGAGCTGCTCTGCCACTTTCTACTCAGGGCACCTTGAGAACATCACCTCAGGCCTTGGCTCGCCCATCAGTAAAATTAGGCTGATGATTGTACCAGCTCTTAGGGTTCTCAGGGGAACATAGTGAGAGGTGGCCTGCAAAGCACTTAGCACATTATTTTGGGGGATGCACCCCACAAGAACGTATCCATGTGCCCCTCCCAAATCCAAGCACTGGAACATTGGTATACACAGGAGTGCCGATCATAAGGGTGGGAAACTGGAAAGTGCCCAGATGCCCCTTGGAGGCAGATCAATGAAGAGCTGGAGGTTTGGCCACTCAGTGGAGTATGACACAGTTCAAGGAATGAAAGGCCAGCAATAAGCACACAGGTACACTCTGACGCTTTCTGGTGAAAGAAGCCAGGCACAGAGGTCGGCCATTGGTGTGAGGCCATGGCAGAAGCTTCAGAACTAATCTCTTCCAATTACTCAGCTCTGAGAAAAGATGAAACTCAGCCTTTGGTGACAACATGATGGAACCACATGGCGTGGTGCTAAGTGAAATAACTCAGAAAGAGATAGGCAAATGCTGAATCACTGTATCACTGTCATCCTGTTGTTCATCGATTTCCTCGAGCAGGCCCCAGTAAAGTCTCCTTCGTCCTAGCCATGAGATTTTAGAAAGTGCCACATTCGAGGCTCTTTCAGGGTCAGGAGAATGAGACCCATCATTGGTACTGGTTTTTGGCATATTGAATATGCCATGGGGAGTTTGCCAGACTCTACCGTGTGGGCAGGATACTTTTGGTAGCCTGCCAGGCTCTCCAGAGTAAGAACTAGATAATAAGATGTCGTGCAGCTGCATTTGCGGCCGCACACTTCCAGGAGCTGAGTTTTATAGTCTCTGGGTCTTGGCCTTTGATGGGATTACACAGCGCTGGGGGCAGTTGGGGGGTATAACGCCTACATACTGGAAGATGGGGGATCTGGGTGGAGGAGGCCAGGAAAATGCAAAGGCTGGGAACCCAACCCAAATACTACCTTCGGATTCCCAGAGCAGAACTGAAGTTGCTAGAGGAAGACATGGGGGAGGGCAGAGGCTCATAGAAGGAGCCCCCAGACTCGGTGCTAGAGTAGTTTTAGTGCTTTGGTGGGGCATCCCATGTGGCTACTTACTCTGGAAGAGCTTCTGAAACATTGACAGTGATGCCCACCCTCATCACCCCAAAATCGAACTCGGAGATGATTCTAGAAGTCAGGACACAGCTCCTCCAGGGGGGTGCCTAGAAAAGGCAGACTCATAGGTGCTGCCAATTCTGTATTTCTGTCTAGCACTGCAGCACACAGTGGTACCCTCGCGAGGCTCTCTCACGTGGATGCTAAAATCCACTAAAAGATTTTTTTTAATTTCATCATTACTGTTTTAAATTTTTTAATTAAAAATGTTTTTGTTGCTTTTTTTTAGGAGGGTGGGGTGTGCCACTCCCACCACTGCTCAGGATTTACTCTTGACAGGGCTTGGGGGACCATATGGGATACCACAGATTGAACCCGGCTTGGCCATGTACAAAGCAAGTGCCCTATACACTGTACTATCGTTCCAGGCCCTAATTTTAAACAGTTTGGAAGGCACCTCCTCAGAGGTGCTCGGAGTCCCCAGGAGTGATTCCGGATGGTTCTTGGCTGACCAGTCCAATGGTTCAGTGTGCAGGCCTACAGGTGTAGTTCTCCTTGAACCCTGTGGTGCTGGGAAATTTCTAGAACAAGCTCAGGGGTGCTCAGGGCCCTCCAAGGCTGCACTGGCAGTGCAGGGGCACCATGAGATCCTGTAATCCAACAGGAATCAGACACATCAGGAATCAGACACATACAGGGGTAGAGCCTTCACCCTGTATGAGATTCACTGAAAGATTTTTAAGTACACAACTCTCTCAAAAATGTGTTTTGTTTTGTTTTGTTTTGTTTTTTTTAGTTTTTGGGACACACCCAGAAGTGCTCAAGGGCAATTCCTGATTTTGTGCTCAGGAGATTCTGCTGGCTCGGGGGACCATTGTGGAATCAGAATTCAAACCAGGGTTAGCAGCATGCAAGGCAAGTGCCTCAACCCCTTTATTGTTTCCCTGGTCCACTGATAAATAATAACTAACATAATATTAAAAATGGGGCTGGAATGATAGTACAGCGGTAGGGCATTTGCCTTATAAGCGGCCAACATGGCCAACCCGAGTTCGATTCCTCCGCCCCTCTCGGAGAGCCCGGCAAGCTACCGAGAGTATTCGATATGCCAAACACAGTAACAACAAAGTCTCCAATGGAGACGTTACTGGGCCCGCTTGAGCAAATCGACGATCAACGGGAGCGCCTTTACCTTTACCTTTACCTTACGTGACCAGCCCATCTGATTTTTGACACCTTGACAAACGAGACAGCATCCCTGATTCTTGATCTTCGACAGATGTCCGAACTCCGGATTCTTTCTCTCATTTGAGTGAAACGTGATATTCCAAGCATAGCTCTTTCCATTCCTCTTTGGGAGACCCGAATATTGTTCTCATCCTGTTTGTGTAGGGCCCAGGTCTCTGAGGCATATGTTAATGCAGGAAGAACAGTGGAATCAAAGAGATGTGTCCAGAGCCAGAGGTTCTTCGTCCTCTTAACTATTTCTTCGACGTTCTTGAAGGCTTTCCAAGCTGCTCTCTTTCTCCTGCGCAGCTCGGGTGCCAGGTCATTTGTCATGTTGACTTCTCGACCTAGGTACACATAGCTGTTGCATTCGGAGATGGTCGTTCCGTTGAGAGCGAATGGGGTGTCAGGAGCAAGGCTGTTTCTCATAAACATTGTCTTCGTAAGATTCAGCTGTAGTCCTACCTTTCCACACTCACGGTCAAAGTCGGCCAGCATTTGTGCTGCTTGGCTGATGTTTGGTGTTATTAAAACAATGTCATCAGCAAAGCGGAGGTGGTGTAGTTGCCAACCATCTATCTTCACTCCCATTCCTTCCCATTCCAGTCTTCGCATGATGTTCAGAGGGTGGCACTGAAGAGTTTCGGTGAAATGGTATCACCCTGCCGAACCCCTCTCTTGATATCAATGATCACCTCCTTGTAGAATGGTGAGATCCTGGTAGTGAATCCGCAATACAGCTCACAGAGGATCTTGATGTATTGGGCTTGAATGCCCTGATTGGCTAGGGCTTCAATGACCACTTCCGTCTCAACAGAATCAAAGGCCTTCTTTAAATCAATGAACGTTAAACAGAGCGGCATCTTGAACTCCCGAGAAACCTCAATGAGGTTGGTTATCGTGTGGATATGGTCGATGGTGCTGAATCCTTTGTGGAACCCGGCTTGCTCGCATGGTTGTCCTTCATCTAGTGTTCTGCCAATCCTATTTAGGATGACTCGAGTGAACAACTTGTAGATGACAGACAAAAGGCAGATTGGGCGATAGTTGCCAATGTCATGGATGTCTCCCTTCTTGAACAGTAGTACGGTCCTGCTGGTTTTCCACTGGGACGGAACCTTGCATTCAGACAGGTAGCGTGTGAAGAGCCGAGCCAGTGTATTGATGAGTACTGATGACAGGTTCTTCAGGTGTTCAGGTCTGACCTTGTCTGGGCCGGGTGCTGTTTGTTTCTTTACCGACGAAATGGCGTGTCGGATTTCGGAAGGGAGATTTGGGAACGACATATCCATCCTGTGGAATTTGGTATGTCAGCAAGTGGACATGGCTATCGAAGAGATTTGAGTAGAAGTCATGAATAATCTTCTCCGTTGCCATTCTGGAGGATGTGATGGATCCATCAGGACGTCGGAGGGCAGTCATCTTGGTCTTGTAGTTGGCGAAGGACAGACGGGTGTTACGAATACTTTTCCCGGCTTTTGCCGCATCTACCAGCACTTCTGCTCTTCTCTCTTTGAGGTCTTCCTTGATCGCATCTCTGCACTGCTTTGCGAGCTCGGACATTAGCTTGCGGTTGCCTGAGGCATGCGCCAAACCACACTGGCGAATTAGCTCAAGAGTTTTCGAAGACAGGCATTTTTTTTTTTTGTGGCTATCTCTTGGCGTTCCTCGCACATTCATGGAGGTGCTGAACCAGTCGATCATATTCCTCGTCAATGTTGTCAACAATGGCATCTTCCCATGTTGCCGCAATAGTGCCAAAGAGTTCCCAGTTGGTGGTCATTCTGGGAGTTCTCTTTTTGAACTTTGCAGCCCTTTCTCCCCACTCTGTGAAGTAGAATTTTGCATGAAGGAGACGGTGGTCCGATCCCATTCGAAATTTTGGGACAACAGCGACATCGGTCAGGCAAAACCGTCGATTGAATATGATGTGGTCTATTTCGTTGTGGAATTGTCCACCGGGAGACTCCCATGTCCAACGTTTAGATTTTGCCTTCTGGAACTGTGAGTTACCATGGATGGTCTTGGTCAACATGATGAACTCAGACAGCCTCTCACCCTGTTCGTTCCATTCTAGGCCATGGGTCCTGATGTGAAGTTCTTCAGCTGATCTTCTCGGTCATATCTTGGCATTAAACGCATCCACAATGATCTTGTAGAAGGTGTGGTCTTCTTTATAGAACTTCTCCAGCTCCGTGTAGAACTTCTTGATTTCTCTTTCATCATAATGAGATGTTGGTGCATAGACAACGAAGATAGAAACTGCTGGCAGTAAGCCACATCTATTCAAATGTAAACATCCGATTCAGGTTGTTAGGCATTCTAATGAATCAATGCTCATGGCCAAGTTTGTGTTGACAAGGACACCGAAGCCTCTGACATCCCTTTTATCGCATGTTCCGAGGAACAATTCTTCTCCAGTGTTGAAAACGGCATGGTGATATTCGTGCCTTCTTGTCTCGGTCAGACCAATGATGTTGTACTTGATCATTCACGCTTCTACCATCAGGTCCTCGATGGATGCATCTGATGCTAGTGTACGTGCATTGAAAGTACAGATGATCATTTTTGTCTTCCTTCGTTGTGGCAGCCTAGTTTGGCCTTGAGATTTTATCGGCCTCTCCTGTCTCATCCTTCTCAGTGCTGCCATGTCAGTGAAGCCTTCAGGGTCAGGTGAATGAGACCAGTTGTAGTTACTGATTTTGGCATATCGAATACACAGCGGATAGCTTGCCAGGCTCTTCTGAGCGGGCGGAATATTCTCGGTAGCTTGCCAGTCTTGCCGAGAGCGGTAGAGGCTTTTGGGGCGACCTCTAAACGCCCTTGTAGGTGTTACCATATTTGAACCCTATCAAATATGGTACGAGAATTCCAGAAAATGGGTATTTAGTGTTTTATGATGTGTCGCGCTGGTCCGGAAAGCGTCCTGGAGTGTGGTGGCGGCTGAGTAGTGGAGGTAGTGTTAGTAGTGTCTGCCAGTGGGGTATTTATCTGGTCCCAGTAGGGGTAGGGTGGGTCTTCTGTGCGCAATCCGATCCCTGGGTGGTTGGTGGAAGCAGACAGGGCAGTGTAGGGTGGGGCTCCTGATTAGAATCCCTTTGTCACCTGTGGTTGGTGGAAGCAAGCAGAGGATCTCTGTCCCTTGGTCCACCGAGCCTGGAGTCCAAGGTCTCAGAGAGTTCTGCTTATCTTGTTCTGTGGGTCTTCAGTCGTGCGTGAGTCTCGGCCGGAGCTGCCACGCGGGTCCGGAAAGCATTCTGCAGTGTGGTGGCGGCTGTGGTTGGTGAAAGCAAGCAGAGGATCTCTGTCCCTTGGTCCGCCGAGCCTGGAGTCCAAGGTCTCAGAGTTCCGCTTATCTACGGTAAAGGTAAAGGCCCTCCCGTTGATCGTCGATTTGCTCGAGCGGGCCCAGTAACGTCTCCATTGGAGACTTTGTTGTTACTGTGTCTGGCATATCGAATACTCTCGGTAGCTTGCCGGGCTCTCCGAGAGGGGTGGAGGAATCGAACTCGGGTTGGCCATGTTGGCCGCTTGTAAGGCGAACGCCCTACCCGCTGTGCTATTGCTACACATATGCATATATGTGCATCTATCAGTGACTCTCCTGCCTTTAAGTTGCACTTCTTTCTGCCACTCCTGAGCCTAAAGAAACTCTCCACTGTTTCCAACTTCATTCTATCATGCCTACCATGGAATATATATGCTGTGCTTGGACAATAGTAGCTGGGGACACAAACCTGGTCTCTACCCTCTTGGAGGTGACATTTCTTGGTGCATTTTAGTTTGTGCATTGGCTCAGTGACATTAACAGGAAAGACATGGCAGAAAAGTCTGGGGATTTTTTTTTCTTCCCCGACCTTCTGAGTTAGAGGCCATCTGTGGCATGTGATGAGACTTAGCTGCACTTGTCGTCCAGATGTGGCCCCAGTTCCCACCCTTGTCCTGCCAGCTCACTGCATGGTGCAGAACAGGCCAGACCAACGCAGGCAGGTTCTAGAAGGATGTGGCCTGAGGTTGTGGCCTGACTTTCACTCTCATTTCATGTGGTGAATAGCCACATCACCTGTTCACTGCTCTGAGAGAAACTGGGAAATGAAGTCTCCGGCGGGATGGCCTTCGCTTAGCTAGGACAGAAGGCTGGGTGACTAAGGGAGAAAGAAACATCCAGTGGCTCTTTCTGCCATCTGAAGCGGGGGGAAAAAAACCACCAATATCTAAGTCAGGTAGACAAGGATGGTCCCCGGAGGTGATGCTTCAGAGGACTACTGTAGGTCTGGAGGGAGCCACAGGCAAATTGAGAACTGAGCAGACCAGTGGGTAGGAGAGCAGCCTACTGGGGGATGTGTGGGGTGGGATGTTGAAGGGAGCTGGGCCAGAGAATGCGGGCTGATGGCAGACAGACTTTAGGAGGGGGGGGGGCTGGTTTTCATCCTAGGAGGGACACTTGTGAGTGTGTGAGTTGGGGACAGAGCAGAATCTGGGAGCAGGTTGTCTTTAGGCAAGGACAGAGTTGGACTCCAGTGAAGAGTAAGCAGAGAGCCAGGAGAAGTCGTGAGAGGCTGCATGTCCACTTAGGAGGTTCAGCCAGGGGTGAGATAGTTCTCCCTGTCTGTGTGTCCCTCTCTGCAGCTGTGATACCTATGGCCAGGTTGGGGTAGGGGCCGGCTTGATGTGTGTGGTTGAGATGCTTGTTGAATGTCTCTCTCTTTAGTTGCAGGGCTCACAATTAGCCAGAGCACTTGCTGGGTGGGGTGGGAATCACACTTCTTGGTTGCAGTGTCCACATGTGTACTCCCCATGCTCCCGGTCGTGACACTCGCCCATTCTTAGGGCTGCAGTGCTCCCTGAGTTGCACTTGAGTTGCTGTGGCAGCATGCACTTGGCTGGAAATAATTTCACAGAGAACAGAACTACAGAACTTCCACTAGAAACACAACAGTGGCGTTGGGGATTGAACTCATCCGGCGAGGCAGGGGTTTTAGCCACTGAGCCATATCTTGGCAACCTTTGGGGCCAAAAATTTTGGAGATCCTTAATGGCCTGGCTCAAATTTAAAAAAAAAAAAAATTTTTTTTTTTTTTTGGTAAGTGATTTCAGAGCAGGGCAAGTACATGGTTAGGGCTATGTCAAGAAGTTTCCATCCCCTTCACACGCTTGCTGGAAAGTGTTCTTATCACCAACAGAGCAGGTTAGGGGATGCCCTGGTGAGGAGGGGCACAGGCCTGCTTTCAAGGCCCAGAGAGGTTAGATGTGCTCACAGCTGCCTCCTCCCCGTATGGCGAAGCTGCAGAGAGATTTCTTAAAGACGCGGCAGCGTGCCGTGCTCCAAAGGAGCCTGCGTCGCCAGAAGCATCAGCAGGGAGCTATTAGGAGAGCATGCACGATCTATTCTTGCCGAGAATGTTTCCCAATATAATTTACAAAATTTCAGTTGGAAATGCATTAGCCGCTGAGCAGGGAGAAACTTCTACGGGGTAAATAGGAAAACTAAATTAAAACCCCAGCTTCAAACACGATCGAACGTTGTGTACAGCCCCTGCAGTCCTCTCTAACCTTTTCAAGTCCAAAGAGCCCTTTTGTTCTTCCTAGTTTATGGGTGACTTTTCATTTGATTTGGTTTCAGAAAGTTTTTATGGAATCCACTCAAATGACTGCTGATGAGCCTGTGTGCAAACCATCTCTTTGCAGTCGCCTTAAAAGGGTCCTGGAGGAAGAGAGATCTGGACGTTTTAAAGCATCAAGAGAGGGTGGGGGAGAAGGCACAAAGGACTTGGCAGCTCATGCTTTGCATGCCTGAGAGGGGGGTTGATCCCTGGAGCTAGGTGGTCCCCGAAGCACCGGTCTGGGAGTGGCCCCAAAACAAACATATAAAACATCAAAATAAGCAAACAAACAAAAAAGCCATCAAGACAGCAGGAGACAGACAGACAAGGCAGGAAGGAGACAGAGGCCAACAGATACACACGGGAAACACGTGGGAGAGAGGGAGCCGGCTGGTGAGTTTCCCCGGCTGCCCCCAGCGGGCGGGTTATCCCTGGCGCTGCACTGGACTGTCTTGTGGTATTTTAGACTTGTTCCTCTGGGTCCTTGGCACAGCAGAGACCTTCCCTCCTCCTTAAAATAGGGCCCCTTAAAACTGTTTCCCCTCCTCAGGGCTCTCTTTGCTTTCCTCTCTGGGCTCTTCCTCCAGCTCGACTTTTAGGAGCAGGCTCCAAAATGTTGTCCAGGTAGCACAGGGCTTGACTGTATCTGCTTGGGATGTTGAGCTCATGTGACTCTCCGGATAAGATTCGGTGTACCTTTCACAGAAAGAATCAAGTGGCCCATTCCTTGGGGCATCCAGTTTGTTAACAGTTAGGGATCCAGGACTAAATGACTGCCCTCTGGAAAGGAACATTCTAGCAAAGAGAGGGCAATTGGTAAGCACACCTCTGCACTTTGCAAACATGATCTCATAGAAAAGTGTGTGTGTGTGTGTGTGTTTGTGTGTGTGTGTGTGTGTGTGTGTGTGTGTGTGTGTGTGTGTGTAACACAGGTGATTTTCCAGATAAGGTGGCGGGTCACCACTCCGGAGGAACATCTGAGCAGAAATCCAGGTAAGGTGAATAGGGCAGTGAAAGCAGATGTGAGCTGATGGGAGAACAAGCTGAACGTTCTCAAAACAGAGAGCAATGCCTTTGTGGTACCCAGATCAGAGGAGTAAGGCTGGGGACCTTAGATGACCCATCTAATTGGTGGCCCAAGTACTTGCTTTGCAAGCATGAGACCTTGAGTTTGATCCCTACTACTGCCAGCCAGTGCGAAAAGATGACCCCGGCAGCTCTGCTCTCTGTGATCCCAGGTACAAGATACAGGAGAAGTTGCACCTCTACTGTATCTCTTTATCTAGCCACACTGCAGCCAGGAGTTTATGTGAGCCCTCCCTACAGCTAAAGGACTCACGCCCCTGTGAGCAATGCAACTAAAAAGATATGTAAGCACACAGCCAGGAATATAAGCCTGTGGCCAGCATCTGTGTGGACACTACTGCCAAAGAGTATGACCTCAGGGTGTGGTCCGTGTGGGGACCACAATAAAGACACATGAGTCTCCCCTTCTTCCCTTCATGAGGACAGTAGCCAAAGAGCCAAGGGGACATTTTTTATTAAAGAACTAAAGTTTGGAGTCCCCAAATCTACTACCAACGTGCTTGAGGCTCTCGAGGGCATGAGATGGTTAAAGAACACCCTCTTTTCCATTGGGGGCTGGAGCAATAGTAGATAGTACAGCGGTAGGATGTTTGCCTTGCACGCAGCCAACCCGACTGACCCAGGTTCAATTCCTCCACCCTTCTAGGAGAGCCTGGCAAACTACAGAGAGTATCTCGCCTGCACAGCAAAGTCTGGCAAGCTACCCATGATGTATTTGATATGCCAAACACAGTAACAACAAGTCTCACAATGGAGACGTTACTGGGCTCGCTCGAGCAAATCGATGAACAACGAGAGGACAGTGACAGTGACACAGTGGCCCAAAAGGGCAAGAAAAGGCGGGGGGAGTCAGTGTCGGTGCATTGAATGGGGCAAAGCCCCGCCCTGTTCGGAGCATAGAGCCCTTCATGAACACAGCTGATGACACAGCACTGGTCATCCAGGGACACGAGGTAGTGTACACAACATGTGTGCATACCTTCAATTTCAGATTCAAGGGAAAGGAGTAGAGGGAGTTTGTTGTGGGCGCTGATAATTCTCAATTCCTAATGCCAAGAAGCTGCACACAGAGGAATCAAGGCCTCTATACCATGGGCAGTAAATTTAGGAAGGGATTTATCAAGGCCAGTCTGGGCCTCAGTGAAGCAAGTGGATGCTCCAAATTTTGGTTTGTAAAACAAGAAAGAGATGCGGGGCTGGAGTGATAGCACAGCGGGTAGGGCGTTTGCCTTGCATGCAGTTGACCCAGGTTCGATTCTCAGCATCCCATATGGTCCCCTGAGCACTGCCAGGAGTGATTCCTGAGTGCAGAGCCAGGAGTAACCTCTGAGCATCTCCAGGTATGATCCAAAAAGCAAAAACAAACAAACAAATAAAACAAAACATTAAAAAATTTTTTTAATTAAAAATTTTTTTTAAAAAAAGAAAGAGATGCACGCCAGACAGAGAATGTCTGGAGTTGCACAGGAATCATTTTCAGAGTTGGGAGATCAGAAATCAATTCTCATACTTTACTCTGGAGATGTATGTAATATGTATGTTTTATATATGTGCATATATATCAGTATCAATAAAATTTTTCACTTTATTAGACCTTATAACTGTACACATATGCAGCTACACACACATCAAATGAATCAAAAGACAAGACCCCTTCATTCCTGACCCAACCAGCCCTAGTATTAGCCTCCTTTATGGAAAGAAGAAAAAAAACAAAGCTGCAAATAAATGAAAATAAACCATGAATTTGAATCTGATCTCTTTGATGTCATTTCCATTTCCAACTTTTATAAGGCAAATAAAAGCAGGGAAGGACTAGAGGTGGGAGGCAGGAGAAAAGCAGTGTGCCAGCCAGAATCAGAAACTGGACAGAGAGCTAGAGCAATAGCACAGTGGGTAGGGTGTTTGCCTTGCATACGGCTGACCCAGGTTCGATTCCCAGCATCCCATATGGTCCCCCAAGAACCACCAGGAGTAAGTCCTGAGTGCAGGGGCCAGGAGTAACTTCGTGCATCACCGAGTGTGACCCAAAAAGCAAAAAAAAAAGAAACTGGACAGAAATGTGGGGCATGGCATCCCATGCAAGACAAAGGTCTCACTTTCATCATTTGCAAAGAGTTCTTGCAAATCAATAAGGAAAAGACAAACAAGCCAACAGACCCACGAGCAAAGTACAAGCTGGGGCAGACAGCAGAGGCCAGCGATCAGTCACTGGTCAGCAGCTGGTGGGAAGGAACCCGATCTCCCCCGGAATGAAAGAAATGGAAGTGAGAACATGAACTGTCCTAGAAATGGACTGAGAAGCACGGGAGCCTGTGCTTATTTGGAACCCCGAGCAGCACACCCCGGGCCAGCACTTGAGTATCAGCCACTCATCATGGAGCCATTCCCGGCTTGGGGAGGGTTCATGGGAGCACAGGAAGGCAGGCTTGAGAGGCAGAAGGGAAAAATGAGGAATTAACTGGGCGAGCGATATCTATTGTGAGACTTCTTGTTATTGTGTTTCGCATATCCAATACATCACGGGGAGCTTGCCAGGCTTTGTCGTGGGGGCGAGATACTCTCAGTAGCTTGCCGGGCTCTCCAATAGGGGCAGGGGAATCGAACCCGGGTCGACCATGTTGGCTGCGTGCAAGGCAAACGTCCTACCGCTGTGCTACTGAAGGAGAGAGCACGTGAAAGGAGATAGGACCTCCAGAGGGACCTAGGGAGCCCCAAAGCCCCCAAAAGATGGGGCATGGTTCATGCCCCAGCACGCGTCAAGAGGTGAAGGGCACAGAGGTAGCTTCAGACAGCTTCCTGAAGTTCCAGACAGTTCTAGAAATTGCTCCAGAAGCTTGCTCCCTCTTACAGTGCTCCAGACAACTTTAAGCACTCCCAAGGAGTCACATCTCACTTAACAGTTTGACCCACGGGGGAGAGAGCCCCTCCTTCCTCTCTGCTCCCCCATGAGCATATAGACACAGAGGGTTTGCTTATATAACTTTCCCAAGGTCCTGCAGTCAGAGATGGTGGGGACAATGATTCATCTGTAGCTGACCTGCACCAGAGCACTTTACCCAGCGTACTTCACATGGGCAGAGAAAAACACTCTCACACACCAGGAATAAAACTGGGTAGCTGCAGCTAGAGAAGGGAGCACCAAATAAGGGGTGTTTGGAGGATCCTCCCAGGAGGGGAGATGCATGTTGAAAGTAGACTATGGACTGAACATGATTGCCACTCAATGACTCTTTTGCAGACCACAACACCCAAAAGGAGAGAGAGAACAAAAGGGAATTCCCTGCCGCAGAGGCAGGGTGGGACGGGATGATGGGTGTGGGAGGAATACTGGGATCCGTGGTGGTGGAAAATGGGCACTGGTAGAGATGGGTATTTGATCATTGTATAATCGAAACCCAAGCACAAAAATTTGTAAATCTACAACTGTACCTCATGGTGTTTCACTAATAAAAATTTTTTTAAAAATTGGGTAGCTGGTACAGTCATAGTGAGGGTCATTCATCAATAACTCAAACTTTGAAAGGCACTTACCAGATGATTCCACCATTCGACTTCTAGGAATTCACCCCCACAGACATACCTGCAAAGGGAAATAATAAATTCTCTTGAAGAATAAGGAAAGCAATTGTAGAGTTTTTTGTTTGTTTGTTTTTATTTTTGTGGGGGCATATAGTTTTGAAGGCCAACTTGTCTGCACTCAGGGCTTACTCTTGGCTCTGTGCTCAGGGATCACTCCTGGCAGGAATTGGGAGGACCAAACCAGGATGGCCGCATGCAAGGCAGATGCCTTAACCACTTTACAATCTCACAGGCCCCTCAGTTGCAGAGTTTTAATACCAGCAGAAACCAAACCACAAAGCAAACATCCCAGAAGCAATGTGGCTAGATTTCCATGTAATGGTGGAAGACAACACTAGTATGCCCCAAAATGCCATAGAAACAAAAAGGGGCTGTAGTAAGACAACATAAGTAATGACATTATTAAAGAGAGAACATTGTGGGAATGTTTGGTGTGGCTCTGCCTTTTTACTCAGTCAAAGAATTGGGGCAGGGCAGTTATCTCAAAGGGCTGGAGCACAGGCTTTGCATAAGGAGTCCCTAACTTCTAGCCCCAGCATGACCATTCAGCACAACCAGGTATGTCCCTGGTGGCCTCCTGAGCACTGTCACTTGCGACTTCAGTATCTCTCAGCACCTCTGGGCCTGCACTGCCAGTCAGGTATTCTCATGAGTGAATATACCCAGAGCCCCAGCACTGCTGGGAAGACTGACAAACATATATCATTTTTTATTTATGGGGCAATAGTGCAGATGGTAAGGGGCTTGCCTTGCACAGGACCAATCCGGGTTCCATCCCTGGTATCACATATGGTTCCGAACCTATTAGGAGTGATCCCTGAGCAAACAGCTAAGAAAAAGTCCTGAGCACGGCCAGGTGTACCCATCTGAAAAAGGAATGAAAGATAAATTGATTGCAGAGGTGTATATAAGCATCAGAGAAAACAATGATCAGCACTAAGGGTGAGAGGCAAAAGGCAGTTCCATTTCCACTCTTCCAAATGACAGCAATTGTCCCGTGTGCTAACTCGGTGTGGCAACTAACTTAAAAAATCCTAATAAACAATCATTAAACCAACATGCAAAGCACTCTGTCGCCTTCATTGGGATGTGAACATCCACTCCATGACTCACCCTGAGCTGCTTCTCTTTCTCCCTCCCATGGACCCTTCCCTGAGGTTTAGTCCTGTCTCCTGCTCCTCTGTTTTGCAGGCCCTTCCTTCCCTAGGGAGGCCTCTGCTCCTCCCTGCAGCCCTTTCTAGACCACACACCCCCTCTCTCAGACTTCCTCCCCTTCAGGAAACCACCTGACTCTTAACGAAAAAACCGACCTGGAATCTCAGTTTCCTTCACTTTCTGTCATAACTCCCATGTTGGATGTGTTGGTGATGGCAGGGACTGGCGGGAGGACCCCTCAAATATTTCTCAGGAAATGTATATATTTCCAACTCCTAGGGTGAGTGGTAAAGGTAAAGGCCCTCCCGTTGATCGTCGATTTGCTCGAGCAGGCCTAAATTGGGGGCAGGAGAGGGTTCTCATTCTTCTCTTAGAATGCAAATCTCCCCATGAGGGTGCAGATGCCTCTACTTTGGAAGCGTTAGTGATGTCCTTAGTGATGTCTAGAGGACAGCAGAGGGGCCAGATAATACAGCGGAGAGGGCATTTGCCTTTCATGCGACTGACCCGAGTTCAGTCACCAGCATCCCATATGGTCCCCTGAGCACCACCAGGAGTAATTCCTGAGTGCAGAGCCAGGAGTAACCCATGTGCATTGCCGGGTGTGACCCATAAAGCAAAAAATAAAAAAAATAGAATGAATAAATAAAATCATGATGAAAGGAAAGAGAATAAAGGATGTTCAAATGTGTCGTAAGAATAACTTAGAATTTCAAGAATTCCAGTTGTCCATTATTAGATCCCAAAGATTTGTCTCTGACTGAAATTTGGAGACACAGAAACTTCTCATTTCAAAGAGTTTTGCTGATCTATGTGGACAATGAGTCTTGGAGTCCCAGAAAGAGCAATCAGATTTGGAAGCTCTTGTCCTGGGTTTGAGTAGGCCCCAGGGTCTAGCAGTGGAGCTACAATGTAAGGTAACATCACAGTGGTGAGGATGACACCCCATGTGTATGGATGAGTGTCTATGAATCCACAATTCTGAGCATCTATAAATGCCAGTTTCTCTGGACTCTAAACTTTCCATCTGTAAAACAAAAAAGTGCAAGAAACCAGTCATTTAGAAAAAAAAACTGTCCCAAGAAGGAACCAATCCCAAGAAAGACAGTAAAATAACAGTCCTGTTAGCAATGCACTCAATGTGGTCCACAGCATATATCCTCTTTTATTTATTTAAAAAAAATTATGTTTTGGTTTTGAGTCCACACCCAGCTGTTTGCAAGGCTTACATTTGGCTCAGGGATCACTCCTGGTAGGGTTCAGGGCCCAGATGAGATGCCAATGATCAAACCTGGTGAGTCCCATGCAAGGCAAGCACTATCTCTCTGGCCCCTCAGTATGTTATGTTCTTACACAAAGCATCACTTTGACCCCTGCTTCCATATTGCACATGGGAAAATTGCCCAAGAAGTGTCCAAGGGCTTTAATCACATTGCCCAGAGTCACAGTTAAGCAGCCACCTGGCTTGGGAACCTTAAAGTAGACACTGGGAATCCGAGTCCAACATGTCCACCTGACCTTTCATCATATCATCTTTGGGCTTCCCAAAATACAGCCCTAACTGGCAGCATCTCAAACCATCTCCAATGGCTGGTTTTGGTTTAGATCTAACTAAAAACTGTTCTAATACCACAGTCTGTACGGAGCAGCTTGTTGAAATGGGGTGACCTATGTAAAACTTCCAGAAATTCACACAAGCATCACTTAAACCTGACCTGGCAGAAAAGCCTCCTTAGCTGGTGTTTACACAGGAGCAGAGAGATTCAGCCTGAGGTCATCATTAATTAAATGACAGTGGCTCCTCTAGAAACTTGGTCTCTTGAGTCCTGGCTCAGGTTTTTTTTTCCCCCCATGGTATATGCAAGCACTTTGTGAGTGTGAGCACTGTGCAAATATTCAGTATGACTTTACCCCTATCTTCCAGACCTGCACAAAGTAGATGATCACTAAGGGTGTGTGGAACTGATGATGGTGTCAGCTTTATGATTATCGACTTAAAATCAGGAAAGGACAATGACAACTCTCAGAAATTACGTTCTGCTTGCTTCTTTGTGGTCGATCCTTATCATTTATTCCTGTTAAGTAGTTCCTCTTCTATCCTATATGACTGCAGAGACAAAAGAGGATGGGCATGTGTCAGTGATTCTTTTCCCACCAACCACATGGGTTGGTGGCCCAGATGCAGTATGTGATGTTGTCCCCACGCTGTGAGCTGTGCAGAGACCCTGATCCCATGTTTTAATAGGATGGAGGCTCCTGCAACTGCAGAGCATATTCAGGATCCAGGGGTGGTGGAGCGGAGGTGGTCTGGGGGTGAGGGGCATTCATTGTGAGTCTTAAACATCTGTCATCTCTCTCCAAGAAATTCTGAGCCCAGGAATTCATTCTACCAGGTTTGGTGCTAGGACTGTTCTTCACAACACTCTTCACAGAAATCAAAAGCTGGGAGCAAACTAAACTGTCTGCAGGAAACTGGGTCGGTAGATTTTATGTTCAACAGAATTTCTTCAACATTCTACCACCCCATCCCTTACTAAACACCAACTCAATCATGTGAGATAATATGCATGCCATATTTTAAGGGGGGAAGCAGTTTTTATAATAGCAAGTGCTGTGTTATCCCACATCATCTATACATCAAATCATAGTTATCCCTTCATTGATGGGATGATGATTGGTTTAATTGTTTATCATTTTGGTTATCCGAAGTCTTCGAAATAAGCCCATTGGCTTACAGAATTTAAAGGAATGGAATTCTGGGGGGACCCAGCAATGTTGAGGGGATTCATTAAACCAGAGTCATCGGCATGCAAGGTGCCTCATTGTTTACTATCTCTCCCACCAGCGAAGAGAATTCATTTAAAGAATTCTATTGTTATGGAAGGGACTGGAGAGATAGTACAGCACTGTGGTTGCTGCTTCCTCCTTGCAGATATCAGAAATGTCTGGTCTCATAAGTTCCTAGAAATAACTCAGTTGGAAGCAGAGTAACTGTGCTGGCAAGTTTTTGGTTGTGGGTGGTATGAGCATCTTCCCTGGAGAGCCAAATGCTACAGTCTTCAAATGCTACAGTCTTGCAAAGGGCACTTGCCTTGCACAAAGCAGACCTGAGTTCAATCCCCACTCCCTTGATTACCAAGAGTGTTTTTCCTGAGCGTAGAACCAGCAGTAAGCCCTGAGCATCACTGGGTATAAACCCCCACCAAACAAATAAGTAAATAAATAAATAAACAAACAAGCAAACAATAAAGGGTACTATGGAAGAATTCCCACCCCACCCCACAACACATACCCTGTAGTTGGTTGTTGGTATGGCTGCTACAGCTCTGCCCAGGGGGGGTAACACTTGGTTGTGTTACTTACCCAGTTGTTAGCTGTGCCCACCAGACGTCAAATGTTTTAGTTATGGGGACTCACACAGTTGGCTGTGTGACCTGGTGCTTCCATGGAGAGCCTCACTCTATGGTCAGGGGCTTCCAAACAGCAGAGCTGCTGACCCCAGGGTCTGACCTCACAGTTTCATACTTGCAATGCAGATATTCTTGCCACTGAGCCATTCCCCGGACCTCTGGAAGAGTTCTTAAGAGCACCGAGGGAGGGTCTTAAAGCTTCAGTTTAATAATAATAATGGTTGCAGATAATATTTGTCAAGCACTAAAGCATGTGGCCACTCTAGGTAAGTCCTTTACCAGCTTAGTTCCTCAATTCTCACAAAAACTGTCTAAGGGAGCCATTGGGATTTGTCAACTTTAAACACACATTCTGTTTACTCTCCTTCCTTTGGTTGTCACTTCAGTGATGGCTGCGATGAGTTTGGGTGGTGGTGTTCACGTACAAGCATGCTGAGGTCACACTGTGCATGTGGTGGTCTACATATTTCTGGCTGTTTGCTGGAGAGAGAACGATTGGTTGTGGTGCTCGCACACTAGGTGCAGTGCTCATAGAAGCCGGTGGCAGGGCATTGGAGACGGTGCATTCAGGTTCTGGGACTCCTAAACATTAGTGGCACTGAAGTCATGCATACGGGGCAGTGCCAGGGGTCAAACTCAGGCCCTAACAAAGGGAGATACTTTGCCACTGAGCTAGTCCCAGGCCCTTTGCTCTCCTTTTTAGGTGAGAAATCTGAAATTCAAGTAGTTGTGTGGGAACCCCATTGGGCAGACTTTCCTCTCTCACTTCCTGCGAGAGCAAGAATATTCGTGTCTGTTTGCATGCACACACATATGTACACAGGCTTTTCTCTACTCTCATGTGCTGGCATTAGGAGTTGTCTATTTTGATATTTATTTTTAATGTTTTGTGCTGTCGTTATTATTGCTTAGGGGCCAGACACAGTGTTGTTCAGGGCTTACTCTTGACTCTGCACTCAGGGATCACTCCTGGCAGGTCTCAAGAGACACTGTATGTGGTGCTGGAGAATACAACTGGGTCTGCCATGTGCCATGCAAGTGCCTACCCACTATACTATCTCTCCAGACTCTCGATTTTTCTTCTTTTTAAAAGTTACCTGTGTTTCTTTTCTAAAATGAGGCCATATATTGATTTACTTTTTATTTGGGGGCCACTCCTGACTCTTTATTTGGGGTGCTGCCCAGCCACTCCTAGCAGTGCTCAGGAGACTTTGAAGTGCTGGGAAGTAATTCTGGGCAACCTGCATGGAAAGTTTGTGTTCAGCTTTTGGGCCATCTCTCTAACCAAGCCATTCTTCACTAGAATCACATTCTCATCTCCAAACTCAACCAATACCATCAAATGAATGAATTAGTACATATGTGCCAAATGTTCATGATAGCACGGTGGTAGGGCTTTTGCCTTGCACTCAGCCGGCCCGGCCAACCTGAGTTTAATTCCTCCACCCCTCTCGGAGAGCCCGGCAAGCTACCGAGAGCATCTCACCCGCATGGAAACAGCCTGGCAAGCTACCCGTGATGTATTCGATATGCCAAACACAGTAACAACAAGTCTCACAATGGAGACGTTACTGGGCCCGCTCAAGCAAATTGATGAACAATGGGAGGACAGTGCTACAGTGCCAAATGTTCATCATAGTTCCACTTTGGTTTTAACAAAGACATTCTAAGATCTAACCAAAAATAAAAACAATAAGTCGAGCCACCTTGTGAGTAAAGGCTCATAACCTTGGTGATTTTACAGGATGATCAGGTCCTGGGGTCTGGGAGAGGGAAAGTTCCCAGGGGCCAGAGACCTTACAGCCTTACCCACAGACCCTGACCTTTGGCTTTTTCCAGCTCTCTCTTTAAGACTCTAGTCTTTTTTATGCCCCTTACCATGTTCTGTCAACTATTGTTCACAGCACATTAAGACAGATGAGGGTGGAAATCCTTGAAGTTGCTCCTAATAACCAACCTCTTTACTATGACCCTAACTGCACTGTGTATGACATTTCCATAGTCTAGGGATCAAAAAGAGTCATTTGCTTTCGCTGAACAAATGGCCACCCAGCTGTACAACCCTGCCTGGCCATCAACGAGGCCAAGAATGTGTTTAGGGAAGGTGGGGTAACACCACGCACACAGAAGATGATGGATTTTATGGTTGGAAAAACACAACCGCAAACAGACTATTCTCAGTCGTGGCGGCAAACAGGGGCCCTCTCTGCCATAAAGACATCGTTAGCCCATCAAAATGACGAACGGGGACGACGAGGGGCAGAAGACACTCAGCTTTCAACTCAGCGGTCTCCCTGCTCACAGGCAGTCCGTCCTCTGATGGCTCTATTTATGACTCGCTCCCTCCAGATTTGTCTTATTCCAAATAAATCATCACCCATCTCACTGACCCAAATCTCATTTCTTACTAAACATCTTCAATCTCTCTCTCTGGAGCCTGAACGCAAGTGCAGTAAAAAATATTATGAATCCTTTAGGGTACTTTTCACCAATTAAAAGTGGCATATTAAATTTCTGAAAAACCTTTGTAATCTGCAGTATAAAATCCCATTTTATGGTAGCAGATAATTTAGAATCCATAAGCTAATTAAGTGAAGTGAATGACAACTGTATTCTCTAGATACATGATATATCAGCCTCAGATAATGGACAAATTTAAAGGACTGGAACCTTTGGAAGAAGAGAAAAACAATGAGAAACTTGGGTTTACAAATGCTGGTCCTTATACAGAAATCAGACTTGTTATATTAACCACATAAAGGAAATAATTGCTGCATTATTTCTCCTCCAAATATCAGAAGAACCAAGGGGGGAACTAAGAAAGGGCTTTGTCTGAGCTACGGGGGGCCTCTGGGGTAGAGCCCCGGCTGCTGCTCCCCGCAATCCTGCCTCAGACCTCTGGATAGAGGGACCATGGCTACTCATGGATGGAAGACCATTTCCAAACCAAGATTCAAATAGACAAAGTATCTATTTCTTGGCACCGAAGTCATGGCACTGTACAAAGGGCAAGCCTAGGAGAAGCTTAGAGATCACCTAGCTCATCTACGATTCAGAGGGATTTGGAGGCAGGATTCAGAAAGAAGATAGAGGTCAGTGCTGGAGTGATAGTACAGTGGGTAGGGCATTTGCCTTGTACATAGCCAACCCAGGTTCAATCCCCAGTAGGGAGCTGGTCTTGCACATAGCCAACCTGGGTCCTATGCCTGGAATCACCTAGAGTCCCCCGAGCCTGCCAGAAGTGACCCCTGAGCACAGAGCAAGTCCTAAGCACAGCCCACTTGGGGCTCCCAAACAAAGCAAACAAAATCAACAACCTCCACCACGCAAAGAAACAAGGAATGAAACCCCAAAGTCATAGAAGTAATTGACCAATATCAGAAAACTAGTGTTAATGTCAGAAGTAGGGAGAGAATGTAGAACCCGGGCTTCTCCTACAAAATGCCCCTGGCCAATCCTGATCATCCTACAAAATGCCCCTGGTCAATTTTGATCATCCAAAAGGATGATGAGAACACACACTTCACTTGTGGTGACACCAGCAGAGAAGAACTATGCCCTCCTTGGAGAAGCAAACCCCAAGCTTCTGCAGGTAACAGGCAGCTCTCCTGAGAACGTACATCAAGCGGTACAGACTCAGCCCAGTAGACAGATGGCCTCAGTGTGGCACACCCAGACAGACCAAGGAGAAGTCCAGCTGTGTGAGGAGAGCTCAGGTTACCATCTATATAAGAGAGGAAGAGCTGAAGGTCCAAGTAAACACATTGATAATGCTAAGGTAAAAAACCATCCAACACAAATCAGAGAAGCTCAGAACTTGACTTGGCGTGTCTTCCGAGACCTTGGATCCTAACTCAAGAGAGGAACCTTTGAGACGTGGGGAAGGGCCTTGCTCTCTCTGTGCATCAGGCCTCCCACTTGGCACAGAGCAGGCGCAATTCTACTGCTTGGTGGCTGAATGTGTCATCTGCTTAGCCTCAAGTGGTCAATTCCAAGCAGGTAATCACGCAGCAAATCTGTGCATGAGAATGCTCTTCATTATCAAGGCAAAATTCTGAATCAGGCTCACCGAAGGCAAAGAGAGTGATACTTGGCTTTATGGAAATGCAGTGGTAAGGATAGAGATAGCTTCAGGCACAGCTGGATCTAGAAGTTTAGAAGTTGATCATTGGGTCTTAGATTTCTCACTGTGTTTTGGCTTTTTTTTTCCCCCTCCTATTGGCCTCTCGATATGGTTCCTGGTCACTGTGGGCTTCTAGTCCCTTAGTTTACAGTCCATCAGAGAAGAGGAGACCAACCCTTTTGCCAATAGTTCTAGAATTCCGGCTCTGAGTTTTCTTTGTGTCCATCCCAGAAGCACTGGCCCTGGACGAGTGTGGGGGGGGATAGGGAGGTGGAGTCCAGATCAGGCCCTCTGATTTTTTTTCTTTTTGGTCACACCCGACAATGCCCAGGGGTTACTCCTGGCTTTGCACTCAGGAATTACTCCTGGTGGTGCTCAGTGGACCATATGGGATGCTGGGAATCGAACCTAGGTCGGCTGCATGCAGGGCAAAAGCCCTACATGCTGTGCTATCGCTCCAGTCCCCACAGGCCCTCTAACTTTGCTGGGTCCCTCCAGTAGCCCCATACCCTAAGATGATTTAAGTCAGGGAGCATCAAGTCAGAGATTCTGTTCAAGGTCCAACAATTGAAGGAGGGGAGACCAGCCCCATTCCCACTCCATGGGGAGCAAGAGGAGGTGGATTCCCCAAGGAGAGCAGGCTCCTGCCACTCCAGTCCACAGACATGACTGGTGCAGGTAGGGCAGAATGCAGGGCCTCTGAGAAGCACCTCCAAAGTGCTTAGAATGTTGGCAGCTGCCCTGGGAAGAAAGAGTGAGGGAGCAGGAGAACTTCTAAGATGTCATCCAGTCATTAGCAAACTCACAGGCACAGGGCAACATGTGCTGATCCAGGCGAACATGTCCTGACAGGCCAGGACATGTTCTGTGAGCGGACACACAGGGCTGGAGGCCTATTTCATATACAGGAGGTCTGGGGTTCATGCCTGGCACCCCATGGTCCCCCAGCACCACCAGAAGTGACCCCTGAGCAATGCATCAGAAGCAGTTCCTCAACACTGGTGGGTGTAACCTCCCCCCAAAAAACAAAAAATTAACAATAAAATTTCCCGAGAAGGGCAGCCAAGAAATTGTGAGCTGTAGTAGCGGCTAAGTGGTGGTCCCGGAGACATCCTGGCACGAATCCCTAGGCCCTGCGTTTGCTACCTGAGATGGTAGATGGTATGCGCGGGTGTGGTTCATCCTGGATAACGCTGTGAGCCAACACTAACTGCCAGTGTCCTTAAAGAGAGAAGCCAAGGGTATTGACAGGCACCAGAAGCAAAGGGAAGCAGCTTCCCCCAGAAGGAAAGAGCTGCACACGTAGGGCCAGACTCTAGATTCTGACACCTGGGCATGCACTCACCTCAGGTTGAGTCCTCCAGAGCAAGGTGAGGAAAGGTGTGTGACAAATGCTGCTGAAAGTGCTCCAAAGTGAACACATGGGGGTGAGAGGGTCCTGAGAAAGGGGGGCAAGGTTGACAAGGGCGGGGGACATTTCTCAGAGAGGATCTAAAGGGTGATGTTCCTTTGCCCTTTCTGGCGGCCAGGGTCTGGTGTGTGGCCGGCTGCAGGTTCCTAATAGGGGTGGGGAGGTCTCTTATTAACTGGGAAAGGTGCTAGGGTGAGATAAAGCACCATCCTCTGCTTTCAAGACAGCCACGGGAGTGGACAGCAGAATGAGGCAGCCCCTTTAATGGGGAGACCCCGGTGGCCTCGTGCCGGGCTGGAAACCAGAGCTCAGCAATCTGCCCCATCCGGTCTCAGCCCTCCCTGGATTCCGATGACATGCTCTGACCAGAAGGACCCACCCCTTACAGCGCAGCCTTTCCCCAAAGGGACAAGGATTTTTAATCCTCCTGATGCATTTAATCCTCTTAATGGGCTTCCTTTCTTCCACTGTCCTGGGGAGAGACTTGTCTGCCAGAGGCATGGTGCTCATAAAGGCAGCCGAGGGAGGGTTCCTGGGTCCACATGCCATGCCAAGTGCTTCACATCCCTTTCATGGCAACCCCATTGGACAGATGGGGAAACTGAGTCACAGAGCGTCAAAGCCCCTGGGCAAAAGCCGCAAGGCTGAGTGAGAACTGAGCTAAATCTCCAACCCACCCAGGTGATCAGACCTGGAAGCTCTGGCTGGACCATGAGGAAGTATGTCAGGGGAGGTCACAGCTTGAAAAGGGGGTGTTCTTCATTCCTGGGACCCCCACACCCAGAGGTCTTCCAGAAATTGCTTTTTGTCGGTTTCTCATTCTTCATGCTGCTACTTTTTTAGCTGTGTTACTGATGAGAAAACAGCTTAGTAAAATCAATGGTTTTAAATTATACCTTTATGTACCAAGGATACAAAACAAGCTACAAAACAGAAATACTTTCCCGTGACAAAAAATCAATCTTGCTGATGCTACTGTTCCTTGAGCTAGCCCCCCGCCCCCAGCCTGCCCCCAGCTCCCCCTCTCACTTAAGACTTTCTCTGCTTTTGCATCTGCATGCTTTGTGTGGACTTTCTTCAGGTTTCTTGCTCGGGAGACTCGTTTTATCTAAAAGGTCAATTCTTTCAGCGGGGCACCAGGCAGAATTGAATATAATTATCCCAATCTCTACCGTGTAGAATTCATGCTTGAATTCATTCAAAAAATAGCATGCAGTATAATTAACTCAGAGTCCAACTGAATCTATTGAGAGAGCCTCAGGTATCATACAGTTCCACTTACAATAGAACATTTTCATTTAAGGACATTGTACGTATTAACCCAAGTCAGCATCCAATTACTCTGAATAAGTGAATTCTCTGTTCCAGGAATGTAATTTGAAAATGTTGTCATGCAATCTGAGGCAAAAGGTCCTTTTTCATTAATCTAACTCTCATTAAAGTGGAAGCCTGCAGGTTATTTCAAATCCATTAGTTTTAAATACAGGTGATTACAATTCTATTGCATATAAGACAACAGATGTGTCTATCAAGAAATATTGGGATGTTTTGAGGGATGGGATGGGTAGGTGGGTTTGCTGTCATAGGTGAGGATGAGATTTATCAGCTGATGGAAGAGAGACTTTACGAGCTCCACCCAGAAGTATGTGCTCCAGCACATAAACCCAAGTTATAGGTCCATGTGTGGGAAGAACTGGTATGTGGTGTGATCTTGTTCACTCAGGATTATTGTTGCTTGCATTTATGACTCAGATTCGAAAGCTTAGTGAAATTAACCCTTGTCAGCTTGGGTTCTTTCACAGACTGGCAATCTTTGAATGCATGACCTCATCAGCCTTCATCCTCCTCCCTTGTCCCAATCTGCTTCTTGTTTATTATTTCATCATTCCCATCCCGATCACTGACTCAAGGTTCCTTCCCCCCAAATAGAATTCCTAGACTACCCCCACTGGAAGAGATCAACTTCTGCTTAGATTGCTTCAGAGCCAAGCATCTGATTCCTGTGTTATTGGTCATCAGCAACCTCCACATGTAGTGACCTTATTGAATTGAATTTGATTCAATACAAAGTTTTAGAGTATGTAGTCAAAGTCAGATGCTAGACTGGGTGCTCGAAAGGATCACAGACTCTCTGCCTCAAGAAATTCACATTTGACCTTAGTCCTATATTAAGTCAATCCCTGGATGAAATAAAGAAAAAGAGGAAGGAAGGAAGGAAGGAAGGAAGGAAGGAAGGAAGGAAGGAAGGAAGGAAGGAAGAGGGAGGGAGGGAGGGAAGGAGGGAAGGAAGGAAGGAAGGAAGGAAGGAAGGAAGGAAGGAAGGAAGGAAGGAAGGGAGGGAGGGAGGGAGGGAAGGAAGAAGGAAGGAAGGAAGGAAGGAAGGAAGGAAGGAAGGGAGGGAGGGAGGGAGGGAGGGAGGGAGGGAGGGAGGGAGGGAGGAAGGAAAAGAAAGGGAGGAAGGGAGGGAGGAAGGAAGGAAGGGAAGAAGGAAGGAAGGGAGGGAGGGAGAAAGGAAGGGAGAGAGAAACTCACATCAGTTAGGGGTGTAAACAAGAAACCAGACCACTACAGCAAAAGCCCATGAGCATGATCATAATGTATTTAGCAACAGACCAAGGGAGAAATCCCCTAACTCAATGTACTATAGCACTTCTTGAGCTGGAACCCTGGGATGGTTTCCCAGCAGAAAAGGAAGAGTCTAAAGCTTGAACAAGGTTTCCCGGCTTCATACCACCCATCCTCTTTCTCTTTAGCTACACTGGTTTATCTTTTCCTATCCTAAATTCTTTTCCTACTCTGGCTCTTTGCTCCCTCAGTGCCTTTGCACTTGCTCTTCACTCTGTCTCTTGCTTCGAAATTCTTCATCTAACCTTTTCCTCCTTTTCTATCCTTTGACTCTCAGCAAAAATACGAGTACCTCATGGAAGATCCCTTAATCATTACTCTCTAATATTGAAGTCCTGTTCCCAGGTTATTACAAAACCCTTTGCTGATCTGAAATATTAAGTAGTCCTTCAGTTAATAACTTACTTCTGTCCCTCCCTAGAATATAATTTACAGACAACGAGGACACGGTCAAACTTATTTATCATGAGGTACGCATCACCTAGTCCAGAACCTGCCATACAACTCAATAATATTTGTTGAATAAAAGAAACAAAGGGAGGAATAAATGCTTTGCAGGGGTGGTGGGAGCAGAGAGCGGTCCTTGCAGTGGAGGCTTTAGGAAATTACTGGCACAGATGTTGAAGAGAAAGGTCTTGTTTTGGGGTCGCATCCCAGCATTGAGCAGGTTTCTTCATTTGCTCTGCTCTTGACCAAGGCCTTCTGGAGCAAAGATGACCAAAGGGTCCCCTGTTGTCAGACTGACCTCATCCTTCATTGGCCAGGTGGACCCATAGGGAGGAATGTTGGAACTCAATTGAGATGGAACCTGGCAGAAGAGCACCTGGGGGTATATGCCTCACTCTGGGTTGAACATAGCATCACAGCTGTGCAAGAGATGGAGTCCCTTCTAACCCTTATTCATCACCTGGAGCTTCCAGCCCATGGAGCAGCCACAGTCCCATCCACAACCTGTGTGACTGCTGGGTGCACAGCCCAGGGCATGGGTCTGGCAAGAGAAAATTTTCCATCTCATTCTCTACTCTGGAGAGAACCACACATTCATCCAAAAAACAAATGCTGTAGGGATATGACTTTCACTGACATCTGTGACCTCTTTTATCACCCACGGACACCTTACAGAGTCAAGCACGTGTCCAGGGAATTCAGTGGTTGTGGGTTAGCTGAAAGTCACCTGTCTGGGATGGAAAAGCACAGAGTCGAATCCAAGTCTTTGACAGCCATGAGAAAGTTTCACCAGACTCGACTGACTCTAACAACACCCAACCCCTAAATCAGAGGAAACTGGTCCTCTTGGAAAATCTCCCAGAGTTCCCCTGAGACAGGCGAGGTCTGGTAGGGGTGGATTTGTGAAACTGACCTAATTGAAGAGGCCCAGGGCTCCACAGCCATAATTTTCATTACTTCAAACAGCCCATTCCTCCCAGATTCCTCTTCCTGGGCAACCTCAAGAACCACTACTTCCTTGAAGTCTTCCCAAAGACTCCTCCTCCTCCTCCTCCTCCTCCTCCTCCTCCTCTTCCTCCTCCTTCTCCTTTTCCTCCAGTGAGTTCCAATCAGTCATGCAACCCATCAGATAGCCCTGTCAGCAGCTTTCTAGCTGTCCCTTGACTTGTTTTATGTCCCCTCTATGGTGGAACAGCTTGGGCAGGAATAGTGCCTGATAAGACAATTACAAGACACGAATCTTTTTATGTATCCATACTTCCAGTTTGGTGGGAGCGATAGCACAGCTGGTAGGGCATTTGCCTTGCACATGGCCAACCTGGGTTCGATTCCTCCATCCCTCTCGGAGAGCCCAGCAAGCTACCGAGAGTATCCCGCCCGTACGGCAGAGCCTGTCAATCTCCCCATGGTGTATTCAATATGTCAAAAACAGCAATAACAAGTCTCACAATGGAGATGTTACTGGTGCCCGCTGGAGCAAATCGGTGAACAACTGGAGGAAAGTGCTACAGAGAGTGCTACTTTTAGTTTACCTAGCCCTTGCGAATCCCCACCAAATCTCTAGTGGCCCTATGCAACAGAAGCAGGAAAAGATCAAATGACTTGTGTGGGAGGGGATCAGCCCTCTTGGGGGGTGTGAATCAAACTGGGACTGAATCCAGGACACTGTTTCTAAGGTTCTTGCGTCACACACCAGAGACCAGCCCCCCTTTTCCCAAATCCTGGGATTTCCAGCTTCCCCTTTCCCTCCCATCAGTCCTTCTTCCTGCCCAGAGCACTCTCCAAGGGGCTCTCCAGCCAGACTGAAGGAGTGACCTGCCGGAAGAGGAACATGCTCTGCTTTCAGAGAAGAATAAGAGTAAGTGAGGCTGGAGCAATAGTACAGCGGATAGAGCGTTTGCCTTGCATGTGGCCGACCTGGGTTCGATTCCCAGCATCCCATATGGTCCCCCAAGTACTGCCAGAAGTAATTCCTTAGCCCAGAGCCAGGAGTAACCCCTGTACATTGCCAGGTGTGACCCAAAAAGAAAAAAAAAAGTAAGTGAAAATGACCAGCTCACTTTTACTTCATGGGAGGTGATTGTTTGGGGGTTCCCTTGATGGGGCCCGCCAGAAATTAATGAGTATAAAGGTATCTCTGTGTCCTCATTTCAGACCAGGAACGGGAGCTGGTGTGGATTTGGGTCTTTAGGTTTCAACTGGCCTGATGGGAGTTGGGGCGTGGTCTTCTAGACTCTCCGCTGGGGGAACCTCCCAGGGGAGAGTTACTTGCAGATGGCCAGAGTACCCAACAGATCAAGCCCCTTCCCATCTCCTGCTCTCTCCGCAGAGGGCAAGTTGGGACTAGACCAGAGCCAAGGAAACTGGCTGAGCTAAGTCAGGTTGGAAAAGGACTCATAGAGAGAAGCAACACCAGAGATGTGTCCCCAAACCCCACAGCTGTGTTTGGAACAGGGACACTGAGGGATCCCAACCACAGCCTGAAATAAACACACAAAAGACAATGCACAGCCTTCCACACACCAGGCCCACATGGCAGCCTGCAGGCTGGGGAGGCCGCCTCTCCACTCAGTGCCCAGCATGCCAGCACCAGCGAGGGGCATCTGTGTCTGCAGAAGCTTAAATAGCTCTCAGGTGTGAGAACTACCAGCAAATGTTGGCATCAAATAATGGACGTGTGAAAACAAACCAAGCTCATTTGTCTCTCGCATTCCCAACTGATTGACATAAACGACATCAAGACACTGACATTTCCCCACATTCTCCCTCCCCCACCACCACCCCCTCTCCTAACTCTCCCAACATGTTGGCAGATCCAAGAAATACCCCAAAGAGAAAAGTCCCTCATTTACTTTCCTTAAAACCACATTAGTGCATGCACAAGCATGGACATAGATACTTGAACGTCTACAAAGATACGCACAAGCGGGCACTTACACACACACACACACACACACACACACACACACACACACACACACACGAGATGCTGCTGCTTAATAAGCATTTTGAGCTGTGGGTTTGGTGGTTTTTGTTTTCTGTTTTGCATTCCAGACTTTGAACTGAGAGTGTTTAGTTCCATGATCATATTGTCTCCTCTGATATTAAAATTAGTCCCCCAAGATCCTCAGTGCTTCCGGTCCCACATTCCCTGCATGAAACCCAGAAGCCACAAAGAATGTGTTTACAGATCTACCTCAGAGAAACCCTCAGGACCCTTGCAGACCTTCCAATTCCTGCTCCTCTTTGTTCTTCTGTAGGAACCATTATAACTGTTCTTTGGAAAGAGACATTTGAATTTCTTTTCAAATGCATATTTGACCTCATTTACTGTCGGGCAACCATCCCCCCTCCCATTTTCTTATTTTCAAAGGTATATTCAAAAGTTATTTGAAAGGTAATAAATCCCCTATTGAAGTTTGTTTACTTGTGAGTACAAGAACCTGGCTTCCTCAGAATTCTAAAGCTTTTTCTGGAAGGGACCAGTGGGTGCGGTAGAAGATATCATATTTATGTATTGCATTTATGTCTAACATTACTTTTATTTATATATAAATGCCTGTATTAAGGATTAAGTCATAGGTAGTCAGTATTATGTACAAATGTTTGCCCTGCTATATAAAAGAGGGGGGTATCCCCTAGTTTTGATGGGCCCTTGTTTCTTCCTGCCTGTGGATTTCTGGGTGCATGTGAAAGGCCATCCTTCAAGTCTGCTCTTTTTCCCACAATATCTCATGACATTTTTTTTTTGAGAAATGTACTGTAATTATCCTTGTCGACAACTGGAACTCAGAGAGATTAATAAATCCAGCCCATGTTACGTAGTTAGCAAATGGAGAAGCTAGTGTTTACATCCAGGTTGGATTTGTTTGTGAGTATTCTGTGAAATGTTGATTTTAAAAATAATAATAATAATAAGACCAGGGCCTAGTTTTTGTTGCTTCAGCTCTGGTCAGTGGGACTCACTCTGTCCTTGTTGAGGCCCCACTCTGAGTCTAGGTGACTCGCTCCAGGGTCAGTCTACTCCCACCTCCTCTCTCTTGCAGGAGGATGGATTCTTCAGGGGAAGCCCAGAGGTACACCTGGTTTGATATGCACCTGAGGGCCCCTGGGCTGGGGTAGCTTCCCCTCAGTTTTGGTTCCAAGATCTCAGCAGAGAGCGCCTCCTCCCTTGTACCCACCCATCTGCAGTCTCTGATCTGATTGGCCGCTCTCACCCACTCACTACTCAGCTCATCTCTCACCTGTCAATCAAATGCCCTCTATTAAACTATTTCCATTTTATGGTACATCACCTGGACTCTGATTTTCTGGCCTGGACCTGAGTATGACAGAGATAAACACGTATGATCCATTTTCGGAAAATGCAGAGCAGTTATGATGAACCTGGCGTGGTGGGCTATATTTCTCAGACTGCTCCCCTAACCAAGTGTGAATTCAGGCCCAGAGAAAGTGCTGCCTAGGGGCTGCTAGGAGGACGCGTTACTTCAGATTATTTGTGCAGGCAGAATTTCCCTGTCTCTGGAATGATATGAAGGGAAGTAGGGATCCATAGGCTCTGATGATTATTCTTGGGAGAGTATCTCGCCCGCACGGCAGAGCCTGGCAAGCTCCCCATGACGTATTCGATATGCCAGACACAGTAACAACAAAGTCTCCAATGGAGACGTTACTGGGCCCGCTCAAGCAAATCGATGATCAACGGGAGGGCCTTTACTTTACTTTACTTATTTTTATTATTTATTCATTTTTCTTAACTTTTTATTGAATTCCTGTGAGATAGACCCTTACAAAGCTGTTTATGATAGGATTTCAGTCATACAGTAGTCCAACACCCGTCCCTCCACCAGTGTACATTTCTCAGCTCTCAACACATGGTTTACAAAATTGTTTCCAATACAATTGTTATGAGCATTCATTGTTCTGATATCAATCCCACCACCAGAGTGACCTTCCTCCGCACCATTGTCCCCATTTTCCCAGTCAATCTCCAAGCCTGCCTCTTTAGTATCACTGTATCACTGTCATCCCTTTGTTCTTCGATTTACTCAGGCGGGTGCCAGTAATGTCTCCATTCGTCCCAGCCCTGAGATTTTAGCAGCCTCTCCTTATTCGTCTTTCCCAATGTATTGGAGACTCTTTCAGGGTCAGGGGAATGAGACACGTTATTACTGTTTTTGGCGTATCCAATAAGCCATGGCTAGCTTGCCAGGCTCTTCCGTGCAGGCAGGATACTCTCGGGAGCTTGCCGGTCTCTCCAAGTTAAAGCACTGTAGTACTGTCCTCCCGTTGCTCATCGATTTGCTCGAGCAGGCCCAGTAACGTCTCCATAATGAGACTTGTTGTGTTTGGCATATCGAATATGTCACGGGGAGCTTGCCAGGCTTTGCCGTAGGGACAAGATACTCTTCGTAGCTTGCCGCACTCTCTGAGATGGGCAGAGGGATCGAATCTAGGTCAGCCACGCCGGCCACATGCAAGGCAAATGCCTTACCACTGTGCTATCGCTCCGAGATAAATATATATATATTTTTTTTTTCCCATCATATATGGTGTGGTAATTATGGAAAATTTGTAGGGAGTGTCTTATGGCGTGTTGTGCAGTCCAGGAATATGTTCATTCATTTGTAAGGCTCTGGTCGAGCATGTGGAAAGTGGCCTGGAGTGTGACAGTGGTTGGGTAATGGAGGTCAGCTGCCGGGGTTGGGTCCCTTGGGGCGGGGAGTGTTCTCACCCGCCCCCCTCTAGGGTCCTCCAAGTGAAAAGATCCTGGTGCAGAGTCAGTCCCTCCGCCTCTTTAGTAGGCACACAATATTTTATATTATTTGTTATAACTGTCACTGTCACCGTCCTCCCGTTGTTCATCGATTTGCTCAAGCGAGCCCAGTAACGTCTCCATTGTGACCATTGTGTTTGGCATATTGAATACATCACAGGTAGCTTGCCAGGCTTTGCTGTGTGGGCGAAATACTCTCAGTAGCTTGCCGGGCTCTCTGAGAGGGACAGAGGAATCGAACTCAGATGGGCCATGTTGTACACTTGCAAGGCAAATGCCCTACCCACTGTGCTATTGCTCCAGCCCTTTGTTATAATTAAAATAAAAAATACTTCAATAAAAGAAAATTTGTGAAAATTGTTACTACGGAGTCTTTATGTCCTTTTCTGCAGGTTTATTGAGCTGTTTGTGCTCAATGAGTTTTCCGTATTATCATTTTTTGTTTGTTGAGTATACTTGGCATCTATGTTACTTCCCCATTTAATTTGGTCATGTCATTTTTGTGAAAATTGGAGGTGTTGCATGTAGGGTCTAGAACCTTCCGTACCTGTGGAACTGGGCCAATGGATGAGTTGACATGGCAGTAACTGTGAGATGTGGGCCTGGTTTTCCCGGATTCCTGAAATATGGGAGTGGGGTGGAGGAGACTATCCACCCCCACTCCAAGAAGAACCCCAGAGTTTTCAGCCCGAAAACCTGGGTACTTGGAATTTTCACTGTTTGGTTTCTTTGCAGAGATTGAACTGGCAGTGGAGTTGGGGCATTGGCATAGTGGCAGCAATGGGGCACAAGTGCAGCTGCTTGGACTTTGGCAGAGCAGTGTGTTGGCCTGCCCCGGTCCCGAGGGTGCCCCAGAGTTTTTAGCCAGGACAACCCGTGTATCCATGAATTTTAGCAGTTTGGCTTACATTTCCTTGGAGATTAAGCTGTGAATCTGTAGAGCAGGACCAGGGGGCTGTGGAACATTGGTGTGGCTGCCGGGGCTTCTGGAAGTATGGGAGGGACAGTTGGGGGAGGCTCCAATGGTTGTAGTGTCCCCACTCCAACTCCGAGTGTCTTTATTGTCAACAAAGGGTCATGAAACTTGGCACGAATCTGTTGACTGTGCTCAGAGCAAAGTAGTGGCTCTGCCTCTGCACTTTCCTGTCCATCCCTGACAGGCCACCACCCTTGCCCTGCCTTTCCCATGTCCTGGTTCTAAGTAGTGGACAACAGGCCTGAACAAGGAGGGTTGATAGGGTTGTATGGGGAGGTGCAAACTATAGCTAAGACACAGGCAATGCCCATATTCTACCCCAACGCACTTCCTAAGAAACACAGGGTTTTCTTTTCACAGCAAAGAAGCCCTGTGGGGTACACCTATGTGAGCATATGGGCACAGTATCAAGTATTAACTGGAGACATTAATCTGAACTTGGTTTTCAAATTGTCCGTTTTGCAGAAAAAAAAAAACCCACCAATCCAGGCCATAAAATGTATGTCAGTCAGGGTTCTCTAGAGAAACTAAACTAGAAGGGTATATACATAGACACACACACACACACACACACACACACACACACACACAGATTTATTAGTGGGAATTGGCTCACACAAATATGGAAGTTGGCAAGTCCAAAGGCTGCAGAGCCAATAATTCAGTTCAGGTTTCAAGACTTGAAGCTGTTGTAGAACCAACAAGAGCTAATTAGTCAGGAAAAGTTGATGTGTCAGTTCAAAGGTCATTAGGCAGAAAAATTCCTTAATTATAAAAAGGACCCACCTTTTAGTCTGTTGAGGTCTTCTACAAGTTGGGTAAGGCCCATCCGGTTTCATGAGGACAGTCTACTTAAGTCTATGAACTTCAGTGTTACTCTCATTTAGAAGCATCCTTTCCTGAATACCAAGAATGTTCTGAGCATCTTACAACACATGCCTGATGACACATAAAATTACTCATCACAGTGGGTACAAAGATTTACAGAATACAAATGTGAAGACCACAAGGAATGTGTTTCTTGGAGAGGTACTTCTATTCCATGTATATGGGACAAATTACAATCAAACTGATAGCAGCATAGAATATGTACAGTTACTAGTTTCTGTTGAGAAGAACAGTTAGTTGTTTAGTAGCTACAGAGCTTCAGTTTGGGGGGATTGATAGTGGCACTGATGCCAGGCCAGTGTGAATGTACTTTGTGCCACAGAATCATGTGCTTAATGACCATTTAATTGGTCATCTTTGTGTGATACAATTTTTACCATGATACAATTAGCTGAAATATTAACAAAAAATTGAGTTGGGAAGTAAGTTACTATTTTTTCAAGGAATAATAAGTACTTCAAGCATTCCTATGTAAATTTATTTACAGGTGGCAGAGAGACAGTGGAGGGGTTGAGGTGCTGGCCTCACTTGAAGCCAACCCCAATGGAATCCTCAGCATTTTCATGATCCCCCGAGCACCATCAGGAGAGACCCCCAAGCACAGAGCTGGGGAAGTAGGACCTGAGTACCACTGGGTGTGACCCCCCCAAATAGCCCACCCAATGATTAACACACACACACACACACACGCAAGGATTGTGTTTACTGTATACTGCTGACTTAAAAATCACACCAAAACTTGGTAATTGAAAATACCACCACCTATTATTGTTCTAGAATATCCCCCCTAACCCAGGCTTTTCCAAAGTTTGTGTCACACCACTTTGCAGTGAAGAAAGACCTGTTTTTGCTAACTGCGGGTAACTCCAAACAGGTTTTTCATTCTTACAACAAGATGAAAAGAAACATTTTTCATGCTGGTTTTGCAAATGCTATTCAAGGGGCAGTGAGCACGCTTAGCCACAAGCGAGGTACCAGCGAGTATCATTCCTGGGACCTGCGCTCTATAGACTATGTCACAGCATTCCTGATCTTACTCCATGGCTGTTGTGCGACTTCTGGTTTTATGTGCTATTTTCTGTGGCTGAATAGATTATACTGGAGACCTGGGAGTGCTAGAAAAAAATTCTGTGTGAATTAATGGTCATCACTTCTTCTAATTGAACTTAGGGAGGGTTTCAGAGGAACCTCTTTTGGATAGCAGGGGGAAAAAAACAGTGTTTTTTTAATTTATTTATGGATGGATGGATGGATGTGTTTTGGAGCCATACCTGACAGTGCTTGGGGCTTACTCCTGGCTCTGTGCTCAGGCATCACTCCTGGTGGTGCTCAGGGACTGTATACGGTGTCAAGGATCAGTTCCCGGTCAGCCATATGCAAAGCAAGAGCCCAACTTTCTGTGTGATCTCTCCAGTTCATAAACCAACATTCCCATGAACCCTGTCCCATGGGCCGGTCTTGGACACTGCAGCATGGCAGAGGACTGACTCTCTCTTGTGCCTGGACCTGGGCAGAGAAGTGGGCAGACTTGGCCTTCTCTCTCTCCCCTGCTTGATCTTCCATGAGACTGACCTGGGATTTATCATCTGGTGGTTGGACCCTAAGAATGAGTGTTACAGAGGCAAAGTAGAAGCCACCAGCCCTATCAGATCCAGGCTTAGAAACCCCTTTGTCACATAAATCAGGGTCTAAATTTAAAGCAGTCAGACTGGGCCTCTTTTTCTGAAAAGGAAAGCAAATTCTACTTCTCAGAGAGTTACCAGTCCTGGGACCATCTTGAATGCTCCATGAGATTTTAAGCAAGTACAGAAAACATGACAGCAATAGCATCTCCTGCAAGCGGCATTCCCAGGGCACATTGTCAGACCATATACCTTCAGGAAGCTACATGGTCTGGATGCACTGAATTCGGGCTGTACTTGGGAATATACCCTGTGCCATTGGACATGGATGGTTCTTTTGGCCAATCATGTCACTCATGGAGTGACCAAATCCCTCCCCCACACATGCCCAGTGGTCAAAGACTGGCTTCAAATCAGGGGGAGTTAATGCTAAAACTGAAGATATTCCTTTCAACTTTCTTAGATGACTCAGAAGCCTGCAGCATGGGGGAAAGCGGGTTCCCCAGTAGCATCCATTATCATTTCACTGGTCCCACACCCCAGGGCTGGTTGACAGAATGCCAGAGAGATAAACAGCTTTTACTGTAATCTACCCTCTGAAAAAAAAAGGGGGATTTACTAAGCAAATTAAGAGGGTGAAGAGATTCGAAGGGGGTGACATTTAGCCAGCTCAAGACACCAAACTTTTCAAGCACTTTAGAAGCACAATTTACATACAATTACAGGAACCCTTCATTTATCCACCCCTGTCAGGAGAGGCACAGTGTAAGTGGGTTTTTCAGATAATGCTGGTTTCTCCCTAGAGGCTCCAAGCCCTTTGAACCAGCCTGAACAGAAGTCCTTCCCAGACGGGTCCCAAGCCTCCAGCAGCCTCCCAAAGCTTTAGCATGCAGGACCCATGAAAAGAACAGGGCCCAAAGTTCCCCATCCAATTCCCAGCTACCTTTACTCATTCTACTCATTCAAAACACATCCACAGGGTCCCTGATCTCTTCCAGGTGCCACTTTTATTTATTTAATTCAAAAAATTTTGTTGTTGTTGTTTCATTTTGGGGTCATACCCAGTGTTCGGGGCTTTCTCCTGACTCTGTGCTCAAAGATCACTTCTGGTCATACTCAGGGGACCAAATTGGGGTGTGAGTTCAAACCCAAGTTGGCTGCATGCAAGGGAAGTACTCCTGCACGATTTCTTCTCCCTCCCCTGAGCACTGTTTTTAATGTTCTACAAGTGTTTTGTTATAACATCTGACACAAGGAGGTGATATTCCTTACAGAGAGCATCTCCACCCCAATTTCACCAGGTTTTTGTTTTATTTAAGTGTTATTATTTTTTCATCTCAAGTTGGTTTTATTGATTTATTTTCTGAATAATTTCATCTGCCATTCCTTTAAGTTTTCTTAGAGAATGTAATACGAAATAAATTTATTATATACCTGCCTTACCCACTGTGCAGCAGGTAGGGCATTTGCCTTGCATGCAACCAAACCTGGTCAACCAGAGTTCGATTGCTCCGCCCCTCTCGAAGAGCCTGGCAAACTACTGAGAGTATCTCGCCAACGCACAGCAGAGCCTGGCAAGCTACCCATGATGTATTCAATATGCCAAACACAGTAACAACAAGTCTCACAATGTTACTGGGCCCGCTCGAGCAAATCGATGAACAGTGGGAAGACAGTGACAGTGATATGCCTGCAAAGAGGGCAGCCTGTGGGGGTGAGAGGGAAACTGGAGACATTGATGGAGGCAAGGGGACATTGATGGTCAGATTAGTGTTGGAACATTATATGCCTGAAACAACTCTATTATGAACCACTTTGTAAGTCACAGTACCTTAATAAAAATTAAAAGAAGCTCTGGCCTAAGCAAAAAGTTGCTTACCTTACAAAACTGTGGGTCATTTATGTAGTGGCTACTGATCTGAAAAAATTGCAATTAGAACTAGTAAAACTTTTATGTATTTTTGCTTGTATGCCACACCTGGTGGTTCTCAGGGCTTACTCTTCTCTCTACGCTTAGGGATCACTCCTTGCAGGGCTCAAGGGACCATCTGGGGTGCCTGGGATCAAACCTGGATCAACCACAGTTCAGGCAAGCACCTTACCCTATGTACTATCTCTCCGGTCCTGTTTAATTTAATTTAAATCTCTGATCCCCTTGCTCATCCTTCATCAATCTTGAAGTGTCTAAACCACAGGCTTGGCTCACACAGTCTGCATGAACGTGCTGCTCTAAGTAAGCCTAGCATAGGAGTATTCTGGAATGGCTTTAGTTTCCCTCTTTCCCACTAAAGCCTAGTCAGAAACACAAACTAGTCCTATTTCTGGTAACATGGGCTGATCTTGCTTCTGGTCCTATTCAATGGGCTTCCATTTTTAAAAAACTTTTTTTATTGAATCACTGTGAGATAGACCCTTACAAAGCTGCTCATGATTAGATTTCAGTCACACAATATTCCAACACCCATCCCTCCATCAATGTAGGTGATTTCCCAGCACCAGTGTCCCCAAGTTTCCTTCCTGAACTGCCATTTTTTAGCTAGTGGAAGCCTTTAGGGTTGGACAAGCAGGTCACCTCTAGCTCATCCAGGCTCAGAAACCGCACTTGCCTGGACCATCCCCGACACTCCTCCCCAGGGCAGGCTCTGGTGTCCAGGTCAGCATCCTCCATGTCTGAGTGCAAACAGGCCACTCTCCAGACATCTTACTGTGTAGCAGGAGATCACGTTGATACCAACACTTGATGTTGTCCAACTTTTGTGCATGTTAAATAACCTCAGGCAAATGGCCGCTGTCTTACCTGTTTCCCTCCTTTCAGTAGGGTTATGAGGAGGCGGAGCACCTCTGCACTGTACATGGCTCAAGGGGTCTGTCTACTCCTTGTGGCGCCCATATCCACCTGGTTAACTCTCTGAGCCTCCAGCAGCAGGCCTGGGTGTTGAATGTCAAGGTCTTAGGACAGGCCTGTCTCATTTTAGTTCATCGCTCTTTCCCATCAAGCCCACCTGTTGCTTTCAAGCTCTTCCTATATTTTCTCTCTAATTTCTTTCAACACATCCCAACATTTTCTTTTTCCACCAAGCCCTTTCCCACCCACTGAAAGATTCTCGTCCTTCAACCCTGGGTTGGCCCATCACCTAGTTGGTGCTTCCGTTCAGCATGACTGCACCCCAACGGCTCTTAGAGGGAGTCTCCATGACCCATCTCCCACACTGGGGTAACCATCCCTTGAAGAGAGCGTACTTTCCATTCCTGGGATGAAACTCCACCACACACCCATCACCAGGTATCGTCAAAGAGATCTTTGAAATAGGCCTGTGGCTTGACATTCCCTGAGTCTCCCACCACACTCATGTGTTTGGTTGACATAAACTGGCAAGTCATCTAAACTCCAGATCCAAGTCCAGGGTGAATCACTTCCTTTGGAGGAACTGTTGTAGAGAAGAAATTCATTGTGGCAAGCCAAGGCTCCTGGGACGCTGGTCACAACAGGACAGGCCTCTTAAAAATGAGAAGAGACCATGGGGAATCAGAAGATCCCAGATCCGTCCCCTAAGAGGTGAGGATGACTGATCACCTTTCCTCCTTGGTAGAGCTCCTGTGTGTTCTGGTTCTATCACTGTGTGGGGAACAGTCCAGGAAGGCAGCTTACACGGCACAGCCCACCACTGCATAGGAGGTCCTCACTTTATTTGTTTATTTATTTATTATTTTTAAAAATTTTATTGAATCACCATGAGATAGTTACAAGCTTTCATGTTTGGGTTACAATCACACAATGATCAAACACCCATCCCTCCAGCAGTGCACATTCCCCACCACCAATATCCCTGGTATACTCTCCCTTTCCCACCCTCCCCCTGCCTTCATGGCAGACATCATTCCCATAATCTCTCTCTACTTTTGGGCATTATGGTTTGCAGTACAGACCCTGAGAGGTTATCATGTTTGGTCCTTTATCTACTTTCTGCACACATCTCCCATCCCAACCGATTTCTCCAGCCGTCTTTTTCTTAGTGATCCCCTATCTATTCCATTTGCCTTCTCTCCTTTGTTCATGAGTCAGGCTTCCAGCTATTGAGCAATCTATCTGTCCCGTATATCTACTATCCTTAGGTGTCAGTCTCATGTTATGTTGTTTTATACTCCACAAATGAGTGCTGTCCTTCTATGTCTGTCCCGCTCTTTCTGACTCATTTCACCTAGCATGATACTCTCCATGTCTATCCACTTATAAGCAAAGTTCATGACTTTCCATTGGTCTTCAGGTCTGTTTCTGCTGTCTTAATTACTACTGCTTTGTAGTACAGTTTTAAGTTGGGGAGGATGATGCCACCCATCTTCTTTTTCCCAAGGATTGCTTTAGCTATTCATGGGGGTTTATTGTTCCGTATGAATTTCAGGAGTGTTTTGTCTATTTCTTTGAAAAATTTCATGGGTATCCTGATAGGGACCACATTAAATTTGTATAGTGCTTTGGACAGTATTGCCATTTTGATAATGTTAATCTTCCCTATCCATGAGCAGGGGATGTGTCTCCATTTCCTAGTGTCCTCTTTTATTTCTTGAAGTAGTATTTTGTAATCTTCCTTGTATAGGTCCTTCACCTCTTTGGTTAAGGAGGTTCTCACTTTAATCACTTTAACCTCATGCCCCTGGCACTACCAGCACTACCCTGTGTAGCCCTGGTCACCTCACATCACTGAGTGAAAACCCAGAATGGTCAGGCCCACACTGCCAGGCAGAGTATCACCCTGGGTTGCCCTTGCTCCAATGGGTGGTGACCCCTGTAGAGCAGAGGAGAGGGGAAGGAAGGGAGGAGAGGAAAGGGGAAGAAGAGGGAGAAAAGAAGAGGGGCAGGGAAGGGAGGGAAGGAGAAAGAAGAGGAGGGGATAATGGAAGGAAGGAGAGGAGAGTGGAGGGGAGGGGAAAGGAGGGAAGGAGAAAGAAAAAGAGAGAAGAAGGAAGAGAAGGAGAGGGGAGAGAAGGAGAGGGGAGAGAAAGAGCATAGAGGAAGGGAGGGATGAGGAGAGGAGAAGAAAGAAGAGAAAGGAAGGAGTGGAGAAGAAAAGAGAGGAGAGGAAAAAGGAAAAGAAGAGAAAAGAAAAGAAAGAAAAATGGAAAATAAAATTGGTGCTATAGTGGTGTTTAAAGTCAGAAAAATAGTTTATTATTATCTTCCACACTTCTGGGTCTGACTGGACTCATGAGGGCAGTTTGTTGGTGAGAGGCAGATGGGCATTAAGTGCTGCCAGACTGTGGCCAGCGCTGGAACCATCTTGCACTTTCTTCACTCACCTGTCTAGGGCACGGGCACTGAGGTCACACCACTGGACATCTCTCAAGTGTGGTGCTTTTAGGTCACAGACTTCCTCTCCAGCACCTGTTCGGCACAAGTCTGAAGAGATGAAGGCAAAGAGCAAGTGAGGAAGAAGCACCTCATCCTTAACAACGCCCTTCTCCTCTGCATTCCCCTCACCTCTCACGGGCAGCTGGAGAGTTCCCACTCACTGTCCTGGAAAGCCCAACTGACCAGGCATAGGCGTGCATCTGCCTAACACCATACCAGGTGGAGGAAGGACACTCATGTCTCTGCCCCTCGGTCACCTTGTTGAACTAATCTGCAGGTGTGAGCGGCCAATAGTCTTCACTTTGTTATTTTCCACTCTATTTACAGTAACTTTTATCTAACGCCCTTTTACCCTCTTCCACAGTGAAGAGCAGGTGACAGTTTGCAGTTTTCATCTGGTGAGCCTCCCCCGACCCTACACTCGGGCTCCAGGTTCCCTTTCAGGTATAATCTTCTCAGCATTGACAGTTGCCTACCTTCCAGATAGAACCCAGGTCTCCAAAAGGATTGGGCTTCCTCCTGGTTCCCTCCAACTTGAGCCTAAAGATGGAGAAAGCCCTCTCCTGCCATCCCCCCTGCCACACACACACACACACACACACACACACACACACACACATACACACACACACACACAGTCCCCGGCCAGCATGCTGACTGATTGGACCCAACAGAGATAGATTGGCGAAATCACCCTCACAATAGGTGCTAAGAGTAATGGTCCCCAGGAGGGACAGGTAAGCAAAAAGAGAACAAACCCAGGCAGTTTTCAGACGTCTCCACTGCCCGTCACTTGGTTCACTTAAATAAACAAATAACCCCCAGGCCACCAGCGGCAGCGCCCAGGCTGCTGCAGGAATGATTTCCCTTCACTGATGCAGACTAATCAATGCCCCTTAATCGCACCAACACGTGCCCAAACAGCATGCTCTCATCTCCAGCCCAAGTCCCAGGCATCTACTCCCCTTCAGGTATATGTGTGTGGGGGGGTGGGGTGGGAAGGGGGGCTTAGGGGGTCTGCGATTGCCACGTTTCTGAAGAGTGAAGAGCCTTGACAGAGGGAGGAGATGGCTGTACCTCATCCAGTCATTCTGTGCTAGGAGAGGAAACAGGCACAGGACAGCCAGAAGGAAGCATGTGGGGGCTCCCGGGACTCACTTAACTCCATGAACCTGCGTGTAGACCTATTTCTCTTCTTGGTCACATCTGGCGGTGCTTGTCTGATTCCTGGCTGTGCACTCAGGAATTCCTCCTGGTGGTGCTCCGGGATCATATGGGATGTTGGGGGATTGAACCTGGGTTGGCTGTGTACCAGACAAGTTCCCTACCCTCTGTGCTATGGCTCAAGTCCCCCATGGACCTGCATGGAATTATCTTCCATTCCCTCTGTTGCCTGAAATTGCCACACCTAGTACCAGGGCCACTCAGAAGCACCCTGACACCAATGTCCAGAGTCCACTTGGAGTCCTTGAATGTGTCTGGGGCAGATTGCCAGCAGAACCCTGCAGAATGGAGCCCTGGGGTGGGAGGGGTAGGTACTATGCTGGTCTTTGGGGCAGGCACCAGGAAGACACCATCGGGAGGGGCAGGAAGCCATCTCTCTCCACTTCAAGAGTGCTCTGAACTCTTACACTCTGTCCTGGACCCATCCTAAATCAAACTGGGGGTAAATCTGTTTGCAGCTCTGTTCTGTCTCTGATTGAGAACCAAAGTCTGAGGATGAAGCCAGCGAGCACCTCAGCCCTCTGTGTCCATGCCTGTCCCAAGATGTCCGAGAGGGAAGTCCCACAGGAAGTGCTGTTTTACCTGCCACGCAGGAGAATGGAATGCTCCCATTGAGCACACCTCTGATTTCTTTTCACATATTTAAAAAGAAATTTAAAATTTTGTTTTTTGAAATCTTTGATATAAACTGACTCACATTTATAGAAGGGGGAAAAAAGAAATATATTTCTCTTGAAGGAAAACTCTGTATCACTGTCCAAATCATAAAGCCAACACTCTGTACACCATAAACAGACCCTGGCTATAAAAATAAGCAATGAGAGATCATAGTAGATTGGACACAAATGTTTCATCTGTTTGTTACCCCCCAAAAAACTCAAATAAAATGACAAGTAATTTAAAGAAAGACATTAAATCCATGGAACTGAGAGCAAAGGACAGATGTCAACCAAACTTTAGAGACTAGTGAGGAAACGGATCAAGAGTAACTGATAGCTTGGTTGAAGGAAAAGGAAGTGAAGAGACAAGTTGTTCTGGGCAGTGGCTTTTGGAAAGTCAGGAAATCATGCACTGACCCAGGAGAACTCACAGAAATTGGGATTAGAATCTTTCCAGCCCAAGACTATCTCTTCCACCAACTTTCCCAGCAGGCACCATTCCTTCTGAGAAGACTGAGGTTTTGTTATTTGTGTAGACCAATGGTGAAATCAATCCTTCCATCATGAAAAGAACTTTCAAGTCTCCATTCTGAAAACAGAAAATGCAACAAACAAAGGTGATACCGTGTGTTTAGCTAACTGATGACACAGTGTCCTTGGGCAGTGAACATGGGTTCCACTTTTGAGATGGTCGGTCCTGGGACACGGAGACCCCCTCTTCCCACTCACCCAGCTTCTGTCATACGTGGCAAAAAGGAGACATCCACGAGACCAAGACACAAGGCTATAACACAAAACACTCTGAGAACAAGAAAAAGATTTTTTTAAAGAGAGAGATGGGGAAAGTAGATAAAGCAAGAAAATGAGTGCATTATTTTAGGTCTACCATTTGTCTAATGGGCATATCTGAGACCATTTTGTTAAAAAAAAATTAAAGACTTCCTGGAGCCAGAGTGACAGAACAGTAAGTAGCTTACCTTGCATTTAGCTGATCTGGGTTTGATCCCTGATGACCCATATGATCCCCCCAAGCCTGCTGGGAATAATTTCTGAGTGCAGAGGCAAGAGTAACCCCTGAGTATCACCTGTTGTAACCCCCGAAAACTAAAACAAAACAAAACAAAAATAGAGACTACAGAAGGGAAGAAATTATCTAAGGAATAATACATGAAAATTTCTCAGAAGCTAAAGACATGTCTTTTCCGATTGAATTGACTTTCTGACAAAATGAATGAACAAACATCCAAACGAGGAAACATCATGAAATCTCAGAGCAACAGGAGTAGAGAGGAAAAGATAAAAGTTTCCCGAGTGAAAACAAAACAAAATAATTCAAGGTCTTACACACACACACACACACACACACACACACACACACACACACACACATATCCTCATACTATGTACACATATAGGAAGAATTGGAAATGACTGAGTCAAGGAACTTTTTTTAGTAACGGGATGCCAGTGGAATAGTACTTTTAAAATTTTAGAAGGGGTACCCAGGGAATGGGCTGGAGTGATAGCACAGAGGGTAGGGCATTTGCCTTGCACATGGGCAACCCGGGTTTGAATCCTCTGTCCCTCTCGGAAATCCCGGCAAGCTACGGAGAGTATCCCACCTGCAGGGCAGAGCCTGGCAAGCTCCCCGTGGCGTATTCAAAATCAGTTACAACAAGTCTCACAATGGAGACGTTACTGATGCTCGCTCGAGCAAATTGATGAACAACAGGAGGACAGTGCTACATACAGTGCTATAGTGCTACCCAGGGAATGGTTCCCTGACTTGTGAGCGTGAGTCCCTGAGTTGAATTCCAAAGCAGACTCACATGTACAGTCTCAGAAACTCTGCTGCCCAGAACACCTGGCACCAAAACCGAACCTTCATTCTCTAGCCCAGAGCCACACGTGAGCAAATGCTGTGACTAAAATCGTTCCAGGGGTTGGAGAGATAGTACAAGGGTTAAGGCACTTGCCTTGAACAGAGGAAACCCCTTTTGGTCCCTGAGCAAGAGCCAGGAGTAAACCCTGAGTAATGGCCCCAAAACTAAAATAAACAAAAACAATAAAGATATGTGGGCACCATGGCTAGGTCTTCCTTGCCAGTTCCTGGCAAACTTGTGTGAGTAGTACCATGGCCTTTGGAGAGCACCACTACCACAATGTGCTCAAACCCAGCTGAGCACTGCTTCTGGCAAGCTTGTGTTAAGTGCTGCCTCTGAGGGGCTTCTCCAGTGGACCCTTCCTGAGGCCATTCATGAGAGCCTCGACCACCAGGGTTTTTAGAACAAACATGAAAAAAGGAGAGGGGAGAAGGAAAGAGACTCAGAGAGGGTCTGAGTAACTGAGTTATTCCTCCAGAAATAGCATTCATCAACCATTCATGTTTTATTTTTAAAATCTTGACTATAAACTTTGTAATGTAAGTATATAGTTAATTTTGACTATCATAGCATCTTTGCTATAGGTGCTTTATAAAAGTTACTAAACCAACAAGAGTTTATAAAAGTTAAAAAGAAAAAGGGGGAGGGGAGGAAAACACATTTTAAAATAGACATTAAAAATAAAGAACAGTTTTTGAAAGGGAGTCCAGTGAGTTTGATTTTACCTACAACCAAACTACCAATCAACAGGGGGAAATGATAAGTGTTTATTTGAAGGTATTTTTTTTCCAAAATGCACACCCTTTCTCTAGAATATATCATAGGATGTATTGCACCATCTCAAGCAAGATGAAGATATGTGAGCTGGGGTGCAGGGGGGCCATAAACACGAGGCAGCTCTGTGCCGACGTCATCGTCGTCAGTTCTGTGAGAGGGCAGGACCAGATGGGGCAGAGGATGGGCAGCTCCTGGAGGGGTGTCTCCAGGCAAAAATGGAGCTGACAGATTAACTGACAGGTGTGGCCGGGTGTAAAATTGGATTGAGGGCCTTTGTACAGAGCTGCTGTGGGTGTGTGTGTGTGGAAAGAGTCGCCCAGACATTTCAAAGAAAAGGCGAGCTGCAAAAGGCCAGGGCGGCCAGAGAGTGACATCCTCGGGTGCTCTCCCACCAAGCTGGGCATCTCCGCCTCCTCACCACAATGCAAAGACAACTCAAGACACAGCACAGCCGTGGCCGAAGGGTGGAATCGGGGGAAGTGCACGTGAGCAAGAAGATGGCAAAACAGACCCCGCAAGTCTCATCTCTGGGTGTTCCTCCTGCCTACCTGATGTGGTAGAACACTTGGGAGGCAGATGCAGAAGTGTGTCACGTGGGAGTCCAGGGGGAGAAAACCTGTGAAGAAGCAGCTGTAGGCTCTTCTTGAAATCGTGAAATTTACATATAAGTGGATCATCTCATGCTAAGTGAAATGAGTCAGAGAGAGAAGGACAGACATAGAATGACTGCACTCATTTGTGGAATATAAAGTAACATAATAGGAGACTAACACCCAAGGACAGGAGAAATAAGGGTCAGGAGGATTGCCCCACAGCTTGGAAGCCAATCTCATGCGCTGAGGGAAAAGGTAGCTGGGATGCAGAAAGGAGCACTAAGTAAATGATGGTTGGAGGGATCGCTTGGGATAGTAGATGCGTGCTGAAAACAGACTATGGACCAAACATGATGGCTGCTCGATATCTGTATTGCAAGCCATAACACCCAAAAGAACAGAGAATAAGAGGGAATGTGCCTGCCACATAGGCAGGGGATGGGATGAAGTGGGGGTGGGGGGAGAGATACTAGGAACATTAGTGGTGGAGAATGGGCACTGGTGGAGGGATGGGTACTTGAACATTGTTTGACTGGAATGCAATCATTACAGTTTGTAAGTCTGTTAAAAAGAAATAAATATATAAGTAAATAAAATGATAATAAAAAAGAAACAGCTGTAGGAAGTGACAGCCATTGCTTCAGAGAGTTGGTGTGTTGGGCAGTGGAGGGTGGTGGGGCTCAGAGTAGGGAACCTGTGTTCCTTCACAGTCTTGCACTCTTCAGAGAGGTTGCCAGTAAGGAACTGGCATTTTGACACAAGGTCTAACATGGATTAAGCAGCGAATGCATAGACCCCCAAACAAGGTGATCAGACACTTGGAAGATCTGGCCAGGTCAAAGTGCTGTGGCCTGCTCTGCTTTTGAAAGACAAGACTTGGGGGAGGGGTGGAATGGGGGTGGATACTGGGTTCTTGGTGGTGGGAGATGTGCACTGGTGGAGGGATGAGTTATCTTTCTTTATATGACTCAAACTCAAACAGGAAAGCTTTGTAACTGAATCTCACAGTGATTTAAAGAAATAATAATTAAACACAATAAAATAAAATTAACATTCTGAATAAAAAAACTCACAGTGATTCACTAATACAAATTTTTTTAAAAATAAAAAAAAAAGAAAGTCAAGACTGGGAAGAGTAAAAGAGGTGAGATCTCCAAGTGAGTAGCCCACAGAGGCTGCTCCCAGGCAACTCATCAGAAAGACGCAAAGAAGCAAAGCCACTCACCAATAGTCCCAACACAGCTGGTTGCTCAGACACCACAGAGGTTCTTGTCGCCAGGGCAAAGGGAAATTCACACCTTGGCAGGGCTCTGACAGCAGCTCTGCAGGGAAAATCGGGTCAGAACTGATGGGAACTGACCATCTGGTTCCCAGAAGGTCTCAGTGCAGGGCTGTGGTTAAGGATAGGGCCATGACAGCGAAATAAGGACTGGGAGGACACGCACTCCTTAGGGCTCTCAGGGCTGATGGTTTCTTCCTGGGCCCTAACTGAAGCTTTGCTCAGTCTTTGGAGAAGTTAAATCAACAGCTTGAAAAGAACTGTCCTGGGAAAGTAAAGTCAAACAAAAAAAAAAATCGTGGAAGGACAGAGTACAGCAAGTAAGGTGCAATTGACCCAGGTTCAAATCCTGGCATTATACCTGGTTTCCTGGACACCAAAAATGATCCCCAAGCACTGCAGAATTGACCCCCAAAACAAAACAAACAGTAGAGATAGCTCAAAGGGTTGGAACACGTGCTTTGCATCTGGGAACAACTCCTGGGTTCAAGGGTCCCCTGAGCAACCCCGGGAAGTGAAAGAATTTGGGAGCATCACGGTAGAATAACAAAGCCAGGCTGTGTGGGGCTATGTGTTGTGACTTAGCTCATAGCATCATCTGGCCGAGAGGAGGGGAAGGTATTTGGGGTTCTTTTTTGGCTTCTTCTCTGCCACACCCAGTTAGACTCCGGCTCTCTCCTGGCTCTGAACTCAGGGATCACTCCTGGCAGGCTCAGGAGACCATGTGGAGTGCTGGGAGATCAAACCAGGCAAGGCAAACACTCTACCTGCTGTACTACTTCTCTGGTGCCACATTTGGGCTTCTTTTATTTATTTGTTTATTTTGGTTTGGGGGCTACGTCCAGTGGTGCCCAGGGTTTACTACTGGCTCTGCACTCAGAATTATTCCTGGAAGACTTGGAGGACCATATGGGATGCCATGGATTAAGCCCAGGTCAGCCTTGTGCAAGACAAGTGCCCTACACACTGTATCATCGCTCTGGCCCCAAGGGGACTCTTAAAAACAATGAAAATAGGATTATTTAACGAGTATGAGCAAGTGCCACCTTTGTATATTATCTCTACCCCAGCTAGGTACCTTGACCCACACTTGGGCATAATAAGAGTTAATCCGGTATTACTATAAGAGAATGTTAATTACTGACGAATAATTTTTGGATCTCCAAAGTTGAGGGCCAGAACCTTAATGATATTTGTCTGCCTTCAAGTGATCAAGAAACAGGCTGGGAAATGCCAGGGGTGAGAGAACCCCAGGCTCAGAACCATCAGGTATGACTGTGACCACAGAGATGCGGGGGAGCCTGCCCAGGCCAGTCCCCTGCCCAACAACGCAACTGCAGAACCAGTTTACCTGAGTGTTTGTTCCATGTCCAGTATAGGTTTCCAATGGCCTTGCTTGGGTGTTGCAGCTTCAAGGTGTTTCATTTCATCAGACCTGAGCATCTGTCAGTCCACTGCAGTGTTTGGTCTCACTCTTGGGAAGGCCAAGTCCTTGCCACACTCCCTACGACGCATCCCTCTCCTCTCTGGGGCCCTGCCCTCCAGGGAGTCACAGGCGCCCACTAAACCCACGAGAAACCGATCCTCTAGCTGGAGGACTCACATTCTTTACAGCGTTGCCTGTCTATTGCTCCCATCTTCCTGAAGTTTTTCTGCTTCTGGAGATGGGATGGAGACTGAGCTCTATCCCTGAATCCAAACTTTTGCAATGAAAACAAGATGGAACCAGATTATTTTATAGAACATTCTATGAGCAAACATCTTCTTTCTACCTGGGTCTGTGGAGGCCAACCCCCTTCGAGAACTAGCCCTCCTGAACCCCACCTGTCCGGTCAGCTCTGCTGCCCCTGTATCTCTGATATTTCAGGCTACAACTGGGGGGGGGTGTTTTAGATTACACTGAGAGGTCATTGAGGCAGGGGCCTCCTTAAAGGACCCAGAGGACATCTTACCCCTTTCTTTAGCCAGCAAATTGGGTGTGCTGGAAGTAGCCACCATCCCAGAGGCAAATGAGGGTGTGTTTAGAGTTAAACCCACCCCCAGAGCCCTCCTGGGCAAGTGTGTCTGGACAGCCACCTGAGGCCAGTGGCTATTCCCTAGAAAAGCAAAAAATAAATAAAACGAAAGAGCCACTGAGGGAAGGAAATAAACACAAAAAGTTGCCTTCTTTTCAAGACTTCCTTTGAAAGATTCAAATTGCCCAATAAAGCCAGGTTCTTCTTTGAAAGGTGGACTGGGGGACGGCTGGAAGCCCAGCCGGGTCCCCTAGAAGCCCTGCAGGGAGGTGTCTCCGCCTCACCTTCCCCCCACACCCCTCCCTGCCCATTCCACAGCCAGACCCGGAACAAGACAAGAGATTGGTGACTGCTGATGTGTGGCCAGTCCGAATGAAGGGGGCTTTTCATTAACAAAGTAGCGGGCGGTGTCATCTTCCCCGACTCGGAATCATTCACTATTAGCACAATGTGTTATTATTGTATTTTTAATTGAAATGTAAATTCTGGGAACACTCTGACCCAATTTACTCCCAGGGAAAAAAAGGGCAAAATTCTCATTTTCAAGGCTCTAGAAATGCAAGTTAGTGTTATTAATGATTAAACTCTTTCTCCTTCCCCCCTGCTGCGGGGCGGGGGCCGGAACGAGGACCTTCTTATCCAGCCACAATGGTAATGCTAGCTGGGCCTCGGAGAGCATTTGATCGTGAGCGAGATGGCCCGGCTAGATGCTCGCCTGCTTCTCCCCACCAGGCCGGGGTTCGCACCTGGGCCAGGCAATGGCCAGAGCGTAGAGAGATGTGGTTTCAGGTTTTAAATGACAGCGATGATTGACGGGACGATTAAATGATTGATTTGAGAGGAGATCACAGTGCCCGTCTATTTTACAGAAACTCTGTAAAAAACGACACAGGGAAATGAGATGATTCAAGAGTTGATTCAGACTTTGCCCACAAACATTGTACACTCACACCCCACTGGCTGATGTTTCCAGAACTTTCACTTATCAAAGGGCTGTATGGACCCTACCCTGCTCATGTGTCTTTGCAGAGAGGGCAAAAATCATTCCCTTTACTGACAGGTACTTACTGAGTACTTATTGCATGCTAGGCTGGGGAAACCCGTACTTTCTACGTACTTGGGTCTTTTTTTCTCAAGTTTTACCAGCAACCCAAATGTCCCCATTTTGGTTTTTATTTTTTTGAAGGGGGTTGAGGGGTCGGGGCCACACCCACTAGTGTTCCCTGCTACCCTTGCTAACTCAGGCATTGCTCCAAGTGGTGCTCAGGGGACCATGTCGTGCCCAGGATCTACAAGCACCTTAATCCCTGTTTTACCTCTCTGGCTCCAGATATCACCTCCTAGAGAGGCATTTTCTGCCACTCAGTTTTTTTTTTCCTTTCGGTTATACCCAGCAGTGCACAGGGGTCACTCCTGGCTCTGCACTCAGAAATTACCCCTGGCAATGCTCGGGGGACCATATGGGATGCTGGGAATCGAACCTGGGTCAGCCGCAAGCAAGGCAAATGCCCTACCTGCTGTGCTATCACTCCCGCCCCACTATCACCCAGTTTTAGACGTACCAAGTCTCTTGTCGTCTTCATCCCTGGCCCTTTAAATATCTTCCACTTAGGTTCACTGTGGGACACTCTGCTGCCCTGTCCTTTACTTCTATTGCCCACCTCCTCTGACCAGTTCGCACTATGGCATAAGTTTCATGGGCCCGGCTCTGACTACCCCATTCTCTAGTTCTCCGGAGCCCCAGAAAGAAGTCATCCAGCCAGTGACTTGAGAATACTGATGAAGAGGATGGCATGAGATAAACTGATGAAAACTTCATGCCTTCTGTCAATGTCATGCATTTCACACACCTACTAGGTGCCACGGGAATGAGTAAACACAAGCCAGCACCAAAGATAAATAATAAACACAGTCCAAGGCGATGATATCATCGACCATCTTTCTCTACCGGGGAGGAGCCGTGTCTGGAGGTCTCCGTGGTGGTCACTAGCAGGTGGAGGCACCAGCAAAAGGCAGAGGCTACGTTTCTGCAGGGCACGAGGAATTAAGATGCAGAATTGACAATGAGCTGATTCGGGCCAGAGAAAGAGAGTACAGGAATTAAAGCATTAGCTGACTCAGGTTCGATTGGGGTAACTTTCTCTGGTGCCCCAAGATCACCAGGAGTAATCTCTGAGTCATACCAGAACGCAGTCAGGTATGACCCCCAAGCAAAAAATTAAATAAATAAAATAAAATAATGAGCTGATTAACTTGTTGACAGAGCCAAGGTTGAGAAATCGTTCTGGACAAATAGTTGTCTATAGAATTCATGACAGAGGCAAAAATGGGGTAAAGTGAGGACTTTGGAGGCCAAAGAGGGGAACAAGCTCAGAGTACCTTTGTGGTCTTAGCTCCTGAAGACCCCTCTAGTAAAGACATATTAATATGGGGTATCCAAATCTGCATCCCTTCTCCGACTTGTCCATTTAAGTATACAAACTCTTCTGATAGGGATCCTTGAGTGGAATTGATCTATGGAAGGAAAGAAAGGTTGTGAGCTTAGGAACATCACCTAGTGCTCCTCTGGTTAATGAAGGAGGCCGGAGACCCTGGTTAAAAGGGGGTAATAGGCTGGCATGGAGTGTGGGCTCATATTTCACCCACTGCCACTCCTAACAAAGGACTAGAGCTAACCCTGTGTAGCTAAGTGGGTACCCTCCCCCACGAGCCACAAATGACCAGCTGAAATCCCCCCTCTTCATCCATACACATCTCCTGGAAAAAGGAGAGAAGAGAGACTATTCGCTCCTGCTTTTTAGGTTACTCTTACCCAAGTTATTTGTGGCTTCCTATAAGCAAAAAAGAAAATAAGTACTGGTTAAGAGAGAAGTGATTGGCAAGAGAAGGCAGGAGGCAGGGAACTGGGACTCAGGCGGGCCCCAGGCCCATCCCCAGGGAGAAGAGCTTTATTGTCTGTTATTGGATGATCCCCAGGTTAAATCGGGGGGAAGGGGGTTCTTTTTAAAGAAACTTGGCATTTCATTACATCTACTTATAGACCATAGATCAAATGCTCTGAGGCAAGAATGTGGAGGGGCGGGAAGGAGTCAGGAATGATGTATGGAGAGGAATAGAGCCATAAAGAGTCAGCTCGACTTTGGGCTCCGCCTCTAAGGACCTGGGGCTCAGCTGGGTGCTTACAAACTGGAGCTGGGCCTAGCTGGAAGGTGACTGGTGCCCAGAGCCCGAGGGCGGGGATGGGTGTGGGAGCTTCCATATTGTTCCCTCCAGTGCTGTGAGCTGGTCATTCTGGGTTACTCCACTTCATTGGGTGGCTCCCCATTTCCACACACACAAAGAGGAAAAGCTCAGCGCTTTCTCTGGGGGCAGAGTCCCTTTCATCAGCGTGTCTCTGACAGAGCCTTCCCCTGTGCCATACAAGAAGAGGGGCAGAAAAGGAGGCACCCCCTCAGCTGAAGGACTAGAAAGGTCTTGCATCGGTCTCTCAGCTTGGGAACACACTCCAGTGCTGTGTTAACATCTATAAAACGACCCCCAAAGGATGGCACCCTGAATGTGAGCTTCAGCCTGGGGACTGGTCAGACAAGGGTGATGGGAGTCTCATACCATCTGTCCTGGAGTCTCCCCAAGGGCTGAACTCACACACACACACACACACACACACACACACACACACACACACACACACACGGAAAACTCTTTCAATTCTTTTTGGAGAAGGAAGTTGTTAGGAATTCAGTCTTTTAGCAAGCATCCCAGAGGAACCCATATGCACCACCAACCCCCTCACTCCCTGGCTAACTCTCCTTGTCCTTTTCAAGCCTGTAACAAGTGTCCTAGGGAATACCACCAGTGCGTGCTTAGTCACCAAACCAGAAGTCCTCTTGTTCCCCTCTATGTCTTTTTTTGCTTTTTTTGGGGGGGGGGTCACACTCAGTGATGCTCAGGGGTTACTCCTGGCTCATGCACTCAGGAATTACTCCTGGCGGTGCTCGGGAGACCATATGGGATGCTGGGAATCGAACCCGGGTTGGGCCACGTGCAAGACAAACGCCCTACCCACTGTGCTATCACTTCAGCCTCCCCCCACAATGTCTTTCTTCCACCTGCCACTGCCCTGTGGACCCCCTTCATGTTCTGGTTCCGTAGGATTGCCATCTGCTGGGCAGTGCTAGCTGAGCTGTCACCTCATACAAAATCACCCTAGCAGGACCCTGATTGACAGTCCACTCGGGCTGGAATTTTTCTCTTTGTATCTCTCCTTAGTGGGGCTTTCTTGATGCACAGCGGATGTAGCAGTGGCTGTGTTTAGCCCTCACTGCGATCCTGGTGTTGGCTCTTGTCTCCCCAATACTCTGCCATGTCAACTCTCCTTTAAGAAGGTTTGGAAAGGAAGATATGCTTTAGCTTAAGACCACATCAGTCTTTAGGCGAGAGCAGAGGCTTGAACCAGATCCCTATGTCTAAGGTCTGGCTCTTAACTCTGAGCCCTAAGACTCAGGCTCCCTATTCCTGCCCTGCCAGTGCCTTCTTGTGCTCTCCGTTCCCTTCATCCCCACCATTTCTGACTACCAGGCACCAAGCCAAAGCAACCCATCCTGCCTTCAAAGGAACGGGCCATCCTTGACTGCAAGCCCTTCTCCCACAGCTTTGCCACATATTGTTCAAGCCTGAGTGCACACACCTTTTCCTCCATGAAGCCTTCCCTGATTAAGGGTGCTGCCTCGGTGTTTCCTTCTTAGCACAGAGTCCCAGGTGCTTCCTCAGATACTTCCCAGGGCTTAGGCAGCATCGTTGTTGTCTTCATGCCTTTGTATAATCCAGAGAGGGAGTTCCCCAGGGCAGGCGTGAAGGGGAAGGTGCTTGATTGCTGATGGCTAGGTGGATAGAGGGAACAGGTCCTTAGAACAGAGTTAGAGTACTTATCTAGCAGCTGGAATGTGGGCTCCATGCTGAGGAGAGAGACAGGGAGCTGGGAACAGACAGAAGAGGAAATATATGTAGTGGAAAAGGCGGAGATATTCATCTGGAGTCAGGCCATTGTACAGACTCCATATCTCCCATGCAGACAAGACAGAACTCTTAGAACAGAAGATTAAGACTGCCATATTTTAAAGCTGGGCACCTTTTTTTGCGATTTTTATACATTTTATTTTCATAAAGTAGCTCACAATAGTTCATTACAGATGGTATTCAAATACCCACCCAACCAGCGAGCATCTTCCCACCACAATAAGAAGGAAGTGTGTGGAAGTTGTTGATTTCATTCTGGGGCCATTTAAGCCCATATAAGAGAATACAAGCAAGTATTTTAAAACCAAACACATGTGTGCTGCTTTAGGTGTATCAGTAGGCTAGAGTATAAGAGGTCTCGTGTCTCGCAGTCCAGGAAATACTGTGTCACTCTCTTCTGGGAGTTTTGTTTTATAGTCTCTGGATCTTGGCTGTTGATGAGCTTACTTGGCACTGGGGGCAGGTTGTGGGTGTGACTGCCAAGCTACTGGAAAACTGGGGATCTGGGTGAAGTAGGCCCAGTCTCGATCCAAGCAGGCTTGGAGATCTCAGTCATGGGTACTGCATACCTGAGTTCCTCTGCCTATTCGTTCATGCATGAGGCTACTCCGAGCATGTGGAGAATGGCCTTGAGCATGGTTGTGGTTGGGTTCTGGAGGTTTTCGGCTGCCGGGGTTCTGCTTGGAGTGGGGAGAGAAACTCAACCTGCCCCCCTCCAAGGGGCCCCGGTGAAGACAGCCTGGCACGGGGGCAGAAGATTCTGGGTCACTCTCTTCCGGGAGCTTTGTTTTATAAAAGCCAGGCACTTTAATCAAATATCATCGCAGGGCAAGTACCCATCATGCATTTTATCATCCAGCGTTGGTGAATCACCCAGAATGTGCCGTTCAGGCTTGCACAGTGACCCTAACACAACCCTTAAGCTCTCTGTATCCCTGTCTTCTCATCACAAAATGGAGACATGAAATTCTCAGCCATGGGTTGGATTTTCCATGACTATCAGATCAAATTAAGTGGGTAGAACAAAGACTACCAAGACTGTCACACTGGTATCTATATTTTTATGATATTACACATATGATATTTTTGCACATACTGAGAAATTTAACTAGAGACAATGTTAAAACTAAGAATTCCGGGAACACGCACCCCTCCTCATGAGAGAAGCCATTTGCATAGAAAGCTGCATTTGCAGGAGATCCATAGCCAGGGCACAGTCACAATCCCCCCACCTCCGAGGAGCTGTCCTGGAGAGCTCAAAACTCCCCTAAAATCAGCCATCCTGGGGTGCCAGAAAGCCCAACATTCAGTAACTCGGGATTAAAAGACTATCGATGGCATGTGACAAGTGCTTCTTGAGAAGCATGTTCCGGTCAAATAGCAGCAATCATTAAATATCTGCGGATCCGTCCATTTAATCTGTTCTTCTCATATGGATTGATCTGGTGAGCAGAGTAACCCAGCCAGGAGACAATTGACATTTCTACAGCCCTTTCAGATACAAGGAGGGAGGGGCCTCAAGGACTGCTGAGGGACTGCACCTTCCACCCTTCTCCCCTGCAGTTTTCACCTGGGCCTCCTTTTAAGCAAAAGCAGGGTGGGGGTGGGGGGGTGGGATTCACTGTTCCCCAGCCTCTGTTTAGTCTTGGGAGGGTTCAAAGTCTGGGTTGGGATGCCAGTGCACAAGAATTGCTTCAGGAGTCCCAAAATAGCTGAAAGAAATCTCCTCCTCCTCCTCCTCCTCCTCCTCCTCCTCCTCCTCCTCCTCCTCCTCCTCCTCCTTCTCCTCCTCCTCCTCCTCTTCTTTCTTCCTATTCCACTTCCACCAACACCAACTTGCTCATATCCCAAAGGACCCTGCTGCAGGGGCCCCGAAGCCACGGAGCACAAGGCCCTGAATAGCACCCTTAAACATTCATTGGACAGTGAAGAAAATGAAAAGTCCAGGTCAACTTGCAGCAGACATCAGCCTGCTAGAGGACAGAAGTACCATCTCCCCAGCTGGAACATGACCCAGAAGCAAGGGTGCTCTGGCTTCTTAGGGAAAGTGGGATGAGGGGTACAGTGAGGGACAAAGAACTCAAGGGAAAGCAGGCTCCTCCCTCTCCATCAGCCCCCTGGGGAAGGACAGGTTGAGGAATTCTCTCCTTGGGCACATCCTGTCTCAGCTTCACCAATGCCACGGAGTGAATGGAGGCAGCACCTAGGCTTGGTGGCCAGAGCCACCTCCCAGTAAACCAGCAGGATCCAGCACAGAGAGATGGGGAGGGGTGGTTCCAATTACTGTGTCATCTCCCCATTTTGCTCCATAGCCTTAGAGTTCAGGGACCCCCCACCATGTGTGTGTGTGTGTGTGTGTGTGTGTGTGTGTGTGTGTGGCAGAGAGGGCTGATGGGGACTAAGTAGTAAGAGGCTGTTTAAGGACAAATAGAGTTGGAGATGTTTGTTTGAGAGTCTTATCCCACGCGTTCTCCTGTCCCTAACATTTTATCATTCTTCAATATCCTAATTAAAATCAAAACCACTCTTTTGAAAGGCAGAGTCACCTTGGATAAGGATTTGAAGACCTAGTGTGATCATCATAATTCTGGAACTCAGTCTCCCCATATTTAAGATGAGTGGGAGTAGGGGCTCAGAAAGATCATACGTGCCTTGGTAAGGCACGTGCCAAGTGTGACACCCCCCCCCCACCTCAATCCAATGAATTAATAAAGCAAAGGAGTGGTAGGGTGGGGAAGGTGATTTCTAAGAACCTTCAGTTCTGCTTTGCTGCATTTATAAATGAGGAGGGCTCCGTAGTCCTGAACGCTCCTCTAAACATTATGGTCTCAAGGTCTCGAATGCATCACATCCCAAAGGCAACTATCCGCCCTCTCTTCAGCGTCTTCATGCTCCTGCTCTGCCCCCACCACCTCACCCCATGGCCAATACTGTCTGGTACTGGAATAGGAGTTCTTCTGCTCAGATACACACTTCACAGCTCATTCTCTAATTGGGATCACAAAGAAGAGCCAGTTCTGACAGGGTAGACTGCCAGCACCTTCCATGTCTGCAAGCTCACCCACCCTTACCTCCATGCATTTCCTCCATTTATATCTAGTGCCTTCCTTCCATTCAACCCGTCCCCTCACCACCTGATTTCATCTTTTATGGCTCATCAGAAAGGATTTTCTTTCAGGAAGTTTTCCTTGGTTAACCCTCCAATAGTCCCAGTTCTTGGGCTCTTCTGGCTCTTCTGGCTATGAACCACGTGGCACTGTGGCTTTCTTTGTATATGTGTATCTGTCTTCCTTAGCTACCTGCCAACTTCTTCCTATGCTCAGAGCCAATCACCAGATAAGGTAGAGTTGGTGAAGGTGATCAATCAATGTGTGGCAAACACACCTAGGATGTAGTAGCGATTTTCTCCTAAGCCTTTAAGTCACCTACTCTGCCTTTACAGTTCTAATCAGCATCATTATTCTCCTCTTTAAACCTTCCCATTTCCATACCCTTACTCTAATTCTCAAGGTCAAGATTTCTTATGACCTTGATGAGTACCATCTTCCAGGAGACCCTAAGCTTCTGGAGGGCACAGATTCCCTGGCTCACTCCTTTGCCAGGTAAACAGGCACTCCTACGTAGCTCTAGCTGTCCAGAGAAGCTCAACCTTCCTATAAACACAAATGGAACATCCTCTTGACCCTTCCGGCCCACTCTTTCTATTTTGTGTCCCTCTAAACCATTGTCTGTATCAGCTATATCATGCACCCGATACAATTATATATGGAGAAAAGAAATTTCTATTTTGGTCTCAAGAAAATTATGTGATTTTGCTTAAGTTCAATTTTAAAACATGGAATATGACTGAACTTAATGTTAGTACTTAAGGAAAATGTTCACAGTAATTACAGATGAGGATACATATATGCAATTTATTTCAAATTTAGTAATACAAAAAAATTCTGGATCCTAACATAACTATTTATAACTTGGCCAGGAGAACTCTGAGAATCCGTTATTTCGCCAGAATAGGTTATTCTTCATGTATCTTATTTAAGCAATAATGCATGACAGAGCGTGAATTATGGCATATTAATTCTCACCTAGTGTGCTATTAGGCTAACGTTGATCGCGAGAGCTGTCAGTGCAACTAGGCATGAATTAATATCTAATAATTCCCCTGCTGAACTGTCTTATTGAGATTATAGCATTTTATTAGTAAAGGTTATTCCTTTAAAAATGTTTTTGCATGCTAATTGGGAGGTGGGGGCTCAGGCAGTGAAAGGTTTCCCTGCTTTTCCCAGCAGCCAGCTCTGAAACCTCACATTGGCACCCCAACCCTTTACCCTTGCAGATATACAAATGTCATCTCTGGGGACTTCGGAGAAACATGACACAGAGGAGGTCCTGAAAACCGGGAAGACACACGACAGAGCTTCCTTCACGTGGCCTTGCAAATGTGGCTGCCGCAGCACTGCATACTGAGGTGCCAAGGGAGAAAGAAGAAGAGGAAGACATGGGGAGGCACCATCAGGCAGTGGGGACCAGGCACCCACTGAGTCCAAGAGTGAGGTTTTTTTTAGTATTTTTAAATTTTATTTTTAAAGTTGTTCACAATAATTTATTACGTTCAATATTCTGACACCAATTCTACTACCATCACACCTTCCCACCACCATTATTTCAAATTTTCCCACCACTCCCAAAAAGCAGGACCTAAATAATTCATTTTGCATTGCTTGTTACGAAGAATCCACTAAAAATGATCCAAAAGAGTTTCCTTAGAGAAAGTGTGTGAAGGTTGTTGTAGCTCACCCTGGAGCTGTTAAACAAAGGTTTTGAGGTTTTGAGTCTGGCTCTGGCTCTTCCTAGGGCTGCCCATATTTCGACCCCCAGCTCCTTCATTAGAATTGGCAGGAGATGGAGGGTTTCATCCTTGAAACCCTTCCTCCCTTCTTCCTGTACACTGGGGGTCCCAAGTGAACACAACTTGGTCATGCCCCTTCCTCTGGCTTCTACAACCCATTCCCTTCTCTCTCTCGGGGTTTCAGCAACTCTGGCCTGTTGGTTGCTGCTCAAAGAGGCCTTGAGTCTTCCCACTTTGGGGGCCACACTTATGTTCCCACCCTTCCCTTCCTCAAGGCTCCTTCTCCCTGATGCTCTCCTTCCCAGATTCCTCCTCTTTTCACAGGGAACTCGGAAGCAGTGCTCAGAGGGAATGCAGGGTCCACTCCTGGGGAGACTCCCCACCTCCATCATGTGGTTTCCATCACTTAGAAAGCTCCTTGAGGTGCTCTCCCTCCATGCCCAGCACAGGCACCCCCCACGAGACTAGTGAGAAATACCCCTTGTCTCTGAGATGACCATCTTCTCCCCCTTAAAGGATGCAAGCGCTGTTGTGTCCAGTCCAAGTGTGAGTCTAGGAAATGAGATTTCTTATTCAAACACTGCTTGTGAAGGAAGATGTCTTTCTAGGGCTTGGGGTCCAGGAATCTTTTCCATCCCCCACAAATTGTAAGAGACTCCCCAAAGAGAGAAGAACAAATGGAAGTGCTCGTGATTGAGAAAACGGACACCATCAGCGCTCAGAGCAACCATCTGCACCTCACCGTGTGGACATATGTGCCAAAACCCATGTCTCCATCCACATGGGTTCCTTGCAAAGCCAGGATTCCAGGGTGACAGCCAGGATTTCCAGAAGCTCTAGGGAAACTTTCATGGGGAGTGACTAAGTTTACAGGGTTCAGCAGCAAGTGTCTCCTGAACGGGAAGAGAATCTGCCTCTCAAACGGCCCTGTGACCACACAGAAAGGCTCAGACTTGGGAGGTCTCACTGTAGTCTTGTGGTACAGGGTTTCCAAACTGCCTGTCACCTTCAGAAACTCCCAAGGGGTCTGGCATGACTCCCTGACACTGCTGAATCCACTCCTTCCAGTACATACGCAAAGAATCCCAAATGCCCTCTCTGTATGTCTGGGGCAGACCGGAAGCAGAGGGTTCCCTGCAAATGCCTTAACGCTTGCGCAAGCTCCTTTCTAGCTAGGGCAAGACTAAGGCTGTAGCTCATGCTTTTGAGCGTTCTGCCAACTAGAAGCATACTCGGTCCCTTTGCGCCAACCATTGCCTTTAATTCCAGTCTTTGTATCAGGCACCCACCTCTGCTCAGCCTCAGTCTCAGAGGTCTTCTACAAGCTGCAGAGACTGTTTGCAAAAGGTGGGCCAAACAGCAGTGGTGTGGTGGTGCCTTCTTAAGGAGCTTCTCTCCTTGCTAGCACATGACTGGCATCTTCCTACGGAGGAACCCAACCCATGGACAAATGGTGACCTTTGCAGAAGGATCTGCTCACAGATTGGTTTCCTGTGGTTGAGGGAACTGAAACAGTGGTAGGATGATGGTGTGTGGAGCTGCTGATTGTGATGCCTGCACACCAGAACCATACCCAGATGCCACATGCCAGCCCCCACCACCTGCACTGTCAGTCTCGGGGCACCAACTCTCCTTGCTCTGTGCACACTAGAGTCTCACAACTCAGACTTGATTCTAACGAGTAACCAAGTCCAAGAACCTGCAATAAAATTAATTTCCTCCCATCTGGCTTGAAAGTGACCCTGAAAGGAGGCAGGTTTGAAAGTGAACAAACACAGCCTTGTTAGCCTGGGCTAGTTAAACTGGCCCGGTTGGGAAGCAGCAAGTTTTAAAAATCTTTTCTCGCAGCTGGAGAGATAGTATGGGGGTGAAGGTGCTTGTCTGACAAGCAACCACCCAGGTTTGATTTCTGGCATGGCATAAGGTATCCAGAGCACCATGAGGTGTGATCCCTGAGCACTACCAGATATGACCCTAAACCCCCTCCCCTGAATCAAATTTCTAAGAATAGAGATACAGAGCTGGAGCAATAGCACAGTGGGTAGGGCGTTTGCCTTGCATGTGGCTGACCCCGCTTCTATTCCCAGCATCCCATATGGTCCCCCGAGCACTGCCAGGAGTAATTCCTCAGTGCATGAGCCAGGAGTAACCCTTGTGCATTGCTGGGTGAGGCCCCCCAAAATAATAATAAAATAATAATAATAAATAGAGATACTGTTTCTCTTTCCTGGTATTTTTCTGGTGGGGCATTGCTGTCATTTTAAAATCCCTTCACTGGGCTGGAGTGATAGCACAGCAGGAGGGCATTTGCTTTGCATGCAGCCAACCTGGGTTGGGGCTTGATTCCCAGCATCCCATATGGTACCCTGAGAACCACCAGGAGTAATTCCTGAGTGCAGAGCTAGGAGTAACCCCTGAGCATCACCAGGTGTGACCCCAAAAGCAAATTAAATTAAAAAAAAATAAAATCCCTTCTCTGCTCATGTGGTCAAAAGCCAGGATACATGGGGCCTGACCTTGCCTGATAGCCCCAGTTTAAGGCTGTTCTCCTAGGCAGGAATCAAGGGGAGCTAGTGCACGCCCCCTGGAGCAGGGCTGTGCCTTCTCTCCAGGCCAAACCCTGCCATTTCTTCCCACTGGTCGTGCAGAGGTGGCCGGCTACCGCCCCGCCTCCCTGAGGTACCCTTCCCCTCTTGGTGAGCAGCTGGGCCCTTCATGGCAGCTGCTACAGATTAGTAAATTACAAGTTTGAGATTAAAAAAGAAATGACTAAAGAATAAAACCTTTAGTCTGGCAATTTGAAGTCAGACTGCCACAATGAACACCTGTTGAGAAAGGCCATTATTAGAAGCTGGAGGTTCTGGGTGAAAAGATCACTGTGAATTAATTTTGATTGCCTCACACAACTCTGCATAACAAATGATCTCCAATGGGGGTGTCAAGGGACTTGCACTTGAAGGGGGTGGTGAAGATTTTGTTTCCAGCAAGGTAATATAAGCTCCACCAAGATATTAAAATCCACCGGTGACTGCACTTGTCTGTATTCCTCTGTTGAAACAGATTGTGCATGCTAAGGTTACCGAGTATTATGCTTCTGGGGAAAAAAGAGAAACAATTGATATCAAAATCTTTTTAGAAGGTTAGTTGAGAACCCATGAGGTCAGAGACTCATGACTCCCAAATTGTTCAATCATTTATTTACGTCTGTCTATGTAAATGGAGATTGGGGTGTGCTCCGGGTTTTAAGCAGCTTTTGTTTCATTTTTTTAAAACCATGTATATAGATATGAACTAAAGTACGTCTCTCTATGCACACATACAGGCATTCAAAAATAACTTTTTTTTTACAAGAAAGAGCAAAAGATGTGTTAGTAAATGGATTCGCTCACAGTTAGATGACCTTCGTACTTTGTAATGTCATCAGAAATGAGAAAAAGTTAGGCATTAGAGATCGCAAGGCAGAGTGGAAAGGATGGGGGGAGGAGGTGGAGGATATACTGAATATTAAGTAGTCTCATTCTTTCCTGAAAAGAAAAAGACTCCAACTAAAATACGCTGGCGTCCTACCTGTCTGTCAGCCCCTGATTAAATCTAAAAGCAGGCATCCCATCTGTTTGCCCAAATGAAAAGTGTAATATTCTACTAACTACTTTCTATTATCGCTCAACTTAAGAGTTTCCTGCAAAATGATCCTCGGTTCATTTGAAGTTTATTTGGCACACAAAAGGAAGCTCCAGAGAGCTTTATGCTTTTAAGCTAATAAGCAATATACCCAGCTGACTCTGTGGCTGAATTTTCAACACTTGGTCATTAATACAACATGAATTTTCATAGTCCCGACGTCCATTTGTTATGAGACCACACGCCTAAAATTACCGGGAGTGTCATGGGCAACTAGAAATAACAGCCCGCTATCTTCTTACTTGGTCCCCAGTTTTATGCTAAGGGTGAGAGTTTAGAAAAGACAATTAAAACCCTGCTGGGTGGCGTACTAGTACTGACACCAAGCACATCCTCTCCTGAGAAAGCAACCAGCTCTTCCAAATGTCTTGGGTTTCTACCTTGAAGGAATGTGAAAGTAACAGCCATGTGGGTACCCCTCACCCCCAAACCTGAGGAGAATTCCTCTCCCAAAGTTAGAAAGCTTCTGCTGGGGTGGCCTTTGTTTCTCCTCCAGGGTACCAGATCCAAGAAGCCTCACCCAGAAGGGGGGCCTTGTGGGGGGGGGGGGGGGAGGCGGTGACTTGCAAATGTTCTCTCCCCAGGAGCCAAGCTTCTAAAAAGAATTCCAATTTCTGCACCATTTCAAGTCTTTGGGGCTTCCTCTGAGATATTAGATAATTGAATATAGTTTTCTCCCATTGGGGGGGGGGGGGAAAAAAAGAATCACACATCCAACGACAGTCCCTACACTCCCAAGATCCCTTAGCACACTAGTCAATTTTATGACAAAATTAATCTGGAGCGTGACTTAGGGAGCCCCAGAGGGAGGTCACTGGGGCCGGTAAATATGTAAACATGGCTTTTTCGGTTTCCGTTTCGCATGAATACAAAATAAACTGCGGCCCTCGGCACGCTGGAAAGTTCTTCCTTAAAGTTAATAAAATCTGTCAACTTCCATAAAGGCTTAAGAGGAAGGGGGCGCACAGGTGCAGGCGCGGGCGCAGCCTGGAGAGTCGGGGCAGCTAATAAAAAGCCCTGGGCACCGCGCGCCTCCTTCCCCATCAATTCCCATCAAGCGTTATTAGCGTCATCTGCGCCGCCGTCTCGGAGGTGCGTCCCCGCGCCCCGCGCAGGCGACAATGACATTCGGCCGCTCTGCAGGTGCGGCTGTGTGTGGCCGCGCGGCCGAGTGGGGCCGCCTTTGTGGCGCTCGGGTCCTTTGATCCGGCCACAAAGGGCCGCCGCGCCGCAGCAGCCCCCCGGCTTTCTGCAGCGGCTCCGCCCGCCCGGCCGCCGCCGCCGAAGGGGGCGCGGGTGGGGGGCGGCGCGGAGGGAGGCCGGGCGGGCGGGCAGCGGGGGCGGGGGAGCGGCGAGGCGGGGGCGGGGTGGAGGGCTCGGGATGGGGTGGGGAGTGTGTGTGTGTGTGTGTGTGTGTGTGTGTGTGTGTGTGTGTGTATGTGTGTGTGTTGGGAGGGGGTTGATCCATAATATTTATTTCAACAATAGCTTCAAATCTTTTTAAACATCATAAGAACACGGCTCATTAAGCCCACAACAGCCTTGAAATTGTGTTATAAAACCGCAAAACAGAAATCAATACATTTGCTAGGAAGGAGGTAATGAAATATATTGAGTTGCCTGCGAAGTGGTTTGTATGAATCATAATATTATTATGTGCGCATCAATTCCATTTCCAATACTTAAAGTTAACCAGCTAGCGAAGAGCGCCCTGAACCCTCGTTAAACAAGCTGGCCCCCGCTTACTCGCCAGGCCGGCGCATCCTATAAATAACCCGGGAGCCCCCCACCTCCCCCGCTCCCGACCCCCCCGGATCAATGCTGCCCACCCTGCGGCTTCAGCTGCCGCCTGCCCGATTGCTTCCCGGCCTGATCAATACCCGAGCACAATGGCCCTGAGAAAGCCGGGGGGCAGGCGGCAGGCCCTGAGCTGGGACTGAGCCTCCCTCCCGCTGCCAAGGGGCCAGCAGCTGGCCCCATGTTCATCCCAGGACACAGCCGCCCTTCTTGGGCCTCAGGGGGCAGAGCCCATTTCCTGATGTGTGAGTGTGTGTGCGCGCAGGTGAGTAGACACCGGCTCTGAGCCCGACCCCGACCCCCCGGAGAAGCTGTCCGCTACCTGCAGTACACCTTATTTTCTCATTCCTTTCGTTGTGATCAAGGATGCTGACTCTTCCCACCCTTTTGCTTCCCTGATAAGTTTCCAAGCAGGACCAGATTCTGTGTTGTGCAGAAAGTTAAAAACAGGGAGTTGATCCAGATTTCCGAGTTGCTGAAGTTTACCGGTAGTTTTTTTGGGGGGGGGCGCGGGGGGGGGGGTGGTGGTGGGAGGGGCTGGGAGAGGAAAACCATATTACTCAGAGAGCTTTCATAAAAACAATGAGGCTAGAAGGCAAGTTGGCTCAGAGGGTTGGAGCACATACTTTGCATTAGGGAGACCCAGTCCCCTCCTCAGCACTACCAAGAGTAACCTGAGCACTAAGCTTGGAGCAGCGCCTGGTCATGCATTGTATGACCCCCCAGACAGACAAAAAAAGTGAAGGGCTGGGGGTTGGGAGGGATACTGGGATCTGTGATGGTGAGAAATGGGCACTGGTGGAGGGATGGGTATTTGATCATTGTATAATTGAAACCCAAGCACAAAAATTTGTAATTCTACAACTGTACCTCATGATAAACATCCTAAGATGTTTAAATTAAAAAAATTTAAAAAAAAAAGTGAAGGGGTTGCTAAGCCCCTCCTGCCCCTTAGTGGTAGTGATGTGTTGGCCGAAGGTGTCCTTGAGCTGGAACCTCACAGCTGCTGGGACTGTGCCCCAGAGAATCTAGTCCCCGGAAATCCCTCCACACCCATATTTCCACCCTAACTCTGCCTTGGAAGCCCAAACCTCAGGGCTAAGGCCTTGGTCGGCTTTCTCCCTCTGTGTCCCCAGCAAAGCCTGTCATGTGGTAGGTGGACAGTGAATGGGGAATCTAGGGCTACTCTCTGCTGTCAGGACCACGGTAGAGGTGTGTGTGAGTTGTGCAACCACTTGGTTCTCTTATTCACCCTGTGTCTCTGCTCCATGGATTTGAAATTTATCTGCATAGGACGAAGAGCTGGTCGACCCTGACAACTCTCAGTGCGGTGAACAAAACAAAACAGCTTTTGGTCAACTTACCTACCCACACAATGAGCCTCCTCACACCTGAACAAAAGCACATGCACAGGCACACACACACACACACACACACACACACACACATACACCCTCAAGGAGGGTGTGACTACCCAGGTAATCCAAATTTGGAGACAGATTTTCTGCCTTGTTAGAGGACCCTGAACAGAGGTCCTCACTATCCTCCCCACAGAAATCTCTGCCTCAGCCCCTTGCCCTTCAGGGGACATATGACAAAGTCTGGACATGACTGACATTTTGAAAATGGGGGAATGTGGTCCAATCAGCATTTGGGGGATAAGTGTCAAGGCTTTGGCTGACTGTCCGTCAAGCACGGCACAGCCCCACACTACAGAACCAGCCTACTCCAAGTGAGCAGACAATGACACAGTCTGAGGCAACAGCAATCATCATGTTCCAGCCAATGAAATCATGGTGCTTCTGACATACCCTAGGAAAGAGGGGTGGGAACCCCATGCCCTCGTGTCAATACAATGCTAGGTAAAGCAGGCTTCAGTGCAATTGTCCTCTGGTTACCCGAGAACCTTGGCATGCAGTATGGGTCCTGCCAGCTTCATCTTGGTCCAGAACATTCCCTTGCAGAGCTGTTGGACTGGCCAGTACCTACTTGCTGAGGCTGGCATTTCACCTTTGAGTTATCTAACTCGTCAGAGGAGCTTTGGGGAAGTAAATTCTCCAATGTCTGCTTTCCACAACCTCCTGCACCATGCATCCAATTCCCTCCTCACATACAGCCCTAATGCCCCCACCACAGATGACACTCACAAACGCCCTCCCTTCCCTCACCTGATACCCCACAGAGGTTTTCTGAAGTCTCTTGGATGACAGTGTCAACCCACAAAGACACAAATTAAATACCATCATCTTTTACTTTACTTTTTATCTTTCAGAATCTAAAAGCTGGGTGAAAATCATTTCCTCACTCCCCCAATTGACTATTTTCTCACGCTTATCCTTGAGCTGATTATTTCTACCTTCTTGGCCATTTTTGAGATGGTAGTTTCTGCTTTTGCTGTCCAGTAAAGATCAATGGTTACATGAATCAGCACAAATGTGATTTTCTTTGTTTGGAGCAGAGCAAGTCATTCCCTGCTCCACAATCCCAATTATGAACAATTAGCCGACTCAGGCCAGCACTGGCCATTTATTGACCAAGCAGATGGTCACCCAGGCTAGAACTCAGTCACTGCAGACCCAGCAAACTTGTTTAATTTGGGCACTGAAAACCAGGAGGTAGCCTCCTATTTCCTACTGACCTAATACCTATAGATAATTTCCTGATCATTTTGGTAAATTAACTAAGAAGTGATCTATTACATAGTTTTTAGGTCTACGTTTTCTCTCTATTTCTATTAGTTTTTCCTTCCAGTATATACCCAGGAAAGAAAACTAAAAGAAAAATACGAACACAATTTCCCATTTTGGAAAGTTTGAAATTGTCAAGAAAAATTAGACCGCCAGAGAGTTGGATAAAACCCCAGAGGACAAACTTGAAGAAATTAAAAAGCAGTTAGTTAGTTTTGAGCATATAAACTAACTAAAACAAGATAACTCAATAATACTTTCAGTTAGAATTGCCATAACTTGGTTGTAGTTTATGGACCCAATATTAAGTAAGAAAGCCAAAATGACTTTTTTTTTTTGTAAACTCTGGACAGGGGGATGCTGTTTATAAACACAAAGATTCCATCATAAAATATGGTTTTTTTTAAACCAAAGCATGCAAATATTAGGAATTCCTCCAAAATAGCGAGCAATTTATCTTGTTTACTATGTTTATGTTCTACAGGATGTCCATAAAGACTGAGACACAGAAAATATAAATAATGTGGTCAGGAACATCTTCAATCTTAAAAACAATGAATAATATCTATAGTTCCAGATTTCATGGACATTGTTTCAATCACTGTCATGTAGACAGCACACGGGAAAATCTCCTTTACTTGTATTATATATAAATCTCATTTATTATCTATCTTAAATAGATACTCAACTTGACAATAAAAGTGTCTTCCTCTTCATCATGTAGCCCATTTGTGTACAATTTTTAGATCAAAATTTAAATGAATAAATATAAGGTGAGGAATCTTTTTGAGAAGCCAATTTTTTACATTCAGAGATTTGGCTGCATTGCATTTCCTTTAAAGACCAGTCAGGGGGACTGGATCAATTAAGTTTAAGTACTGAAGTCAACGCACCTGCCTAGCATGTGGCTGCAGCCACAACACTGGTTCAAATCCTGGCACCTTGCTCTAGTTTCCAGAGCAACACCAGGTGTGGACCCTGAGTACAGAACCAGGAAAATCCCCTGAGCACCCCTGCTGTGCCCTCCCCCTGCAAAACAAGGAAACAACAACAATAAAACATAACAAAACACCACAAACAAGCAAAAAAAAAAGCAGGAAATAAACCAGGTCATTCATATGCAGTGAGTTCTGTTATATTTTGACATGTACTTTGCATGTTTTAGCCCAACAGCATGGCATTGCCTTCCAGCTCTCCTTCCTGGATTAGGATTTCTCCCACAACAACAACAAAAGGTAGAAATAGGAAAATCTAAATGGACAATAAGTAAATGAAACAAGTTGCTTACCTCTAAAGACAATTGGCCAGAGCAGGGATGAGATCACTCTGCCACCATTTGTAAAATGCTCTTACACCCCAACTTAGATTCTGACTTTCCGGGTGACATCATATGATTCCTACTTCAGCCCATATTCCAGCCTGCTTGATTCCGACGCTTCAGGAAGAGTTTGGGGGCGGATGGAAGCCAGAAAACCTGCCACTTGGTGCTATTTTTCCACTTCTAGCAAATAGCCAGCAATGTATGGCCTTGTTGGGTTCTTCATCCTTCCAGAGTCTGTTTCCCTGAGTGGCGGGCAAAATTGTTCTGCAATTGTGAAACTGCAGTAATTACAGTCCTATGACCTTTTCTGATAAGGAAGCTCCCTTGATTTACAAAGAGTACACAAACTAGTATATACCCTTATTTATAGGTGACCAAAAAATGTGTCATCCAGGGCCACCGTGGCTTGGTGTCAGTTGTCTGCCTTGAGAAACCAATGCTGATGTGGTCAGTCCCTCGCACCAATCCACAGACCAGTATGGTCCCTGTAGCTCTTTCATGCACAAAGTATCTGACCTCTCTTCATTACAGTAACAGAAAGGGAAAGAGAAGGAAAGTGGAAGATCATCATCCACAACCAGGCCTATGAACAGGCTGGATTCACTGGGAAGTCCAGTGGCACTGACTGTAATTGTTTGGAAGAAATCTTAGGTGCCATTTCTAGTACGTTCACTTAGAATAGAAAAGTCAGTATCAGGCCTCAGAGCCGAACTACCTAACTTGCAAGTGCTAGGATTTGGGTTTGATCCTCAGTGCTACCCACATACATCAAACACGGTCCTCGAGCCTCTGTTGTACTGGTGCCACAACAGAGTATATGATATCTGGATCATTATGATGAGGAGAGTGACCGCCTGAAAGCACATGTGTGCGCACCACAACCCAAAGTGTACCCCTTGCCATCACAACAACAGGGGGAAAAGACAAGGAGAAACTAAATGGATGAGTAAATAAATAGTACAAGTTGCATACCTCTAAAGACTATTGGCTGCAGTAGGGATGAGATCACTCCGCCTCCATTTGTAAAATGCTCTTACCCCCCAGCCTAGATTCTGACTCTCAAGGTGACATCATATTTCTTGGGCATCACTGTGGTGTCTGACAGCTGGTAGGTGTTGCCTGAGCATTTGTTCAATCAAAGGTAAAGTTGACTGAAACCATAGATCAAAGCCACACCTTGGGATGTAAGTTGGAGGCACTATTTTGAGAAATTCCGTAGCGGAAAGTGTGCTTATCTATTTTCTGAAGTCAATTCCCTTCCTTTGCTCATTCTTACCACCTGCAACCCCTCCCCCGATGCCTGTTTAATCGATTTAAATCTTGGATTTAGTTAAATATGAACTAATCCCATTTGCCACACCATCTAAGTTCCCAGCAGCCTCCCGTGCATGTGCATGTGTGCGCATGTGTGGATATGTATGTGTGTGTGTGTGCGTGCATGCGTGTGTGTGTGTGTGTGTGTGTGTGTGGTGGGAGGATGTTGTGTCCTATGCTGTCACCTGCATGTTTGGGTGCATTTGTGATGGCAGGTGTGCAGTCCCTTGCCAGGAAGGAATGGGCCTGCCTTTCTACAATCTTGCAAGTCTTGAAAGCATTGGCTGCATCATTTTCAGCAGTGGAATCAATGTTTTAATGGAAAATTACAAAAGAAAATGAGCATTCTCTTGCCGACTAAGAGCAGAAAAATAAAAGACTGCTCATCACCTAGAAGAGATAGACCTGAGAATTGACTTCCCATCCATCTCTTTTATTCCTGTACTTATTTTATAGCCAACATATTCTCTTTCAGCCCATGATTGCTTATTTTAAATTGTCTTCCAGTCCCCTGGCTCTGTCTTCCCTGTCCCCCTCCGCCTCCCCCTTCTCCCAGGCCTCCCAGATGATACAGTCTGTGCCATTAGCTGATGTAGCCGATTATAGCCCAGAGATGCTTCTAGTCTTTAGTCAACTCTGGGGAGAGGAAATGAGAAGGAAAGATGTTTTCCTCCTAGAAGATGCTTCAATGCAGCCGAGACTATGCTGACCTCTCCCTGCAGGTCAGAGACTTCACAGATTAACCACAGAAAATACTGGAGAAGCAAAAGTTGCCCAGAGTGTAGGGCACCAGAATGATCCAGGACAACTACATGCATGGATCCTGAGGTGTAAAATTCTGACGGGTACTCATGGACCCTGAGGTGTAAAGGTCACACTGGCCCACTAGAAATTCTGAGCAAGTACTAAAAACTAAAAACTGTATTTCCATTGTTATAGCTCAGAAAGTGATTCTGAATTCTATTCAGGTTTATCTCGGACCCAGCACCTCCTTGGGAAGGCTCTGTTTAATCTCTTGAATATCTACAACACAATTCCAAACATTTCCAAGAGATACTCCACTCCCATTCACAATAAACCCCAGAAAGAATGTGGGAGAACAAAAAGGAGCAGCAAACGCCCTTTGTTCTGCTCTGAACCAATGGCTCATCTGTGGGGCTGTTTCATAACAAGTTGTCCCTACACCGATTGTCTCCACAAAGGCTGGGTAAAGTCCCAACGATTAGAAATTGGGATAAAAGAGAAGTGCACATTTCTCAACAGAAGAGAAGGGGGGTGGTTGCAATGACTTTGCTTACATCTTTTTTTTGGGGGGGGGCGGGAGTGGGAGCTGGAGCTGGAGCCCAGGACCTCATATATTCGCAGCAAAAATTGCTTTACCGCCGAGTCACATACCAGCCTGGCTTTGCTTACTAACTGTGGAATTCACCCCCCCCACACACACACACACAAATTGCTAAAGCTGAAAATCAGCAAAGTCTCCATTCAAACGAATCTGTAGAAAAGAGGATTCCAGATATCTGAATTTAATGAAGTGCTCATCAAACCTCCCTTTGGAATTTGGAAGCTGTTTTCCTATCAGCCCACTCACTTTTCTGCCTCCAAAGGTGTTTTCTACTGAATCAGACTAACAGCCTAGGACAGACACACTGGCCTTTCTGGGTGTCCAAGGGACATCTGTGCCCCAAGGGAGATGAATCCTAACTCCCTGAAACATAATGTGTAAAATACTGCCATGTCTAGCTTTCCCTTCTCCATCAGTGATTGAATATGTTCTAATAAAAATTTCAAGTTTGAAAGTGAAATCTCAGGCATTCTAGATTCTAGTAACTGGAGTTTGAATTTATTCTAAAACTGAATCCCAGGGCAAAGTTCTGTACTTTAGTGGTAGAATGCTAATTTGAATGTTAAGTGAATGTTGAATATTAACCCTCACACCGCCCTGGATAGCAAGTTTCCCAACCTCAGCATTATTGACATTTGGGCCAGAGATTTCTCTGCTTGTGAAGTGACTGTCATGAGCACTGGAGAATGCTGGCAGCAACCCTGTCCCCCACCAGCTTGATGCAGATCACAGGTCCTTCCCCTGCTCACCCCAGGTGAGACAACTAAGTGTGTCTCCTCCCGCACCTAAAAGTCTCTTGGGCTTAAAAAAAATCATTCCCTCAAAGGGTGCGCTGGCTGTTCCCCAAAACTCTCATCAAGGGAAAAAACAATTTTTCCAATTAAAAATGAAGTTGAGAGGGGCTGGAGTCAGAGAGCTCAACAGACTGAGTTCGTGCAAAGGCCAAAGTTTGATTCCCAGCAATGCTTTGTTCCCTGACCACCACCAAAAGCAAAACCCAAATACTGAGCCAAAAGTAGTCCTGAAACACTGATGGTTTGACCACATTCAAGGGAAAAAAAAACAAAAGAGAGAATGAAAGAGGAGGGAAGAGAGAAGGAGAGAGAGAGAGTGAGAGTGAGAGAAAGAGAAAGAGAGAGAGAGAGAGACTGAGAAGTAGAAAAAAAGTGGTTAAGTGGTATTGTGGTATTTCTATCCAGAAGTATGAAAAAACAAGGAAAATAAATTATATATTTCTGCCCATACAATAATATAATACCAAACAACCATTCCAAAGTTCTTACGCTACTTTATAGTCATGAGAATATATTCATCTTGCAATGTTAAAGAGTAACAGGACAGAACATGAAAATATATTACAATGCATGAGTTCTGTAAGATATGTGTCTTTGAAGCTATTGAAAATATTCTAAGAGGAGAAAAACCAGAAAACAAATTATTACTATTTATGGCTGGTGGAATAATGTATATATTCCTTTACTCTAATTTTTGTTTTTGTGAAATTATCTCCCATGAATATACATTTTTATCATTTTAAAGCAAACACAGGCATCTTCTATTGGAAGCATGTGAACAAAAAGACTACAAACCAGGACTGGGATGATAATAGTACAGAGGGGTAGGGTGTTTGCCTTGCATGTGGCCAACTCAAGTTAGATCCCTGGCAGCCCATATGGTCCCCTGAATCTTCTAGGACTGATCTCTGAGCACAAAGCCAGGAATAAGCCCTGAGCACCACTTAGTAATGGCCCCCAAAACATTCAACTACAAACTTAAACATCTCCAAAGGTAATCTTCTCCCAGACCCCAAAGGAAGCACATCAATTCCTTTCCAGGTCTTTGGATCTTTCACTCACATTCGTTTCACACCACAGTCTTCAGTTTGTTAGGTCAGAATCCACCACTTTGTCTATATCTTTAGGGATTAGAGAGCTTTGGGTCATACCAGGCTGTGCTCAAGACTTATTCCTGGCTCCGCTCACAGGCATGGCATTGGGAGTCCTTGTGGAGCATCAGGGATTGAACTCTGGTCACCTGCTTGCAAGGCAAATGCCCTTCCTGCCGCACCATCACACCATTACCACATTTGGCCTATTTTGCTTTACTCCTTACTTATATGATTTTATGATCAAGGAACCAGCAAATACACACATGGACATGAGCATTCCAGACACGTATGATCCCCAAGCATTGGCAGAAGTGACTCCTGAGCACAGACACAGGAGTAAGAGTTGAACATAATGGGCTATGGCCTGAACCCCTCCATCCCAAAAGTGAGAGAGAAAACACACACACAGAGAGAAGATGGGAAGAGGCACTACTTCAAATTGGGAGGCAGTGGAGGGGGAGCTTCTTGTAGGATGCGACATTTGAATTAGAACTAAACAAGAGAATAGCTTCATGGGAAACTGGGACTCTCAAGGGGCAATTTCTGAAGCGTAACTGTTGGTTGAGCCAGGCGCGGGGGCAGGAGACTCTGCGCTGTTCTCTTCCGGGAGTTGGGTTTTATAGTCTCTGATGGTCCTCGCCGGGGCCCCTTGGAGCGGAGCCGGTTGAGTTTTTCTCCCCACCCCGACCAGGGCTCCGGCAGTCGAAGACCTCCAGAACCAGCCACCACCATGCTGAGACCACTCTCCGCACACATGAAGGTACCGGCAGAGGAACACAGGCATGTGGGTCCCAGGGCTGAGATCTCCAAGTCTACTCGGATCAGGGCTGAGCATCCTCCACCCAGATCCTCCAAATTCCAGTAGGTGGGGGTCACACCCACGAACTGGCCCCCTGGCGCTGTGTAATCCCATCAATGGCCAAGACTCAGAGACTATAAAACCCAACTCCCGGAAGCGCTGCACGACATCTTATTATCTCCTTCTTACTTTGGACAAACTGGCAGGCTACCGAATGTAACCTGCCCACACGGCAGAGTCTGGCAAACTCCCCGTGGCGTACCCAATATGCCAAATACCAGTAACAATAATGGGTCTCATTCTCCTAACTCTGAAAGAGCCTTGAATTTGGCACTTTTTAAAAAATCTCAGGGCTAGGACGAAGGAGACGTTACTGGGGCCTGCTCAAGGCAATCGACGGAAAGGTGACTACTTTGGAACAAGAAGCTGGAGACAGTGTTGGCAGGCTGGCAGACCCTGATGACAGCTCAGGTCTAAGCAGATGGAGAGCTGGTGACGGTGGGGGGGAGGGGGGAGGAACTGGCAACTTAAAACATTCCTCCAACGTGATTTTGATCATTTAGAGAACCCAGAAATCATCATACTCAAGCGTGTGAGTGTAGTAGAAAGAAGGTGAGGTGACTGAACAAACTCAAGCCATGCTGCTCAGGGTGGGGTCCGGGAGCCAACAGCCCCTACATTCCCTGAGTTTCAGGCCCCTCAGCATTTCTTTTAAATCTGAATCTTTAAGGATAGTCCAACCACCTGAAATACGCATGGCAACTTTAGAAGCACTGATTCACACCAATATACTAATACAACTTCCAGAAGAAAATGGAAACAAATATTTTTAGTGGGAGAATATTTGATAGCAAAAGAATAGAGGTCATCATTTTTCTCTGATATCAGGGTATAAATAAATGGTCTAAAACCATTCTAAGTTCTATCCATGCTAAAGCATTTTTGGAGACAATATTTGCCTTCCAATGTGCTGGTTTAATAAAGGTTTATGGGACACTGGTACTCATTTTACCATTCAGGCTTGTTTTTGTTAGTTTTCTTTGTTTTGGCACCATACCCAGTGACTCTCGGGGGTTGGTCCTGGCTCTGAACTCAGGAACCACTCCTGGCAGTACTCAGGGGACCATATGGGATGTCAGGGATCAAACCCAGGTCAGCTGCATGCAAGGCAAGTGCCTTACCCACTGTACTATCTCTCTGGTCCTTACTTTTGTTTGTTTTTAAGGAACTGCAAATTATTAAAGGAACAAAGTGCTTGCTATGCTACACTTGTATGTTATATTCTGAACTTTATATCTGTCACTGTCACTGTCACTGTCCTCCTGTTGTTTATCGATTTGCTTGAGCGGGCCCAGTAACATTGTGAGACCTGTTGTTACTGTGTTTGGCATATCGAATACAACATGGGGAGCTTGCCAGGCTTTGCTGTGCGGGCGAGATACTCTCGGTAGCTTGCCAGGCTCTCCGAGAGGGGTAGAAGAATCGAATTCGAGTTGACCAGGTTGGCCGCGTGCAAGGCTGTGTTTGGCATGTTGAATATTCTCGGTAGCTTGCCGGGCTCTCCGAGAGGGGCGGAGGAAGAAGAATAGAAGAGATAAATCCTCCAGAATCAGGACTCTCACTCATGTTCCCTCTTCCTCTGACCCAGGCTGCTTTGGGATGCTTTCCTCATCTCCTTGGGCCTGAGGAGATGAGGAAAGCATCCATATCTTCCCAGAGAATTTTGTCTCTCTGTTCTAATGAACATGCAGTTGAGATGCTTCACTGCAGCAGCCTTGGCTAATTCTAGGACAGGTCTTCCTCTCTTCCTGCAGTGCTCAGGGCAAGACCACATTGGTAGGGGCCTGTGTTTACTCTGTGACTCTCTCTAATCAAGAAGTGTTTCTTTCCACAAACCACAGCTCCTAACTTTATCTCTTTGCCCTTTGAAGTCGAAAACTATTATTTCTAGTAACCATCACTAATTCAAGAATAAACACTCTATTTTCCCCAAAAGTGCTACGTTCTGTTACAGGAAAGGGAAGCAGAAAGGACTCAATCCCTCTTCACACTGTATTATAAAGGAGGCTAAAGTGGGGTGCCAGGGTGGGGAGCCGCAGCACCAGTGCCTTCTCTGGCAGGGGTGAGGACCCTCAGGTGAGGAACACACTTTCCTCTTTATTTCTTTGAGGACAAGGGCTGTGGCTGTCTTTTCTCTGCCTGCATCAGTCATAAAGTGTTTCTTAGGGAGCAGATCTGACCTTTGTCCCACTCCCAGTTGGAGGGGATTTGGACTGGAGAGAGGAACGCTACCTGGCTAGTAATTTCTTTCTCTTTTGTTTTGTTTCTGGGCTATAGCCAGCCACGCTCAGGGCTTACTCCTGGCTCTGTGCTCAGGGATCCTTTCGGGTGAGGCTGAGGGGACCAAATGGAATGCCAGGGACAGAACCGCCGTTGGCCATATGCAAGAGAAGTGTGAAACCTTCTTTCCAGTCCCAGTGTTCTATTTTCTTTGAATGGACCTCTCAAGCTGGGCTCGGGGGTCTGGGGACCAATCCTGGTGACACTCCGCCTGGCTATGCAGGGTGGATGGTTCAGTACTAAGACCCCAGCAATGCAGTGCAGCTCAGGTCCAGTGGTGCTGGTGGCCACCAGGGTCTTCCTGGCAGAGGAAGGAGTCAGATCCAGGCCTGGCCTGTAGCCCTTTGAGCCACCTATGCTCAGTAAGTGCTGTTTGCCCTGAGTTTCTGGGTGAAGCTTTGTCAAGGTTTTGTGAAAAAGGCTGGTTCTTGCATCTAAATCCTTCATCACAGGCTGTCCTCAAGACTTCCTGTCTCAGGGTATGCAGAAACGTGCTTTCTGTGGCTCCATTTCATGTCCTGCCTTCTCATGAGGTGTGACCTTGCCCAATGCCCTGTCAGTGTCATCTCAAGCCACTGAGGTGGACGCCCAACCGTTTCCAAGAGTATGAGCAACCACTTTACCAACTCTTCCTCTCACACAGCAGTTAGGGTATTTGCCTTGCATGCGGCTGACCCAGGTTCGATTCCCAGCATACCATATGGTCCCCTGCGGACCGCCAGAAGTAATTCCTGAGTGCATGAGCCAGGAGTAAACCCTGTGCAATGCTGGAGGACCCAAAAAAAGAAAAAAAAAAAAGAAGAAGAGGAGAGAAGCAGCAACAGGCGGGCAGAGAGGTAGTTCACTCCCTTTTGGTCACTGACATGTCCCAGGATCATGAATAGTCTCTAACACAGAGCAGATGCAATTGAATGAATGAATCAATTGAATGAACAAACTCTGCCGAGCAAGGTCCCTAGGTCAGAAGAGGCCTGAGTCAGAGGAAGTTTCCCTGGGGTAGGAAGAGGGGTCATAGCAAGAGATTAATGTATCCAGATAATTCCTAGGAAGAAGGTAATATCTACGTAGAAGCTACACTCTTTTTGAGTCTTGGCAGTGATTGATTCTGAATGCAATGGATAGAGCGCCTTAGAAAGAAGACTGGCTTGTAGAGAGGAAGCACCCTATGGAAATCCCTTTCTCTCCCAATCTCTAGTGAAATTCTCTTGGTCTCAGTTTCCTCATCTGGCTGCAAGCAACAGTGTGGCCATCTCTTGTGTACAGCCAGGTTACAGGTCACAGAGAATGTGAAGGAACTTCAAGAGTCAAGTTGCTAGCAAGCAAAGGATGAACTGGAAACTCCCTCTACCCTACTTCAGGCCCAGTGCAAGGTCATCATATTCTTTCTCTGGCATCTCCAGCCAGGATGCCTGCAGGAAAATTCAGAGTTTTGTCTGAACCCTCAAGTCTGCTCCTAAGGGATCTCTTCTCTTGAAGTGGATTTATGTATGTTTTAAATGTAGGGGTACTGCTTTTTTATTCAGTAATTAATCATGCTGATTGAATTGGGCATGAACTCCACATTCTTTTTTAAAAAAAGTTTTAAAATAATTTTTAATTGAATATCCGTGAGATAGACAATTACAAAACTGTTCATAATTGGGTTTCAGTAATACAATGGTCCAGCACCCATCCCTCCGCCAGTGTACATTTCCCACCACCAATGTCACCTATTTCCCTACCACCATCCCCCAAACTCCCCTCCCCTCACCCCCAGCCTCCCTCTATAGGAGGCACTTTCCTTCTTGCTCTCTCTTTTCTTTTCATTTTGTGCATTATGGTTTGCAATACAGGTGCTAAGAGGTCAGTTTGTTTGTTCAGGGCATCCAGCATTTTTATTGGGACGGTAAGGCTGGAGTAGTTTTTCAATTGGGTGGCCACTTTGGGGTGTGGATGTGACTGCCGAGGCTTCTAGAAGTTCAGGGAAGTGGGGGAAGGGAACCCATCCCAACTCCGAGAAGCCTGGAGATTTCAGTCGCAAACCCTGCACACCTGAATTTTCAGCAGATTATATCTTGGTGAGTTCTGCCCTGAGACGGTGGAGTCAGGCCAGGAGTATGGTGGCTATTTTGGATTGTGGAAGCAAGTGGCTGCCAGGGACTTTGCTTGTGTGGGTGCCAGACTAGCCTGCCCCCCCTCCAATTTACCCATGTCTGTTCAGCCGTGCGTGGGTCTGAGATGAACTCCAGCTTTTGATCTCTTTCGAGATTAATTTATGGGTCTCTGAAATAAGGACAATAAATGAACTTGTATAGCTTGGAGGTGGTTTGTAGGCGTGGCTCCCATATACCTAACTTTTAGCTGTTTACTTCTTTGCCAAATTTGGCCCCAAGTTGTTGGTGTCCAGCCAAAGGCACAGTGGCAATTTTGGGGTATCAGGAAGCCTGAAGGCACCATCAGGCTATGCTTTCTTTTAATTTGGGGGTGGGGAATTTGGATCACACCTGGTAGTGCTACAAGGACCGTCTGTATTGCCAGAAGTAAAACTAGGATGAGTGTATGCAAAGCAAGCACCTTACTCCTGGTACTATCTTTCTTCCTGTCCTGAATGTTTTGGCACTGGGCATTGCCCCTCCTACCCCAATGGCCCCTCAAGCCATCCTTGTCTGATGGCTAACGACATATATCTGACTCTTGGCCCGTCCTTCCTTGCTTCTTAAATGAGCTGAGGGCCATACCAAGGGAGGAAAGGCACATATTTCGAGAGACCAGCAGGCTGGTGGGTGAGTAAAGATGGTCAGGGAGGTGTGGAGAGAGAAACCAGTGAAAACCTAGAGTGGGTTTGTTCCATCGAAAAAGGGCCCAGCTTTCTTCGTGCCCACCAGTCGAGAAAATGCAGGGAAGCAAAATGCTAGGTCATCTACCTTCCCCCAAATCTGGAAATTTAAACTTTTATATGAGATCTCCTGGCTCTCAAATGTTGGCAACACTTTCAAAATTTGTTAAAATATGTCTGTGAGCCAAATAAAACACATGTGTCGACTGAACTCAGCTGAGTCGCCAGCATGTGAGCTGTGAGTGGGGGCCTTGAGAATCCTGTTCGCTCTAAGGACTGTACCTTGGGGGGGGCTGCAAAATTTGGTCCAGCATACCTAAAGCTGTCCCACTCCCCTACTTCCTTCTCTTTTCAGATCCTGTGTGTATTTGACCAGAGCAGTCCCAATGATCCCCCCAACCTAGCCCTGAGCACCTGCATGGATGACCTTATTAGGCAAGACGGTCTTTGTGGATGGAACCAGGCCTTGTTGCTTTTAGAGGGTCTAAGGATCATCCCAGAACTTCAGCCTGACCCATGTGTTCAGAAGAAAATAATAGGAGACAGAGACAGAGACAGGTAGGCCCCCAGGGAGCGGGTATAAAGGAAGAATGATGTTTGAAGCAGACTAGAGTGGCTACAAGCCAAGGGTAGTGGCAGCCCCACAAGTCACAAGAAGGGCCTGACCCAGTTTCGGATGCCTGCAGAGGGTGTGCTGCTCAGAGGGCAGCAGCAACTTCTATCCAGACTCCTCATACAGAGATTGAGATCCCGTCATCTTCATGGTTCCAGCAGCTGAAGAAAACGGATATATTGAGCGATCGGGAGTAGACACCCAGAAGAGGGAGGAAACACCCTGATCTCAACCTTCCCATCCTCTTCCAGCCCCGTCTCTTTCATTTGCCACTGCTGAACTACTTCCCTAAGTGTTTCCTTGATTTTCCAGGAATTTTCCAATCTAGCCTGGTGCGCGAAAGAAGATGTGAATCTCATTGATCCTCTTCACAAGGAGACAAAAATATACCAGCTGCTCGTGCTTGCTAACGATTTCTTCACTGTGAGAATTCAGACACAACATTTCCCCTCTCAGTGAGAAGAGCGCCTGGCTTACAGGCTGCAAAAAAAGAGGAGCTGATTTATTTTCCCAGGACAGAGGGAACAGGGTTGAGGGGGAGAGGAGAAAGCCCAGAAGTGGCCATGTGGATAGGTCATTACCTCGATGGACAAGATACAAAAAAGTAAGATCTGATGAGATGCCAGCTCTCTTGCCAGAAAGGTCATGACAATCACATGCAGAAAGTGTGCCTCGCTCACTTGGAGATTATGTGGGTTCAGAGCTATCATGGTTGCCTGCTCTGGCTGTCTACACAGCCAGCTGGGTATAAAAGACTCAGGTCAGGAAGTGTTTAGAGAACTGGACCCTTGTTGGTGTATCCCAGAGGATTTTGCGCTGGAAAGCAAGAAATAGGGCCTGGAAAGGTGAAGGCATTCTCGATTATTTATTTATTCTGTAAGTCTCGTCCTGAAGTTAACAATGGCAGGGTCAGTGGTGGGTTTTTCAAGATAGTGTGTGGCAGGACCAAAGAGATAACACAATGGTCTGGAGGTTGGTGGTTTAGGATATGTCATCAACCCCTCTGTGTCACTGCATCCATAAAATGGGTGCAGCAATACCACCCACCTCACGTACCTCATGTACAGGGATTACATGAGGTAAGTCAGAGAACACATTAAAGGCACCTTGGACACTTAGCACAAAATAATTTCTTATTGAGTATTTCTTATTGAAATATTTCATGAAGTAATTTTTAATTAATTTATTTATTTATTGAATCACTGTGGGAGGGCTGGAGCGATAGCACAGTGGTAGGGTGTTCGCCTTACAAGCGGCCAACATGTCCGACCGGAGTTCGATTCCTCTGCCCCTCTCCGAGAGCCTGGCAAGCTACCGAGAGTATCTCGCCCGCACGGCAGAGCCTGGCAAGCTCCCCGTGACGTATTTGATATGCCAAACACAGTAACAACAAAGTCTCCAATGGAGACGTTACTGGGCCTGCTCAAGCAAATCGACGATCAACGGGAGGGCCTTTACCTTTATCACTGTGGGAAAAGTTACAAAGCTTTCAGGTTTAAGTCTCAATCGTGCAATCATCAAATAGATTTCCCTTCACCAGTACTTATTTTTTCACCACCAAGAACCCCAATATACCCACCCTTCCAACCCCCCCAATGCCGGTTAGGCAGATGAATTCTAGTTAACACTCTATCCACTTTGATTAGATTCATTGTTTCAACAAAAAATGCACCAATATTATTTAGAGTTTATACCTCCCAAATCATACCTGTTGAAAAGGCATTGTGAAATAATTTGTTTCTACAGCTGGTTACAAGAATCAAATGATGTTGCATGGCCGCAATTGTGGCTGCGTGATTTTGGATTTCTGATATTTTACTTATTAAGCCTGGAAGTATTTCTGCCGAGAGTCAGATAATTATGAGATTGGTTTCTGTGGCTCTAGAGCCATGGACGTGCTGGAGATCGGCTCGTGGGGGGGGGGGGGCAACTCGTGACCTCGGTAGGGTGTGAAGGACGAGCCCGGACCGCCCCCCCCTTCCCATGAGGTTTCAGTCGCCCCGTCATGACCGGCTCATAAAGTAATTTCTTATTGCAACAGTTCTCTGCTCTCATATATTGCTATGTAAGAAGTTACCTGGGGGCTGGAATGATAGCATAGCGGGTAGGGCGTTTGCCTTGCATGCAGCCAACCCGGGTTCGATTCACGGCATCCCATACGGTCCCCCCCCAAGCACCACTAGGGGTGATTTCTGAGTGCAGAGCCAGGAGTAACCACTGTGCCTCGCCAGGTGTGACCCAAAAAGAAAAAGGAAAAAAAAAAGGAAGTCATCTGAAAAGTTGTGAGTTTAAAAGGATACCCTGCAACCCACCCTTGTACTCCAGCCCCCAGACCCGGGGATGGGCTCTGCTCAGAAGCCTGGAGCAAGGTGGGCTTTATGTAGCTAGTATCAGCTGAGTGGTTCCTCTCCACTTGGTTCTCACACTTGTTCTGAGATCTTTGGACCCATTTTCCTCCTGGAGGTATCAGGGGCGCAAGGGCACAGCAAAGATATGAGCAACAGGAGGAGAGATTAATGTTCAGGCTGGGAACTGACTCACAATCATACCTGCCTCATTCTTCCAGATAGAACACATGACAAGGCTAAACCCAAAGGGGCAGAGAAGTGCAATCTGTTTTGGGGTGTGTGTGTGTGTGTGTGTGTGTGTGTGTGTGTGTGGCAGATCAAGTGAATGAACACGGTGACTCTTTATTATAATTGACAGCAGATGTATGTGACTGAAAATCAAGGTCAAAATACAAAGTGCTGATCTTCAGTGGACCTTGGGTGGTTATGCCTGAGCCCAGACTAAGAGGGGTACATTGAAATAACCTGGGTCCCTATCTCTAAGACCAACTTCTCTGCAGCAAAGGAGTTTCCTTGTGTCACTTCCAGTAGAGATGTATGTGGTGGTGTTCTTTTGTATGTGTGTGTGTCCGTGCGTGCACGTGTGTATTCATGCTCATGTGCTTGTGCTTGGCCATGAAGAACAGTAAAGATCTAATCTTCAGTCAAGTCTGCAGACACCGAGCAGTGTTTCTAAAAGAACCCTTCTAGGAATGATGACTCAGGACTACACAGACTTAAGCTACAGTAAGTCCCATCTTCAGCACAGTGACTAAGGGTGCTTCGAAATGGTAGGATTTGGCAAGGATGTAAGCTTGGTTACCTAAGAGCTGGGGCCCACTTTCCACTGGGGGGGAGGGATCTTAAAGGGATAGTGCAGCTTGTTATGGTGATGGATTTTTCTACTCCTGGTTTCATTTTCTCTTCAGCACTCCTGGGTCTGTTGGAGGAGAAATCCCCTTTTAGGGCAAAATGCTGTTAAAACCCTCCTTGTGGAAGCGCTCCAGAGAAGAGAGCACAAACCCACCAGCTCCCTGAGCCAAGTCAGCGGCTTCTCTTTCCTTGGAGAAGCTGCAGCTCGTAACCTCTGCATAATGGATGAGAGGCTGGTCAGGACGCCAGGACCCTGTTACCTGCCTGTGCGTTGGTCCCTGCTCTCCTGTCCCCAAATCTCACTGCCAGTCCCTCTCCAGAGCCCCTGCTTCTACAAACCCAGCTGGGAAGCAGAGGTAAGAAGCAATTTCTCCTCCACCATCCTCCCCCCCCCGCCCCCGTCCTTTATCAAGGCTTTCAAACTATTAATTAATTTATTTTTCTATTTTGCAATGCTGGAGGTCAAACTTATGGACTCTCACTTGCAAGTGCTCACTGCTGTTACATTCCCAGCCCCTTTTAAACATTATGTGTGTGATTGTGTGTGTGTGTGTGTGTGTGTGTGTGTTGCGATGTGTGTTAAGAAGTACAAAGCACAGGGCTAGACAGAGGAAGTCCAATATGCACGCAGGAGCACTGCATAGTCCCCCCAAGTGCCACCAGGTGTGGCCCCAAAACAAAAACCCCTAAACATGAAAAGTCTATCTAACAAGGTGACCTAAAACTCATGTGTGTACACAGTCACCCCAAAACACGAGCTTCCCCAGACTCTCCCCACCCTTACTCCTCTGGTATTTTCCATTCAATTAAATAATGCTGGTGGCGACTAGACTGGCCTCATAAAGCTCCAATGGGTTCCAAACCACCCTTAGCAAAACTCAGGCAGTGACAAGGCCTGTGCTGAAGGGCTGACAGGTGGGTGGAGGTCAGGAGACCTGAGGTCTGACCTCACATGTGCCTAAAACAAGAGGCCCTTGATTATTAGAGAAAAAGTCCAAGAAGATGTAGCTAAATGCAGCTGTGGGGGTGTGCTCAGATTATTTTTATTTTGGGTGCGGACAGCAAGGATGTCTCTTGCCTAGAACTAGATCAGAGTGTGTGTGTGGTGTGTGTGTGTGTGTGTGTGTGTGTGTGTGTGTATTGCTGGCTGGGGGATGCGGGGGATGCCAACCCAGCACTCGCTATTCCTTCTAATAAAATATACATGTCCTTTGGGGCTGGAGAGATAGTACAGCAGATCTGGCATTTGCCTTGCACATGACCCACCCGGGTTTGTTTTGTTTTGATTTTGGTTTGGGGGGTCACACGCGGCAGTGCTCAGAGTTGAGTTATGGGCTTTTCACTGAAGAACTCTTCAGTCAACAATTACTCCTGGCAGTGCTCAGATGATTCTATGGGACGCTGAGGATTGGACCTGGGTCAGCTGCATGCAAGGCGAGTGTCCTTCCTGCCATGACATCTCTCTGACCCCTTTAAGTGTTTTGTTTTGTTCTGCCCAACCAAGGCTTGATCCCCAGCATCCTGAGCAGAACCAGGAGTGACCTTTAAGTGCAGAGTCAAGAGTCAGCCTGAGCACAGCCACAGGTGTCCCTGCCTCCAAATAAACAAAATTATAATTAAAAAAAAAACACCAGAAATATGTGTGCTTTTATAAAAATAGCAAGTTTGAGCAAAGATGTAGTTCGGTGGAAAAGCTCCTGCCTAGCCTGCTGAGACCTGGGTTTGATTCTTGGCATCTCTCACAGCAAGTATGGCGATAATAACATCAATGAAGTGATCCAATGCGGAATCGCTTAGTGGGAGGGCGTTGTCCTCTTGTTCACCAGCATGGGCACTGTTTCTGGGGTCAGCGTTTGAAAACCACTGGTTGTAGGTAGACTCGGCTCCTAGGGAACCGTGGTGCCATAGAGTCCAGTGAGAGCCACAGGGCAGGGGTGATGGCAAGAGAACCCCTGGGAGAGCAGATGGTGCAACCATGTCAGTGCAGAAACATAGCACCCGTGGGTGGCTCTCGGAGGCAGTGGCCCTGGGTCTCCAGACGCTCACCTCTCTTCTCTGCTCCCGGGGCCCATCCCGGCAGGTAGTCAGCAGCGGGGATCCTGCCTGTCCCACGGAGCTGCGCTGAGGCATGAGCACGGACCCAAATTCTGAACACAGCTGGCTTGGATCCCCAGGCACCAGCAAAAGAGGGTCCGCTGCTAGGGACCCAAGTTCTCGGGTGACTGACACGGACTCTCTGAGAAGGCAAGGGAACTGGACCCCCGACGACCCTACCAGGTTCCTTCCAGGCACCACTGGGTCGCGATTTCATGGCGCCCCATGGCCTGGACCGGGTCCCACCCTGGCTGTCAGAAGGCAGCACGACTTGTGCGGCCTCCACACAGTGCACTTGTCTTCAAAGCACTGGAACCTCGCGCCAGTGAAACGCCGATCCTGGATTGGCCTCCCCGAGGTGCGCAGCCAAAGGCCCACACAGAAGATGGCCTGTTCCTGGTGGTGTTTATAGAGCCCCCCCCCACCCCCCCGCACCTTCCCCGCCCCCGTCGGCCCTGGCTGGAGAGCAGCTGACAGGCGTCCCTGGGTCTTTGTTAAACCCGAGCTCAGATGGTCCTAGAAACACAAGAGGCGCCAAATCATATGTTTAAACAGTTAAGAGGAAACCGGCTCAGTAAGGAGCTACAACCTTGGATTGAGCCTGGGTGAATTTTCCTTCGCTGGGATTTCCTGTCCCTTTTCTGGATGTTTCTATCTAGCAAACGTTCCCTGGCAGGGTTTAAGGCCATCCGCTCTGCAATGAAAGCAAGTCTTGGGGGCCTGAGTTGCTAAAGTACCAACAGCTGCCACCAGTGTGGTCCAGGGCCTCAGTTCATCTGCTGGGGTGGACATCCCAGATTTCAGGTTAGCCTGAAACTGTATCCCTACCAATACAGACCAGCAGACCACCCCAACCACTGCCTGGGGGCAACGGGGGGGGGGGGGGGGGGGGGAGCGAGTGGGGCTGGCAACGTGGGGTTTGGGGGTGGTAGATTTTTACATCAAGGAATGTAAAGTAAGTGAACCCAAAAGTTTGCCTCCTGCAAGGTTCTTAGACTGCAGTTAAAATTTAACCTTTTTTTTTTCTCATGTAAATCATCTGGTCCCCTCTGGGGTGGTGGTGGGGTTGGTGGGGGGGGGGGGGACACCAGGAGGGAACAATGGGCTGGGATTAGATAATTGACTTAGTGCTAAAATTCCAGGAAGTTTGTGTTGCTCTGGGCCTGGATCTTGTTACTTTTTAGCTCCAATCTAAGTTTTTATCTTCCTATTAGAGTTGAGAGGACATTTTTTTAACTGTCATTTGCACAGTTGTAATTTTTACCCCCTTTCATCAAATGGGGCTGGAGAGATTAGCAGTTCTTAGCACTGAGATGAAAATATTGGTAGGGCCCAGTGGGTGCTGTTTTGTTTATTCTAACGGGGCAGGCTTTGATCTAAACATATTTCCTGGGGTCTGGACCAGATGACCTAATTCCTGTCTTATCGTCTCACAGATTTCTGTGAATCTCAGATTGCCCAGTACTGTGGAGCCCTTTGAAATTCACTTTACATTTTTTTCCCATTTGTTTTATTTGGGGGAGCTTGTGGAACTCCTCATGAAGACGCTGGTGCTTTGTTTTTCTAACAGGACTGCTAAGTTTTAACAGAGTGAGGTTCCCCCCCCCCCTTTTTTTAAAGTCCTCTCTTCTCGACATTCACGACATGCCAAAAACAATAAGCAAATAATCGACCGCTAGAAATTTATGTCAACTGCAAATCATTTAGAATTTTCTACATGAAGTACACTGCTCTCCCAAGTGCCTTCCCCATTCCCCCACCAAGTCGAAAGGATTCTTTCTCACTCCCCAATCAATTGAATAAACCTGGCCTAGTGAGGATTGAGAAGTGAAAGCTCAAAACTCCTTTCAGGTATGATTTACAAAATCATCTGCCCACACAAAATCCGTCTCCCCACCTTCTCCCTCCCACCTCCAGCAAGGTCCCTGAAAATCACTGAAATGCTCCTCCAAGTATATGTTCAGAAAGTAGGAAGTCCTCGTGTGTGTGTATGTGTGTGTGTCTGTGTGTTCGTGTTCTGAGGTGTGGGGTTGAGGAGCAGTGGAGATGGAAGAGAAAAAACAGACAAAACACAAAGGAATACAGGGAAAAGAAAGGGAACAAGAGAAGAGGGAGGATGACAGTGACACAGACAAAAAGAAAAAAAAGTCACCAAAACAAAAACAGAACAACCCAGGTGGCTAGTAAACCCAGGAGGTTTTGGAATTTGCTGCTGCACTGTTCCGTATTTTGATAACTCGGATCTTTAAAAAAAAAAAAAAAAGGAACTAGGGTGATGTCACCAAAATGAGTAAGTTTGGTTAAAAAAAAAAAGAAAAAGAAAAAAGGATGAATTTAGCTGTCATCATTCCAGTCCAGGCAGTAACAACTCCGAAAATTCTGGGTTCTCTGTGATACTAAAACTAACTCGACGCACTTCGAGTTTCAGCAAGGGAAACAGACAAACTTTGAAAAAGCGAAGCTGGAGACCCGGCAAGAGGGGGTGGGGAAGAGACTGGGGGAGGCGCGCGCGCACATCTTCTGCCTAAAAATAAACCCTGTTGCTTTATAAATATAATTCCTTTTCTCTTTGGCGGGGCTGAACCGAGAGGCTAAGTGCATTTATCACACTGTGAGGGGCCGCTGGGCTGAGGGCGATTTCTTGTTTTGGAAATGAATGGAAAGGGGAATGGGCAGGTAATGATCAATAGATTAGAAAGGATCGTCGATCGATAGATGGATAGGCAGGGACAAAGCGGAGACCGAGGGAGGGGGTGGGTGGGCATGAGGAGGGGGGTGGGCTTGCCCAGACCCCGAGGCTCCGACCATTTCCTACGGGCTCCGATCGCCTCGGGAAATAAATCTGTCCGAACGAAAAGCGGCTTTTGCTCCCCTTCACTCACTTTTCAGAGGACGCTGCCAGGGAGGCGGCCGGCGGGGCGAGCGCAAAGAAAGACTCGCCGGCACCGCTCGCCGGCGGAAACGGGGCTGGGCCGGGGGGCGCTGCCAGCCGGCCCCGGGGGGGCTCCGGGACCGCGGCTCCCGCGGCTGAGCGCTGGCTCCGGAGACGGCGTCGGGGCTCGGCCGATCGCGCCCCTTAGGAGAGACGGGCGAGGCGCCGAGGCGCGGGGACGTGCGGAGCGCGCGATCCGCGGGAGCCCGGCGGCCCTGGGGTCCCCCCCGCACCCCACCCCACCGGGTCCCCAGGCTCCGACCCGGGGCGCGGGGGCCGCTTCCGGGAGAAGCTCCGACCTCCCCAGTACCACTTGACCACGCAGGCCCGGACACCTCCTCCCGGCGCCCAGCCCTGGGGAGGAGTCGCACGCCCCTTTGGCGACGCAAACGTCTCCAGGGCCGGCGGAGAACTGGCGCTCCGGGCCAGAAAAAACGGCCCTTTGCTCCTGTCCCCTCGTGGGGGGGAGGGGGCGGGGGAGAAGGGGCGTCCGTCTCCCGGGATCGGCCAGGCGGGACTCTCCCGAGCCGAGACTTAGCACCGTGCAAATGTTGGCGCGCCGTGATGCTGGGAGGGTCTGTGCGTCATGACGCCGCGTGCGCCCCAGCCCAGCCCTCTGCTGATCTGGGGGCGCCCACCCGCGATTTGTCGCGGCCCGGGGCCAGCTCCCTACTCCCGGGGCGCGGGCCCGGGCCCCGTGTGACTGAGGCAGCATTTGGGCGCCCAGACCACACTGTTTGGAGGCGCAACCGCGAGTGACCGCAGTGGCCTGTGTACCGAGAAACTTCTGCTGCAAGCTGGTCCCGCTGTTTCTTCTGTACCTGGGCGAGGGTCACCGACTGCGGGTCGTTCACCATCTCCCGGGGAGAAAAAAGAAACTCACCGGACTCTTCTAGACATTAACCCCCTACCCTATTTGTTCACCCCCGAAACAGTGCTCAGGAAAAAAGCATGTTTTCCCTCAAGCCAAAGCGTGAGAGGAAGAATCCGATTGAAATTGGAAGATGAAACCCTCGAATTGACTCTACGCTGCATCCTTTTTTAAATTGACTTTTTCTTTCAAATATGGATGTGTGTGAGAGCCTAAAAAGACTAATCAAATAAAGAACACATTGACCTCTCTGGGTGGAGGCCCAGTTTCAGATTCAGATTATATAACCCCAGCTGCATCAGGAGTTCTTCAGCCATGCTGCTCTCAGCTGCCTGGGGAAAAGAAAAAGAAAAGAAAAAAGACAGAAAAGAAAACGCAACAGAATTCAGTGAAGTGAAACCACTGCTGCATAAAACCCAAGTCAAAATGAGCACACCATCCTGCTGAAGATGATTTACCTACTTACCTAGCATAATGAAACCTCTAACCATCTTCTATTTCCTTTCCCGTGTGTGTGTGTGTGTGTGTGTGTGTGTGTGTGTGTGTAGGGGAGGGGTGTTGTGAGGAGAGGAATGGCCAAACAGGTCATTAATACTGGGAAAATATATAGAAGTGCATCCAAATTTAAGGGGAAGAAAGAAAACAGAGGTCCATGCAAACCTGTTTCTGTAACACTTTTACAATTCCTTATTGAGAGAGATACACACTTTTGCACACACCTTTTACTGATGCCTGGGGACACAGTAATAAGGGACATTTGGGGGTCTGGCTAAATAGAAATGCACTCTGAAAACACAGACACAGTATTTTGTTTTATCTGTTGCCAAAAAAATGTATTTGATTACTTGAGTAAAATTACAGTATCTCTGTTGTTAGTAAGTATTAAATGTTAAAGAAATTGGACCCCCCTTTCCTTTCAACTTTCCAAGAAAGTGCATGTAACAGTCCAATTTTTTTCCTTCCATACCTAATACAAAATAAACAAACACTATACCTGCTCTCTGAATCAAGAAGAAGCATTTGCTCTTGTAAGGAACATATGTACATTTTCATGAAAGTGATATTTCTTACTGTATATACAAGAGCATCTACATTTTCTCCACTGAAGGTTGTTCAAGATGCTATACTTAGCAGCATTGTGAAATCCCAGCACACACTTTCTATTGTGAATATACCTACAAGGCAAAATGTTACGTCTCAGTTTCAACTACCAAAACAACACTTGTATTTTCTCTAAAGAATTCTGCGTGCTTATTACTGTACAGAAACTTATTAACATTGAGGACGACTCAAGTAAAAAGCACAATACAAATAGCAGTTCAAAACGGAAATGGTTAAATCTACCAAAAACAAACAAAAAAAAAAGCAGGTTGAATTTTAGAATAAAAATCAAAAAAAAAAAAACTAAACCTTTCAAAGAACCACACTGTTCAGTCTGTACTTTCAGTCCTCTCCTTAATTCTGTTTCGAAAGATTAGACAATGTGTTTGCTGATAAAACTTCCCAGCAGGATCAAAGTGAACATTTATATACAGACTTTATTAGAGATCTAATGCATCACTGAGGCATTGCATCAACACCAGATTCATATTAAACTGGATATAGAAAATAAGTTAATGCCAGATTAAGACCGCCTAGCAGGGCAACTTGCAATGGCCATAAATGTGACAGCAAGTTTACAGCACTCTAGTCAATTAGTATTTAGTCCAAAATACAGAAGACCAAAGTTAACGCTTGCATTCTGTTTGCAAAGCAAGGTTATATCACTAATAAATAAGCTTTTTTAGAACTCTAGAAGTTGAACGAGATACAAAAGAACGTCTTCATAATGTTGTAGTTCATAGACCTGGGGGAACCAGGAGGGTGTTGGGGGGGGGGCGGGGAGGAAGGGGCAAGGAGAAGGAGGCCACGGCAGGGGGGGGGGGGTGTCTTGTTGTGAACAGGAAGGCTCTTCCCCCCAGCCAGAGCCGCTTTAACTTGTGACTATCTCTTTGCTGTCCTCCACGAAGCGGGTGAAGCGGAAGTTGGTTCCGTTCTCACTGCTTGCCATTTTCTCCAGGCCGGCCAGAGGAGCGCCAGGCTCTGAGTTCTGGAGCTTCTCCAGGTTTCCTGTCAGCCCACTAATAGGTGAGCTGCTCCCGCTGCCGAGGCTTCCAGGAATTGGAGGGATGCCACCATTCTGAATGACGGAGATCTCATTGGCCTTCATCGCCAGCCCGTTGGAGAGCGCTGCTGCATACTGATTCCAGAAACTGGAAGGATCTCCGCTTCCTGACCTGGCCGCCAAATCCTTCTGGAACATTTCTGGGAACTTGACGGGATTGCCTCCTAGAAATGTCATGGGGCCATCCACGGAGAGCCGCCGGCCCCGGCGTGCAGGGGTGCTGTTCCACATGTGTGTGCCCATGTGTACCTGGGAGTAGGGGGGAGAGGGGGAGAGGGAGAGAGTGGAGAGAGGACGGAGAAGCTTAATAGTTGCATCTGTCTCAACTCATATCCTAACACTGGACAAAGCAAGTGGCCTAAACGTCTACTCTCATTAGGCGCCTGACAGCAGAAAGGGCATCGTGGCGTCCACTCCAGTGACTTGTAATAGCACACGGACTCTCTGCAGCCTGCTCCCTCTCCTCTCCCTGGCCAGGATGCCTTACTTACTCCTTTTTTATTACGCGTACTTAGCTTATAATGGCCTCCAGCAAGCCAGTCAGTCGCAGATAGCTCCTTGCAGGGGAAGAATTGTTATGTCCACTCTCATTGCCATGGTAAGTATTGTATCTGACACCCTTTACCCTATAAATGTCCTTTTCAGATGGGAAGAGAGCACCCCTCACTGATTGCCCAGAGGAGGGCCCCGTGCATGGAGAGAGAAAAACCAGAAAGTAATTATGCATCTCACATTACTGGCGGCAATCTCTGGAGAAATACTCTGTCAACAGAAAAATGTACACAATCCGAGGCCTCAACTGTTGCTCTAGAACTTAAGCATATTTGCTTTATTCCCAACACCTATCAGTAGGAAGTGTTGTATAATCAATTATCATAATACCCATTAGCAGAGCAGTGACGTTATTGTTTTTCAGAAAAACAAACCCGGCTGGACTGCAGGGTTATGAAAAATAGATGCCTACGCCGAGGAGAACTGTAATTATTAAGTGATCCGGGCAGCACGCAGGCCACACGGAGGCCTTCAATCAATACCCCACGGCCACGCCAGGCTGTCTTACTTGGTAGGTAAAGCAATTCATTTGGGGCACTTAGCGAGACACCAGAGTTAGGCGGCTGCTGTCTCGCTTAGGTACCAGATTATTCACTGGGTGGGCTGCAGGCTGCCCTGGTTCCTGCTGTGGTCCTGACCTCCCAGTTCCTCCACTCAGCTCCTTAGCCCCCAAGACAGGCCCCCTTCCCTGGGGAGAACTCTCTCCGCCTGAGTGTGTGTGTGTGTGTGGGGGGGGTGGGGCGGGCGGAGGAGAGAAGTCTTATGGAATCACTGACCACAGGGCCATGGGGCGGGGATGGGAGGACAGATGGGGTGAGGTACCTTAAGATTGCCTTTTGTTGTGAACGCTCTTCCACAAATAGTGCAAGCAAAGGGTTTCTCTCCAGTGTGAGTTCGCTCGTGAATCTGCAGGGCACTCGATGAGGAGAAGGTCTTGCCACAAGTGTTGCAGTAGTGCTGTTTGGGTGTTCTCCTGGGCAGGGCTGGGAGCAGGACTGGGGACGTGGCAGAGGATGACAGAGGCCCAGAAGGGACTTGACTGGTGGGGGTGTCCTTGCTGTCCTGAGGAGTAAAATGCACGAAGCCGTTGACCTCTGTTTTGATGAGAGTTGACAACGAGTTGGCGGGAATCACCGCCGAGTTCTGATTGGGGCCAAGGTTGGAACTGGGCTCAAAGAGCTGTGATGGTAGATCTCGCATCTGATGTGTCAACATGTGCTGCTTCAAATTACCCTTTGTGGAAAAGCCACGATTGCAAACTGTGCAAATAAACGGTCTCTCTTTGGTATGACTTCTATAGTGAATGTCCAAGGCACTCTGACAAGCAAAGGTTTTGCCACAAATGTCGCAAGCAGTATTTTTAAATTTACCCCGGTCTCGAAAAGGGAAGAGGATCCCCAAAGAATCTTCTTTGATGATTTTCTCGGCATGGCTAGAGGTCAAATCCAAAGCCCCACCGTTCACTGGGGTGGGGGACAAACCATTGGCAAACTCACTTGGCCCTGCTTTCTGTGGCTTCTCCTCGACGCCGGGTGACTTGTGGAACTCCTGGGTGCTGTTGGATGGGGACAGAGCCTGCATGGAAGAGGTAGACTCTGAGATGGCGGGGCTGCCAGCACTCTGGCTCTCCATGTCACCCCCCACCGAGGACGAATCGTTGGTCAGCACGTCCCCCTCGACCGACCCATTCTCCACTGACTTCAGACTGGCCTGCAGCTGCTCGGCCAGGCCGGCATTGATCATCTTCATCTGGTTCTCCAAAGCAGCGATGCTTGACATCTCTAGGGGCAGAGGCGAAGACGACAGGCTGTCTTGGGACGCGTCTGCGGACTTGGGCGTGTCCGGGATGCTGCCCTCAGGACAGTCTTCCATGTTTTCATCAGAGAAGTTGTCTAGATCATCAAAATTTTTCTCATCGAAGGAGCCCGTGTCCGACTCCATGGACTCGGGGTAGCTGTCGGGGACGGGGGTGTTGGGAATCTGCCCCCCCATGTGCATGCGGATGTGTTGCTGCAGGACCACGGCGTTGGTGAACTTCTTCTGGCAGATGGGGCAGGAATGCTGGACTCGGAGCGGGGGCATGGCCCGGTGCACGCTGTAGTGGGTCTTTAGGTTCCCTTTGGTGGTGAAGGCCCGGCCGCAGATCTTGCACTTGAAGGGCCTCTCGCCCGTGTGCGTGCGGTAGTGCATCTTCAAGGCGCTCTGGCAGCTGAGTACGCGGTGACAGATGATACACTCATTGGGGTCGGTGGCCTTCTTGTCAATGTTCTCCACCAACTGCTGGAGCTTGGACGTCTCTGAGGCTTGGGAAGAGTCCAAGAGGCCCCCGAAGGGAAACTTCGCCTTGAATTGCTCAGACATGAGTGGCAGCAGTGGGTTGGTGAGCGTGGTGGTGTTGCCCGAACCACTGTCAGCCACCGGGGAGTTCAGGGGTCCACCACTGGCCGTCCCTGGGGCCGAGTTGGTGACCACACCAGTGCTGCTCTCCTCGCTTTTGCCTCCAGGGGGTGGCGCAGCAGACCCTTCACCCTCCTCAGGGGGTCCACCCAGGTTTCTGGTGGTGGGGTCGGGGGCCCCGGAGTCACTTTTGACGGAGCCTGGGGGGCTGGAAGAGGAATGACTGATGGGGATGGGGGCTGGCTCTTCCGTCTTGATGAAGGGGGTGAGGTTCGGCAGGGTCGGGGGCAGCGGCAGGCCCACTGAGGTGGTCAGAGTGGGCAGGACTGGTTTGGTGTCGAGCCAGCTGGTGACTGGCTTTTCCGGAGGAATGGACATGCCATAGGGGATGCCGGTACTCGTGGGGATATTGTCCAAATGCTCAGGCACGGGGTAGGGGTTCATCTGGATATGCGGGTATTTCTCCTTGTGGCGCTGGAAGTGGACTTTGAGGTTCCCCTTGGTGGAGAAGCGGTTCCCGCAGATGTTGCACTTGAACGGCCTCTCGCCCGTGTGGGAGCGCAGGTGGATCTGCAAGGCACTGTCGCTCCCGAAGACCTTGGCGCAGAACCTGCACTTGTGTTTGAAGAACGCCTCGTCGGAGGAACTCTTGGTTTCGAAGGCAGTGACATTTGGTGGCTTGCTTTTTCTTTGCTGGGCCAAGGCGGACAAGGAGTTCAAATCCTCTGCAGTTGTTCCAATGTTGGGCAAAGGGCTGGGGAAGACCGAGTTAGCAGGGGCCGGCTGAGGTAGAAGTGGATTAGATGCAGGACTTAACAAACTGCTTATTGCAAAAGCTGGTGAGGATGATGCCGAGGCTGTTGCATTGCTGGCATGTGAGGCACCAGCGCTCGAAGCCACTTTTTCTGAAGATGGGGTGGTAACTGCTGCCGCCAGGATGTTGACGTTGGGGGAAGAGCCGCTGTGGGATGGGATGATGGTGTGGCCAGAACTGCTCTGAGGTAGCTGGATTGGGGGGAGCTGTTTCACACCGCTGATGCTGGCAGATTGGCTCGCGAGGCTCTGTGCTAATCCAGCTGCTGCTGCCAGCTGCTGAGATAAATGGGAACTTAGTGTGGACAAGGGGTTGGCAGATGTTCGTAAAGGACCTTGAGAAGGACTAGAAGATGTTGGCAAGTCTGCGTTCTGAGACGCCAACAGCAATATTTGGTGACGAATCTGCTCGATCAGTTGCAGCTGGTGGATCTGTTGCTGCTGCAGCGCTAGGAGCTGCTCCATGAGGGCCGGGACAGCCAGCTTGCCCCCCGAGGCCCCGCCGCACCTCGCTTCCTGGGAGAACTGGGCCACCGCCACCTTGGTGCTCTGCAGGTTCTCGATGATGACGTTGCTGTTGATGACGGAGAAGCTGCCCAGTGTCGTCAGGTCCCCGAGCTGAGGTAGAGAGGTTGTGATCGCTGAGGTACCTGTGGAGGAGCTGCTGCTGTGGCTAGGTGGCTGGCCGCCACCGCTGCCGCCACCTTGGCCCGTGGCCGAGGCCTCCACCTCCATGGACTCTTCCCTGTCCAGTGCGCTGTGTTCCGAGAGGTCACTGCAGTCCACCTGCTCTGCTTTGTTCACGGTGTCATTCGTTCGCTCATCAGGATTCTCTGGAGCAGGGCTGGGGGCGAAGGTTTCGGGTGGGGAGGCCGGGCTTTCATTGACGATGAGAACTAATTGATTTTTAGTACAGTTCTTCTTGTGGAGCAGAAGATCAGATAATTCAAAGAACTCGGCACAGCACCGGCCACAGACGTGGGCATCCTTGCTCTTAGCAGGGCGACTGGGCTGACCCTTCTCGGTGTTGCCTGCCAAGAACAAAAGGTGCAGGGTGAGAAGGGGGGCCGGGACACATGGGGTCACCCACACCTTCAAAAACCGGGAAGAGTGGGATCCACTGTATTCGACGCACAAAACTCACAACTACAGATGCTGAGGGCCAATCAATATCACCTACGAATGTTCATAATTAAATGTTAAGGGAGTTGGAGACACTTCTAACAACTGGCTATCTGAGGACAGCCATGGCCTTCAGATAATCCATCAAAATATAAAATACTATGAACCGAAGACATCGGTGCATAGTGAAATTCTATAGCAAAGCATTGATTTCCAATATTTTTATATACCTTATTGTCTACTCATCCATAGAGGGGCCAGCAACCATTCTGAGGACTTATTAGGCTCTTGAGTTTCTGTCAACCTTATTCATTTTCAATGGATTCAAAGATATCTGTGACAGTTTGTTCTGTCACTGAACTAATTTGTAGTCATTCAGGTTCCAATCAGTTGTTGACAAGAGGGGGGGGAAATGCATAGCCCCAAGCTGAAGACTGACAACTTGAAAATCATCTTCAGGAGGCCCAACCTACAACCTGAGTCTGATCAGTGACGCGCTCTGCTGTCTCATCAGTACGAAATGCTCCCAGACTGCTACTCCAGACTCGGTTGAACACAAAAGAGAAAGTAAAACATACACAGAAGAGAAACACAATGATCATAATCCATTACAAGGCACGCCTGGTACCCCTATATCATGCCATGGCATGTTTATTTTTTAAATTAAAGTATGCAGCCCTGCTACAATTCTGCTAATCAGGGAATATATGCCACAATGTTCCAAATGGCAACATTAATGGCTCTAAAAATCTCGTCAAAAGTACTCTTTTTATCTAAAAAAAAAAAAGAAAAAGAAAAAGAAAAGAACCAGCATAAGATTTACATTTCTGATTAGACATCAAGTTGAAGAAAGATGTGCAGTTCAGGGAAAGAAAAGAAATAATTCTTGGTTTAGAGTTTGGAAATGCCTTGCAATTCTCCTGTCTGAATGTCTTTAAAAACAGTTTGCTCTTAACTGCTATCAATTGTTTAACAGATTGTCCTGAACCTTTCATTATAAAAATCCCTTTATTTCATGTTTGTTTCCACTGGTTGCTCAGATTTCTTCTCACTAAGATCCATTTGTAAATTAAACATAAAAATCTCCAACTCCAGGCTAACATCCTATTCAAAGACAGGATGGCGTCCCATTGTTTGCCCAGCATGGGGAACAGCAACTTCTGTTGTACAAATGGTGTGTGGTCATCTCTGAAGGCTGTGAAAAAAAAAAAACTGTTTAATTCAAGGATTACCTCCCTGCATGCTTTTCTGCAGAACTGAATCAGATAATAGTTAGTTTCCATGACTTCCAAATTGAATCTCCCAGAAAACTTGCAGGGGGGGAAAAAAAAACTAATTGCAAATATGAATAAAGAATAAATACAAAATCAAAATGCTGGGTTAAAAAAAAATTTGGTAAACTTCGAGTCAACTCAAAGAAGCCAGTATTTTGCCGTTTTGGTAGTAAACATCAAAGAAGATTTGAGTAGTTTTACATTCCCAAAAAGAGAATTAATACCTAAACACTAACTTCTGAAAATTCCTTAACTCTCTTTGCCTTGAGTGATGCCGAAGTTGATTAGAAGCCCTTGGTAAAGTATGCCAAATGTATGCACACTCGTATTCACTAGGAGTGTTATTGAGAAGCTAAGTTGTACTTAACAAGCTAGCTTTCTTAAGACCCATCTTTTAATCTCCACAAGGGTATAGTGCAAAATGCATTAACAATACCAAACAAATCTTAGTTGTAGCAGAAAATACCAGTAATGATTCAGTTTTAATTTAATGTTTAATCATCCTAATTGGCGCTGGATTCCTATGCACAATCTAGGTGCTGTTTTAAGCACTTTCTGTCGCTCTCCCTGCCTTAAAATAATATAAACAAAATATTAAACAAAATTCGCTAAAGTTATGTTGCTTAACTTGGGACAAAAATAATGTGACAAAAATTCTGTTTAAAGCTTCTTATTTTGACAACCAATTTTAAATGATGCATCCATTTCGGATGCTTATTTTAAACTAGGAAATGCAATTCCTAATATATTCAACAGAAATGTTATTTCTTTCTCTTTGCACATTTCCATATGTAATGGTTATGTTTCCATCTACTTTTACAGCCAATTATGAAGGAACAAAAGCTATTCTGTTTGTTCACACATTTTCAACAAAATGCATTAAAACTATTATGTCAGCATGTTCTATTAAGCTCTGCATTCAGTGGAAAATACTTTTCAACCAGCTCACATTTATCAAAACATAAAGCCACTTTAAAACACAGTTTTGCTTGGTCAGCTGGGCTTAGACAAATAATGACAGATTCAGAACTAAATAACTAGCAAGGGAAATCAGAAAACTGACTTCATCAATTGTACACATTACAATGTAGTTGCTTCAAATATTTAGCACATCTGTGCTCACGATTAAAGGGCATTTTAATTCTTTTTAACTTCCAAACATCTGATATTCTCATAATATACAGAGAAAATTAAAAGAAGTTTACTTCATAGGATTTAGCGGATTATTATTTTCCTGTGCTTGAATTCTGCATTTGTACTTTTCCAAGACTCACTTGAGAATTTTCAAGTTTTGCAACCTGAACATTTTTATATTTAGGATTGTGCTAACTGGACGGGAAAATATAGATGCTTAAAAATAAATGCCTAGTTGCTTGTAAGAAAGAGACTTTTTTTAAAGAAAAAAACTGCCTATATTTTAGCTTAGTTTTTCACATTTTAATAAGCTGACATCTGATCTCACTGTAGAGTCAACTAATTTAATTTCCTGATGTTTATGAATACAAGAAGAAGAAGAAGAAGAAGGAAAAGGAGGAGGAGAAGATGAAGAAGAAGAAAAAGAAGAAGAGGAAGAAGAAGAAGAAGAAGAAGAAGAAGAAGAAGAAGAAGAAGAAGAAGAAGAAGAAGAAGAAGAAGAAGAAGAAAGAAGAAGGAGGGAGAAAGAATTCTGTTATCTCTTTTGATTAACTATACTGTTAATAGTTTTTAACTTTAAATCTATCTTCTGCATTCTGAACAGAATTTCAACGAAACAACTTAAACACACACAAAACACAAGAATAAATTTGATTCTTTAACTACAAAGGGAATATTTTAAGTTATAATAAGATACACACATGTATACTAGCTTGTTCTAATTCATTTTTCCAGGCTCTGCTATCTTGTATCTTTCTCAATAATCTATTGCACAGGATTGCAACTGGTGATCCCATTATAGTAAATACAGTTGCCTTGTTCCTGTACTTGGTGAAAATAACATTTGGTTTCTTTTCTAGGGATTTTGAATACAAATTAATTTTGTAACCCTGGCCAATAAGAAAATGTAAGAAGTAGTGGTTTTCTAAGAATATATACACACAAAAAGATAATTGGAATTTTACGTTTCTATTTGCTTGGGGTGGTTTGATAGATCCACACAATTTCGACTGAAATCCCAGATGTTTTAGTTCTTGTTGTACTACTTAAGTACTTGATGCCCAATGCAAATTTGCCAGTTTTTCATCATCTGAACCTAACATTGCAGAAGCAGAAAAACTGGAGTGTCCCAGTGTTTGTCTACTAAGAAAATAAAAATAAAACCATACCCCACACAGAAAGGTTTAGTCAGCCAGGAAGAAACAAAACAAAACACCAACAACCCTCCCCTACCACACTGAGTTTTCTTTTTTGGAAATCCTCAAAAAAATCTTTCACTTTCCTTCCCAGGACCTTAAAATCATATTAGCATTTTTGAAAAAGAATCTCTTAAGATTATGATTTTACTTATACTTTTAGCAGACAGCTCCTCTTTCACAGACCAATTTAAGATGACTGTCACAATCCTTGATAATCAGTCTTTTATCCTTTTTTTTTTTTCACAGACCTGGAAAAAGCCTGAATCTGAATGTCCAGCTTCAGATGCTGGAGAAACTGTAAACACTACAACATATGCTGTGCATATTTTCTGTGTTGTCTTATGGTTCCTCTCTGTGAAACACAGCCTCGAGATATATTTATGTCAGCCCTGGAGTTTCCTCAGTGTCTCACCAGGATTTGTGTATTTTCTAGTGAAAGAATACAAGTGAAATCTCTGGGAAAAACAGCAAGCCCGACAAGACACTCACTGCTTTTCAAGTCTTGCTTTGAGCCCACCTCGTGTACACAATAAATGAAAGGGGAAAATGTCTACCCCTTGGATGAATCAAACTGAACACTAGATGGGGTTCCAGTTGCAAGGGTTTGTTCAAAAACTTCTTTGTGGCTTTCCTCTTCCAGTGACGCGGAAAAGAGAGACTCCTTAAGGCGCGATCTAAACTTTGACTACATAAACATTGGCAAAGGCACAAGAAACTAAATCCCTGTTGTTTGAGGGTAAACCGGAGCGATGGGAAGGACCTGTCAATCTTCCCCTTTGGGGGTCTGGCATCTGAGGGTGACAGGGGAGTAAGGTTAGGAAAAGAAGCCAAGCTGATAAGGTGAAACTAAAATAAACTACGAACTTCCTGCTAAGTGACTAGCAAGACTCAATTTGGGGGTCACTGGGGAGATACTGAAGGACATATTATGATCTGGACCTTGTCACCTTTGCATGGGAGGAGGCTAGCAAAGGTTAAAACAGCTGGACACATGGAGGTTTTCTAAAGCCTGGCACACAAACTTTCCTCTCCTGGGGGGAGGGGCGCTGCCTCTCGGGGATCATCTGCCATCTCCTTTACTGAACAGCTAAACAGCTTCGGTTGGGGTAATCTAAGAATATTTGGGAAGATATAGCCAGCAGGGCCAGGATAGGTCTTAGAAAAAAACTGAATTAAGACTGCAGAAGGGATTTGTTCTGCTTACAACCCTGCCATCTCGGAAAACTTGGGGCACTAGGAGTCTCCCTACTTCCCAGGCTCCCAGGAAGACCCGCAAATTACAAATGAGGATCTCTGCCTCCTCAAGGATTGTGAGAAATGACAACAGGCTTCAAAAGTGGAAAGATGCGAAATCAAACCCCCAAAGAATCACCTATCAATTGCTACTTCTGCCTATATACCGTAGGTGAAACTGGACATAAAATGAACCACAAAATGATTAGTATCGCAAAAATCCTTTCCACACACAGTCTCTCTTACCAGCTAACTCTTGGCTTGCCTGTGTTTTTGTTTTTAACAGTTTAAGAAGTATGACCAGCACCAAGCAAATCCCCAACAACTATTCGCATTTTATTTTCTCTTCCAGGATCTCCCATTATGGCACAGACTTAACATAGGCCTGACTAAACATGAATTCTTTCCAACTGCCTTATCTTGCAGGTGTCGGTTTTTCAAAAAAAGCAATTAATTATAGTTCTCAGTAACCTTTTGGGCCCAGAAATCAATGTATTGCCATTAAGCTGCCCACATGGAGTAAATTACTTTGGTAAATAATAGAATTTCATTATTAATAGAAATAAGATGAAATTTTAAGATACTTCACACGAGTCAATGCTTTATAGGCAGTTAATGATGCTTTTTTTTTAAAATCTCTGTCCCAATATTATATTTTCTGTGAAAAATGCTGAGTGCCAAAATAAATGAATGGATAATCCATGTAGTTACATTCATTTTAAAAACATCATCCATGGAAGAAAAACCTCAAAGATACACACACACACACACACACACACACACACACACACACACTTTTTCTTGAAATTCAAATTCACATGCAAACCATTAGATTCTAATAGTTAACTTTCCTCAGAATTATCTCAGTAAATAATTTTTCCAATGGCAGTTATTTTTCTACAAGTAATCTGAGACTTGTTGAATATTAAGAGGCAAGTCGCATCTACCAGAATCCTAGTTTCATAAGGAGTCAAAAATTCCAAGCTTATTTTAGGGTGTCTTGCTGGTCTTACAGCTTTATCAAATAGAATTAAAAGACACATTTTAAAGCTGACCAGACGAGCCTGTTTTCTTGAAATGGTTGAAGTGAGGTTAGTGGTGTGGCTGTTTAGCAGGGCCCTGGTGTTCTTTGTATGAGCACACACGAGCGTATACACACACACACACACGCGCACACACGAGTTCACGCACACACACACACACACATACACACACACACATGCATGACATGCAGCCCATAGCTTTGGGAGTCCCCTTTCAGGATGACTGTTACTGGGGTCTACAAACTTTTCTAGGTTCCACTCTGGGCTGAGGGGTTCTTAGAGGATAAAAAGCAGTGACCAGATAGAACTTTGTATGTTTGATATTTTATCTGTCATATTTTAAGTCTATTTCAGGATCAAGAAAAAGTAGCCATGTATTTGTCTTCTAAAAATTTATCATTCTCTCTCTCTCTCTCTCTCTATATATATATATATACATATATATACACACAAATCAAAAGTCCATTAACTCCTTAAAGTATGTATTTATTTATTTGGAGAAGGAATAGAGGTTGGTAAAATTACTACGGAATAGTGGGTGACTTTTTCAAAGGGAACTCTGAGCTATGTCATAAACTCCGGGTTCCATTTCACTCCCCAATCTCTCCAAATAAAAAGGAGAGTAGGACCCTCCTGTAAGGGAGCCGGAGAGGAGGATTAGTTGTGTCCTAATATTATTACAACATACTAAATCCTGTAAACCTATTACAAAATCTACACTCTAAGCAGGAGAACCCAAACTTATTGTTCCTCCACATAAAAAAGTCATAACCTAAAACCATTAATACTGAAGAGAAAGAGAAGAGGTGTGTGTGTGGGGGGGGGGGGGGGTTGGACGTGGGTGCTCAGTAAGCCCCCTAACAGTTTGCTGTTCTTAAGACAATGAACCAGCTTTTGGGATGAAAAAGTAAGAAAAGAAGAAGGGAGGAAGGAAAGAAGAGAGGCAAAAGAGGGAAAGAAACTTGATTCACTTAATTAACTTACCTCAAAGCTCAAATAAACTTTGAAAAAAGGTCTGATAAATAATGAAGGGAAGAGGGGCCTCCCTTTTGCTATTCTTTGAGAAACCCTTTCTGAAGTCAGAAGCCAGGCAAGGAAAACGCACAGCTTACAAGACACCACGGATCCCCAAGCCGGAGCCTTTATTGTGAGATTTTTGGGAAAACGTATAAAATCGGTACAAATTTACAAAACAAACTAAGGCACTTTGCCTTCTCTCGTTTAGTTGGTCTCATACAAAGCGTAGCCTTGAGCCCTGAGCTCGGCAAGCCAAAGTCTCACCAGAAACTTTAGGAAAAGATGGGTGTGGGGTGAGGAACAGAAGCTGCTAGCTGAGAAAATCCAGAAAAAAAATTACTGGGGGTTGCTGCGGAGGCCTTGGATAATTTAGCCTCCTTTACTACAGCAGAGCCAGTTTCATCTAGAGTGGAAAGTGGGGTCCAGGGGCTCCTCTCCGCAGACGGAGAATTCACAGGGACTCCGCAGGGCGATGGAATGAATCTTAAGAAAGAGCCGCGGGAAGAGGTGGAACAAATGCCGTAAACACTTTTGAAAATCAGTCTCAGTTCTCCCTAATATTTTACGGAAATCCTCCCCTTTCCTTTCTGACGGCAGGGGCGAGCCTGGCTGGTGGGGTCCGGTGGGTCCCCGAGCCCAACTCTGCGGAGAAGCAGGCCTCTGGGGAAGCAGCCCAGGCACTGCGGGGCCCGGCCGGCCGCAGAGTCCAGCGCTGACCTCGGGACACGCTTCGGAGCCCTGCTAGGTTCCCAGCCCTCTCCTGCAGAACCCCTAAAGCTGGAGGCGTCCAGAGTCGCTGAGACACTCCAGGGTCGCTAGTCCCAAGTCTTCCCGCGCCCGGGGCGTGAGCAGGGGACCAGGCAAGTGAGTCCCCTGCACCGCACCATCGCCTCCAGCGCGGAGTCCCCTAAAGTCAGTTCCCCTCGAGGGCAAGAACCGTGTCCTCCGTCCGTACCCCCAGCTCCCTGCCCTCCAGATCCTATCAAGCACCCCACAGAAACTTTGTTCCGGACTTGTTCATTCCCTTTGGGGCTCCGCAGTGGTCGCCTCCACGGGAGAAAGGCAGAGCTGGTTTTAGGGGGCTCTCTTCTGGGCTAAAAAGCGCCCCTCACCCAACCCCCCAGACCCAGTAAATGACCCTCAAGACTCCGGGAAATGCGGGGTACCGCGATCCTCAACCTCGTGCACTCCGAATCTAAGGATCTCGGAGGGGAAGGGGGGGGCGGGGGCACATGTGCTAGTAGGAAAGATCGGGGGGGATAATAAAACTTGGGGAGCCGAACCCCGACACGTTCTCTCCCCCCCCCCCCCCCGCATTCCCTCTGCACTCCGTCTCGGACAAGGGGCAGCATCTAAGAGCGCTCTGCCCCCTGACCGCGACCCCAGCGTGGCAGGCGTCGGCGCCCCGACACGAGTCTCCATGTATCTTCGCTGCTCCGAACCCCAAAGGCACCCGGGGTTCCGCGGAGCCGGCCCAGGTGGAGCGCGAGCGAGGGAGTCGGGGGCTGGGGGCGCGGCGCGGGGAGCCCCGGACGCTCGGAGTTCGGCCCCGAGTATCAAGTAAACTTCCTTCCCCAGGACAGCCACAGAGCCGGGGTGGCCGAGGAGCCGCTGGGGGCCCCCGGGAGCGCCGCGGGGAGCATGAGGGGCCCCGAGCAGGCGTGCACGGGCCTCTGCCCGCACCCGCGCCCGGACCGCGGCTCGGCGGGTCCCCGCTCCGCTGTCCGGAAAGGCCGGCGTGTCCCCTCTCCTCCCCCCACCCAGAAGACCCAACAACTCCGGAAAGATCCCGCAGGGAGGAGTGTTTGCTTTCTCGGCGGCCGGGGGAAGTCCAGCAAAGGCCACTGGAAAATTAAAAAGAAAGAGGGGGGGAAAAAAACCAAAAGAAAAAAAAAGCCACCGCGCCGAACGGAGACGGCGAGCGGGGACGCGGTGGCGGCGGCCGGGCAGCGGGCGCTGGGCCGCCGCGTGTGCGTGGGTCCGAGGGTGCGTGAGTGTGAGTGCGAGTGCGTGTGTGTGCGTTTGTGTGTGTCCGCGGGCGCGGGCCGGAGCACTCACCATCTCGCCGGGGGAGCGAGGCCACTTCGGGGTCGGATTGGAAATGTTGAGGCTTCGCTTGCTTCCTCCGCGACATGCTGGCTCAAACATCAGCTGGGGCAGAATAAAAAATTACTAAAAAAAAATCTTCTCAAAATTACGGAAATCGAGCGGCGGCGGCGGCGGCGGCTCCCCCCGCCCGCCGGCCCGCCCGCCCCCTCCCCGGCTCCCCGGCCCCGGGCGCAGCGCGCATGTGTCCTGCTATAATTATGATTATCAATAATGCATTGCGATTAATCATAGAGGGGCTCTTTGAAAGGCGATTGGCACCGGGCCAGCGCTATTCAAACCCGCTCGCCTTAATCAATTAGTTCGTGATTTGCTGCAGACCCCTGTCTCTCCGCGCGCTGGCCCAATAAGCCGGCCGCGGGGCTGGCTCTGCGCGCCGCGCCGCCCGACACTGGGTTAACCCTCTTCGCGACCGCCCGGGACTCCGCGGCCCGGCCGCCGGGGGCCCTGCTCCCCGCCTCTGCGCACCGGCGCCCGGGCCTGCGCCCCCTCCCTCCCCGACCCCCCCGCCCCCACATCTCGGGCTGGGCCGACCCAAATTAGCATGCCCTCCCCGGAATGAAGCCGCCCGGGTGGGGGGTGGGGCCGGCGGGCGGCCGGGCTGGAGACCCAGGCGGCGGGCGCGCCGCGAACTTCCCAACTCCGGCGCTAGGCGCGCGGGCCCGCGATGGGGGAGGGGGGCAGGGAGTCCCGTGGCGGAATCTGGAGGGGGTGGGGGGGGGAGGGAAGTCCCGGTTCGTGAGTGTTTCTTCGTTTCTTTAAGAGCTACCAGAAAGCAGCCCACCCCCACTCCCATTAAAAAAAAAAAAGAAAAAAAACGAGTGGGGAAGAGCCAGCCCCACGCCGGTCCGCCTCCCGCCCGCAGCCCGGCCTCCCTCCCGCTCGCCGCCTGGCTCGGCTCTCCATCGCCCGGAGTTCTCCATCCCCTGGATCCCGGGCTCGCGGGGGCGCGGAGAAGAGGACCGAGGAAAGGTTTGGGAACGTGATGGGTTTGGGGGAGGGGGGAGGTCTTGGGGGGTGGGGAGGGGCAGCTCTCCCGCCACCCCGATCTTCCTCCAAGGGCCCAGATCCCGCAGTCTCTCTCTGGCTCCCTCGCCCCCTTTCTCTACCTCGGACATTCCCAGGACAATTAGGGCTGAAGTTTTCGGGAGATGCAGCCCCGAGCCCGTGGGATAAGGGGCGGCCCGGCTCCGCCCAGGACCCCTCCCGGACCTTCCCCCCGCCTGCCCCGGTTGGCTGCAGGGCGCGTCACTCCGCGGGGAGGCGGCGGCCGCGGTGGCGCCGCCGAGCCCGGGGCGGGCGGAGAGCCGGGACCGGCCCGGGGCTCCGAGTTCAGCTCCCGCCGGGGGAGGTGAGAGGGAGGGGGGGGCGAGGATGGGAGGGGGCGCTGCTTACCCTGCAAGCTGCAGACCACCACCCCCCGCCCCCAGCTTCGGGAGGGGCGGCCCAGCCCGGCTGGACCGGGTCACTCCTTAGGACCCCTGGGCTCCCCGCCCTGGAGGAGGGGGCAGCGCCCCAGGCTCGGGCCGACGAGGTGGTGGCGCTGATCCGGGATTGAGTGGGGGGGGGGGTCCTCTATAAGCTGTCTGGCCCCGCGGAAGCTCGCCTCCACCTCTCGGACACTTGCCGAGCGCGGCACCCAACTTTCCGCTCTGTCTGCATCTCCCCCAGACTGGGGTGCAGCTTGCCTCCCGTCCCCCTAGCCCCCCGAACCCGGAATTGGGAGGCCGGGCCCCGCGTTCCCTCCTCCGCTAGGCTCGGGCGCCTGCGAACCTGAGACTCGGTCTTCGGCTTAGCTCTTGCCCCTCTCGTCTCGGGGTCTCCTCTCTCCGAGGTTCCCGAAGTGCTGCGCCCAAAGGACAAACTAAACTTCGGCTGAGTAATCGGGGAGGAGGGGTGGAGGGGGGGGGTGCAGATACACAATCCCTGCCCTATCTCACGATCGGGAAAGGAGAGGGCTCATAAGGACGCCCCAATTCGGGAGCGCCTGTGTGTCTGGATAGCACCGCGGTCGGTTCGCGCGAAGTGGGCACCGATCATCCGAGTAAAGCGTCAGACACGCTGCACCCCTATGGTGCTCCCCCAAATGACTTTTTTTTCGTTTCCCCCTCCAGCTTCTTTGCTCTCTCTTTACATCTCAATCTTCTGAGTACCGGTGAGTTTTTCTTCCAGCCAACTCGCCCCCACCCCCCCCTTGCTATAATTTCTCCTTTCTTCTTCACCTTCTCTCTTCTACCTCTTCCCCCACTTTTTTTTTTGCGCTCGCCTTTTCTCACACACGCACGTGCGCGCGCGCACACTCACACGTACCCTCTCCGCCTCGCTCCCACTTTCTCCCCAGGTCCTGTTTGTTACAGTAGATTTTGATAAAAAGACAAACGAAGCTATCAGTGTGGCTGATGTTGAAGAATGAAGATAATAATGTTTCCATAGGTGGTGCTTCAAATGCCATTATTTCTCACTGAATATTTAAAGAGATCCCGAGGCAAAGATGGATCTGCGTGCTACTGGGGTGCGAGCCGCCCGCTTTCCCGAGACCCCCAGGAAAGTGTACGCGAGCACGTGAAAAATCCTGCACCCACCCTCTGCCCCGCGAGCACTGGTCCCTACAAACACCCCCTCCGCACTCTCCCGGGCACACGAACGCATCTCAAGGCACGTGCGTGCCCGTTTCTTCGGCGCCCGCGCTTAGAGCTGTTCGCATCCCGTCCCCAACAATCTGGGCTTCTTGAAAAGTCCGGGCCTCCGGGCCACCGCATGCTGCCAGGCTCGGCGCGGGAGCTGGCGGTCTTGCGAACGCTGCTTCTCGGGGCGTGCGCTGCGGGAAGTTCCCGGGAATCGCTTCACACGTGTTCGTTACTTGCCCTACGTGTGATTAAGATTAAGGATGGGGATGGGGGGGGTGGAAAGAAACTTTGTCCGCCCCCACGCCACCAATACCCAGACAAACAACTAAACGAAAGGCACACGCCAAAGCAGCTTCGCGTAGATTTAATTAAAAAATGGGCGAGCAGAAATAAATCAATTGGGGGATGCAAACTTTCCTAACTTTTTTTCGTTCCAAGTGCGTCCTCGACGGCGTGGAGGCTGGCGCCTCGCACGGCGCGCGGCGTCCCCCCGCTAATTTCTTGTTTGTTTTCCTTCCCTCTGTGGCCATGAAGAGAGGAGAGGGGAGGCGGGGGGGGAGGGGGGAGGGGAGGAGGGGGATGGTCGGAATGGCGGGGAGAGGAGAATTGGTCTTTATTGTTGATGGCAATACATCAATTATGGGCCATTGTTTCGGGCCCGGGTTCGGCGGCTCGCTGACGCGGTCGCCCGTTGCGTTGGGGTGCGGGTACGGTTTCGCGTGCCGCGGGACAAGTTATTAAATTGATAAAAACCGGAGGGTGGAAGTGGATCTTTACTTCTGAACGAGTGGGGAGAAGGCAGCCCGGGAAAGTGTCACCGCCCAGGCCCGCACCCGGCTTCCCCAAGTGCGGCTAAAGGGGTTCGCGCGCTCCCAGCCTTGCGTGGGACCGCTGCTGGCAGAAGGGGGGTGTCGGGGTCCGGACTCGTAGTTTCCGCGAGAGGACTGGGCCCTTGGAGTATGAGTCACTTTTGGGGGTGGCCGCCACCCCCGGCAGAAACCGGGGCTGCTCCAGGTGGTGACCTCGTGGGCACCCAGAACCGCACCCGAGAAGAGCGCTTAGCGGGTCGTGCGCAAAATCCCATTTCGGGGGTCCATGCCTGCATTCCTACCCACTAGTGTGTTTCTTCGGTTTTGCTCGGGCCCAGGGTATTCTTGAAGGAGGGCGCGCCCAGAGCCCCGTAGATCCTGCCTGCAGGAGTGTCGTTGGCGGGTTCGCAGGTCAAAGGGTTGTGCCCCAAGGCCACCACTGACCCAACGCCAGCGTTCCGGGCTTCTTCTCAGCACCCTCGATCCGGAGAAGGGGAGATGGAGCCTCCCGGCTCCGAGGTCCGGTGCTCCCCCTACACCCCTTGCAAATATATTTCATTTGGGCCCAGTCTGGCTCTGACCAGGGCCCTGGAATGAGGCCTGGCCTGGGCCGGGACCACCTTTCCCGTCGGTGCTCGGTGGGAACTGCATCGCAGGACCCAAGAACGCCCCCACGTGCCATGCCCGCGCCCCTGTTTTCCTCAACCTGTGGCCCCCAGGCCCCGCTGCCCCCTGACCGAGGCTCGAAGGGCGGTCGAGGCGCTTTCATTTTTTTTCTGGTGCGGAGTTAAAAAAAAAAAAGCAGCGAAAAGGCGGCAGCGGCGCCCCGGGGGCGGGGGTGGAGGCGCACCGAGGGTATCCGCATTATTGATGGGAACGTGCGGGGCAGAAGCCCGGAGATCAGGTTCCCGGTCCCTCCCCTCCCTACCCGGGGTGGGAGGGACGGGGTGGAGGCCGCGGCGGCGGCAGGGGTGGGGGTGTGTAGCGTGGGGTGCTGAATGCACCCGCTTTAACCATTCCGGGGTGTTTTTGTCTTTAGTCTGGAAGTTTGTGGGAAGGGATTGAGGTGCGAGTGGCCGAGCTCGGGGCGCTCTTCCCTCCGAGGGCTGGGGCTAGAGTGCTAGGAGGGACAACTGCAGTCCCCGGTTGGCTGTTTCCCCGGGACTTTCAGAAACTCCTTCCTTCACCAACAGGCTGCCGTTCGAATCCTTAACTTCTCCCGGGCCCCTGGAAAGGCTTCGAACCGGAGGCCTGCAGAGGGCGGCTCGGGTCGGAGTCTCGGCGCTGCGCACTCGGAAGCGCTCGCTCCCCAGCCAGCCAAGCCCGGGCGGCGTCAAGGCGCACTTTCGGGAGGGGGGTGGGGTGGGGGGGGGGGGACACACTCCCTGCCGCCCGCCCGCAGCCAAGGGCTATCTCTAGACGGGCGCCTGGGGGCTGCGTGGGGGAAAGGGCGTCCCGGCGCCGGCAACTGGCTGGAGATCGAACCGTGGCGAGTCGAGGGCGATCTGGGGAACCACCCGCGCGCCACCCAAGCAAGGGCCCCACGCCGCGCGCCCGCGCCGGACCTCGTCTTGCTTCTCTCGCCGCCGGGCCATCTCCACGCTGGCATTTAGAAACTGCCTTCGCGGGCGACTGGCAAGTGCTTGCGATTTTTGCACTTTGCGTGCACCCCCGAGTAACTTGCACTTCAAATGCCCGGCGCCCCGCATGCAAGAGTAACCCCGCGGAGGGAATCTCTGGGTAGAAGGGTATAAAATTCCTCCCCAGGAAATGTCTCGGAGTCAAGAAAGTGGAAAAGACTAATCGAATTTATGAAGGGAAAAAAAAAAGGAAAGCCTTGGTTTCCTTTTGGTTAAAATCCCTTTGCGGGTTTTTTTGGGGGTGGGGTGGGGCGGGGGAAGGGGCCGAGGGGTGGAATCATCCTCATGCACTAGGAGTGCAGCTAATTCCTGGAACCTGACAGTGGGGATGTTCAGAAAACCCACCAGCTTCACAGCTGCCAATCCTGCAGCTCAAGCGGCAGGGCTTTGGGGTCCCGTGGAAAGTGATTAGTTCTTACAGTCATCTGTGGGGAGTGGAGGTGTGGAGTGTGTGGAGTGGAGGGCTCGCGCGTTTGGAGGGGTGTGAGTGGGGTCTGCCAGGAAACTCATTTTCACTTATAAAAGACCTCCCGGTGGGACTCCTAGATGAACTAATTTAGCAAATCCCTGGCGACGAACCTCAAGAATACCTTACCACTTTCCCCAGAAAAGCGTCCTTTTAAAAAACAGAACAGGTTGAAAAGAAAGTCTTAAGGAATGGTCATCAAGGGTCAGACAACCGGCTTGCTTATTCACCAGGAGCGCTGGTCTGGGGTGGGTTCTCCCTGGGCTGGGTTCCTGCAGGAAGCGTCCTTTGGTTTCTGTTTGGTAGAAATCAGGTGGCCAGCTTAGACTGCAGCGTGCCCTGGCTTCCTGGCTCTCCTCTGCCCTGCAGTGCAGACCTAAGCAAGGCCAATCTGGGTCTCTGTCACTCACCTTAGTAGTAATTTACCAACCCCTCAGGTCTCAGTGGAGTCTGACTTTCACAGAGAAGTTCCCCTGCATGGGGAAACTCCAGCTTCTTGCCAGTCCACACAACCAAGCGGCTAAAGGCGTGTCTTTTTCAGCTCCACAAGAATGATCAGTTAGAAAGGGTTGGAAAAGGGCAGCTGAATTGTCCTGTCCTCTCCTTTCTTCTTCAGTTCAATGGTGTCCAAGAGTCAAAATAATCAGCTTCTTTCTTTCTTTCTTTCTTTCTTTCTTTCTTTCTTTCTTTCTTCCTTCCTTCCTTCCTTCCTTTCTCTTTCTTTCTCTTTTGCTCACTTTCTTTCTCTCTTTTGTTTTGGGGTCACACTCAGCAGTGCTCAGGGCTTACTTCTGACTCTGCATTCAGGAGTCACTCTTGGCAAGCTCTGGGGACCATATGGGGTGCTGGGGATCAAACCCTGGTTGGCCGCATACAAGGCAAACCCCTATCCGCTATACTACGGCTCCAGCCCACAAGTGTTTTCTTGATTATTGCATCCTGATTTCATCCTCTCCATTCTCATTGTCGTCGTAATTCCGCCAGTCACTTTAATAATCACACTGTGTTCTTCAAGTTAATATTCCAGTTTAACGTGGGGTTTTAACTTTCAGAGACTAACATCTCCCCATTCTGCATATCCCAGCTTTCACGTGTCTTCTCAAAACAGAAGCAATTCTCTTTTAAGTCATAATCCTGAAAGCATCAACTCCTACACACCAGTGTCAGGAAGGAGTGCTACCATTTTTTTTTCCTTTTTCCCTTTATACTTTTCATTCTGTCCTAGTCTCTGTGCTCCACCTTCCAACACTTCCCCCCCCCCACTTCCGCCAACATATTTTGTGTTAATATCCAATTTGTGAGAGAGTCTTGCTCACAACTTGGCTGGGGCTGTAAGAGAGGCAACTTGGGTTTGTAACTTGGCTCAGGACAGGCTGTGGCTTTCGCCTGGGGAATGCAAACAAGAGGACTCCTGATTCTTTCCTTCCCCAACAGGAGAGTTGGGGTCAAGCCCAGGTTTCCCAGCTTTGTTTTCATTTCCTTTTTCTCTCCTGGGCCCTGCCAGGACCTTCAGTTTGGGAGAGTACAGCAGAGACAACCTGTCTTTTATCTCCATCTCCTCCCTAGCCCCCTTACCGATCTCTCTCCTACTGATTCTAGATGTTTGTTATGGACCAGGTTTTCCCATACGTCCTACTCTGGGATTGGAGTCAGCCTCCTCGGGCTTCATGTTGGCACTGTCATTTAACAGTGCCCAGGGAATACATTCTTAAGAGTGGCCCCACATAGAGGGGAACTTTAGTCAGATTACCACCAGTACCCTCTGGTTGCTGCCCCATAAAATGTTGTTAATGGAGAGGAAGCTTAAGATGGTCCAGCGGACACTCAGCGCTGCCTCCTCTTAGCCCCTATGTACCTCCACCAGTTTCTTTGTCTATTAATTGGAGATCATCAGAGTCCTGATTGCACTGGGCTTCAGGGGTTAAAAGAATTGGTATGTATAAAGAATTTACAATAGTGACTGGCATATAATTAACAGTACAAGTGTAAACATTATTTTATTACCTCACAGGATTGTTGTAAGGATCAAATGATATAATATGGTTAAAATATATTCATTATCTATTCATCCATTTATCCCTTCACCCATCCATCAAGCCCGCTGCTCTTTCATCTTTCCATCCATTCATTCATTTATTCATTTGCTCTATGGTACAAAGTGCCTGGAGGATAGAACCATGAAAGAAGGCCTGGCAATCCTTTCCCTGTTTGTGGGTAATCAAACGTTTGAGTGTTTCCATTGCTTGGATCAGGAGGCATGAGGAAGAGTATCTGAGCAAGGGCAAATGCAGTGGTGGATCTCAGGGAATTTCTTACATTCCATTAGGAAGTCTTAACTCACAGGGGAAACAGGCAGGAAGTTTGATTGTGCATGAGCTAGATCCAGTTGTGCAAGTAGACCACTTGGGTCAAGGACACACCGCCTTCATGCTTCTGGAAGGTTCCTGAGCATTGATTGATCTGTCCGTGGCCTGTTGCTTAGGTGTCAGCCTACAATTCACTTTGCGTTACTATTTGGCTCATATGATTTGTCTCCTTGGTGGTATCAACTCAAGAGTTGCACAGAAAACAAAAATAATAAAGCAGAATTCTATTTTCCTTTGGGCCCTTTCTCAGGGTTAAGCCAGAAACACTGCTTATTTACCTGAGCCTCCTTTTTTTTTTTGGCCTTTTTGCTCTCATTTTTCAAATGGAAATTAATTATCGAATGAGGCTTTTACAATGGAATAAAAGCCGAGTTCAAATCATAAAAATCAATTATGTTCATGACAGGGTGGGAAGCATTCGGTAGCCAAATGTAATGGATGAGATGTGAAGGATGCTCTTAGCAGCCTTTCCTGCCTTCCCGGCTCGGGTCTGTCTGTCTGAGTTCAGATCCACCCGGACTGTGTCAGAATTAGGAACACAACCGTGAGCATGTGGCGACCGGAATGCAATTGGAAATTTACTGGCAGAAGCAAAGTGCTCTTGGGAGCCTCTCTCTCCCCTGTGCTTTGAGATCGAAACACTTTTTTTTTTTAAATTTTTTTTATGGGTAGGATCTGGAAAAAGAATGAAAGTTTGAGCAAAAAATAGCTGTTGGCAGCGGAGCGTTTGTGTGAGCCGGAGAGCGGACAGCACCTGCGCAGAGGCTGTGGGTAATAACCGCTTCCCCGGCTGCGTCTGTCAGCACATGCGGTTTAAGACGCGCGCAGATGTGAGTGGACGGGGATGTCTCTTCCCCTAGTGCTGAGGGAGCAGACTCGATTTAATCTGTCACTTGATGTCCTTCCTCAAAAATAGAGCCGGGGGGCCCTGGGGGGTTTTATTTAGAGGCTCTTAGGGCTTGGCAGTATGTAAATTATGTGTGAGTGTCCTTCATAGTTCCCGCTGGTCACAATCAGAGCGATTTAAACATGATTTAGCATTTCAGATGATTTGTAGGAGTGTTGGAGCCAGCCAGCGCGGTGGGGACAGCCCGGGCTGGCTTTCTCGCCATTGAATTAAATTGGTTTCCATGTCTGGGCTGCACTGTCAGTTCTCCTGACCTTACACTCGATCTGTAGAGAGTTCCCAGGGGTGGTAGGTGGCCCCCTAACTGTCTCCCTATGTGAGGGAGTTCTGAGATTTTTTTTTTCAAAACCAAAGGTTTATAACTTGGAAAAAAATACAATTCCAGCTATAGTGTGTCCTTGCACTTTCAGATTTATTCACTCCCTTCATTATATATCCTGTTAATTCACATTTGTTAAGTATCAGTACATGTCAGTCTGTGTTTGAGGTACGAAGAATATAATGGAGAACAAGATGGATAAGATCTTTGGTCTTCTGGAATTTACGAAAGGGGGTCGATGTTTGGGAAAAAAAGAGATTCAGGAACTAGAGGGAGAACTTCACGGCTTAGAACACTTGTGTGGTAAGAGTAAGGTCAAGCGTTCAATTGCTGGGGCTAGACCATGCTCCATGTCCAATCCTGGCTGTGATCTTGCTGAGCACCATAATTGATTTCCAGCCACACAACAGCCAGGAGAGTATAAATGTCTGAACAAAAGGCGGGAACCCTCTGTGAGTGTGATGAGCAAAAGAAGTTAGGCAAGCCTTATGGCCAAGAAGTGCAACACTTAGCAGGCACATTTGGTATAACCCCAAAACAATGTGGTCCCCAACCCCCAATGAGCACTATAATTAGAATGTGTGCGATCATCACAGCCAAAGAATGTGGCCCTCAGCAAAGATCACTGCTCAGAGTATGACAACGCAACTTGGTGTGCAGCTATCAGCTGCGACCCAATGTTTGAGTCACCCAGTCTGGTGTGTGTATGTGTACTAGTCTCAGGAACAGAATCAACAGTGGGGCTGGAGAGAAGCTCAACAGGCTGGGTGCACCCTGGGCTTGAGCCCCCCACACCATGCAGTGCCCTGAGTACAGAACAGAGAATAGCTCCTGAGCTTTGCTGGGGTGTGGCCCCAAACCCTAAAAGTATTTAATTAACAAATGAAAGTACTCCACAGAGGATCTATTAAAAACAAACAAAAGGGCTAGAGCCATAGGGCAGCAGGTAAGGCACTCGCTTGAATGCAGTTGATCTGGGTTCAAACCCTTGCTCAAACCCATATGGTTCCCCGAGTTTTGCCAGAAGTGATCCTTGAGCACAGCTGGATTTGGCCCCTAAAACAAAAACAAATGAACAAATAGAGCAAGCAAAAATGAAAGGAAGGAGAATGACTTTAAAAAAAAAAGCTTTTAAAAAATAGCAAGATTCAACAAATCATTCACAGAATGGTAAGTGTTATTTTAGCATTGTAGCACTGTCCTCCCATTGTTCATTGATTTGCACAAGTGGGCACCAGTAACGTCTCCATTGTGAGACTTGTTACTGTGTTTGGTATATCAAATATGTCACGGTTAGCTTGCCAGGTTTTGTCGTGCAGGCACAATACTCTCAGTAGCTTGCTGGGCTCTCTGAGAGGGACGGAGGAATTGAACCGGGGTCGGTCTGGGTCAACTGCATGCTAGCGCCCTATCCACTGTGCTATTAATTGATAACATAAAATTTTTGAAGTGATGGAAAATGATTTGGATGGAGGCATGGGTGAGAACCTTGGGGGGATCATGGCAGGTCCTGGTGGGCAATGACCTTTAGGAGAAGGGGTTAGTTTTGGAAACATAGACACTCTAGTGCAGTTAGTGCACAGGGCACTGGGAGCAGATGAGTTTGGCAAATTTGCTTTTTGTTCTTTTTTTTTTTTTTTTGTCTCTGGAGCGATAGCACAGCGGGTAGGGCTTTCGCCTTACAAGCGGCCAACACGGCCGACCCGAGTTCGATTCCTCCGCCCCTCTCAGAGAGCCCGGCAAGCTACCGAGAGTATTCGATATGCCAGACACAGTAACAACAAAGTCTCCAATGGAGATGTTACTGGGTCCGCTCGAGCAAATCGACGATCAACGGGAGGGCCTTTACCCTTTACCCTTCCTCTTCCCTGTTATACTTTGGGGAGGATGAAGGAAATATTTTTAATTTTGAAGAAAAATGAGTCTTTCCAGTTGCACAGATAAAACAAATTGTGGACTTTCCATGAAACACTGTCCTCCCGTCGTTCATTGATTTGCTCAAGCGGGCCCAGTAATGTCTCCATTGTGAGACTTGTTGTTACTGTGTCTGGCATATCGAATACGCCATGGGGAGCTTGCCAGGCTCTGCTGTGTGGGTGGGACACTCTCGGTAGCTTGCCGGGCTCTCTGAGAGGGATGGAGGAATTGAACCTGGGTTGGCCAGGTGCAAGGCAAACACCCTACCTGCTGTGCTATTGCTCTAGCTTGTGCAATTGTTCCAGACTTTCCATGTAATAAAGGTAAAGGCCCTCCCGTTGATCGTCGATTTGCTTGAGCGGGCCCAGTAACGTCTCCATTGGAGACTCTGTTGTTACTGTGTCTGGCATATCGAATACTCTCGGTAGCTTGCCGGGCTCTCCGAGATGGGTGGAGGAATCGAACTCGGGTCGGCCATGTTGGCCGCTTTTAAATTTAAAAAAAAATTAATTTTTAAACATCAAAAAAGGGGGGGGGGCGGTTCGGATCAATAGTACAGCAGGTAGGGCATTTGCCTTGCATGTGGTGACCTGGGTTCCATCTCTGGAATCCCATATCTCCCCCACCCCTCCCTGCACTGTCAGGAATAATTCCTGAGTGAGGAGACAGAAGTAACCCCTGAGTATCAGCAGGTATGAGCCAAGAGGCCAAACAAGGGCCACAGGAACACACGTGACTGATATGTACAATGATGGAGGTTAATTAAAAAAATAAAAGTTGCGTTGTGGGGAGGAGCTCTAGTACATCCAAAAGGGTGCTTGCCTGGCACGTGGTTGACCCAGGGGAAGAGAAGGAGCATTTGGTATTGGAGGTAACTTAATTATGTGGTAGTGCCATAGTTACAGCCACTTGTTAAAATTGACCTAATGGTATACTTTATGCAGATGTGGTTCTGAACGCATTTCAATCTTGCTTCAATCGAGTTGAAAATTAGGTTTCTCATTTCAGTGAATGTTGAAAATGGATGTTCCATATATATGGAATTTAAATCCAGCCTTGGCTGTGGTTAGAGAGAGGATCACAGCTTTGACACATCCAGAAGAAAGTTAGGGTCTGAAGCTGACCAACACAATTCCGAACCCCCAGGCTTACCCCTGGTTTATTCTCCAGTTGGCTGTTTTGAAATTCTGGGGGCCAGTTATGATGAAAGGCCAATTTTGGGAAAAGAATTCTCCTTTTTGCCCCTCCCCAATCTGTCATGGAGCTATGGTTTTGAGAATATAATGAAAATGTATTAACTAGGGGGGGAAAATAAGGTAGAAAATGAAGTCATAGAAACTCCAAACTCTAAATTATACTATAGTGTCAGCCAGCATGCGAGGGCTGTGGATCATGGCCTGACTCATGTCCCAGTGAAGCATTAAAATGTGTCTATTTCTTCCAGGGCAGGTCAACAACAGGCCACACCAGGCACCTGTCCACAGACCACAGTTTGAGTAGCCTTGGAGTGGACAGAGTTCCAGGAGCAGCTCAGCAGATTTTGTGACTTCTCTGGTCTCTGATTCCAGATGAGTTTATGACTGAAGCAGCGACCAGTCTCACTGGCCCTCACCATCAATCCTGCCTGACATCTGACTCACTAGTTAAGGCAGGAGGATATTTCTGCTCCTTCTCTTTGCTCTGATGGTTGGAGTTAAAAGGCAACAAGTGTGTAATAGAAAGAGGTAGAATGAGAGATTTGGGCAATGGATGTCTGGATTAAAATTCTTGATCTGGCTATTTGTAGCTGGATACTGGCCCCCCAATTTTTTAAGCTAGTGGAGCCTCTTTTCCTGTGTAAATGAAGATTACCTGTATAGTCAGGAGTCAGGGGATATGGAGAAGAGGTGCATATCATCCACCCCTCAAGGGAGGACCCAACTGTTGGGGAGCTTCTGCGTATTCTAGATGGTTGCTGGTAGCTTAGAGAGCTCAGCCCTCAGGTACAATCTGATTGGTGCTAAGTGGGATGGAGATGTTAGTTGCAAGTTTAAGACGGGCCTGATTCTCCAACAAGATCTGGGTGTCTCAGCTGTTCCTGGGGCATACTGGGGTTAGTGGGAATGGAATGATGAGGAATGCAGGGTGGGGGTGCTGGGAGGTGGCCACTGCAAAGAACTTTGCATCAGGAACAGGACTCAGTGCTCCAGCTGGATCTATGTGCAGGAAGGCCCTGGTCTGACATTGTGCTTGATGCAGGGACCACTCCCTTGGTCTACAGAGAACCAGCCTGACAAAGGGGCACATCTGTTCGGCCTTATTTTTGATGCAAGAATGGCTGAGTTGCCCGAAAGAGACCCCAGCACGAATAACCACTAATGCTTGCCAGGTATTTGTGGTATCCAACAGTTGGCATGTATTTACCAGGTAATAGACACTTCAGAAAAGGTAGCTGAGGAGGAGGAGGAAGAGGAGGACGTGGTAGAGGAGGGTGAGGTAGTAGAGGAGGAGGAGCAGGAGAAGGAGGAGGAGGAAGAGCAGGAGAAGAAGGAGCATGAGGATGACGAACAGGAGAAAGGGAAGGAGCAATAGGAAGGAGGAGAGAAAGGAGGAAGAGGAGGAAGAGGAGGAGGAGGAGGAGGAGGAGGAGATGCTTTTGAAAACCTTTTCACCTCTCACTTCAGACACCTCAGGATGCGGACAGGTGTTTAGGTGCAGGAAAACGTGTCTCCTTATCCTGGAGAAAGGGATCTTGTTCTTACCTCCCTACCTTTACTTGGAGCTGTGGGCTTTTTCCTGGTACTCTCTCCATCTCCAGGGATAATTGTCAGTGTCTGGAAACTTTCCCTCTGTCCTCTGTTTCACCACCCGCCTCCAGATTGGAGAGTCTCCCCAGCAGCGTTCAGGAGACCAGGGGCTCCTTGTGGTGAATGTTGGCCAACTGGGCTACTGGTTCAATGCAAGAAACTGGGGATGCGCTGTTGCTTAGGTGCTGAGGATCCCCTGGGTCACCTAGGTGATGCTTAGGAGCCTCCAGGACTGAACCAGTGGTGCTCAGAGGACCACACTGTGCCAGGAGCATACCAAGTTGACTGCAAGCAAAGCAAGTGCCTTAACGGCTATACTATCTCTCTGCCCCACCCCCTGGACATATTTGATGGCAACATTGGGAAGTGTTACTGGTGCCTAATGGGTGAAGATCACGTGTTACTTAGCCTGCAGTGCAGAGCACCTGCCCCTCCCCACTCAGCAAATCCTTGCTGGCTCAAAAAGGCTGAGAGTGGGACTGGAGAAACTCTGACGTGGATGACTCCTTTCCTAGAGCATTTTCCCTGTTTCTACCTGCAAGTATTCTGCATATGCCTAAGGTGATTCAGAGTGGGGAAAGTCTCATTCTGTTATTGCTGCAGACTCAAACAAAAGCCTCTTTGGAAGGCTCTCTGACCCTTCTTTGCCCCTTCTTACCAACAGGAACATTGTAGGTGGAAGGATTTTGTTTGTGCCTTTAGGATGAAGAGGGAGACAGAGAGGAAAAGAGGACCCAAGTGGGGCTGGGCCTTTCCTGTCTGTTCCACAATGAGGCCCCAGAGCTCACTGGTCATTGTGGGCCTCGGTGGTGGCCAGCAGCAAGGTCTGCCTCTCTGGAGACAGGAAGTGAGGGCTTAGACCTCCTGAGGCTGCCTCCCCTAGACTCGCTTTTATTTTATTTAAGACAGAAAAAGGAAAACATAAAAGTTAGGGAGCCAGGTTGGAAGGATAAGGCCATTTTTTCTCCAGAAGATGAGGCAGGAGGGACACCCTGGGGTGTCCTCTGGAGTCATTTAGTTGGGAACATCTCTGGGTAACACATGAAGCCCTGCCACCATCTCTGCTGGGAGCCGAGGCCAAGCCTCCTGTGGTATTCCCTGGGAGATGGGCTCTAATGCTCACCAGGACCAGCAAGAACTATTGAGCAACACATGGAAATTGAAAATGAGAAGTGGGAGGTTGCCATGGCCACTGGAAATGGTTCCTGGACCATTTGCCAAGGAGTGAGGTGAGGCCAGGCCCTTGGTGGGTGCTGTGTCCAGCTCCAGGAGACTATTCCTCTAGGGCTAGGTATCATTGGGGCCGGTTGGTGGGGAGAGGTCATGCCTGCTGGATTTGCTGTATTCCGGTCTTCCAGGAGGAGACCTGCAAGTCCACACCTTGCTCCCTATCCATCATCATGCTGTGGCCCTGCTGACCCAGCCGTGGCCCATCCAGCCCAGAGGTAGGGACCTGCTTAGTGCTGGGGACCAGGGGAGATGGGTTCATGGCTCCAACCACTTAAAAACCCGACCTGTTTGTGGGAAGTCACTTAAGTTCTATTCATCTCTTGCGACATGAGTCTTCCTGGCCTCTCCAGGCTTTTGCAGGACCAAATGGATGGCATTATGGAAATTGCAAACTGGGCCTGGAGTTGAACCCTAGAGTCATTGTGCCCAACTGTGATCAACATACTGCCATCAATACTGATAAGAGCAAGCTGCTGCTGGGGAAGGTGTTGATGGCTTGATGACGGATAAGGAGCAAGGTGTGGACCTGCAGGTCTCCTCCCGGAAGACCGGAATACAGCAAATCCAGCAGGCATGGTCTCTCCCCACCAACCGGCTCCGATGACACCTAGCCCTAGAGGAATAGTCTCCTGGAGGTGGACACAGCACCCACCATGGGCCTGGCCTCACCTCACTCCTTGATGGAGCCTGGCCATCAGGTGTCAAAGGTACTGGATCATGAGGAACATTTGGTATTTGGTCTGTATCTGTGTCAGGCCAGAAACCTGTTGTAGAGGGAACTTGGTGCAGGAAGACCAGGCTGGGCACTTTCAGAACATGGCCTGTGTGTGTGTGTGTGTGTGTGTGTGTGTGTGTGTGTGTGTGACTGTTTGAACTCCAGAGCTGTGCTTAACCTCTGCTCCTGCTGTCCACAGGCTGTGTGTCCCTGAGACCATAAGGTGACTTTAACCTTAGGGCTAGAAAGTATGTCTGACAAGGGAACTCTTGACAACAAGGATACTCTACCTACTTTTTAAATTGTTTTCTGGGGTGGGGGGCACACCTAGCAATCCCACCAGTGCTCAGATAAGGTTTCATGCTTGGATGTCACACCCATTGGTGTTCTGGGGATTGAACTGAGATCAGCCTCATACAAGGTAAGCGTTTTAATACCCCTATAATATCTCTTGGTACTGATACTCTACACTCGTTGTGTGTGTGTGTGTGTGTGTGTGTGTGTGTGTGTGTGTGTAGGGGGGGTGGGGGAACAGGATGGGCATAACAAGGAGTATTCAATGCTTACTCCTGGCTCTGCCTTTAGGAATCACTTTTGGACCATATGTGGTGCTGGAATCAAACCTGGGCCCACTGTGTGCAAGGTAAGCTCCTTTCTTTGTTTGAGGCCACAATTGGAGTGTTCAGCCCTGGATCTGTACTCAGAGCTCACTCCTTGCAGGCGAGAGAGATCATTTGGGATATTTGGAATCTAAGCCGGGGTCATCTGTTTGCAAGATAGGTGCCTACCTGCTGTACTATCTTTCTAGCTCAGGCAAGCAAGCAAACACCTCCCTTAACTACTGTACTCTCTCTCTTTCTCTCTCTCTGTTCCTACTCTCCTCTCTCTCTCTTCACCCCCCGCCCCCTCTCTCCCTCTCTCCCACTCTCTCTCTGTTCCTTTACTCTAAAATTTTCAATTTTGGGATCATTCTCGGAGGATCATTCCACCATGTTGCCAATTTGGTGAATTTGGCTTTTGGAAAACCCCAGACAGCCAGAGTCTGAGTGGAGAGGGAAAGTTGCCAATTTGACCACTAGGATTCTGTGTACTCTTTTTTTAAAGGTCAATTAAAACCTTGTGTTTAACTCAGATCATCCCATCATGGGGGCCATCTGAGCCCATAATAATCTCAATAGCTGACATGTTGAGAGCCAGGCGTTCAATGAAATGCTTGACAAGTGCGATTTCAGCTCAGCTTCTCAACAGCCTCACAAAGAAGGCCCTTTTATCTGGCAGCGTTCTTGGCTGTAAGCAACTGAGGCCAACTTGCTAAACCAAGAGGAAGTTTGTAGGAGAGATTTGCGAAAGCCAACATTGCCAGGAGACTGAAACACAAGGCTATGAGAAGGGGTTAGAACCTGGTAACTCCCAGAAAGATGGAGAGGCTGACGAGGGCTCCGCCATGTACTATCTCTGCTACCCCAAGTCAACAGCTCTGCCCACCTCTTCCAGCACTGGGTAGGGCCAGTCTGTACTGACTGAGCTGTCAACAGAATTTCCAATTGGTGAGGACAAGACAGAAAAACTCTTGTTTGTGAAACATCAATAATTCTAAGTAGGCTCTTCTATCTTCTATCAAAACTATGCACCAAAGGGGTCTCGAACTGCGGGTAGCAGCTAGGTTTTAGATAGCCCAAATTGATAAATTCCCACCACAGTGATATTCATGGCCCATTGTATAGATGGATAAACTGGGGTCCAGAAAGGTTGAACAAATTGCCCAGTATCACAGGGTCTTCCATGGCAAAGCTAAGTGTTACTGTCAGAATTCTCTGGACACTTACAATCTCTCCCTCTCCTCTGGACTGCTGATGCTTGGATGAGCTCTGTAGAGGGTCACACTAGACTCAGATTGATTTGAGAGGAAGAGAGTTAGTCAGCTGCCAGCTAGCATGTTGTTTTTTTTCTGGCCCTCCACCATGGCATTAGGAGCCTGTTCTCAGGGGAAAGAGAGTAGACTTTTGTTCTCTCCCTTTCTCCTTCTCATTTTTTCTTTTCCTTCCTGCTTGCCTCTTCCCCCACTTCTCTTTTTCCTCTCTAGTTCATTAGAGAAATTTCTCAGAAGCCTCTGCAACCCTCTCCTGGAGTATCATTGGTCAAAAAAAATTGGCCACATCAAGCTAGAGGGATAGTACAGTGGATAAGTAATTTGCCTTGTGGGCAGCTGACCCAGGTTTGATACCCTTCATCCTATGTGGTCCGCTGTCAGGAGTAATTACCATCAGGAGTAATTCCTAAGTACAGAGCCAGGAGTAACCCTTGAGCATCACTGGGTGTGGCCCCCAAACCTAAATAAATAAATAAAATTTTTTAAAAAACCAGAATTGGGCCACATGACCACAATTAGAAATGTGCTTGTATGATTGACCATGTTATGATCCAAGATGACAGGAAAAATGAAAATATAGGGTGGTGGGGACAGGGACACGTGGAAGGAGCCGATTTGATTCACTACAGGGAATCAGAATACATTTAAGTAATCATAAATATAAGTTGAACTCACTTTTAACTGAAACAAGGATCCAAAGCAGCCGATATACTCACCTCTAGATATCCATCATCCACTCCAGCTCTTTCGCCAGTAGCAGTATCAACAGAACGGCAGGTATGTAATTTGTCCCTTCTTCCCATGCAGGACTTTAGAATCTGTGGCTAGAACACACCAGCAGATGCTTGCCCTAGAGTCTCAATAACCTCCTTCCAGTACCATGAAGGGCCCTGTTGATTTTCATTGTTTTATACAGGGCCTGTGACTTGGTCTCCCTCTATGATCAACATAGTTCTTGGGTGGTTTAACTTGGGACAGTGACAAGGGAAGGTCAGTGGGGAATTCCACCAGAAGTGAGCCATTTTCCAAGTGGAGAGCATGCCCAGAGAGATTAGGTACCATTGGTCAGGATGATCTGATTTGCATAATCTCTAGTGCACTGATTTCTGAAAGTGGTGGTTGAGAAAACCTAGGCTGGACTCAGCAGGGTTCAGACACTATGGAAAGGAGGGGCTTAGAGTTCCCTCTCTTGTTTGCCTCTCTCCGAGTGTTTCTACTTCCATCGACGGCCTCCTGGAAGAAAATGGTGCTGCCTGCCGGACCTGATCTCCCTCCAGAATTTGTGTGACCCTGAAAGTTATCCTAAGGGTTCAGTAAGGCTCGAGACTGGTCCTGGGACTGTCACACTAACTTCCTGGGTGACGCCTAAATGACTATGCGAAGGGTGAAGATGGAGAGCAGAACAGTTTCTAAAGAGAAAGTTAGGAGATCCTAATTCCATGGATTCCCAAGCCTTATCATCTAGTATGTGTGTGAGGGAAGCGGGGGAGGCAGGAGAGCAGGCAGGGAGTCCCCAACTTTCATGAAAACAGCCCTGCCTGCCACTTTCTTAGAAGCTCAGTGCCCCTGTGAGTTCATTTCTTCCTCCTGAGGATTCTCCAAGAAGCGGCTGCATCTTTCAGGAGATGGTGGCTAGCAGAGATGGGCAAGTGGGCGGGACCCAATGCCCACCGTGAATCAGAAGACTCCAGACTGGTTGGAAGGACTAGAGTGGGTGTGCAGGAACCTTTGTGGGGATCCTAAGAGGTGGAGTGTGCAGCGCACAGGGCCTCATGCCTCCTAGGCTGTATCTGTCTCTCCTCTGGGCACCAGACCCAATGTCTCTGCTGCCACTCCAGGCTTCTGCTGGTCCCAGGCAGAGTGGAAGAGGTGCTCTGACCCAAGCAAGTTGGGTGCTTGCAGGGGGAAGAAGTTGGAGCTTTCAGCATGGTGGGAAGGGGAAGGTATCCCAGATGGGTACCCAGTGAGTCCTGAAGACTCAGTAAATAGGAAAGAAGGAGTTGTGGGGGGGGGGGACAACTAACTCTCTCTGGATGGTATTGGAGGTACCTTGGTGCTTTGGTCTGGGATCTGACACCTCAAATAAGTACTCCTTAGAATACCTAAATTGCAACCAGGAAACCTAAGTTACTCTAAGAAATAAACAACGACTTGGAGCGATAGCACAGCGGGTAGGGCGTTCGCCTTACACGCGGCCAACATGGCCGACCCGAGTTCGATTCCTCCGCCCCTCTCGGAGAGCCCGGCAAGCTACCGAGAGTATTGGATATGCCAGACACAGTAACAACAAAGTCTCCAATGGAGACGTTACTGGGCCCGCTCGAGCAAATCGACGATCAACGGGAGGGCCTTTACCTTTACCTTTACCTTTGGTATGAATGCCCTTTGGGTTCTCCATGTATTCCCATCTGGACATCACTTACTCACCCGTAGACTGCCCCAGAGGAGTGGGAGAGAAGGAGGAACAGTTGGTGGGTAGGAGGGTAAGGAAACCCAGAGGGACTTCCAGTTGAGTCAATAGCATACCCCAATAGGCCAGGTGAGTGCCTTCCAGGGACCCTAGCTCCCTTTATACAAAGAGAAGTGGAGTGTGGTTCTGACCCAATAGCAATAGTGTCACCTGAGAGCTTGTTTAACATGCGTATTATCCAGTCTGCCTTCTCAATGCAGTATCAAAAGTTCTAGGAACTGACAGGTCATCCCAGTGATTCTGACTCATGCTCAAGTTTGAGAGCAACTGCATTATCTATACTAGACGTGTCTCATCTAGTTTATAGACCCATCATTCTCTAGTCATGTCTTTGGGACTTGTTCAAAGACCACGTTACCCAAATTTCTGTGGCACTTGCTCCTGCCAGGGATTCCTTTCCAAACTCTTCTTGCCCAGCTGACCTTGGCATCCATGTTTTACTTGCTCTTGTCAACCTTGCCAGGTCACCTCTCTGGTTCATGAATGGAACCCCCGAAATCCTGTGGGCAGGCACACTGGCCTCATGGCGAGTTTCTATTTGTCACTGCCCTTAGCACTGTTGACTCTTGTCAGCCACCAGCTCTATGTTAGCTGCATCAGACAATGCCCAGCACCTAATAGGTTCTCAATAAACACTTGATAAAGGAATTAATGAGTATCTTCTAACCTGCCACACCTGGGAATGGGTCACATCCACTTGAACATTTTCAATCCACAAGTAACCCCTCACCTCTCCAACAAGGGCTCTTCTTTTCGCGGGTAGCCCTGCAATGAAACACCTTCTCTGACTGACCAAGGGGTGGCTATATTCCACAAAATTCATTGGAAGTTGAAAACCTCTAACTCAAAAACTGTTTAATACACCTATGAAAAATCATAACTCAGTTTGCCTACCTTGCTGTGTGCTCCACATACTTTCATTATCCTGTAACTGGACAAAGTCACCTAACACAGAACCTGCTTTATCCAAAGTGTTGACTCACTCACATATGCTCTAGGATGCTGGGATGGATGTGATGGACAGTGAGGGGGAAGAGAGGCTGTTTGCCCTGCTGACCTTTGGTGGACCAGGAGCCAACAGTTGCTGCCACTGGCCCTCATCACAGGAGACAGGGGATCCTAGGGAATAATGTTAGCCTGGAAAAAAGATCAAAATAAAAAGTTGAGTTTCCACTGCACATGGGAATTACTATTGCCCCATCTTGATGTTGAAAATTAGTATGAAGTTGAAAAAATCCTAAGTCAGAGGCTGGCTATATTTTGTAAGGGAGGGAGCTACGAAATTTCTAAATCTTACTGTTCTTTGATTCCCTAGTCCTCCCACTTAATCTGTGTGGACTAAAAATCCCACTGAACTCAATGTTAGAACGTTGGGGTTTAGGGGCAAGTTTCCAGCACAACCTGGCTCATTGACTGAGCAAGTTCATAAATGCGGTTTGGCTTACAACAATTGGGATCACACCTGCCCAGGTTTCCTTACAGAGACAGTGAGGGGCAAATGGGAGAGAACCTAGGAACATACATTCGCATGGTTCACGCCTAAAACAGAAATAAGCACTGGGGCACTGCCCTTCCCAGGAAGCTGGGTGTTAAGCCCACCACGGTGGGAGCTGGTGAACAGGAAAATACAACCTTGTCTTCTAAAAGGGATCCCTGAGTCACTGGGTCTAAAGGGGGGCTGGTGGTGATTTGCATAATGATTTGCATCTACTTTGCAAGTCCTTTGAGGCAGGTGGGAACCCACCAGGATCCTTTTCCTATCATCCTTGGCCTCTTCACCTTCAAGTCCTCCCTGCTGGAGCCCAGCCTGGAAAAATGGTGGGTTGGGCTCCCCCTCGGGGATCCCCCTGAGGGTCTCCTTCTTCCAGGCACCAGGAGAGCCAGCCCAGTACCACCCGCCTGATAGATGGCAGGCTTTAAGTTTGACTGAGCTTTCACAGTTGAAGCCATTAAAGGTTATTCTCCTTTTAATTCTTTGTGGTCGTTCTCACTCCTTCCTCAGAGAAACCTCTGATTTTCACTTGTGCGACGCTTGGCTGCGCTTGTCATACCCTAAAAGGTGATTTCAGTTCTCCGATGCCAAAGAACCTTTTCTGCTAATCAAAACACAGCTGCAGAGGCCTGTGTGATCTGCTAATGGGCACCCCAACTCTGGGGTATGTCTGTCTGTACCTGGGAAAATAGATATAATTAGGATAACAGATATCATATGCATATGCAAATGCAGCAGGTAAAAATGACTTGCAGTGAGACAGGGCTGGAGTTTGCCAAATCCCATCCACCCAGCTGTGTGCTTCACCAGACACCCACAGCCTACTTCCATGCTTCCCCAGAACAGGCATGAAAGTCCTTCCTTTACCCCCTTCGTCCTCTAGGCTGGACCCCTGGGCACATTTTTTTCTATCTAGCCCACCCCCTCCCATTCCTTCCTCTTTTTTGCTGTTGTTTCCCTGGATGGTGGGGGGGGGGGCGCGGGGATACATTGGATGCAGAGCTGCAGTGCTCAGCCTTGGTGGTCCCCAGGGCCTGCGTGTTTCTACATTGCTGTGTTCACCACACCTGTGCTCCATGGTGGCACTGGGGTCACCATACCCAGCACTCATGGGCAGTTTCGGGATTCAAACTCATGGCCTCATGCTTGGAAGGCAGGTGCTTTTAGCTTCTGAGCCATCCCCAAGTCTCCATGATTTTTTCCCTCTTTTACGATAGCACAGCGGGTAGGGCGTCTGCCTTGCACGCGGCCAACATGGCCAACCCGAGTTCGATTCCTCCGCCCCTCTCGGAGAGCCCGGCAAGCTACCGAGAGTATTCGATATGCCAGACACAGTAACAACAAAGTCTCCAATGGAGACGTTACTGGGCCCGCTCGAGCAAATCGACGATCAACGGGAGGGCCTTTACCTTTAATATAAAAATAGATGCCCGCAATTTTCCAAGGAGTCTCCTTCCCAGCTCCCAGGGGGGCTGCAGATGTTCTAGCATCTGAGATCGAAGGAGGGACAAGAGACAAGGAGAGAGAGTAGTCATCAGTGGTTGGCCGCTACAAAGGGCTCTGTCTCCAGAGTGACAGCGTTATGCCCTGGGTGGACCTGGAAAATCCTAAGAAGCTCATGTTGCTTGTTTTCTCCTGAATGTTTGGGGTGAGGGCCAGGAGCTTACCCCAAAGTTGTGCATTTGCTTCTTGCAGGCGGTGGGCGTTTGGGCAAGGACTGCCCATACTGCTCCTTGGCATCCCCACCCAGGGAAGACTCGACACCTGGAGCAATAAGCCTTAGGGCAGGTAGACTTGGCACAAGAATTCATGTTCAAATCTCATGACATGGTCTACTAGCAGGGACCTGATAAGAAAATGGTTGAGGGACCAAAGATATAGTACAGGGGATAAGGTGCTAGCCTTGCACCCACCAGCACTTGTACCTGCTCCCCTGAGCACTGCTGGGTGTTTCCCAAAGGCCTCCCTCCCCCAATGAAAAACTGGTTGAACTTTGGTGTGCTTTGTCTATAGAAACAGGAGTAGAAGTACATCCTTCTGGGGCCAGAGAGATAATAAAGAGGGTAGGGCAATTGCCTTGCATGGGACTGACCTAGGTTTGATCCCTGCCACCCTGAGCCTGCCAGGAGTGATCCCTGAGTGCAGAGCCTGAAGTAAGCTCTGAGCACTGCTGGGTGTGCCCTCCCACCTCTGGTCAAACAAAACGAAACAAAGCAAAGCTAATTATTTGATAAGACAGGATGTAACTCTTGGGCTTGTACTGACCAGCACCAAGATACTCTTTTTTTTTTCTTTTTGGTTCAAACCCAGCGATGCTCAGGGGTTACTCCTGGCTCTACACTCAGGAATTACTCCTGGCGGAGCTCAGGGGACCATATGGGATGCTGGGAATCGAACCCGGGTCGGCCGGGTGCAAGGCAAACGCCCTACCCACTGTGCTATTACTCCAGCCCTGCCAAGATAGACATTCTTAGTGGAAGGAACTGAAACAGAAGGGCCTCTCCTTCCTTCTCCTCCCTTCTCCTCCCTCCTCCTCCCTTCTCCTCCCTTCTCCTCCAGTTGCTCATTATGAGGATTCCTGGGATCTGTCCTACCCACTCCAATCCAGGCCCCCAACGTGAATCTGACTCTCTATCTATTTGTGGCATTGATGTTTTTTTTTATTGTGTTGAAGGCATCAATATTTGTTCAATAGCATAAGTCTTAAATAAGCATCTAAATGACATATTACAGATGATGAAAGTCATTTCCTCACTGAAGATTATCGCACACGATCATGTTTCCACCGTTCTCGGGGGCCTCTGCTGTTGGCAAACCTCTGCCGCTCTGTAGATGATAACATTAGTCCTAATCCCGTGTAAAATGACTAGTTCCTGGGGGTAGGTTTATTTTTAATAGTGTATGTCAGCAGCAAATAGCTCGAAGACCCCAGAGGAGAGAAAGCACAGCCCCTGCTCTCGCTGAAGCGATGATATGGATATATTTAATATCTATATTAAAAACCTTTTAGGCGCCATGGTGATAGTGAGGGGGATAGTTAGATGCGTGCAAGTCCAGACTCAGGCTCTTTATGGGGCAAGACGCAGTGTGTATTACAGGAACCTTTGAGGCGGTTCAAAGTCAATTTGGGGCTTCAAAAATCTTAGACAGACATTTGACCCCAGTAGTAAAATACTCTGAAACACAAGCTGGGAAAATAAAATTGCTTCCTTTTTTTTTTTTTTTTTTTTGGTCAGCCTGTTGATAAGTTTGCTGGGCTATTAAAATGTTTAATCACTCGCCTCCAGCAAGCACAACCTTCCAGCTGTAGTTGCAATTTATGAGAGTTCCTGGAACATACCGGCTCAAGTACCCCAGAGATAGCCAGAAGATCATGAGAGGGAAAATGAGTCACAATATGAAATCCAACATGGAGTCACATCACGTGAACAGATTCAAAACAAAAATCCATTTGGTGATGATGTCAAGGGGGAAGATAAAGTGGAGCTTGCACCTTCTTCTGTGTGCTCAGGGTGTCATCACAGAAGGGGAACGGGTAGGAACAGAGTGGGACTGCCTGGGACAGTTGGTGAAAGGGCAGCCACCCCTGCAGCATGGAAGGGAGAGGAGGGCAGCAGTGGCATAATGGCATGCCAAAAAGGGGCATAGTTTTCTGCTTCAGGTCAGAACAGCCCAGCCCAGAAGGGCCCTGAGCAGATGCTTAGTGGCCCAGTGGTTAGCAGCTGTTGCCTCCATGTCCCTACTCCCTTGGTGTGGGTCTCATTTTGGCCTTCAGATTTAACTAAAGACAAAGTGAGTGCTGGGGCAGGGGGCTGCTGCCCAAGGAGTGAGCACTGTTAGAGGATGACAAGTGCAGCTCTTGGGTTGCCCTCATAGGTTCAGTTCCTTTGTCTCTTCCCTTTGGCAATGGACTCTCTCTTGTATCCAGTCAGCTAAGACCGTGTGTGGCAGCTGGACCACCAGGAAGTCATCAGATCCAGAGTCTCCGGGAGACAGAGAGTCAGAGAGGTTGCCCTGTTCATCCTGGATGTGTTCTACAAAGCACCAGTGTTCCCTCAGACCATTGTATGACTCTCCCCACACTAGTTCCAAGGAAAAGCAGTTCCAGAGTAGCATATTCCTGGCTCTGTGAAGCATCGGTCTGGCCATCAAAACTGGTTTCATTCTTCTTAACCTCAGGTCGCTCACAACTATTTCTTCACAGAACATCTACCATCATCTCAACCCAGTGAAATGCAGTTGAAATATGAGGTAGGCAGAATTCTAAACGTGCAGATCTTCCAGATCCACCTCCTCTGAATATTTGCTAGCAAACTCTAATGCAAGTACTTTGATGAGTGGCTCTTGCTGAAGGAATTAAAGTCCTAAATAAATAAACTTGGATGGATCTGCCTCGATCCATTGATCCCTTGATGGAAAGAGTGAAAAGGGTTACCAGTGCCCTCGCCAGCTCAGAAGGCAGAAGAGACCCATGAGAAGGAATGTGAGTGACCAGGACAAGCACAGATCCTGCCCACTTCTGGTGGCCAGCAAGGCAGTGGCACTCAGACAGACCAAGAGCAGCACTGTACCAAGGACTTGAATGAGTCTGGAGGTGTAGTGAGCCAGAGTCTTAGGTAAGAGCCCAGCTTTGATGGACGCTTTGGTTCCCATCTCATAAGATGCTGTACAGAAAACCCAAGTAAACAAACCCATCTTCTACACCCCACTTCCCAACCCTGCCCTCAAGCTGAGATAATAAATGTTCTTGTTTGTTCACTTTGTTCTGGACCACACTCATGTCCAGGGGTGGCTCTCATCTCAGTGCTCAGAACTTATGCCCAGTGGTGCTCAAGGGACCATGTGATGCTGGGAATTGAACCCAGGTCTCCTGCGTGCAAAGCATATGCTGAGGCTGTTGAGTGCTCTCTCTCTCTCTCTCTCTCTCTCTCTCTCTCTCTCTCTCTCTGGGTCTGGGACTTGTTTTCTGCAGTACGTGAAGCAGCAGCTCTTCATTTGATGAAGATCTGGTGAAGGCTGATCTGGAGATACCCCACCAAAAAATGCATGGTGGCCCATTCTTCCCTGCCCATGGCATTCATAAAGTATTCAAAATGTCACTGACTCCTTCTGTCTACTACTGCCTCCCACCTCCAGGGCTCAGATTAGGGCTGAGAAGCAGCAGGGCTCTGCTCTTTGCAGGGGAGGGAGGGAATGCTCAGGAAGAGCAAGGAACTTAGACACTCAACCATGAACGGAGGTGAGGGACATGCCTTAGAGTACTGTGTGTGTGTGAGTGTGTGTGTGTGTGTGTGTTGTGGTGTCCTTTACTTTGTAGTTCTCAAATATTAATAGGAACAGGTAGAGACGTCCCCCTGGGGAGGTTGGAGTGGTGGGGGGGGGGGCGGGGGGGGGAACAAAAAAAGTTTCTTTGAGCGAAAGATTTTCCTGCATTAGCTGAGAGCTCTTCTTTCACTCTTGGCCAACCAGAAAAGCGAAAAGCTTATCAGAATAAAGAATCCACCGCAGTGATTTGTGACAGTGTACGGGGGAGGGTTGGGAGGCTGCTGGAAGTGCACTGCTGGGATGTTGCAGTAGGAGGATGAAGGCAAGAAGAGCAACAGCACTCAGGCTGCCAATCTCCTAAAAGCTGTGCCTGTGGGGCCTGTGCAAAGGTGGGGACTGCAGGCAAATCCAGTTGGCTTGATGGACACAGCGAATATTTCTACCCTTGTGGCTACATCCCCTTCAAGAGACCCCAAACTCGCCATTATGGAGCAGATAATTCAAGTTGGACCAGCCCCAGTGATGCAAGAGGAGACTGAGAAAAAGGCACCTTAAATCCAAGGTACCCCTCAAGAATTTCACCTCTCTCTCTCTGCCCCACAGGTAGGGGGAGGGTGTGGGATGGGGGGTATACTGGGGGCTTTGTTGGTGGAGAATGGGCACTGGTGAAGGTACGGGTGTTTTATTGTATGACTGAGACTTAAACCCGAAAGCTTTGTAACTGCTTTCATGGTGATTCAATAAATAAAATTATAAAAAAATGAAGAAAAAAAAGTGTAAGATGGAGTTCATGCCCAATTCAATCAGCCTAATCAGTGGCTGAATAAATAGCAGTACTCCTACATAATAATAATAATAATAATAATAATAATAATAATAAAAGAATTTCACCTCTCTCTCTCCTTCTCTCTCTCTCCTTCTCTCTCTCTCTCTCCCCTTCTCTCTCTCCCTCTCACTCTCTCCTCCCTCTCCCCTCTTCCCCCCCCCCCCCACACACACTGGGTATCATAGCAGTCTTCCATGTTGGTTGTAATGATGAGTCAGGCTTTCTCCTTTGAGCCCCTTCAGTGTGTGTGTGTGTGTGTGTGTGTGTGTGTGTGTGTGTGTGTGTGTATGAGCGTGCACACGTGCTCTGTCCAATGAGTCAGAACCACATGAGAGTTTATACTTCTAAGAATATGACGTCGGCCTGCGGAGTACAGACCAGTGGGGCCACTGCCTGTAAAATATCCCGAGTTAGGCCCAAATTTGAACAGGAACCGACAGGTCTCCAGGGAATCTTGGGTTCAAACACTTGCTTCTGGCCAGAGGCAGAGCCAGTTCTGAAACATGTGCAATTTGCAGGGGGGAGTATATTTTTATCTATTTATAATTGAATTTGTTTATTTGTATAGCTTTTTGGACCACACCTAGGGTTCAGGACTTACTCCTGGCTCTGTGCTCAGGGATCACTCCTGGTGAGACTCAGGGACCATATGGGGTACCTGGGATGGCACTGGACTCAGCCTCTTGCAAGACAAGCAGCCTACCCTCTGTCATACCATTTCTCCAACCCCAGGAGTGTGCCATTGAGGGTAAAGGAGCCTCAGCATTCAATGTGTGCTAGGCCTGAGCATGGTTTGAGTCTATTCCTGTTTCCTGACTCACAGATGGTGGCCACCGGCCTCAGGGAAGGATCTCTCACATGACCACGTGCCCAGCTACAAAGAATAACCACATATGAGTAAAATAGAAGGGTTTCACCTCTGAGTGGAAGTGCTAAGGTTAATTGGGCGATTCCCCATTTTCCTCCCCAACCCTGATGTCAGAGACCCCAGACTACCGAAGGCTCAGGAACCTCTATTGCCCTGGGACCTAAAGTCACTGCAACGACCAGCACCATTTCTCACCACCCAACCCAGTAACCAGTGAACCCCAGAGACCAGCTACGATTCCAGTAATTTATTCATATTTTGGAGTTTTTTTCTTTTCTTTTTTAAACCACCGCCACACCTAACAGGGCTCAGGACTTACTCTGACCTAACTGTTACACGTAGTACTTTTATTTTTCCAAATTTTCATTTGAAAAATCAAGTCACCGAGAGGCTTACTTTGTAGCTTGCTCGGCTCATCTAGTTAGCTGTGGCCTGAGATAATGGCTCAGGGTTCTACTTTCCCAGGGACATCAGGGAATGGAGGGGACATTGTAAACGAAAGATATTTGTCCCATCTAAAGGCTTCTACTCAGCTGCAGCTGATGGTTGTAAAAGAGGAATGTGGGCCAATTGCTGCCAGATCTTCTGATTTTTTAAAAGAGAGGCCATAAATCCAGAGTCTTAATGTGCAATCCTGATTATTATACATAGGGCAACTGATTGAAGTCTTTTTCCTTTTTTTTTATTGAGGTTTTTTTTTTTTCTTCTTTCTCTTTGTGAATATTGAGAGGCCAAGATACCAAGGGGCTTGATCTGGTTCACCAGCTTGAGACCTTACAACATCTTAGTAAAAAGAAAACAAAAGAGAAAAAGCTGAAAAAACGGAGGCCAGTGTCTGTGGGACTGGATGGGCGGGGGTGGGGAATCTGAGAAGACTTCCTGGGGGTGGAAGACTTCACAGGAGCACCACCATCGTAAGTTGGGTGTCCAGAGAGCGCTCATGTCAAAGGGTACCAGGGCTTGAGGCTACGGGGAGTCAGTCACACACACTGCTGAGGATTCCATCTTGGAGTTCCTCATTGTTCCCTTGAGGCTACCTTCCTCACATGGAGACTCCAGGCCCATGAGCAGTTCTGGAATAGTCCCTGTGAGGCTCTAAGCAAGCCAGGTCAAGAGTCACTAGCAAAAGGAGTCAGATTGGCACTGAATGGTGTTGGAGTCCGGAGTCGACCACCCCTCATGAACTGGCCCCAACAATGGCATTCCTAGGGATAGGGTGCCTACTTGCACCTAGAGGAACCCGTTCCAGGTTCCTGAGAAGGGTGCCCTCTGAGCTCCTGCTGCAGGCTCAGCTCCCGCCCTGGGGCGAGGAAACAGGTCTGTCCACGGGATTCCCGCAGGCCAGGGAAAGTCACGGTGTGTGGGAGTCTAAACATGTGCAGAGACTGATCCCCAGCTGCTAACCCAGAGGGCCCTGAGCAAAGGGGGGCACGGGCCATCCTGGAAAGAATCTTGGAGGTGAAAACATCCAGAAAAATCACAACAAAGCAAGGCTGACTTTGGCTTCAGGACGTTTCAGAGCCTTTAACTGACCACCAGCGCTGTGCAGCTCTCCGAGGGTAGCTGTCATCCTGTTCGGTTTTGAAAGCTCCTTCTTTCCTTCCTTCCTTCCTTCCTTCCTTCCTTCCTTCCTTCCTTCCTTCCTTCCTTCTTCCCTCCCTCCCTCCCCTCCTTCCACCTTTATTTCCTCCCTCCCTCCCCTCCTCCCTTTCTTCATCCTCCCCCCTTCCTTCCTTCATCCTCCCTCCCTCCCTCCCTCCCTCCCTCCCTCCCCTCCTTCCACCTTTATTTCCTCCCTCCCTCCCCTCCTCCCTTTCTTCATCCTTCCCCCTTCCTTCCTTCATCCTCCCTCCCTCTCTCCCTCCCTCCCCTCCTTCCTCCTTTATTCCCTTCCTTCCTCCCCTCCTCCCTCCCTCCCCTCCTTCCTCATTTATTCCCTCCCTCCCTCCCTCACTCCCTCACTCCCTCCCTTCTTTCCTTCCTTCATCCTCCCTCCCTCCCTCCCTTCCTTCCTTCCTTCCTTCCTTCCTTCCTTCCTTCCTTCCTTCCTTCCTTCCTCCCTCCCTCCCTCCCTTCCCTTCCTTTTCTCAAAAACCTTTCTTTGAGACAGGCATTTAATCTTTTATCTGTGACCTTTCTCCTCCTCTCTCAACATGTTAGTTTCTTTCCAGACATCTTTTAGAACTGCAGTTTTTTTTTCCCCCTATCTAGGAACTGTATCATTCCTCAGTGTCCATGAGTGTAGCACCATTACGTGATCCCTTAGGGGCCTTGTATCTGCATGGTACTGCGGGTGGGTGTGTGGAGGTGGGCGTGGGCACTGCCCCTAGTTTTCCACCCGGGGAGTGACTCTTGCCGTTGGAATTTCCAGCCGCAGAGGGGTGGGCTCTCTGCAGCAAAGGGACAGCGGCGGGGAGGTCGGGGGGCGGGAGGTAGGGCCTTTCTCAAAGAGCCGGTGCCGGCCCGCCGGCGGCCCGTGGGGAGGGGGAGGGGAGCGAGGCGTCCCTGTGTGGCTGACCAAAAGGGGCCCCTTTTAACGGCTTTCCTGTTTATGGCTGAGAAGTAAACAGCTCGGGAGCCGGGGTGTCTCGGGCAGCAGCTGGGCGGTGGCTGCCTGGGACCCGCCCGGGGTCCCTGTGTTTCCGGGTGACGGGGAGGGGGTGCGGGGTGGGGGGTGCGGTGTCGGGCACTCTGTTATCCCTCCTGGAAGTCTAGAAACTGTCTTTGTCCCTGTACAGCCTCCTCTTCATTCTCTTTCTCTGACCCTGCTCCTCTTGGGGCATCTGCGTGTGCAGGTTGGAGGCTCCAGTCTCCCCTGGTGACATCCAGCAGCTGCGGGACCCCCAGGAGCGCTTGCTTGTACCTTCTCCCTCTGTAGGGACCGGGAGGGGCGCTGGGGGACCCGAGACATGCTGCCAGGTGGTAAGTGTCTGTCCACTGTGCTTAGATGAGCCACAGCCCTGGGAGGAGGCAGGCGGAAGGCTGGGATGGGGGTGGGGCAGCTCAGCCCCTCCCCCCTCCCCCCCCTCCCCGTCCTGTGTCCAGTGGGGTCTCAGGGCAGCTATCTCCAGCCTGGAGCAGAGTGTTCAGAGAAGGTGCTGGTTAGGATGAAGAATAAGGCCCCCCACCCCTTCCCTACCCATCCTCCCCACCCCCCACTGCCGCAGCCAACAACAGGAGATCAATAAACTATAATTATCAGAGCAGGGTCTGCGGGCTGGTGGGGAGTCCTGCAGGCAGGAAAAGACGAAGAGGTGGGGCCGGCCAGGAAGACGGGATAGGGAAGGAGAGCAAGACACCCAGGTCGCCCCGAGCTGCAGAAGATGTGCCCAGGAGGCTGGTGAAGGATTCAGAGAGGGGCTGTCACCACGTGCCCCGCCCCCGCTCCCCTCAACCCCTTGAAATGCCTAGGAGTGGGGTGGACCTGCCTACCCCGGCAGGTGTGGAGTAAGAGTGGACGCTGCTGCCCTGCTGTCCTGGCCAACTTGCAGATGAGCAGCTCTTGGAATTCCTGAGCGCTTTGAAGCAACAATTTAAGAGCCCGGGCTGAGTATCTAGCAGAAGCGGCCCGGGGCTGGCTCTGTGCAAAGCTGCCCTGCTGGGAGGCTGGGCCCCATGCCCTGCCCGTGTGGCCTTGGTTGTCTGAGCTGAACCCGTGTGGATTGTCAAGAGGTGACTGCTTCTGCATGTGCAGGCTCCTCGCTGTCCCCAAATTCCTGGCACCTCCCTGGCTCACATCACAGCTGTCTCACTCAGGTTTGGGTTGGGGGCCCATCTCTGTTGGACACAGGCTGACTTGATGGGGCACCCCTCCCCCAACCCCTCCTCTGCTTGTGGTCATCTCAGAGGAGCTGCCCCTTCCCAAGTTGTCTTTAGTATCTTCTTTCAAATGCCTTGTCTGTGCTCCCTGAGACCTTCCTGCTAGAAGCATCACCCCCAGCTCAATGTCAGTAGTCTGTGCATGGTTCCTGACTTGCTGGGCCCCCATGGGTTCAGGACCTTTCCTGGCACAGAGGGCCCTGGTAGAGGTCATTTGGGGGTTGACATAGCTCCTCAATGTAGTAGAGACCCTCCTGGGAATTTGATGACTTTCCAGTTGAGGGGTATCCTCTTTAGAAAAAGATAGTGGTTTTGCAAGTAAGCCCAAGTGCAAATGGTCTTGTTTCCCGTTGCAGTGGGCTTCCTTATGTGTGGACACTGGACCAGGAGTTTTGCAAGCATCTCAGTCAGCTGGTCTAATCTCAAGAGAGGTGGAAAGCATGAGCCGTGTCCCCTATTTTTCATGGGAGTGGGGGTGCTCGCTGGAGGCATCACCTCCCTATATCCGAGCTCACTAGTGGCTGGGCACATAGCCCACGGCCTTGAGAAACAGGCTTCCTCCACATCTTTCCCAGGGTGGACTAAGGCGCTGCCAAGTTGACCTCCAGTCCTGTGTAGCAAGTGGGCAGCCTGGGGTCAGTGGGAGCCCCCTGTACCCTGAGAAGCTGAGGAGAAGACACGGATACCCAGTGAAATGCAGCCTGCCCTGGGAGTATCCACTCCCACCCTCTGCTCACCCACTCCCAGGAGGCACAGTCCACCCTAAGTGATACACTTCATAAGCACCTAGCAGCCCCACACTGGGTTTCCCTCTGGTTTTGCCTTTATCTGCCTTTTTCTGAATGGGGTACCACCATCCAGAAAGGTCCCCAATGCCAGGAAGTAGAAGGATTCCCCCTCCCTCTCCCTGCCTCCGCTGAACACACACACACACACACACACACACACACACACACACACACTTTTTGTTTGTTTGTTTTGGGCCATACCTGTCCAGCAGGACTTACTCCTGACTCTGTGCTCAGGAATCACTTCTGGCAGTGCTCCAGGGACCATATGTGATATGGGATACAGGGATTGAAACGTGGGTCGGCCAGTGCAAGGCAAGTGCCCTATTTTACTATCTAGCCCCAGGGGAAGCCCTCTGTATGCCCTCAAGGCTGGATGGGGGGGGCGGGGACTCCCAGCCTTTACCTGCTGCTCTATAGCTGGAGAGTGGTGGGCACTGAGGAGGGGGTCCACACCAGCGGTTGGGGGTCTTCTCTCTAATTACAGGCTCAGCCCTGCAGGCTGGAAAGAGAATGTGATTTCTACTTTGCTCTTTTTTTGTTACTTCAAGTTGACAGATGACCTCAGGCAAAGTGCAGGAGGGAACCCTCCTTTTATTCTTATCTTTTTGTTTTGTTTTGTATACAAATGTTAGAGAGTTTCATTTGGATACAATGAAGTCAGATATCAAAAATATAAATTCCCTGCAAGACTGAGTTTTTGAAGCACAGGTAGAATTCCTCCCCCTTTCTAAGTGCAGTGAAAGATGTTTTTGGTTTAGGGGGAGCGGGGTCCTTTGTGTGTGTTAGTGACTTATTTTCCTGCCTTGATAAGATAGGGAAAGGGTGCGCACAAAATGAAGTTTGTGCTTTCCAAACTTTAATTCAAAGAAAAAGCAAAACATGGCAAGACAGTTTTCTAAGAAGCAGCCTTCCTACTTGGCAAATGCTGCCCTTTAGACTTATTTATTGTTGAGTAAGTACCAGAACAGTATTTATTCCAAACCCAATCATGCTCTCTCAAATGGCACTCAGAAACACCAGTGTGAGATCTATTTGTTTTTTAGTTTTTAGTTTTGGGGCCACACCCAACTGTGCTCAGAACTTTCTTCTGGCTCTGCTCTCAGGGGTCACTACTGGCAGGCTCTGGGAACCATATGAGGTTCTGGGAATTGAACCAGCTTGGATGCATGCAAAGCAAGGGCTTTACCCGCTGTACTATCCGACTCCAAGTGTGAAAATTAAATTTTTTTTTCTAATTGAGGCATGGAGATGTATAAAGTTATTTATAGTTGAGTTTAGGCATATAATAGTCCAACACCAGTGCCGTTATCAGTATCACCTTCCCTCCACTAGTGTCACAGGCTCCCTCTCATTCCCCAACTGACCTTCCTGACAGGCCCCATTTTAAGTTTGATTATTGTCGTTTGGATCTCATGCTTCCAGCTTTGTCAGTTCTGTGGTTCAGATACATTTTTATGGAATGTGTACATTGTGTAGGATTTGGAGCCTTTCCTCCTTACGTTGAACAAAGTGTAGCTACTTAAGCAGAATACATTTTTTTTTCTTATGGAGTCAGCCTATTCGTTTCTGTTTCCCTTGGTTGAGAAGGGTTTTATATGTAAACCCAAGCAGGGGGACCAGCTCTCGTGAAATGTTTCCTGCTTGCTTTGATGAAGGAAGAAGTTTGAAGCTCAAGAAGAAAACTGGGGGGTGTGGGGGGGAGGGGGCGGGGAAAATTAACGCAAGTAACTACTTGACTGTATAGTTTTCCCTGGTCTTGTTCATCCTCGATAGCTCTACATTGGCTTGTTGGTACTTGCCTGCTCCTCCAACACCATCCTAGGTCAAGAGGCCTGCTGTGCTGGGAGGCCCACATGTGAATTGGGGACAAGTATTAGGGAGAGAAGGAAGATTAGGGGAGCAGAATTGGGGGCAAAATTTAAGCCAAGGGCCATTTTTCCTTGGTTCTGGAACTGACTCTATGACCATAGATCGGTGTCAGTTCTCACTGTATGAACTGCTTAAGTTAACCAGTGAAACTGTTAACTGTGTGTTGTAAGAAAAAATGTAGTCCTTGCTTCAAAATAAACCTGACACGAGCCTCTCCTAGAGGCGATCAGGGGATTGGGCATTGGACAATCACATTGTTGTGCTTAGTTCTGGTCTTCTGATTGGGGTGGATCTTCCCTGTGGCATCCTCTCCTCCTTTTCTTTCTTTCTTTCTTTCTTTCTTTCTTTCTTTCTTTCTTTTTTTCTTTCTTTCTTTCTTACAATACTTGACTCTTTTTTAACATTCTTTTTTTTTTTTTTTTTTTACGATGTGGAAGCTTTGGCTTTGTTTCTGTACTTCATTCTCACCCACCTGAGATTGAGATCATGATTCTCAGTTTCCCTTGGTTTCCCTTGGAGTCATTCCTCCATGTCCCCACTGGACATGGTTCTTAGCAAAGTCACATCCCAATGACAAACTGAAGACCTCCAGCTCTTCCAAGTTCGAGAACGGTCTCCATCTCACAACTTCCTGACTCTCTCCCTGCCGTGTCTCTATTAACATGGACCCAACGCCCTGCTTTGGGGTCTGATTTATGGTTGAATTAGGGAAAAGTCCACGGAGGGTGTAAAATACAATGTCCACACTGGGGCCTGATCTCCCACTTTATCGGTGATTGCAAGTGCGGTTTATAACCCCGGTGCCAAATCGAAATCAAGGTGATTTGTGCATCAATCTCCCGGATAAAATCAGGCCACGCTCTATTGTGGTTTGACCTTCGGGGTGCCTTTGGCTGGTCTGTCTCGTCTAAGTCCCTTGGACAATTACCCAGGGACAGCTGGGAAATTCAGCGATAATGGCCGGAGCTGGGATTACCAGCTGAATCAAAAGGCTTAACTGCTCACCCCACAGATGCCTGAGCGCCCCAGAAAAAGCCCAGAGAGGTAGAGATCAAGCTCGCAGGATCATTAAGACAATCAGGTGGCGGGCAGAGGAGGGAGTGACCTGCTGTCTGTTTCTTATACCCTTGGTCAACTCTGCTGAACTCCATAGCAAATCTGAAAAGCAAAATTTAGCATCTTACACATACACACACACACACACACACACACACACGCACGCGCGCACGCGCACACACACACATACACACGTAGATGTAAATATAATGCAGAAAAGTGGACCAAAAAAAGTCCACGCAGACCCCCTCACCTTCTTTATAAGCTCAAGAGCTCAGCTGATCATAGAACAATAAGGTTTCTAAAATGACCAGAAGGTCGGACTGAATAGGAAGGATATTGGTGGCAGCTGTTTTGCCTGGTACCACTGACTGTCCTTTCTGATTCTCAGCAAACACCCTCAGAACCTTCTGGAAAGAACTTCCATCTCCTTTGGGAAAATCCTAATCCTAAACTCAAGTTTTGTTTAATTTGGTTAGTGAGTTTTTTGTCATACCTGTAGATGCTCCAGATCTACTCCCGTCACTCAGGGGTGGCTCCTGGCAGGGACCATGTGGTGCTGGGGATGGAACCCGGGGCTCTTGCATGTGAAGCCTGTGCTCAGCACATTGTGCATGCTCTCTGTCTGGCTGCAATCACAAACCCTAGGTAGGGTTAAAAATATTTTGAACACAGCTGAGGAAATTGTAGATGTTTAGTCCCCCAAAGGCTTTTCAGAAATGGACAGAGGGGGTATTTAGGATAAATATTTTTAAATCAGGGTTTTATGCCTATAATCTGAGTTTCTCAACTTATATTTAGCCCAAACGTCTTTTATAGAGGAATTCCATCTCTTTTGATTGTGTAGCCTCACATAGTCCAGGGGAGGAAGTTTGGATGGTCCTTCAAATGGTGAAGCCCATTTTACAAATCCCTTTAAGATATGCTAATGTCTGTGGGCTGATTATTAAGATAAATACCTTGTGTTGGAAACTGGAGTTAATTATAATATATATAATTAGTCACTGGTCAGCTAGAAGTTATAATTTATTGTTCCCTAATTTGCATTTATTATCAAAGATATTTAATTTAAAGGAATTACCAAAAAAAAAAAAGCCTGATTTGAGTGGTTATGGAGATGGTGGGCATTTAGTGGACTTCAAAACTGTTTTTTTTCCCCCAAAAAATTTTCTTTCAAGACCCATTATATACAATTTCAGGAAATAACACATTACATGAGGAGATGGCGGGTCCGAGTTGATTAAAAACTAAGAAAGCCATTTTCAGAAGAAATGATGCTGTTTTCTCTCCCAGACGCTCCTTTGTAGGGCATGAGGTAAGCTCTCAGGATAAGAGGGTGCAAATTCCAGCGAAGTTCCGGGCCAGTGAGAGGAGAGGGTGGATCTTCTGTGTGTGGGGTTTGTTGGGGTGGGGGGGTAGGGGGAGTGAGATGCTTTTCCTATCTGAGAATCATATTTTCTGCTTCGTGAGGAAGAGAGCTGGGCTTCCACCCAGATTTAGCTTCCACTGGGAAAGAGATTGCCAGGCCTTTTCCCAAAGCCTATTTACGGATGGGGGCCCACTAATTGATCTTGTTGTTACCACTCAGACACACAGGGGTGCCATTCTGGTGTCCCTTTGTCTCTACCTAAAGGTCTGTGTGAAATGACCCTGGGTCCAGTTTGCAGAGGAAGCCTCCAGCCCTTGGCCATCTGCCTGAAGGTCATCAGATGTGTCCTCCAGGGGTCAGAGTAGAGAGGGTAGTGCCCTTGTCTTGCACATGACTGACATGGGTTTGATCCCGGCATCCTGAATGATCCCCTGAGCCCCACCAGAAGTGCAGAGCCAGAGTAATCACCATTAAAAGTGCAGAGCCAGGAGTAAACCCTGAGCATTGCTGGGTATTGTCTTAAAACAAAGAGTCCTTCAGCACCGGAAGAGAGGTGAACATCACCAGTCCTTTCTTAGGGGCTCCCCAGCCCACAGTCTTGTATGGGAGCAAGGCCTGGGGAGAAATGGGGTAGAAAGACAGTGTGGATGCAACCGGAATGGCTAAAAGGGAAGCATGAATGGAATGAAAATTCCGAGCAGGGCCAGAGAGTCCAGGGGTTGAGGAACTTGACTCCAGGTTTCATCCACATCAACCCACATGGTCCTCTGAGTTCGCCAGGAGTAATCCCTGAGCACCGAGCCAGGAGTAAGCCCTGAACATGGGTAGGGGTGACCCCCAAATAAACCAGAATTGCAAAGCAACTGAAAAGTGCTCTCCTCTTTATCCCTCCAGCAATGCATGATGTTTGCTAGACCATTTGGGGTGCCAGTGGCTGAGCACTAGCAACTGGGGAGATGACAGCTTGTCTGTCCCAGGAGATGTCCAGTGCTTACTCCTCCTGCTCACCGCAGCTGCCCCTAAGGGACAACTTGTCCTTTATTAAAAAAAATTTTTTGTGGGGGGGGGGGGGGCTACACCTGGCTCTGCTCAGGGATTACTCCTGTTTTTGCACAGGGATCACTCCTGACTGGGTTTGGGGGACCATATGGGATGCTGGGGGTCGTATAAGGCAAGGCCCTACACACTGTCCTATAGCTCCAGCACACAGCTTGTGTTTTAGAGCCCTTCCTTCTGGGGGCCTGCAGCCTTGCTCTGCCTGTGCCCTTCTCTCACCTCTTCTCTCCACGGTGTCCCTTGTGTACAGGTGCCAGGCTCCGCCTGTGCTTCTAGGCAACACCCTTCAGTCGTCTGACTTGCAGTCTGGAACAAAATCTTTGACTGCCATCCTCAGCCCCTGGCTTTTCTGCAGGGTGCTTGTGAGGGCAAAGTCTCTAGGGGGTTCAATGCTTTCTCTGCCTTAACTTTTACTCCAGACTTGTCAGGGGTATTCCAGATGTTATCCAAGGGGCTGGAGGTGACAGAATCCTGTGCTTGTCCGAGGATGTCACAGTTCTTGCTCAGGGACTAGGTTTGAAGGCTCTGTGCAGCCTCTGGGAGGCAGGAGAAGATGAGTTATGTAGCCTGGCAGACCTGGGCTTAGTCCAGACTCCCTTATGTGCTCTGGGCGATGCTGGACAGGAGGCTAAGTCCGCTGTCTCTGCCCTCCCGCTCTGCCCTGCTGGTGAGCAGTAGAGTCGGAGCTCCACTCCACAGCTTGCTTTTACCTTTACTCTCTCCAGGGTACAAAGGTTTCCTTCCCCCATACTGTTCAGGCAGCTCATCAATTGGTGGCTATGGAAATGCTCATTTTTTGATGAGATGCCAAAGAGAATATGATGCGATCAGGTAGATTCACTCATGTTGATAACAGAAGGCAAAGCCGGTGGGACTTCTACCAGCTTTTCTCCAAAGCTACCCCCACCCCGCCCTTGAGATAAGCCAAAAAAAGCAAGCAACACCTCGAGGACTTGGAAGGTGAAGGTCCTTAGAGTTGGGTACTCACTTTTGGTGACTTCATTGGTATGAATCTTGATGTGTTCAGCTATAGGATGGGCAGTTAAGTGAGGATCACAAGAAAAGAGAAATGCTCTGTGCTGCTGTGCTTAGGCTTACACATAGGAGGTGCTGAGCTGATGTCTGCTGGTTAGGAGACCAGGTATAGGGAGAGATGGTGACTCAAGAGAAGCAATGCATAGTTGTTTTGCCTTCCACTTGAAGAGCAGGGGGAAAAGACAACAGTGTAAACAGCTAGCAAGAATCAGAGGACCCAAGGGGTCAGGAGAGGGCTCAAAGGGTTGGAGCATGTGCTTGGCATGAGAGAGCTAGAGTTTCATTCCCAGCACCATGTGGTTGGCCCCCTGAGCACTACCAGGAGAGACACCTGGGCAGAATTGGGCGTAACACTCTCCACTAATGGTATGGTCCCCAAACTAAAACAGCCAAATACTTAGAGAGCCCAGAAGACTCTGTGAGAAGACCCTAGAGCCTCTCTGGCTTGGTTGCACTTGAGGGTCCTTTGCTATCTCCATGGGGTTATTTTCTTTCTTTCTTTCTTTCTTTTTTTGGGGGGGGGTCACATCTGGTGATGCTCAGGAGTTACTCCTGGCTTTGCACTCAGGAATTATTCCTGGCAGTGCTCGGGGGACCATATGGGATGCTGGGAATCGAACCCAGGTTAGCCGCGTGCAAGGCAAACGCCCTACCTGCTGCTGTACTATCGCTCCAGCACTCCAATGGGCCTATTTTCACACGTTTTGGCTCCCTTAATTGAAAGTAAACTCCCCGTGCAAAAGCCCAAGAGAGCTGAGATTTTGGTTTGGATTGTATTCCTAGAATGGTACCAGAGTGTAGACTAGACATAAATACCATTGAGAGGAGTTGTCTTAAGATCCAGGTCTAAGTGTGGCAGCAACAGACATTTCACTGGAAGCCAAGAGGTCTCAAAGTATGTCCCTTCACTGCTGGAAGATTTTGGCATAAACCCTTCTTGACTTCATGAAATGACTTAGCTCTACCTTTTTAGCGTTGGAATAGATCAATTAAATCTGACTGGCTCTTTGAGTCTAGCAGCTATGAAATTGATCAAAAAGGGACAATTTTAGGTCACTTAGCTAGTCCCAGAGTTTGTAGTAGATGCCATTTCTAGAAATGCCGCAAATTTTCTCTTCTCAAAATATCACCTTTCCAAATAAGCTCTTGGGTTAAGAAGTCAAACCGAAATAACTATTTAGAAATAGTTCAGAAATATTTAAAAATTAACGGTGCCACATACCAGAACTTATGGGAAATGGCTAGGATTTTACTCAGAAAACATTTTATAGCCTTAACTGGATTTATCAACACTTAAATTTGAAAATGCTCCAAGTAAACATTAAACTCAAGAACTTGAAGACCAGGGTCGGAGTGATAGTATAGCAGGTAGGGCATTTGCCTTACATACGATCAACCTGGGTTCAATCCTGGGCATCCCATATGGTACCCTGTACACCACCAGGAGTAATTCCTGAGCGTCACCTGGTCGAGCCCTGCCTCCTCCTCCACCTACCCCCTCCCCCCACTCCCTGAAAACCCTAAGTGTCTCATGTCCAGTGCACAGACACTAAATATGTGTGATCACTGCAACCAAGTTGTGGGGTGAGCATTGAAACCAAAGTACGTGAGCCCCAAGCCATAGAGCACAACCCCCCGTGAGTGTGCGTGCAAGTGCTGTGACCAGAGCACGTGACCCTGCTCATTTCAATCACTGAAACAAGGAGGGGAATAAAAATAATACAGTGGCCCATTGTCAGAGGATCGTGGGATGTGTTTGTACCAGATTTTCTGAAAGCAATTTTTGGATACATTTTCTGCCAACCAAAAATTGATCATTTTGTGTTTATATATATATGTATATTAATGTGTGTGTGTTTGGGAGCCAAGCACAGCACTGCTCAGGGCCCACTCCTGGCTCCCTGCTCAGGAAATTCCTCCAAAGGGGACTCAACGTATCACACGTCATGCTGGGGATCAAGCCCAGGTTGGTTGCATGCAAAGCAAGTACTCCTTTACCTGCTGAATTCTCTCTCTGGCCTGATGGTTCTATATTACCCTCACTTAGAGTATAAGGGATAGAGGTTAATAGCCAACCACACTTTATTTACTGTAGAGCTTCTATGGGACATACCAGTGGGGTTTGGGACATGGCCAGGTCTGCAGAGAGAGAGCACAGCACAGGGCTAACTTTGACCTTGGATGGAGCAGAGGCACAGCACAGACTAGGGTGGCAGAGGCATGGAGGATGGTGGCTAGGAGGGACCTGGGTATAAAGGGCAGGGCCCAGGGACAAAGAACCTCAACCCCAAGCCAGAATGTGCAGGAGAGAACGTGCCGGCTCCCTTTTCTAGTTGCGTTTGGTAATGAGCTGATCACTAATGGAGCAGTGGGCTCTCAGCGCAGACGGGATACTGCACCTGTCCTGAGATGCTCTCTGGGCTCCAGGCTGAGCAGTGCACGACTCACACACACCCTTCTTCAAGCAGAACCTGACTGTGGCTTCCAGGTCAGAATGCAACTTGGAGGGGCTGGAGCAAAAGCACAACGGGTAGGGTGTTTGCCTTGCACGCAGCCGGCCCAGGTTCGATTCCCAGCATCCCATATGGTCCCTTGAGCACTGCCAGGGGTAATTCCTGAGTACAGAGCCAGGAGTAACCCCTGTGCATCGCTGGGCATGACCCAAAAATAAAAAATAAAAATATAAAAGCAAAACCTTTAAAAAAAAAAAGAATGCAACTTGGAGCACTGGCTCCGGCTTTGTGCTTTCTCTCTCTCCTGGGGTCTGAAAAATGCCTGCCTGTTCTCTCCTACCCTGAGAAAAGAAATTGGCACCTACAAAACCAAAGTCTGCAACTCATTTTGGTTTTGGTGTTTTTTAAAAATAATTCAAAAAATTTTTTTTACATATATATTTTTTTCTTTTGCGTTTTGGGTCACACCTGGCCATGCACAGGGTTACTCCTGGCTCTGCACTCAGGAATTACTCCTGGGAGTACTTGGGGGACTATATGGGATACTGGGGATCAAACCCAGGTCAGCCGCGTGCAAAGCAAACGCCCTACCTGCTGTACTATAGCTCCAGCCCCTTAAAAATATTATTTTTTAAAAATTAAATTACAGTGAGATACACTGTTACAAAGTTGTTCTTGATTGAGTTTCGGTCTTAGAATGTTCCAACACCCATCTCCCCACTAGTGTGCATTTCCCAGGCCCCTGGACCACTCATACCTGGCTACTGGCTGGAATTAGGGCCTCTGGAAATCTCCCCTCGACCAGTAAATGCTTTGAACTGGACCTTTTTCTAGGCATCTTTAGATGAAGTGTTGAACGAAGTCTCCACTCATGGAACCTGCTTTTATTTTGCTGTGACTTTGTTTGTGAAGTGGCTAACATGATGGTGCCTGTAGGTCCAAGTCCGCTGCCCTGGCAGCACTGAGCTCCTAGCACAAGGCCATTTCCTTCTCAGATGGAGGTGGGGTGTCCTGAGATCTGAGTGCCTGTGTACTCACAGAGTCACAGAGATTGCCCCATCAGAGCTGGATTTCTCCCCTCCTAAGAGGAGAGAGGGGAGAGGGAAGACCATAAGGATGTCCCTGAAGCTTGCTTTGGATGAACACAAATTCCATTCAAGAGGGTCCCACCTTGGCTGTTTCAGTTAACACATCAGCTGGGAAGTAGGATTCTATCTCCTGCCTTGGGGTGGACACACACATTCAGATGATGGGGCGGCTCACTGGCTGGAGCTAGTTGGCCAGGAGAAGTTTGTATAAAACATTTCCACTGAGGTTTATGCTCCAACTCACACTGTGTGGTAGCTCCCTGGGACTCCCTGCTTTTGTGTTCATGTCCTCATTGAAAAATTTGGATTAACAATAGCCATCCTATTCTACCTCTGATGGGGGTTTGAAAATAGAGACTTCGGACGAATTAGGTGCGTGGATTGTTGCTCTTTCTCTGCCTGCTGGTTGCACAGAGATATGACAAGATCAGACTCGGTTTCTTCCACTCTCTCTTTGTTTCGTTTTATTCATCTTCCCACTCTTCTCTCAACTTGCTCCTAATTATATCTCAGAGGGCTCTGTGGGGGTCAGAGGGGAGGGAGTGGCCAGCTCTGGTAATCAGAAATATCCCTTCGGAAGCCAGTAGATTGGTTATATTTTTGTGTTAAGTTGCTAATTGATTTGATAATTGCCTGGGAGACACACAGACATACACACATGCAAAACAAATGTCAGGCCACACACTTCTCTCTCCTCTCTCGACAATGAAATGAAGATGTTTTAGTTATTGGACTCAGATGTCACCTAGAAGAATAAGAGGAGTTAGGAGGCAGGAGTGGGGTGGGGAGAAGGGAGTGGAACCCACATCGTGGGGGATGGGGGGGCAGGCAGGCCATCCCTCTTGGTTATCAAGTGAAATGACTCCCCAAATATGACAATAAATCACCGCAGGAATCAATCAGACGGGAGGCCACTGCTCCATGCTGATAATGCATCAATCAATATTTAATGTTTACACTTTAATTAATCCACACATGGGAAGCATTCTTTCAGTGACAAAAATAAAGGGATGAGAAATAAAACACCTTTTATATCAAGGAGTGGGGAGTGCCTGGCCTATCTGGGTGCCTTTGATTGGAGCTGCCATTGATCACTGGAGCCCCCGGCAGCCTCCCAAGTCGCAGGCGGAGGGGAAGCACCTGCGGGGGAGGGGCCGAGGAGTCAGTGCGGGGCTGGCGGGACAAGCTGCACGCAGCAGGGCCCAAGCATGAATTCCCCGCTCAGGCAGAACAAAGCCAGAATATTGGATTCTAAACCTTGGTGGCATCTCCCCAGAAAAGATTTCTGTCTGCAGTTAGTGATCACCGGTTCGTGGGGAGGAGAGGGAGCAGGAAAAAGAACATTTTACCGTGGAAATGGAAGGATCCAGGTGCTGACTTGGACGCACTGATTCCAGCCTTATGTCCCAGGATGGTTTTAGCACGTTTATACGCTCTCGATGCACTTTTCATGCGCTGCACCGCTGTTTATCGAGGTGTGGTATAGCCCTGTGTGCGTCCAGAGACCTGGCTCCAGGGCTTGAACTAGCAGGAAGTCTGTCTGCAGAAAGCCCGAGTTCCATTCCCAGGACCTCATGCTTCCGGAGCACCAAGCAGGGAGTAAGTGAGCACTGCTGGGTGTGGCCGCTCCCAAACAAACAAATAAATAACCACAGCCACTCGAGTTATATAATTCCTAGCCAGATGTACCAAATCCATGGGGGCTGTATTTGTCTCCGTGGGCTCACACACACTCTGTGGATATATCTTCGTGTATGTATTTGCATATATTACATTGGCATCTTCTGCTATTCTGGCGCCATCAGTACCTTTTGTCTCAGGTCTCAAATATTTGGAGGGTCTTTGACTAAGTCCCAGACTGTAAACACATCAATGCTACTCTTTGAGAACATGTTTTTTGTTTGTTTGGGCTTGGGGACCACACACACCTGGCAGTGCTCAGGGTTTATTCCTGGCTCTACACTCAAGGGATCACCCCTGATAGTGTGGAGGGAACCACATGGGGTGCTGAGAATCAAACCCAGATCAGTTATGTGCAAGGCAAGCATCCTAATAGCTGTACTATTGTTCTAACCTGGTTTGTTTGGCTTTATTTTTTTGGAAGGTGTGTCTATACTTGGTGGTGCTTAGGGCTTACTCCTGGAAATACTTGGGGAATCATGTGCAGAGCTGGCGACTGAACCTGAGTTGACTGTATGCAAAGCAAGTGCCCTACCTGTTGTACTACGTTTCTATTCCTTATTTGAGAAAATGGAGTGTAGACGATACTGGATTTCCACTTTTAATATAGTCTGAGTTGTTTTGCTTTTTGTTTTGTTTTGGGGCCATCCCTAGCAATGCTCAAGGTGTACTCCTGGCTCTGTGCTCAGCAGTACTCAGAAAAGTATGTGATGCCAAGGACTGAATTCAGTCCTCCTGAATGCAAAGCATTACTCAGCCCTTTGAGCTGTCTCTCTGTCCCAGCTATGAGGTGGTTTTTTTTTTTTTTTTTTTTTTTTTGCTTTTTGGGTCACACCCAGCGATGCACAGAGGTTACTTCTGGCTCTGCACTCAGGAATCACCCCTGGCGGTGCTCAGGGGACCATATGGGATGCTGGGAATTGAACCCGGGTTGGCCGCATGCAAGGCAAACGCCCTACCCGCTGTGCTATTGCTCCAGCCCCTCAGCTATGAGGTTTTATAAATGCTTCGTGGTTCCTGGTGGTGCTCAGGGAACATTCAAATGTGAAGGATCAAACCCAGGATTCTGGCATGCAAAGAATGTGCTCTATTCCATTGAGCCACCTCCTGGGCCCTTTTGCTGCTGTTTTGGGAGGAGAGTCAAGTGAGGATAATAGACATTAAAAATGCAGGAGCTGGGACTGGAGCAATAGTACAGTGGGTAGGGTGTTTGCCTTGCAAGCAGCCGACCTGGGTTCGATTCCCAGCATCCCATATGGTCCTCCGAGAACCGCCAGGAGTAATTCCTGAGTGCATGAACCAGGAGTAACCCCTGTGCATTGCTGGGTGTGACCCCAAAAGATAAACAAATAAATATATATAATGCTGGAGCTGTGGTTGGGGTACCCTCAGAAGTTGATCCAAAGATAAGAATTTGGGAGCAAGAAAGGAAACAGGGAAGTCAAACCAATCAAAAGCGACTTGTTACTGTGGTTCATGGGTTCTCAGTCTCCCTGAGAATTAGAACCAGAGTCAGAGAGTCGCAGGCATTTTGGAGTCACATGCGGTGAGGAAGCCAGTATCCATCCACATCCTATCTGCTACTGGTGGAGGGCTGCTTTGTGCTTGGCTCACTACTCCCCACTCTAAGAATGAAAAAGAGGGTGCCAAGGCAGCCGAGTAAACCTCAACTGGCCAGGGTACAGACAGTTCTATCAGGACACGTGGGCTGACCAAGACTGCAGAGTACTGATATCATCATCATCGTCATTCAAACAAATGAATTCAGACGAAAGCATTTCTGTTAACTCTGACCATCTTCTCAGCAAGTGTTAGGATGTCCTCGAGTATTGAAAACAAACAGTTGTTGGAGCATTGGATGAACAGGTTTAGGGGCCACATGTGCTCTCCTCACTAGATCCAGGTGCAAGAGGCAACAAGAAATCGAGATCCATCAATTCATGAACTCCACTTTATGCGATTGCTGGGGCAGCACTTCCATTTAGATTTCTTGTTCATTTTCTTCTATTTCTACTAGAATTGGTTTGCTGACTTTGAGCACAGCCAGTTTTTGAACAATACGATGCATCTGCTTCTGCATATTTACAAACTCTGCTTCCTAAAGTAACAACACCATCAGATCCCATCTACTCAAGCCCTTGGAATGCTCTGCTAACAGTTATTTAATAGTGTTGGAGACAGACCACAGTTGTCCGGGGCTGACTATACTGATTTAAGTTTCCCTCTTTTGCATTTAAACAACCTGTCTCTCCTCACCATAATTCTCCCTGCAATTTAGCAAATTAATAAACTTACTTCCGTTGAATCTGTTGTTGACCTTAACATATTACTAGTTGGCTGAAAAGAAATTAATTTCTAAAAGCTCCTGTTACAGGAAGCTTGATCGGTGTCATTCATGGAGTTCTAAAAACGGCGTGGTTCTTTGCTTGCAGATGGCATGGATTGAGCTTCATGGACTCCAGCAAGTTAAAGGCATTGTGGGAGGGATACTAGAGACACCAGAGCCTCTCTGGGCAACTCTGTCATGCCCCTTCCTTTTGACAGATAGCCGATATCTCCTCTGTGAACACAAGTTCTCATGAACCTCTCTACTCAAGAATCAAGTGCCCAGCAGGAACGGCAGTCTGTTCCCACTCTGGCTGAGACTGATGGGAAATCTGAAAAACTGTCCCTTCCTTCAAAGAAGGTCAGACATTATATAACCAGAAAAGGAGGGGAGGAATACAAAGCTGATGGTGGCAAGACAACATACACTGTCATTCACGGTTCTGTTTTGTAACATAGGAATAAGAAAAGATGAAACCATGTCCTCCTTTCTTCCCTCCAACTTTTCTTTTTTTCTTTTTCTTTTTTTTTTTTGCTTTTTGGGTCACACCCGGCGATGCACAGGGGGTTACTCCTGGCTCTGCACTCAGGAGTTACTCTTGGCGGTGCTCAGGGGACCATATGGGATGCTGGGAATTGAACCGGGGTCGACCACATGCAAGGCAAATGCCCTACCCGCTGTGCTATCTCTCCAGCCCCATTATTTTGAAATGAACCTGTGCACATTCACAATGTTCCTTAAAAAGTTCCTGGAAAAAAAATAGACTTTCAAAAGAGCAAGAGTATGACAAGAAAATGGATGTACCTATGTTTTCCCTGTGCCACTGGGGTTAGGATGAAAATCCTGTCCTGCTCATTTCTCTTGGACAGAGTCCTCATGGCTTGACTTGGCTTTGCATGACCTATTGCAGAGGTTTTCAAATGACCAGAATAAGTAAAACAATGATCCAGCAATTGAGGGAAGGTGGAAAGGATAGAAGGTGGGATGGATGTGGGGAGAGAAAGAGAGAGCAGATGCTTGCCCTCACCTCGATCTTTAGACCCAGGAGCTCAGGAATGGGTCCTTAAAAATTCTATTTCTAAAGACACTAGATGATTAATAACATCAGTCTTTCTCCTTCCTTTCTTCCTTCCTTCCTTCCTTCCTTCCTTCCTTCCTTCCTTCCTTCCTTCCTTTTTTTCTTCCTTCCTTCCTTCATTCCTTCCTTCCTTTTTTTCTTCCTTCCTTCCTTCTTTCCTCCCTCTCTCCCTCCAACCCTCTCCCCCTCTCTCTCCATCCCTCCCTCATTTAATTATCTATTATCTATCATCTATTCATTGTCATTGTCATCATCATTATCTAGTATGAAGCACTGTTTTGTTCTACCTTCCGGGATAATATCATTTTCTAGCATTGGGTGAGATGTCCTCAATATTTGGGTCCAGAAGGTGAGAAATGACCGGACCTCCTTTAGGAAACCAAGGCAGAGATGAGGGACTTCATCTCCCTTTCTTTTCCCTGCAGAAGGATACTTGCAGAAGGTACTTGCAGAAGGATAACTGTTGAGAGATTAAGGGGTCCAAGATCGAGCTTTATCCCTCTACTTTTCTTCCTTTTGTTTCTCCCTCATCCCCAATCTCTCTAGACAGTGGGAGCAACTTGTTCTTGTGTGTATGTGTGTGCGTGTGTGCGCGTGCGCGCGTGTGTGTGGTGTGTGTGTAATTCATTCCTCTCACCATTGAACCACGTCTGGTTTCCTCCCAGAGGGCTCTTCAAAATGAGAATAATTCTTTGGAATCATTCTTACGACTCACAAACTCCTTTCCAGGAGGGAATAAATGGGTCTGGGAGACTCCCCTCGCTCCTCCAAGGTGGCAGTGCCGCTTGGGTGCAGGCCTCTGCTGTTCTCTGAGGAGCTGGGAAGTCAAGGCTTGATGGTGCCAATAAACCCTCTGACCTTTGGTTTCCCATGAAGCCAACATTCAACACTCCCATTTAATTTGTACACAGGCACGCAGTTGGTCCTGGAGAGCACTGGAGTGTGAATGTATCAGGACCCCCGCCTCGTTCTCACTGGGGAAGTTCTCAGGCTGTTGGCACGGATGTATGCTTCAGTGAAGATTCTGAAACTGTGCCCCAAGGTTACCAGCCACATGTGGACATGGACATTCTAAAGTGGGCCTGGATTCTTCTACCACCTGCAATTCTACTGGTTTGTAAGAGCCTATGAATAAACTCCCTTAAGTCAGAGACATATGTGTTCTCTTTTAACCTAGTGACCAGTTTTGTCTTTCTCCTGTGAGAAACCTAATTATGAAAACGATGAGCTAGAGTTTTATTTTTGTGTAAAAATCAGAGGGGACTTTTTCAATGATGTCTAAGAATTTCTGAGAGTGATTATAATAATACATTTTGTGAGGTTAGTATAAAATGGTGCTTCATAAAAATTGGATTCTAGCTCTGGGTGGTTCATAACTCTGCCAGTTCTTGAGGAAGAACAGTGAGTTCTGGAAAGCCAATGGAAAAATGGCCCACTCTTGACTCTTTAGAGGATGACCTTTATCCTTTTGCTAAGAAGGGCTGAGCTCTTTGAGGAGGGCAAAATGAGCACCCCGGAGGGCATCTCAGCACCCCTGGAAAATGTTACAATGCAAAATCAACTAATGTTGCTGCAATGATGGGGTAATTAAGTAATTTCAAGAGTCTGCATCCAAATATTAGCTTTAAACCACTATGTTGGCCTAAGCAAGGATGTTGAAAATTAAGTGCCGGTCAAATCTCTTGTGATTAGAGTCAGAATGAGAGATTGAGTGGGTGTCTGGTAAAAATTTTTTAAAAATTAAAATTCTGAAATGAGGTCAAGTCATTTTCTTTTTTTTTTAAAAGAGAATTCCAGAATTAATATAGTTTTGAACTAGAATGACTTTGAAATTGAGAAGCAAAGAAAGTACTGAGCAGTTCTTTGCTATACTATATTCAAAAATGACTCCAGGTTTTACAGGGATTCTATGATTCTAAATACAGAAGAGCTCCTTTGCCCTTTGATCCACATGACTATCTGTCAAACCTGAGGCACCTCATAAATTTCTATCTCATGGTCTTTCCCATCAGTAATAGAAATGAAATTTGGGGGCAGTTTATAGGGTGATATTGTAGTTGACAAATTATCCATGCCAAAATTCTGCTGTGAATGCTGATTGAGTGCCAAGTACACTTCCTACAAAAGGTACTCAAAGGGAACCGAGTTCAAGTTATCAAGTTATGCTAAAGGGAGGGAGAGAGAGAGAGAGAGAGAGAGAGAGAGAGAGAGAGAGAGAGAGAGAGAGAGAGAAAGAGAGAAAATTAGGTTAAAGTCACTCAGCAGGTTTGACCACTTTGAAACATTTAATGAATATGTTCACTAAATTTGACTTTTGACAGGTCAGTTCCATCAAACATAAATATGCTGATAGAATCTAAATCTAGATGACATTTGAAGATGACGAGACCTCATACACTTTCCAGATGACACTAGGGACCAGAAAGAGGAAATGACTTGATTTGCGTTAGGAAAAAATGGTTCTCAGTTCTGCTGGATTAGAGTGACAACAATCTAAGAAATCACATTGCATAATTTATTTATGCACGGGGTGTTAAAAATCATCAACCACCCATCCATGCATAACGACATTTTAACCATATTTTCCATTTTTGCTATTCGGATGGATCCAGGGGTGCAGGAAGGAAAGATATCATTTGCAGGTCATAAAATTCAGTACCCGGCTAACCATTTATACAGTTTCCTATGGAAACAAAGAGGAGATGTGTTGAAATGTGATTGGAGGGAATCAAAGATGGCTGAACTGAATATGAATACCCATGGTGAATCTGGGAGATCAGGGAGTTTTGAAAGTTCCATTTTTTGTTCTTCTTTCTCAAAAGTTCTTAGATTATTAGAATTCCTTCGCCTTTTCACATATATTTTAAGTTTCTTTCGACAGGGGCATCCAACCAGTGCTCAGGGGTCCAGGAACCACGTTTAACAATACTTGGCCTAACTAGTTTAATGTTCAGATCCAGTGATGTGATGCTGCTTGATCCAGCGTCCCATTGTTGTTTGTGGGGATGCCAGGGCCATATCTGGAAGTGCTCAGGATGCATGAAGCCTCTGCATGCAAGACATATATCCTACTGTTTGGGGGCTGGAGTATAGCACAGCTGGTAGGGCATTTGCCTTGAACACGGCCAACCCAGGTTTGATTCCCAGCATCCCATATGGTCCCCAGAGCACCGCCCTGTGCATCACCAGGTATGACTCAAAAAGCAAAAAAAAAAAAAAAAAAAGCATACATCCTACTGTTTGATATCTCCCTCGCCTCTTCATAGGGTCAGAATCTGCTTATCATTTTATTGATATTTCCAAAGAACTAATCTTTTTCGATTTTATTATTTCCCGTTACCTATTTCATTTGTCTCCACTCTAGTCTTTATTATTTTCTTTCATTTACTTTGTGTGTAGTCTTCTTTTTATACCTTCTCAGACAAAACTTTGCTTTATTACTTGAGATCTCTTTAAAGTTAGACATTTGCAACTCTAAGCTTCGTTTTTCTCTCTATGTGCTGCTTTATTTTTACCCCATAGGTTTTATTGCGTTTTGCTTTCACTTTCATTGATGTCAAATCGTTTACTAATTTTCACTGTGATTTGTGTGTTGACCATCTTGTCAAGGTAGGAGGGCATCATTTAACCAACATATTTGTGTTTTGCAAATTTTCTTTGGTTACTCATTTCTAGTTTCATTTCATCATGGTTAAAGAGCCTGGATTTCAGTGGCAGCATTTCAATTCTTTTGCCCCCACCCTGCCCTGCCCATTCCCTTTCCTCTGTCTGTTGATGTTGTTGTGATGACTAGCAGCTGCACATGCTTTGTTATGGTGGTCACTTATTTTGTGGACCTAATTGGAGAGGGAGGGGGATTACACATCAGGTTGTAGAGTGTACACACACCCAACTGACATGTGTTTTTCATACTTTTAGTTGCAATTCTTACATATATGCTCAGTGGATGATGCACTATTTATTTATTTATTTATTGCTTTTGTGGGAGGGTCACACCAGCATTGCACAGGGGATACTCCTGGCTCATGCACTCAGGAATTACTCCTGGTGGTTCTCGAGGGACCATATGGGATGCTGGGAATTGAACCAGGGTCGGCCGTGTGTAAGGCAAATGCCCTACTCGCTGTGCTATCACACCAGCCCCCTGGTGCACTATTTAGTGTCCTTGTGCATGTTTTGGTTGCTATTTGTGAAGGTTCTAGTAGTTCTTGCTGGGCCTCACTGTGATGGTCACACATATGAACTCTTGGCCATACTTCTGTCATATGTTCTGTACTCGCCATGCTTGCTGAGGGTTGTGCCCTCTAGTTGTGGTGCTCACACACTTCTGATTGCAGTGCAGCCAGAGATCACTTGCAGCCCCGGTATCTCAAATAGAAGAGTTTACGGACACTATTAATCTTCCAGGATTGCACTCTCATGTGGCAGTATTTGGGATCAAACTCATGCCTCATGCTTTCAAGGCAGGCACTGTAGCTTTTCTATGGAACCATATGACACTTTTAAAATTTCAATTATTTTAAACTTATTGAGACTTTTCTTAGCATGTAACATATGGTGTGTCCTGGAGACTGTTTCCTAAGCACTTGAGAAGAATGTGTATTCTATTGTTTTGGGGTCTATGTGGTCTAAGAGTTTATATTGCTATTTAATTCTTCTAGTTCCTTGTTGATGTTCTAATTGTTCTATTCATTAGTGAAATGCGGTGTCGAAGTCCACAGCAATTACATTTTGCCTATTTTTTTCTTTCAGTTCTGTCAGTTTGGGCTCCATCAATTTTGGGTTTCTGTTGTTATATATATTTATAGTTGATAAACATACATCTTATGGTTGGTTTGACCCTGATGCTGTTACACAATATCCTTCCTTGTCTCTAGATCTTATACTTATGAACTCTTTGAATGATGCTGTCATTGAAATTTTATCCCACTGCACAAGGTTTTTGTTTCATGATCTCTGATGCTAATAACCTAGTACATTGCTTTTCATACCACTCGTTTCAAGACTTGTATACAGCAACATTTAAAACTTGCTCTTGTAAAGTCAATCTCCCAGGAAGAATGATTAAATTTGTTTTAAATGTATTTGTCCTCTTCCTTTATTGATTCTGTCAGGTGGCTGCTCTTAATGTCCCAAACCAGCTGGCTGAGGTTATTTGAGGCTAGCTTGTTTTTCCTGAAATAGTACTGTTTGTTCGAAATAAAGTATCTGAGAGAGACTTTTACAACATGAGAGACTTCAAGCAGATTTAAATATAATTCAATTCCCTCTTATTCAATAAAAATTCAGGGAAAAAGAAGTTAGCCTAATATTCAGACAGATTTGTTTTTGCTATTGTATTTGCTATTGTTTTTGTTGCCCTTCAGATGTAAGCCCAGCTGGTCATGGACCCTATCCTAATTATTCTTTTCCCCATGGCTTTCAAGACTTGGAAGTTGCCCCTCCCAGGGCATAGGACCTTACCAATACAAATTTTGAAGAGCAGTTCTGGGTTCCAGCTAGTCAGGCAGCTTGATGTCCAGGCCCCAAGAGCATCTTGACTGGCTCCCCTTTGCAAAGAACTATCAGATAACTAATATGCTTGATGAGGTAAGCAGGAAGCTTGGGAAACAAGAGAAGCATAGCCTTGTTTTCCATAAAGAATGATTTTCTACAGGACACCAAAAAAGGTGTGGGACATTCAAAGTCAACATTGCCCTCTCTGAGCTCCTGTTTCCTTGCTCTTTGGACCACCCTTTGAAAAGGATTCCCAAATTCATTTGCTTAGGAGAAAAGCCCATCTCTCTCCTCTCTCTCTCAAACACACACACACACACACACACACACAAACACATTGACACCTACACATACACACACACCACACGCACACCCCAGTCTTAGTATGCTTCATGGACTCATAGTATTTCAAGATTAGCAGGCCCAAGATAGTTTTTCATAACACAGCTAAAGGACTCTTCATTACATTGACATAGGAATGTGATTGGTCCAAAGATACAGACTTATTTTGGTAGGTATCCAAATATGACGGTGAAGCGAACATTTTGAAAAGCTGGATTATCTGAGTTTAAAATGCACATCCACAGTGAGAGTGCCACCGAGCCTGTCAGAACCGCTGGTTGCTGCTCCCAGATCCTCTGGCAGCCTTTCTCCTACTCTCTTTAGCAACAAGATGAGGAATGAACATGTTTTGCCTGAATAGAAAACAAAAGTCGAAAGACATATGGAGCTTATCTTCTGATATTTTGGACTCTGTGATTTGGATTTGTTTTATTTTGTTTTAGTTTTGTTTTTATGTCACACATATCTGTGCTCAGGGCTTACTCCTGGCTCTGTGCTCAGGAGTCACTTTTTGTAGGACTTAGGGGACCATGTGAGGTGATGGGGATTGAGCCCTAGGTCAGCTGTATGCAAGGCAAGGGCCTACCAGCTATGCTCTGTTTGGTCCCAGGAGCACATTTAGATTATGATGCTCCTAAAAGATGAAATATCAGAGCTAGGGGCCAGAGTGTTAGTACAGTGCATTTGGCATTTGCCTTTCACACAGCCAACCCAGCTTCTATTCCCAGCATCTCATATGATCCCCTGAGCACCTGTAGGAGTGATCACTGAATGCAGAGCCAGGAGTAACCCTTGAGCATCATCGCAGGGTGTGACCCAAAAAGCTGAAAAAGAAAATGAAAAAAGAAAAAAACAAAAAGAAAAGAAAAATCTGGGCTTATTGGAGATTGTATGGATTCAGACCTGTTTTAGAAAAATTTCCCATTCAGCCAGTGTCCAAAAAAATAATGGTCAGAGTACTGGGAAGAAATAAATTCCTTGCACTCAGGACTCTAAAATGTAACCATGATGGTCATTCATTAATTTATTGGTCATTCATTTATTGACTGCTGAAGTATGCTATATATTTGGTACCTTGTGTTCTAGGTTCTGTTCTATGAGGAAGAGAAAACAGCTACGGAAAAGCAGGCTGGGGCCCAGTGTCACATTTGGGTGGGGGAAACACACCATAAACATATTGGCAAGCAAACCAGCATTACATTATGATGAACAGAGACCGGCTGCTTTGGCAATCAGAGGGGTTTAACTTCCATCCTTTCTCAGAGGGTTTAGAATGGAATTGGATAGCACCTTGGCTGTTGGCGTCTAACAATTTCAGGAAAGTGAGGCTCTGACTCAGCCATGGGAGCTTCTTGATTGCTTTGCTACCCAGGAATTAAAGATAATCCAGGAAATATTGGGCTCAGATACCTAGATAGTGGATGGAGAGCAATCTGGGGTTCTGAAAGCCAGCCCCAGGCCCCGCTTGGAAATTGGCAGAAACTTTGTTTGCAATTTTTTTTTTTTTTTAGTTTCGGTTGGACTTTACTGATTTTGATCAAAGGTCATCGTGTTGACTTTTTACAGAAAGAATCAGATGAAAAGAACTGGCCTGATATCTGGGTTTCGTTTAACAGCCACTTCCAAGGCCTGTCTTGGACCCACGGCCTCCTGCTTCAACTCTCCACCTGGTTTTGGAGAGGAGAGATGAAACAGTTCATCCCACACATTTTTGGGTCTGATGATAAAGTTTTTTTCTTTTCTTTTACAGGCCAATATTAAACATTACTGTGTTTTACTTTAAAATGCAGATTTCTGGGGCTGAAAATGCAGTATAGCAGGTAGGTCACTCGCCTTGCACCATGGTCAACCTAGGTTTGATCTTAAGCATCCCATATGCTCCTTTGTGCACCTCCAGGAGTAATTTCAGAGTGCAGAGCCTGGCGTAACCTTTGAGCATTGCTGGGTGTGACCCCCAAACCAAAATGAATGAAATTAAATGCAGTTTTTGTTATTTCTTGGAAAAGCTGAAGATGGTTCCAGCAATGCTCACATTTTCTTCAGGTTCCTAACCTAGAGAAAGCAGACACCTTTCCCCACATGCCCACCCCATGTCCCATTCAGCGAGGGTGCTGGTTTCTGGGAGCTGCCTGTCCACTCTGACACCCTGGTGGTGGTGTCAGAGATTGTGAATCTAGATAGTGCCTTTCTGGACATGCAATGCAGAAATGTGGTTTAGCGATAAATCCTCTTTACCCTGTCATGTTGTCAACGAGAAAAGGATCACGGCTGAACTTTAGACTTAGTGCTGGAAAGTAACTACTCCCCAGTCCCAACTCAAAGCCCTGCTGTGTTTGTGCAGAAAGCAAAGCTCACAGTAGGCCCACTTGTAGGCACTCACTGAGTAGTGTGGGTAACATTGGTGGCACAAGGAATCACCCAGACATGGTAACCCTGCTGGCAATCAGAACTTTGAATTACATATATCACCTTATATGTCACTGTCACTGTCATCCCATTGTTCATCTATTTACTCGAGCAGACGCCAATAACGTCTCCACACATTCCAGCCCTGAGATTTTATTTTATTTCATTTTATTTTATTTTTTTGCTTTTTGGGTCACACCTGGCGATGCACAGGGGTTACTTCTGGCTCTGCACTCAGGAGTTACTCCTGGCGGTGCTCAGGGGACCATATGGGATGCTGGGAATCGAACCTGGGGCAGCCACGTGCAAGGCAAACACCCTACCTGCTGTGCTATCTCTCCAGCCCCAGCCCTGAGATTTTAGCAGCTTCTCCTTACTCATCTTTCCCAATGCTGCCATATTACATATAATATAATTTATTTAATTTTATTTTATTGCTTTTTGGGTCACACGTGGCGATGCACAGGGGTTACTCCTGGCTCATGCACTCAGGAATCACTCCTGGTCATGGTTGGGGGACCACATGGGGTGCTGGGAATTGAGCCTGGGTCAGCAGGGCGCAAGGCAAATGCCCTACCTGCTGTGCTGTGGCTCCAGCCCAACATATAATGTAATTTAGAACAGGTTATTGTACTTCAGAAAATTTTATTTTTTCCTTTTCAAATACATTGAAAATAAGTGAAGGAAGACAAAGGGGAGCATGGATTCTTGATCAGGTTCACCTGAATTTTGTGAACCATCTTAAAAAAAAATCTTCAGAAAAAAACACTGGGATGTCTCATTTGAATCCTGATTGGTTTGTTTTGTTTGGCTCCACATCTGATGCTGCTCAGGGCTTACTACTGACTCTGTGCTCAGGGATGACTCCTAGTGGGGCTGGAGTCATGGGGTACTGGGACCTCGGCTGGCCATGTGCAAGGCCTGTGCCTTACCCTTGGTATTACCTTCCGGGCTTTTCATTTGCGTCCTGATCTTACTAATTTGTACTTATACCTAATGTAGTAGTTCAAGACAATTTGAATCATTTTTGGCAAAATTTTTCAGGTGCAGCCTCCAGGAAGAACGTGATCCCTCCCTTCACCTTCTTCGTGGCAGCCTGGGAACTTGCACATTAATTCCAGAGCAGGACATACTCCGCACTCAGAACCTCAGAGACTCCAGGTGCGCATTGCACCTCATCTATTCAATAAAGATCAAGAAGTTGAAGTTGATAAGTTGACTTTCAGGGTTGGGGAGATGGCTCAAAGGGCTGGGCGTGGATTGCATATGGGAGACCCAGGCTGAACCCCCACCACCCCAAAGTTCCTTGAGAGTGTCTGGATGTGGTCCCCAAACGAAAAGAACAACAAGAGTGTTTGAGGTTCTTGATGCTTTCCTGATAAAGGAGTCGCTGGGGCCTGGGTGTGTGATGCTTGAGGCTCCAGCCAAATTCCAGTAAGAAAAAGAACATCGTGTCAATATCTATAAAACCCTACACATGTTAAGCATTTACCAGGGCTGAGGCTAAGCTCTGAGAGCACCATGATTCTTTTCGTGTTTCACTCTCGATCCTCCTCTTGAGTCTATTGCTGTCCCCATTCCAGACATGAAGGAACCCAGAGATGCTGAGATGTTAAGGAGTCTGTCTTAGCTTTCATCACAAGATATGCCCAAATTGGGATTCTGTCTCCAGAATCCAAGAATGTCACAGGTAAAGGTAAAGGTAAAGGCCCTCCCGTTGTTTGATTTGCTCGAGCGGGCCCAGTAACGTCTCCATTGGAGACTTTTTTTGTTACTGTGTTTGGCATATCGAATACGTCACGGGGAGCTTGCCAGGCTCTGCCATGCGGGCGAGATACTCTCGGTAGCTTGCCGGGCTCTCCGAGAGGGGCGGAGGAATCGAACTCGGGTCTGCCATGTTGGCTGCATGCAAGGCAAACGCCCTACCGCTGTGCTATGTCACAATTTCCTTAAAATAACTGAATTGAGGGTAGTAGGGGTGAGGTGGAGACAATGGTGGAGGACAGGCTAGTAGTGGGCAGGGGGTAGCAGCAGGACCGGCAGAAAACAATAATATTGTATTGTTTTGAATTGTTACCTCACTAAAAACTGAAAGGATGTTGGTAGAGAAAGAGAGGTTTGATCTCACCCATTCCTCCACTAAAATATATATTTTTTCAATGTAGTTCCAGAGGAAAAATACACGTTTTGGTTTCTTTCTCAGCACATCATTTGAAAGCAATGAATCCTCTGGACTGCAGATTTTCCCTGTGTGCCCCACTAAGGATGGTAGTCACTAACTCTGTGTGGGGATTTGAAGGTGAAATAATGAGATTACATGCAATGAAAATTCAGTTCTCAGTCCCATGAACCATATTTCAAGAGCTCAAAAGTCCCAAAAGTGGACACTGAAGCTCTGGAACTTTCCTTTCTTGTGGGAAGGTTTTCTGGACAGCGCTTTTATGGATGAAGAACTGGAGACAGGAGAGTTGAGGGACTTGTCCAAAGACACACAGTGAGACGAGATTCCAGCCGCCGCCCCTCAACCGCCCACATTGTATCTTAGACCATTCCTAGTTCTCTGAGGTCCAACTCTTAACTCGACTTTTGTCTCTGTGATGAGATTTGGATGTTTATCCAAGACAAGTGGATATCTCTGTGGCCTTCCAGGTACCCTGTCCTACCCCCTTTCAGGGCCAACCACGGAGTGGGTCCTTCATAAGTGCTCTTTTATCCTTTCTGCACATCACCTTTGAAATGCTTTTCGGAAAAGGGTCAGATCTCCCATTTCTGGAAAAATATATTCTTGTCCTTCCTTCCTTCCTTCCTTCCTTCCTTCCTTCCTTCCTTCCTTCCTTCCTTCCTTCCTTCCTCCCTCCCTCCCTCCCTCCCTTCCTTCTTTCCTTTCTCCCTTCCTTCTTCCCTCCCACCCGTCCCTCCCTCCCTCCGTCCCACCCGTCCCTCCCTCCCTCCCTCCCTCCCTCCCTCCCTCCCTCCCTTCCTCCTCTCTCTCTCTCTTTTTCTTTCTTTCTTTCTTTCTTTCTTTCTTTCTTTCTTTCTTTCTCTTTTTTCTATCTTTTTCTTCCTCCCTCCCCCTTTCTTTCTTTCTTTCTTTCTTTCTTTCTTTCTTTCTTTCTTTCTTTCTTTCTTTCTCTCTTTCTCTCTCTCTCTTTCTCTCTTTCTCTCTTTCTCTTTTTCTTTTTATCTTCCTTCCTTCCTTCCTCTTTTTTCTTTTTTTCTTTTTTTCTTTCTCCTCTTTCTTCTTTCTCTCTCAGTTAATTGTAGGGCAGAGATGGTTTTTATTTGAAAACCTCGGAGGACGAATCTGTTTCAGGAGGGGAATGGGGAATGGAGGAGGGGTGGTCCTGTGCTGTTTCCCTTTCTGAGGTGAGAGTAGGGGGCAGGGCGCTGCTCAGAGCCTGGGCTCTAGTAGTCTTGGAAGAATCTTAAGCAGAGTTTTAGTTAAGTGTGTGGACCCTAGAGACTGACAGGTCTGGGCTGCTGCTCTAGCTTCAGTAAGCCCCAGTTGTGCAAGCTTGGACAATTTATGCAAGTGTTTGGAGCCTGCATTTCACAATTTGTAAAGTGGAGTTTGGCTTTCAAGGTCAGGAAGTATCTGTGAGGCAACCCATGTCAATGCCAGTAGGGTCCCAGCCCAATCCCTGAAAGTCAATTTCTCTCATCACCTATTTGGAAATGACTTATTTCTTGCCACTTTATTTTTGGTGCCGGGGGAGGGTGCATTTTGGGCAACAGTCTGTAGCACTCAGGGCTTACTCCAAACACAGGAATCACTCCTGGTGTGTTTGGGGGACCATATGGGATGCAAGGATTAAATCCAGGTTTCCCATGCTCAAGGTGAGCACCTTACCTGCTGCACTATCTCCCTAGCCCCTTCTTGCCACTCTCATTAGATTGAAGGCCACTATAGGCCAGCGTTTCCATCCATGTCATTTTCTGCTGAATCCTCAGGAAGTGATTCCCAGTACCAGGCACATCACTATCTGTTGAAGCAACATGAGAGCTCAGTCTTAGAAAGTCTACACAATGGTACAATGACCTGGGGGAGGTTTATCATTCAAAATTCTTGCCAGATGCATGCATCTCCCATTGACACACCATTGACAAGAGGTTGTCTGGACGCTGATTAACACCCCCAGAGGTGGGGAGCTGACTACAGGGAGCATTCCCTCTCAGGTGGGACCATTCTGTTGGAGGCAGGGGCATCCGCCAGAGCTGTGGAGAGAGGCAAAGTTCCAGGAGCTCCAGTGCATGCGGCTATGTTGCTTGGCTCCTAGAATCTCTTGGTCTTTGCAGAAAGGGGGCTGCACAAAGCGAGTCTCCTGCCAGCTCTGGAGTTTCATGGGTATCTTTGGGGGTGGGGGAGAGAGGTGGAAAATGAACCTGGAGAATCTGGCTATAAAACACATTACCTGCATTTATGGTGCTCATGCCCCAAGACTTGGGCTATAGTGAAGAAGGAAAAACATTCCACTCTGGCTCTCAGTGACCCCTAAAAGTAACCCCCCATGGAGTCATTTAGGATAGTAATTTGAGTATAAACTCAAGCATGTGTTCCTAGCCTCCCCTCTATAAACTCGGGAGCCTCATGATGATCGGCACCAAATTGCTTGAAAATGTGACCCAGAACCCTTCCAGATGAAGGCCGAGCTCAGAGAAATAAAAAGTTAAGGGCATGTTGCTATGGTATTAAAATCAAGGGAGTATGCACGAACCTCAAACTGTGCACAGAAAATACGTTCATTCTGTATGCCTGCCCGTGAAAAGCTAAGCCAGCAAAAGTCATTAAAATGTCAGACCGGGAGCTGGGTGGGAAGAATGCGTGTTTAAAAGTAAACATGTATCCCTGTAATATCGTGTTCCATGAAGAGCAAAAGATGAGGGAGAGAAGGGAAAAAAGAGACGAAAAGGGGATCAAGAAAGTCAGGGAGACTACAACCTCCCGGTTTCATTCTCCCCCAGTCTTTGCAGTTTGAGGAAAGAACTTCATCATCTGTTTGTGTGAGTTAATCTCCAATGGGCCATCCTTGAGTCCTTCCTTCCATCAGTTCCTTGGATCTAATCAAACAATCTGTCCCGACTTATTGCTAAAATAATAGAAGGAACCAGCTGAAGCTGCCGATATGGCAGATCCTTTGACTTATAAAAATGGCAACTCTATATTAAATTTCACATTACCTACTTTTTAAGTTTTTCTATTAATGTTGCCATTTAGAGCATTGGGCAGAAATCACATCACATCAACACCCGCCATGAGCCTTCCCGATATTTTTGTTTTAATTAAGCAGTCGGATTCCCCTGGTTCGCACCAGTTCTAAGTCGACTGCTAGGCACAGGCCCAGGCTATAGCACAGCGGGTAGGGAGTTTGCCTTGCACGCAGCCGACTTGGGTTCGATTCCTCTGTTCCTCTTGGAGAGCCTGCAAGTTACCGAGAGTATCCCGCCCGCAGGCAGAGTCTGGCAAGCTCCCCGTGATGTATTCAATATGCCAAAAACAGTAACAACAAGTCTCACAATGAAGACGTTACTGGTGCCCGCTCGAGCAAATAGATGAACAACAGGAGGACAGTGCTATAGTGCTATTAACATTGCCAGAGTCTTGGTTCAAGCCTCCATATTACTTAGATTATGTCATAGTTTTCAACTGATATCCATGTTCCCAATCCATTCGGTTAAAGAGAAAAAAGAAAGTAGACCACCTTAGGATTCTGATTAAAATATATCAAGGTTAATTCTGATGTAAAAGACCACTAGGCTGCAAACTACAAAACTGGAAGAAATTTAAAACAGTAAATGGAGAGATACACCATATTCATGGGTCAAAAAAACCTCAGTATTCTGTTAAAGTTGAGCTATAGATTTGTAGATATGATTTCATGCAATCCCAATCAAAACTACAGCAAATTTTTAATTTGTGGTAATTGACAAACTGATTTGATTTTTAATTGAAATTTTTTTTTGTTTTTTTGAGCCAGTTGGCTGTGTTCAGGGTTTACTCCTGGGTCTATGCTCAGAGATCTCTTCTGGTGATTTCAAGGGACCATATGTGGTCTGGGGATTGAACCCTGGTCAACTATGTGCAAGGCAAGGCAAGCATCCAACCTTTATACTATTGCTCTGGCTTGATTTTATTTTAAAAAGTATTATGCTGTTTTAGTTGTTTATTATAATTCTGCTAATGTTGGTTTCATGCATAAATGATGACACCACACCCATTATCAGAGTACCTGGCGTCCCCACCCCCAAGGTCCCCAAGGCCCCCTTTCCATAGCCCTCCCCCCACCTTCTGCAAGCTCAGATCTATGAGCCAGCTCTCCTGTTGCTTTTGGCCCTTTGTTACCACCTTACTGTGTATCTTAATCCTACATATGAAAGAGATCATTCTGCGTCTATTCCTTTCTGTAGACTGACTTCAATTAGCATGACACACTCTAGTTCCTTCCATGTCACAGAAAATTGCACAGTTTTGTCCTTTTAAAGAGCTGCATAGTATTCTGTTGTGTATATATACCACAACTTGACAAGCTGATTTTAAATTCATATGGAAATGTAAAGGACCTAGCACAAATGTAAACAACTTTATAAAGAGCAAAATGGGAGAGCTGATATTACTTGATTTCAAGGTCCCTTAAAAAGATGTAGCAATCAAGATAGTGTAGTTTCACTGTAAAGATAGAACAAAGGATGGAATAGGAAAAAAAGAGGTCAGAAAAAGACCCACATAAATAACAACTGATTTTTGACAACAATCATTTATTTATTTGTTTGTTTGTTTGTTTTTTGGTTTGGGGTTACACCTGGAAGTACTCAGGGCCTACTCTTGGTTCTGAATTCAGAGATCCCTCCTGGCAGGGCATAGAGGACCATGTGGGGTGCCAGGGATTGAACCCAGGTTGGCTATATGCAAACCAAGTGTCCTACCTGTCATACTATCTCTTGGGTCCCACAAAAGTCATTTTAGAGAGAAAGAAGTCTTTTTTACAAGTGGTGTAGAACAGTCATATGCAAATAAGTGAACTCTGGTGTATAGTTCAATATTAAATGAGCAAAAGTTAAAACAAATTGTAAGTAGCACTGTAGCACTGTCCTCCTGTTGTTCATCGATTTGCTCAAGCGGGCCCTGTAATGTCTCCATTGTGATACTTGTTACTGTGCTTGGCTATCACGGGTAGCTTGCTAAGCTTTGCCGTGAAGGTGAGATACTCTTGGTAGCTTGCCAGGCTATCTGAGAGGGGCGAAGGAATCAAACCTGGGTCGGCCAGGTCAGCCATGTGCAAGGCAAATGCCCTACCCACTGTGCTATCGCTCCAGCCCAGATGTAGGTATACATACAAAGTTGAATTTCATTAAGATAAAAATTTTCTGCTTTTTAAAGAACACTCCTAAGAGAATTAAAACGTTAACCATACAATAAGTGTAAGTATTAGAAATTATACATTTGATAAAGAGCTATCCTCCATACTTTATCATGTGCACAAATACACATGCGCGCGTGCACACACACACACACACACACACACACACCACATGCACATATAGTCATGCATGCACATATTCTTAAAGTTAAGAAGATAAAAAATACATGCTCCACACTATTAGGTGTTTGGAAAATGTGAATTAATATCCCAGTGAGATACCACTACTCATTGATCAAAATGGCTAACATGGAAAAGTTAAATATATGAAATATTAGTAGGATACAGAGAAATTAGATGCTCATTCACTGTTGGTAGGAGCAGAAACTAGTACAAGTACTTTCAACAATGATTTGGCAGTCTCTTAAAAAACTCAACAGGGGGCCTGGGGTAATAGTACAGTGGGTAGGGCATTTGCCTTGCAAGCTGCCAACCTGTGTTCGATCTCCGGCTTCCATATGGTCCCCTGAGCATGGTCAGGAGTAATTACTGAGCACAGAGCCAGGAATAACCCCTGAGCACCACTGGGTGTGATCCCAAAAAACAAATAAAAAAATTAAACAGATACTCCTATTTTTGCACAGTGATCTCATTTCTACTTATTTTCCCAAGAGAAATAAAAGCTCATGTCCATTCAAATACTTGCACCGAAATGTTCTTTGTAGCACTTTTTTTTTTGCAGTTAACTAACACAATTAGATACAACTAAATGTTGATTAACAGATGAATAGACGAAAAAATAGTGGCATCTCTCTACAGTGGAACAACACTCACTGAGAACCAAGAATGATTACTGATGCAGACTACATTGTAGAGGGTCCTGAAGTACACATACTGAGTTAAAGAAGAGAGAAGGAATATAGACCATCTGATTTCATTTCTGTGACGTTATACAAAGAACAAGTCATTCTATTGTGAGAGAAAGCAGACCAATGATTGTCTGGGAATGGTTAGGTCAAGGTGTGAGTGGGAAGAAGTGAGAAGGGTTTCCAAGAGCCAGTCAGAGGAGACTTTGGCTCACAATTATCATTATGATCATTATTCTGATGGAGGTGATGCTCTCACAGGTGTATTCATGTGGCAAAGTCAGCTGATCACTTAAGTGTACAGTTTTATCAACTGTATGCTTTACCAATTGTACTGCTTTGTCAGCTATACAGTTAGCTATATGGATTAATCTAATCAATTATAACTCAATAAAACAATTTTAAAATACTTTAATGGTCCATGAAGCAAACAATTTTCTGTGAAAAAAATAATAAATCCTTCCTGTGCCTTCCTAATTTCCCTCTGTTTTGGAAATTTTGTCCTGAGATGTCTAACCAGGGCCAACTCTCAGCAATCCAGGCTGCCTTTCAGGTAGTTTCCTCCCAGGCTGTGTTGGTTCTCAGGAAATACTGGTTCACAAGAACCTTGTGCTGAGTGGAATATGGGAAAAGTAGCAAAACAGAAAGCACAAAAGATTCTCATTCCCCTGGGAGACATTAAAAAAAAATCTACCCACAAACTCGCTATGTGACCTCATGGGAATTTGGGAAACAGTCAGAGGTCTACAGGAATCCAACACAGACCCATCCAGAGATTTGGGTGGGAGCAGGGATATGGTTCATTGGTAGAGCACTCGCCTTGCATGTGTGAGGCCTTGGGGTTTATGCCCAGCACCACATGGTGCACTGTGGTAGATATGGCCCATACAACCCTCCCACCACTCCTCTGCCCCCCTCCCCACCTCCTACACACACACAAACACACACACACACACACACACACACGGAGAACATGGTGGGAACATGTGTGGCCCTTGTGCTTGCTCCGTGCACCTTTGCTCAGGTCAGTATGGTCTTGGTATTGAAGAGGCAGTAGCCCCCTTCAAATGGCAAGAGCAGAGCAGTGCCAACCTGCAATGCTCATTTGCGCCTCATACCGATCCAGGGGGTGGGGAGTAAGGGAAAGCAGACAATATCCCTGAGAAGATTGCAGAGACTTGTATCCCAATTGACTGGGACAAGTGATTATGGGAAACACATATGAGCGTCTATCTAAGGCCTGAGATAAGGCTGGATTGGATTCTGGAACATTAAACCATGAAAGGTCGCGTATGGGGGAATCAAAAGAGGTGCACTGACCCAAGCAACAAGGCCCTCCTTGAGGATCTAACAGCAAGGCATGGGGAGAGGGGGTTTCAGCCTCTAAGCCAGGATACCTGTGTCCAGCAGGACCCAAGAGACCTTCTTTGCTTCTTTATGTTGTGGTAAAATACACACAACACTAAGAATTCTAGGAGTTTTGACGCAAAGTTCTGGGGCATTAAGTATATCCACAATGTTGCCCAACTATTTCCACTACCGTCTCCAGAACCTTTTTACGACTTCCTGTCCCCATCAACTTTGAACTCCCTTTCTTCTTTCCCTGAAGCTCTTTGTAGTCACTCTTTTATTTTCTCTCTCCACAAATGTGATTGCTCTGGGCCTCCCTAGAGTGGAATCATACTTACCCCTCCTTCTGTGTCAGTATTATGTCCCTCAGCATAAAGTTTTGAGAGGTCATCTATACCATGATACGGATTCACTTAATCACTTAAGTGAATCACTTAACTTCCCGTTAGTCGTCAATTTGCTCGAGCCGGCGCCAGTAACGTCTCCATTTGTCCCTGTCGCGTGCTAGTGTAGCCCAATGGCATCTCTTTGCTCCGGGAACATGAAGGGCCTCAAACCGATCGTTCATTATCTTGACGAAGAAGTCTGACCATCTGGTAGGTGGGCGGCCACGCGGTCTTTTGACATCCCGTGGAATCCAGTCAGTAATAGCTCTAGTCCAGCGGTCGTCTTTAAAACTCATTACGTGACCAGCCCATCTTATTTTCGACACCTTGGCAAATGAGACAGCGTCCCTGATTCTTGATTGTCGACGGATGTCAGAACTCCGGATTCTTTCTCTGCTGGTACGGTCCTGCTGGTTTTCCATTGGGACGGAACCTTGCATTCAGACAGGTAGCGAGTGAAAAGCCGAGCCAGTGTATTGATGAGGACTGACGGCAGGTTTGGCAGGTTTTTCAGGTGTTCAGGTCTGACCTTGTCTGGCCCGGGTGCTGTTTGTTTCTTTACCGACGAAATGGCATGTCGGATTTCGGAAGGGAGAACGTTGGGAACAACATATCCATCCTGTGGAATTTGGTATGTCAGCAAGTGGACATGGCTATCGAAGAGATGTGAGTAGAAGTCATGGATAATCTTCTCCACTGACATTCTGGAGGATGTGATGGATCCATCAGGATGTTGGAGGGCAGTCATCTTGGTCTTGTAGTTGGAGAAGGACAGGCGGGCGTTACGAATACTTTTCCCAGCTTCTGCCGCATCTACCAGTACTTCTGCTCTTCTCTCTTTGAGGTCTTCCTTGATCGCATCTCTGCACTGCTTTGCGAGCTCGGACATTAGCTTGCGGTTGCCTGAGGCATGTGCCAAGCCACGCTGGCAAATTAGCTCAAGAGTTTTCAAAGATAGGCGATTTTTTGTGGTTATCTCTCTCTTGGCATCCCTCGCACATTCATGGAGGTGCTGAACCAGTCGATCGTATTCCTCGTCAATGTTGTCAACAATGGCATCTTCCCATGTTACCACAATAGTACCAAAGAGTTCCCAGTTGGTGGTCATTCTGGGAGTTCTCTTTTTGAACTTTGCAGCCCTTTCTCCCTGCTCTGTGAAGTAGAATTTTGCACGAAGGAGACGGTGGTCCCATCCAGTTCAAAATTTTGGGACAACAGCGACATCAGTCAGGCAAAACTGTCGATTGAATATGATGTGGTCTATTTCGTTGTGGAATCGTCCACCGGGAGACTCCCATGTCCATCGTTTAGATTCTGCCTTCTGGAACTGTGAGTTACCATGTGAGTTACCCCACCCTACCCTGCCCTGTCTGCTTCCATCAACCACCCAGAGATCGAATTGCGCACAGGAGACCCACCCTACCCAGATAAACACCCCACTGGCCGACTTCCATTATCAACACTACTTCCACTACCCAGCCGTCGCCACACTCCAGGACGCTTTCCGGACCCGCGTGGCCGCACATCATAAGACACTAAATACCCATCTTCTGGAATTGTCGTACCGTATTTGATAGGGTTCAAATATGGTAACACCTACAAGGGTGATTAGAGGTCACCCCAAAAGCCTCTATCCCTCTCGGAAAGACTGGCAAGCTACCGAGAGTACTCCGCCCGCACGGAAGAGCCTGGCAAGCTATCCGTTGTGTATTCGATATGCCAAAACCAGTAACTACAACTGGTCTCATTCACCTGACCCTGAAGGCTTCACCGACATGGCAGCACTGAGAAGGATGAGAAAGGAGAGGCCGACAAAATCTCAAGGCCGACCTAGGCTGCCACAGCGAAGGAAGACAAAAATGATTGTCTGTACTTTCAATGCACGTACGCTAGCATCAGATGCATCCATCGAGGACCTGATAGTACAAGTGCGAATGATCAAGTACGACATCATTGGTCTGACTGAGACAAGAAGGCACGAATCTCACCATGCCGTTTGCAACACTGGAGAAGAATTGTTCCTCGGAACATGCGATAAAAGAGGTGTTGGAGGCGTTGGTGTCCTTGTCAACACAAACTTGGCCAAGAGCATTGATTCATTCGAATGCCTAGCAACCTGAATCGGACGTTTACATTTGAATAGATGTGGCTCACTGCCTGCAGTTTCTATCTTCGTTGTCTACACACCAACATCTTATTATGATGAAAGAGAAATCGAGAAGTTCTACATGGAGCTAGAGAAGTTCTATAAAGAAGACCACACCTTCTACAAGATCATTGTGGGTGATTTTAATGCCAAGATATGACATAGAAGATCAGTTGAAGAACTTCACATCGGGACCCATGGCCTAGAATGGAACGAACAGGGTGAGAGACTGTCTGAATTCATCACGTCGATACGGATTAGAGTTTCCAATTTCTCTGGGGGTGGAGAGGCACACCTAGCAATGCTTGGGGTTAACTCCTTGCTCTACACTCAGGAATCATTCAAGGCACTTGTGGTCTGTATGGGGTGCCCAGGATTGAACTTGGGTCTGCTATGTGCAAGACAAGTGCCTTACCCACTACATTATCTATACAGCCCTGCCTGATTTTTTGCTTATAATTTTTTAGGCTAACAACATTTATTGATTGATTGATTGATTGATTGGTTGGTTGCTTTTGAGCCATACCCAAAGATGCTTGTGGGCTCCCCCTGACTCGACACTCAGGAATCACTTCTGGAGGTGCTCAGGGGACCAAGTGGGATATCTGGGATCAAACTCTGATTAGCTACATTCAAGCAAATGCTCTCCCCACTGCACTCTCTCTGCCCCCCACCTCCCAAAGATTTAATTTTTGAGGAGAAAGTCTTACTTTTTATTTTGGTGAGTGGGGTTGGGATCACACTCAGTGATTCTCAGGGGTTACGCCTTGGCTGTGTGCTCCAGGCAATGCTTGGAGTGCCAGGGAACAAACCAGGGTTGACCATATGTGAAAGGTAAGTGCCTGAACCCCTGTGCTGTCTCTCTGATTCCAAAGGTTTATGTTTTTGGATGGGACCATTCAGGGGTGTGGTGGGTCACGGCTGGGGGTGCTCAGGGTTTACACATGGCTCTGTGATTAGTGATCACTCCTGCTGATACTTCAGGGACCATATCCAGGGCTGGAGATCAAACCCAGGTTGGCCCCATATAAGCAAGAACCCTACCCCCTGTGCTATCTCCCTGGTCTCATTTAAGCAAAACCATTTCAACAGGTATATATTATATTGTAGTATGTAGTAATAATTCATTGTGGGTTTATTTTATTTTTTAAATTTTACTTATTTATTTTTGTTTCTTGGGACACACCTGGGTTCACTCCTGATGGTGCTCTGGGAGTCAAATGTGGTGTTAGGAATAAAACTGGAATTGCACACATGCAAGAAAATGTTTTGTTCCTGTACTCTCTCTCTAGATCCTCATTGGAACTTCACTAAAATGATTTCTGAAGGCTAGATAAAATATACTGTATATGTACTTCAGAGAGCTTCTTGATTATCAGTATCCTTAATTCCTTTGGGATAGGGAAGCTAGAAGAGCCAGAACATAAACTCTTTCACATTAGAAGTCAAGCTTATTTCATTCACCAACTAACCCCCATGCCCAGCCCCTGCCAAGAGGAGGCACTTTATACACTGAGAGAGAAAGAGAGAGAGAAAGAGAGAGAGAGAGAGAGAGAGAGAGAGAGAGAGAGAGAGAGAGAGAGAGAGAGAGAATGCAAAATTTCTTGATTACCTGTGAGCTTTCTAGCAAACGTCCACTTCAATGTCAGTGCATTTCATCATTTCCTGGGCGTGATGCACAGATGGAGGAGAGCTCTCTGATAGCATTTGACTCCATCCTGGGGGTCCACATGAGGTGAGCCCAATGGCTCCTGATGTTACATGTAACATGTGAATGAGATGTTACATGACACATTCTGTTACATGTGTCTCTGCAATAGATGGGTCTGTCTGTTCCTGTGATTAAGGCAGAAGGCCCACAGGACAGGAACTGGATCAATGAGTCTAGGATCACCACAGCACTGCAGAGAACTTTCCCCCTCCTCACCTCTAATGGGCAGAGGTGACTTCTCCCTCCTCTTCTTTTCCTGCTATCTCTTATTAGTGTAGACTCCCTTCTCAGAGGTGCAGGGGAGGAAGGCCAACAGTGTCTCACCTGTTGTAGAACCAACGGGAACCGGGTTCCCAAGCACCTGGCAGCCTTTCTTCCTGGCCTCCAGGCCATGCCCCCGTTCCTTTCAGCCAGCAGTGCTCGGTACTGAACCAGCTCTGAGAGACTCCCCCAAAGTCCTGTTTACACTGTCACGCTGTGCAAATTGGAGAGCGTGTTTCCAGGAACATCTGGGAGGACCAGCTGGACACGTGTTTCCCTTCTCATTAATTTAGGCTCCTAATTAATCGTGCAAAGCCCAAACCAAATAAGCAGGAAACCGGACTGAAAATAATCATTAAGCCCCCCAAACATGCACATATTTAAATGAAAACTTGGCCCAGGTGATGGGGTCTCTCTTGGCGCAGGGCTATGGTTCTAGATGGGAGTTCTGCGCTAGAGATGCATGGGGAAGAGACAGATGTGTACCCAAGGATGGGCAGTGTAGAGTTCTAAGGAACTGGTAGACCAGAGACCCTTTTCCTGATAAGGCCTAAGGAATGGGTCCAGTATGTTACAAGCCTTGGAAATGGATGGCTGGAGACCAAGTCCTCCCAATAGCACTAGCTCTTCTGTCTGGATTCCAAGTTTCTCATCTGTGAAACAGGGTGAGTCATATTATCTGTCTCACAGGTAAGGATTATGTGAGATTTGCAGTGAAAAGTGCTTAACCCTGGGCCAGGTGCTTTGTAACTTGGATGAGAGGCAGCCACCTTTGCTATGTTTCATTGTCACTGTCACTGTCCCTGTCCTCCCATTGTTCATTGATTTACTCAAGCGGGCCCAGTAATGTCTCCATTGTGAGACTTTGTTGTTACTGTGTTTGACCAAACCAAATACGTCATGGGTAGCTTGCCAGACTTTGCTGTGCAGGTAAGATATTCTTGGTAGCTTGCTGGGCTCTCCGAGAGTGGTGGAGGAATTGAACCCGGGTCGGTCTGGTCTGCTATGTGCAAGGCAAACCCCCTACTGCTGTGCTATCACTTCCAGGATGTTTCATTAATCTGGTTAATATCATTATAATTCTTTTAATTTTATTTGTATTTTGCTTTGTTTGGGGGCCACACCTGGTGGTACTCAGGGCCTAGCCTGACTTTGTGCTCAGGGATCACTACAAGGGGACCATGTGGGCTACCAGGGATAGAACATGTGGTGGCTATGTACAAATTAAGCTCTCTGCCCACTGTGCTCTCTAAGGTCCCAAATAATACCTTTCCTCCCTTCATTTAATCACCATGGTTTACAAAGTTGTTCATGATATATTTGTTACAGGCATTCAACATTCCAACACCAGTCCCACCACCAGTGTGACCTTCCTTCCACCATTGTCCCCGTTTTCCTAACACTCACCTCACTCCAGCCTGCTAAGGCAGGTACAAAATAATTTATTTTATATTGCTTGTTATAACTAAATGCTTAAACAATCCTTAATTATTGTTCTGATTACCAGACTGTTATTATTTGTATTCATAGCTTCCCATGATGAGAATGAAGATTAGTCGCATGAAAAGAAAATAGGGCTGGGATGAATTAGAGCAGATACCTTCTGCGTGCAAGGCCCTGCATTTGATTCCCAGCACTGGAATAAAGGAAAAACACTTTCTAACCCAAGGTTTAACTTTTCTGGGGGCAGAGGGTGGTGGTGGTGGTGATTGAGGTTTTGGACCTTACCCAGTAGTGCCCAGAGACTTACTCCTCATTCTACCCAGGGGGTGGTCTCTCCTGTTGTGCTCAGCCCTAGATCCTATCCTATCTCTGTCCCCAATCCCAAGATTGATCAGCACAGTTTACAATTGACTGTCAGAAAGGAATGGAGAGGAGGGAAAAGGAGAGGAATGGGCAGAGAAAGGAAAGAAAAGAAAGGGAATGAGAAGAAAAGGAAGGGAAAGGGAGAGAAGGGAAAGGAAAGGAAGGAAAGGAGAGGCAAGAGGAAGGGAGAGAAAGGAAAGGAGGGGAGGGGTGAAGTGGGGAAGAAGGAGAAGGGAGGAGAGGGGAAGGGAGGAGAGAAATGAGGAGGGCAGGGAAGGGGTCAAGTGTCAGGGTGAGCAGCTCATGCAAATAAAAGCCAACGTCCTACCTCTTGTTGTTCTGGCTAGTGGTCAGACATCAGATCAGACCCATCTTCTTGTCCCGAATAACATCCTGAGTTAGTGACCCTCTGAAGCATTATGGCACCTGGAAACAAGGTTCTGCTGCGGTCATGGGGGGGTGATGGTCACGGGTCAGCACGGAGCAGGGGGCTTGTTAGGAGTGGTGGCTCTGCCCTGCCTGGGAAAACACTGCTGCAATCATATCACGTGGACAGAGCTTCCTATTCCAGAGAAAACAAGGTTAAGAAGACATACCGAAACAGTTCCAGGTCATGTAGAACACCAAGCAGCCATGCACAGGGCAGGCTTTGTTGCGTGGACAGCCCAGGGCTGCTTCTCACTGGGCTGCTTGCTGGAAGAGGTTTGGGCTTCTCCCCACCATGGGCTCCTTTCTCTTCGTGCCCAAGAGAAGGCCTGGAAAAGGAATTCAGAGCCTTGACTGAAACCAGCTGTGGGCAGAACTCTGGGCAGAGCTCTGCTTCTATCACTCTGAGGGTTCAAACTGTGCCCCTAAACCTCCGTGAGTTCAAAACAGCTGCATGGCCAGTAAAGCAGGGGCCCGACCTGCCTCACACCAAGTGCCCTGCCTTGCTTCCCCTCCGTGCCTTCTCCCAGCTGTCATGGCTCCTTTCTGCTTCTGGTGGGCCATGAGCCCCTGGATAAAGTGCTTTGCCTCTGCTGTCAGCCTTTTTCCCTCCTGCTGACCCTTGGATAAGGGAGCTTCCTCCCTTAGGGCTCATGGCACTTCCGGCAGGCAGTTGGTCTTGGTTTCTCTTCTTACACCTTCCTACAGTCTTCTTCAAATTGGCAGCCTCCATGTCTTACTGCCTCTACTGACTCCATGTTTTGCTTGAGAGATGCCAGCAGGAAATAGGATGCTGAGGACCACAGGCATCTTCGTTTCATGTCGGGAACAGTGGTGCCCTTTGTGCCCGCCTGGCAGAGCCCATTTGTGGCATGAATGTTGGCAGCTCTAGTCCTGCCTGGAGTGGCTAACAAATGCTCGGCCCCTTCCCCACAGCCCCGGTGCACCTCCTCTGCCCTTGGGCCTAGAACTCACCACTCCTGCTTCTGCCTTTCCTCTGTCTCTGGGGTCACACTCTATCGTTTTCCTGGGTGTGTCCATGGATTTCACCCACTCCCACCCCTCCCCCACTCCTGATCAGGGTCCTTGAGTCACACACTCCAGCAGCTTTTGCGTCCTTCTTCCCAGCTTCTGTCAGGGACAGAGAGGACCCCTTCCTAGCACCTCCAGTGATGTAGACCACCTCACTTCCTTGCCAGGACTCAGAGGCTAGAGGAGGCAACCCCTGTCTGCTGGTAAAGGCAAACCCAGGGAAAGGGAGAAATATTTGCTAATCCTATACATCATAAGGGAATCATGTCCAAAGTCTATAGAGAACTCATACAACTTAATAAGAAAAAAGAATTTGACCATAGATTGGCCAAGAAACCATATAGATCTTTCCCCTCCTTCTTTTTAAGTAATTTTTATTGCATTTATTTGGCTGTGGGGCTCATTCACATTTCATGGGGGATGCCAGAGAGGAGGTCACACGCTTGGTGGTGTTGCTGGACACCCCAATAACAGTGCCACAGAACTGTACTCAAGCAGGTGGGAGGGCACTGGGGATCCAACTTGCAGCTTTCTGCTTGCAAGGCTTGTCACCACTGAGCTATCCCCAGGCCTCTAAGCTGACACTTTTCTGCATGTCAGAGAAGATATATATAGACCACCAAAGAGACATGGAAAATGCTCGTCGCCACTAATTTGCAAAATGTAAATCCAACTTCTCATGGGAAAGCCCTTCATAACTAGAAGGGTCAAAATATGAGAGGTTGTGTAGAGAAAAGGGGCCTTTTGTGCATTATTGATAAGATGAAGTATTGAAGCAGTCACTGTGAAATGTTGTTCCCTTATAAACTTAAAAACACAACAAACAACCCAGAAATCTGGCTATTTATTTTCAGGAAACAAAAACACTAACTTGAAAAGGTATAGGTACTCCTACACTCATTGCTGAATGATTTACAATATCCAACACATGGTCAATGCCTAGAAATAAAAATAATTAATATAATGTGTATATATACACAACAAACACAATGGAATATCATTCATCTGATGAAAAAGAATAATTATCATATAATTATTCTTAACAATATAATAATATAATACTTATAATATAAGTATAATAATTAATATAATGATAATTTTATAATAATAATTACAAAATAATTGTTGAAAAATAATTATTTTGTAACAACATGGATGGATTTTGAGAACATTGTGCCAAGTGATATAAGTCAGACTCATAAGACACATATTGTCATTGTCCTCCCGTTGTTCATCGATTTGCTCAAGCTGGCCTTGTGAGACTTGTTACTGTGTTTGGCATATCGAATACGTAGCTTTCCAGGCTTTGCTGTGTGGGCAAGATACTCTCGGTAGCTTGCTGAGCTCTCTGAGAGGGGTGGTGGAATTGAACTTGGGTTGGCCATGTTGGCTGTGTGCAAAGCAACCCCCCTAACTGCTGTGCTAATGCTCCAGCCCAAAACACATAATGGGCCAGAACAATAGTACAGTGAGTAGTGCAAGTGCAAAGACCCTCTGCCACCAGCCTATGTCCCTTCTAGTTGACCTCATACATCCAGTGCTTTGTACGTGGTTCAACCCAGGTTCAATCCCTGACACCACATCTGATCCTCTGAGACTCACCAGGAATGATGCCTAAGCACCTCCAGGCGTGGACCCAAGCAAACAAAGAAAATAGTATATGATCCCACTTATGTGTAGAATCTGAACAACTCTCCACCCCTAAAAATCCAACCCACAGTGATCGAACTGTGATCACTGTCACAATCACTGTTGTCCCTTTGTTCATTGATTTGCTCGAGCGTGCACCAGTAATGTCTCCATTGTGAGATTTGTTGTTACTGTTTTTTGGCATATCTAACATGCCACGGGGAGCTTGCCAGGCTCTGCTGTGTGGGCGAGATACTCTCGGTAGGTTGGCGGGCTCTTTGAGAAGTACGGAGGAATCAAACCTGGATCGGCTACGTTCGAGGCAAACGCCCTACCTGCTGTGCTATCTCTCTAGTCTGATGTGTAGATACAGAAAACAAATTGGTCGTTAACAGAGTAGGGGCTCAGAGTGGGCAAAATGCATAAGGGGTAAATAACTGAAAACTTCTAGTTATGGAATAAGTAAGTCTAGGTGATGCTGTACCTGGTGTGCAGACTAGAGCCAGCACTGCTGGTTGTATGAGGTCAACTAGAAGCGACATAGGCTGGTGGCAGAGGGTCTTTGACACTTAACCAGTGGCAGAAGTGCAGTGATTTTTGTACACCGAAGGCATTAACATTAACACTATGATTACTTATTTACCTCAATCATAATTAAGTATTTTAAAAAATGCATTTAAGAGTGGTTGAGTGAGGTATGTTTTTCGGGGGCAGGCATGCTGTATACCTGGTAATCAGGGCCCTTTCCTAACTCAGTGCTCAGAGGATCACACGTAGTGCTGGGGATTCAAATCAGGATTAGCATCAACACAGCAACAGGCAAGGAAGTTGCCTTATCTCCTGGCCTATCTTTTTGGCCCTACGGCAATCACACAATCACAATCACAAATCATCCTGTTATTCATTGATTGCCTCGAGCAGGCCCCAGTAACGTCTCCTTCATCCTAGCCCTGAGATTATATTCAAGGCTCTTTAGGAGAATGAGACCCGTCATTGTTACTGGTATTTGGCATATTTGGTATGCCATGGGGAGTTTGCCAGACTCTGCCCTGTGGGCAGGCTACATTCGATAGCCTGCCAGTTTTTCCAAAGTAGGAATAAGATGTCAAAATAAGATGTCGCGCGGCCGCATTTGCAGCCACGCAGTTCCGGGAGCTGATTTTTATAGTCTCTGAGTCTTGGCCGCTGATGGGATTACACGGTGCCAGGGGGCCAGTTGGTGGGTGTGACCCCCACCTACTGGAATTTGGAGGATCTGGCTGGAGGAAGCTCGGCCCCAATCCCAGTAGGCTTGGAGATCTCGGCCCGGGAACCCGCGTGGCTTTGTCCCTCTGCCAGTACCTTCACGTGTGCGGAGAATGGTCTCAGCATGGTGGTGGCTGGTCCTGGAGGTCTTCGGCTGCCGGAGCCCTGGTCGGGGTGGGGAGGAAAGCTCAACCCGCTCCCCTCCAAGGGGCCCTGGCGAGGACAGCCAGGTGCGGGGGCAGGAGACTGCACTGTTCTCTTCCAGGAGCTGGTTTTTATAGTCTCTGAGTCTTGGCCGCTGATGGGATTACACGGCACCAGGGGGCCAGTTGGTGGGTGTGACCCCCGCCTACTGGAATTTGGAGGATTTTTTTCCAAATTCCAAAAATTCCTATGGCAATAGATCTTAAAAAATCCTCAGCACATAAAATCTCTGTAGGGGTGGAGACATCGTTGAAAGAGCTGAGCACATGCTATGCACGTAGGAGACCCAGGTTCAATCCCCCAGCACCAATTCTCCAAGAATTGCCAGAAATAACCACCCATTTCCAAGCTGGCAGTAGCCTCTGACCACTTCCAGATGTAGACCCTTGCCTCAACCTCCACCCAATTATAACTGTGAGTAACAAATGTGAGCTAAGTTATCACAGAGATCTTCCTCACATTATGTACTTTTATCAAATCATCAAATCATCATCACTTATATCTAACACAGAGCTATATCTCAGGAGGAAAAAGAGTTGCTATGTCAGAATACAAAGTTTGGGCTTGGGTTCAAGCATTCAATGGATAAAACCTAGGAGAAATTTTCATTCTTTTTTTTTGTTGTTATTTGTTTGTTTGTTTGTTTTTTGGGTAATACCCAGCGATGCTCAGGAGTTATTCTTGACTCTAAGCTCAGGAATTACTCCTGGCGGTGCTTGGGAGAACATATGGGATGCTGGGAATCAAACCCAGGTTGGCTGAGTGCAAGGCAAATGCCCTACCTGCTGTATTATCACTCTGGCCCACTAGGAGAAATTTTTTTGTGGCAAGTCATGAACGTGGTTCACAGCAACTTTAAAAGTTACTATGCTTCTAGTGGTAAAACACAGAAAACCCAAGTGACATAAGCAACCAAGGGACTTTCTTTGTTGATGTAATTGGAAAATGCAAGTGTGGGAGTCATGGGGCTCTCTTGGGGCCTTAAAGACCCAGCTTCTTCCTTCTGGCTATAAGGTAGATTTTAGTAGCACCTGAGGCTTCAACTTCATCATTCATGTTTAAGAGGGAATCTTTGGGTCCAGACAAATTTCTCTGGCTTTAGTGGCTTGATGTCTATGACCTGTCTTTTAACCAATCACTTCAGGGAGGGAAGTTACTGGTAACTGAGGTTCAAAGGTATCACTCTGAAAGTGGGGATGAATTTGGCTTATTTATTTAATTTTTACATTTTAAAAAAGTTGTTCACAATAATTTATTACATTCAATATTCCAACACCAATCCCACTGCTGTTATACCTTCCCACCACCATTATTTATAATTTTCCCACCAACACCCAAGCCTGCCTCCAAAGCATGTCCTAAAAAATTCATTTTGTATTGCTTGTTATGTGTAATCTGCTAAAAATGATTCAAAAAATTTTCTTAGAGGAAAGTGTGTGAAGATTGTAGTAGCTCATCCTGAAGCCATTAAACTCTTGTATAAGAGATTACTAACATGTTACAGGTTGAACCTTTGTGTGCATATTCATACATATATATTATATATACATATATTATATATTATACGTATATATATATTTGACTCATTGATCACACCCATAATCCACACCCTGCTGGCACCAGATAATCTCCTCATTGGCCATCCTCCAGAACTCATGGATGCTCCTCCCAGACAGGAGTATAAAAGGAGACTCCCAGAACCATGCCACCAGACTTTATGCCAGGCTGTGGGGTGGGTGAGAGCCCTCCCAACCCCAGGGGACCCAGCCCCAGCAGCTATCCTCCATTGCCCAACCACCGTCACGCTCCAGGCACTTTCCAGACTGCGAGGTCACTTTGCGGTCTCGAGACACATTATAAGACACTTCTTGCCCATTTATTCCACTCAGAGAGCCCTGCAAGCTACCGAGAGTATCCCGACTGCATGGGCAGAGCCTGGCAAACTCCCTGTGGCATATTTGATATGCCAAATACAGTAACGACAATAGGTCTCATTCCCCTGACCCTGAAAGAGCCTCCAATCATTGGGAAAAGATGAGCAAGAAGAGGCTGCTAAAATCTCAGGGCTGGCTGGAAGGAATAGAGATGTTACTGGGGCCCACTCGAGTAATTTGATCAATGGGATGACAGCGATACAGTGATACAGTGATATATATTTTTTTAATCAGAATGAGATTAGTTTTCTTCTACTTTACACTCCATCAAATGTGGTGTGCTACTCTTGCTATATCAGTGGTATAGAGTATGAGATGTGGCCGTGCACTCCAGGAATTCTAGAATTTTAAATAAGGGTGATAGAATTGGAGTTAAATTTCTAACTGGATGGTGACTTTGGGGTCTGGAGGCATTTCTGCAGCTTGTAGCTCTCTTTGGAGATTTTGTTGTGAGTCTCTGGATCATGGTCGTTAATGAGCTTATATGGCTCCAGAGGCAGTTCATGGATGTGACTGCCAGGCTCCCCAAAGAAGAGGGAGATGGGGTTGGTCACTCATTCCTGACTCCATGAGACCCTGAAGATTTCCGTGACAAAACCTGCTTACCAGAGTTTTTCAGCAGATTCATTATCATGGATGAGGCTCGTCCCAAGGAAATTGACTATTTTTTAATGATGTGGATTTATAAGTTGGGAAGGTGCACTGTAGTAGCACTGCCCTCCCATTGCTCATGGATTTGCTCCAGCAGGCACGAGTAATGTCTCCATTGTCAGACTTTTTGTTCCTGTTTTTGGCATATTGAATATGTCATGGGGAGCTTGCCAAGCTCTGCCATGTGATATTCTCGGTAGCTTGCCGGGCTCTCCAAGAGGGACTGAGGAATCGAACCTGGGGCGGCCACGTACAAGGAAAACGCCCTACCCTCTGTGCTATCACTCGGGAAAATATGCCTGTGAGACGACCACAGAATACACACCAAGGGTCTGAGCGTGACCTCTGCTTGTGCTGATCTGGGCAGCTCCCCTGCAGGGGACAAAACATGGAAAATGCTTAACTTGAACCTGGGGGACAACAGAGGCACACAGGGGGCGGGGAGACTCTGAATTCTGCCAGGAGCCACCCTGTGTTCTCAGGAGAGGTTTGTTTGGGGGCGGGTGTGCACTGCCCTCTGCCAGCACTCGGGCAGGTAGAAGGGTGGTTTGAGAACAGAAACCTGCACGTGACTCTGGAATGCATTAGGTCGGAACAGAGCGGGTCTCCCAGAGCCAAGAGCTGGCGCCCCATTCAGACACTCCTGTGGCCAATTCCCCATTGTCCCCGTGGCAGGCGTGGCAGCCTGAGTGTCTCTCACATTACATTTCCTTATAATCTGGACATTAATCCAAGCTCAGCAAGTGTAATGCTAACCCACACAATGGCCCCCCGAACAAACCTCAGGCCTTCCTGTTGTCACAGGTTACAGTGCACAATCCCATGTAAGAGCTTGTTTACTTATAGGCAATACACAGGTTTTACTTGGTTCAATGTACTGTGTTACAACAACCTAGCAATTTGCATGTTCTTCCTGATTATCTGGCAATTAAACCCAGTAAGTACAAACATACTGTAATTATCGTGTAACCGACCATCTGGACGGAGAGATGGAAATAACTATGTATTTACGCTATAGCTGTATGATAATTATGACGTAATGGAAGGATCAGCCATGAACGAGAAGAAACCTTTGCAAGAGGCACGATGAAGTTTTTTGCATGGTTCTACCATTAATTCTTGCATTGATTTTTTTTTCTCCTAGAGCCAGTCAGATATCTAAGGCAAATTGGCTGATGAATCCCACCCAGATGGAAGCAGGGAAGAAGCAGAAAGTTGCTTATACATCATTGGATACCCCTAAGCATGTGTTGATTTGAATTGTTTTCAAATCTGCATTGGACTCTGTCAGAAAACAGTAATATATTTGAGTTTGCTTAGTATATTTTATTGTAGACTCTTAGGCATATGAGTTAAATTGGATGTTTGAGCTCCAGAAAGTTTTTAATATAATGGTATTTATTATTGTGAAAGTGTAAAATGCATTGATTTTTCAGATAAAGCCACAGATAATGTCCTCTCTAGTGACTGAGCTAAACCTTTTAGAGTCCAACCAACTTATTTCTGTCAAACTTAGTGTGTTATCAGGGTTCGGGGGTCATTTCATAAACCATTAAAAAGAAGACATGCAAATAAATGAATATGATACAATATTTTCTTAAAATTAGAATTCTTGAATTAAATCTATTCAAAGACTCTTTGAATATTTTGGAGACAAATACATTGATAATCCTAAACCATCATCACTTTAAAGTTTCTCTCTCTTAATTTGCTCTTGGTCTCTGAGTTTTAGCATCTGTGTTCTCCATGCAACCTTGTCCTTTGTGCCTTTCTGTACATTGGTGATTCAGCATTTCCTGAAAGGGTACTTGGCTATTGGTTCTGGATTTTTCTTCCCAGGAAATTACATCCCTCCAAATTATGCAGTATTATTTGTGGCTTAAACATTTGTGATAATTGAACATTTTGTTATTCACACTGAGTAAGATTTTAAAAGTTTTTCTAACTGCAAGTATTCATCTGGATGTTGTGAAAATATTAGAAATACAGTAAAGTAAAATAGTCTTTAAAAAGATCACTGCTACTCAAGCTCAAGCTAAGATTCCTTCAATATAAATCAGGCAACAAAATCTTGATTAAGGCAGACTATTACAAGTTAATGAAGCATTACAAAATATATACAATTTTAATTTAAACATTTTTGGATTAATCTTTATAATTTCACATGATATCATTCTTTTTCATATTGCTAGTCACAATAAATAACATTCAAATTTTTGTAGAGATGAAAAAACATTCATCTGACTAAGCTCCTATCCCCTGATGACTGAGAATTAATTTCTTTCTCTTTTTGTTCATTTGCACTGGACAAGAATGCCCCCAGGGCTTTCCAGAGTAATTCTGTGTAAGCTAGTGAAAGTAAAGGATGAAGATCACATGGATTCATTTAGCTAAGACCCTTCTAGGTTAAAAGTTACCCATTAACTTAAGAAAAATTAAACAAAGACATGAATTTCTTAAGGCTATAGGACATCATGGGCATAATTGGTTGTTTTCCTAGCATTGGTCCAGTCTCCACCCCAAAGGCCTGATTGTCCTTTAGGAATTCCTTTTTTATGCTATGTTCAATGATACAGAATGGGAAATAATAGACTTTGCTCCAAGGAAGAGTCCTGATTGGTTCAATTAAAAAAGAAAATTACCCTTAATTTCCTTATCCACAGTGATTGGTTCAGCGATTGGGATGTGGCCTACTTAGGACCAATAAGAGTGAATCAAGAACTTGTACAGACCTAACTGGAAGGGTTCTCTCTTCCTCTGGAAATCATGACTGAGCTGTGAGCTCCAGAAGCTACTGTAGCTGTTCACTACTACTAAAGAACCCAAAAAGTGAACGACTCTAGGGGTCCTGAGGAGGAAATCTATCTCACAAAAAGCAAAAGGTTAGTGTTGAAGATACTCTCTACCCTTGATCATACTACTTCAGCTACCAAATCAGCTCTACTTAAAGTCAGAATGAAGGGCTAGTGGCGATAATACGGTGGGTCAGACTCTTGCTTTGCACTCAGCTGACCCAGTTCAATCCCTGACATTCCCATATGCTCCCCTGAGCCTGCCAGAAGTGAACCCTGAGTACAAAGTCAGAAGTAAGCCCTGAGCCCTGTGAGGTGTGAAACCCCAAACAAAACAAACAGAAATAGCCAAACAAACAAACAAAACCCACAAAACGAATCAAAAGAAAAGAAACCCGTATCAAATAAAGTCAGAATAACCTCTGTACTCTTCAAAAGGGGTGAAGACAGCCAATAATATTTTAATTATATATAATTAAAATATATATATATATAGTGGTTTGCTAGTTTTCTTTCACTTACAGAAAATAAAAGCCCAACTTCTCTCTTTTTGTGAATATATCCTGGAATCTGGGCTGGAGCGATAGCACAGTGGGTAAGGCATTTGCCTTGCATGAGGCCAACCCAGGTTCAATTCCTCTGCCCCTCTTGGAGAGCCCGGCAAGCTACTAAGAGTATCTCGCCCACACGGCAGAGCCTGGCAAGCTCCCCATGACATATTCGATATGCCAAAAATAGTAACAACAAGTCTCACAATTTGTTGAGATGCTACTGGTGCCCGCTCTAGCAAATTGCTGAACAATAGGAGGACAGTGCTACAGTGCATCCTGGAATCTAGGTCAGGTATGCAAAAGGGTCTGAGGAGATAACTAGAAACCAGTACACAAATGTTACAGGGCACGTGTGTTCTCATGTTGCCCTTACTGAGAGTGGCTTTTCTTTCCTCTCACACATGCATCCCACTGGCAACCTCTGATCATACTATGTTGCCTCAGTTGCTCTCTCATAGCAGTTCTATTGGTTAGGAGAAACAGTCTTAGAAGGGCTACTCAAGACACCAGTCAGAATAGCAAGGTCCCCAGGACTGAAAACATCTGGTCAACCTCAAATGCCAAATGGCTATTCTGAAAGGAAGACACAGGGGCTGTTGTGAGATACTGAGGCATCCCAGAAAGTGCCCTTTACAAATGACCTCTCAGAAGTCTCTTCATATCTTGGAGCCTCTTTTAACATGGGAAAGCAAAACTGAAGCGTGTGTGTGTGTGTGTGTGTGTGTGTGTGTGTGTGTGTGTGTGTTCCACATATTGCACAAGTGAGGTCTCCTAAGCAGTGCTCAGGTGATTTCGGAGACCTCTGCTGATGATTGGTGGCCAACAAGACTGGTGGTTCAGTGCCAAGGCTCAATGATGAGGTGCTTTTTGGGCCTAGCAGTGCTGGGAATTATCTGGGCCACCCTGGCAGTGTTTCAAGACCTCCAGAGCTATTCCTGATGATATTGGGGAACTTAATCACTTAATCACTTAACTTCCCGTTAGTCGTCGATTTGCTTGAGCGGGCGCCAGTAACGTCTCCATTTGTCTCTGTCGCGTGCTAGTGTAGCCCAATGGCATCTGTTCGCTCTGAGAACATGAAGAGCCTCAAACCAATCGTTCATGATCTTGACGAAGAAGTCTGACCATCTGGTAGGTGGGCGGCCACGCAGTCTTTTGACATCCTGTGGAATCCAGTCAGTAACAGCTCTAGTCCAGTGGTCGTCTTTAAATCTCATTACGTGACCAGCCCATCTGATTTTTGACACCTTGGCAAATGAGACAGTGTCCCTGATTTTTGATCGTCGATGGATGTCAGAACTCCGGATTTTTTCTCTCATTTGAGTGAAACGTGATATTCCAAGCATAGCTCTTTCGATTCTTCTTTGGGAGACCTGAATAGCGTTCTCATCTTGTTTGCGTAGGGCCCAGGTCTCTGAGGCATATGTTAATGCAGGAAGAACAGTGGAATCAAAGAGATGCGCCCAGAACCGGAGGTTCTTCGTCCTCTTAGCTATTTCTTCGACGTTCTTGAAGGCATTCCAAGCCACTCTCTTCCTCCTGCGCAGCTCGGGTGCCAGGTCATTTGTCATGTTGACTTCTCGACCTAGGTACACATAGCTGTTGCATTCGGAGATGGTCGTTCCATTGAGAGCGAATGGGGCATCAGGAACGAGGCTGTTTCTCATAAACATTGTCTTCATAAGATTCAGCTGTAGTCCTACCTTTCCACACTCACGGTCAAAGTCGGCCAGCATTTGTGCCGCCTGGCTGATGTTTGGTATTATTAAAACAATGTCATCAGCAAAGCGGAGGTAGTGTAATTGCCGACCATCTATCTTCACTCCCATTCCTTCCCATTCCAGTCGTCGCATGATGTTCTCGAGGGTGGCACTGAAGAGTTTCGGTGAAATGGTATCACCCTGCCGAACCCCTCTCTTGACATCAATGATCACTTCTTTGTAGAATGGTGAGATCCTGGTAGTGAATCCGCAATATAGCTCACGGTGGATCTTGATGTATTGGGCTTGAATGCCCTGATTGGCTAGGGCTTCAATGACCGCTTCCGTCTCAACAGAATCAAAGGCCTTCTTTAAATCAATGAACGTTAAACAGAGCGGCATCTTGAACTCCCGAGAAACCTCAATGAGTTTGGTTATTGTGTGGATATGGTCGATGGTGCTGAATCCTTTGCGGAACCCGGCTTGCTCGCATGGTTGTCCTTCATCTAGTGTTCTGCCAATCCTATTTAGGATGACTCGAGTGAACAACTTGTAGATGACAGACAATAGGCAGATCGGGCGATAGTTGCCAATGTCATGGATGTCTCCCTTCTTGAACAGTAGTACGGTCCTGCTGGTTTTCCATTGGGACGGAACCTTGCATTCAGCCAGGTAGCAAGTGAAGAGCCGAGCCAGTGTATTGATGAGTACTGATGGCAGGTTCTTCAGGTGTTAGGTCTGACCTTGTCTGGGCCGGGTGCTGTTTGTTTCCTCACCGACGAAATGGCGTGTCGGATTTCGGAAGGGAGAACGTTGGGAACGACATATCCATCCTGTGGAATTTGGTATGTCGGCAAGTGGACATGGCTATCAAAGAGATTTGAGTAGAAGTCATGGATAATCTTCTCCATTGCCGTTCTGGAGGATGTGATGGATCCATCAGGACGTCGGAGGGCAGTCATCTTGGTCTTGTAGTTGGCGAAAGACAGGCGGGTGTAACGAATACTTTTCCCGGCTTCTGCTGCATCTACCAGTACTTCTGCTCTTCTCTCTTTGAGGTCTTCCTTGATCGCATCTCTGCACTGCTTTGTGAGCTCGGACATTAGCTTGCGGTTGCCTGAGGCATGCACCAAACCACTCTGGCAAATTAGCTGAAGAGTTTTCGAAGACAGACGTTTTTTTGTGGCTATCTCTTGGCGTTCCTCGCACATTCATGGAGGTGCTGAACCAGTCGATCGTATTCCTCGTCAATGTTGTCAACAATGGCATCTTCCCATGTTGCCGCAATAGTGCCAAAGAGTTCCCAGTTGGTGGTCGTTCTGGGAGTTCTGTTTTTAAACTTTGCAGCCCTTTCTCCCTGCTCTATGAAGTAGAATTTTACACGAAGGAGATGGTGGTCCGATCTCGTTAGAAATTTTGGGACAACAGCGACAATGGTCAGGCAAAACCGTTGATTGAATATGATGTGGTCTATTTTGTTGTGGAATCATCCACCGGGAGACTCCCATGTCCAACGTTTAGATTCTGCCTTCTGGAACTGTGAGTTACTTGGTCGACATGATGAACTCAGACAGTCTCTCACCCTGTTCGTTCCATTCTAGGCCATGGGTCCCGATGTGAAGTTCTTCAGCTGATCTTCTCGGTCCTATCTTGGCATTAAAATCACTCACAGTGATCTTGTAGAAGTTGTGGTCTTCTTTATAGAACTTCTCTACATGGAGCTGGAGAAGTTCTATATTGGGGAACAATGTAGTGAAATAGCTAAAAGGACGAAGAACCTCCGGCTCCGGGCACATCTCTTTGATTCCACTGTTCTTCCTGCATTAACATATGCCTCAGAGACCTGGGCCCTATGCAAACAGGATGAGAACAGTATTCAAGTCTCCCAAAGAGGAATTGAAAGAGCTATGCTTGGAATATTACGTTTCACTCAAATGAGAGAAAGAATCCGGAGTTCCGACCTCCGTGGACGATCAAGAATCAGGGAGGCTGTCTCATTTGCCAAGGCATCAAAAATCAGATGGGCTGGTCACATAATGAGATTTAGAGATGACCGCTGGACTAGAGCTGTTACCAACTAGATTCCATGGGATGTCAAAAGACCGCGTGGCCGCCCACCTACCAGATGGTCAGACTTCTTCATCAGGACCATGAACGATCGGTTTGAGGCTCTTCGTGTTCCTAGAACAAACAGATGCCATTGGGCCACATTAGCACGCGACAGGGACAAATGGAGACGTTACTGGCGCCCGCTTGAGCAATCAATGATTAATGGAAAGTCAAGTGATCAAGTGATCAAGTGATCAGTGTAGTGTCAGGGATCAAACCAGGGTCAACTACATGCAAGACCTGTCCTGTAACCCCTTCACGATCTCTCTAGTCCTAAAATGGTTTTCTTGTGTGAAAATGGTGAACACTATGGATAGGAATGGGAGAGCTCTTTTCCAGATCCTGGCACTCTGAGCAGTTCAGGAGTGCTGAGAACATTCATAAGCTTCGATAAATGAGTTACTTAACAAGTACCTAATAATTTACCACCATAACTCTGGGAACTTTCAATAGTGTTGTTAGGAACAACTCAAATTCATCTGGTACATTTCTACATCCAGAAACATAGTCAGCCCTCAGAACCACCTTGTGACCCTCTCACTCACCCCTTTTAAATGAAAAACAATTATGAGTCATTCTAAGTCAGTGATTCTTATAATATGAGCATCTGTTGAGGATTTGCTAGAAGTATATAAATTCAAAGGTTTCTTCAAGACCTTCTGCATAAGCAATCTGATTCCAGGTGAAATGATATTCATAAAAGCTACAATACAGTAGCTCTTGTTGTGTGCCTGGGGCGGTTATAACAAGCACAGCAGATCTGTCAGGCGGGTAAGGTACTGTTATCAACAGATGAGGAAATAGAGGCCAGTCACTGTGTCGTGGCCCAGAGCCAAGCTTTGAACTCAGGACATCTGGTTCCAGTGTTCAAGCTGAGCTGTCACTCAAATAAAATATCAGCCTTTCTGACTCTTATATTCAGTTCCCTGAATTCCTTATTGGTTTTTATTGACTAATACAAATCTTTTTCTTTTTTCTTTCTTTCATTTTTGCTTTTGGGTCACACCCAGCAATGTTCAGGTGTTACTTCTGGCTCTGTGCTCTGGAATTACTCCTGGCTGTGCTTGAGGGAAGACCACATGGGATGCTGGGGTTGGAACCCTGGTTGGTCGTGTGAAAGTCAAAAGCCCTACCCCCTGTACTATCACTCCAGCCCCCAGCCCCAAATTAGTCATTTTCAACATTTTAAAAGCAATGTCATAAACATTCTTCTTTTCCTGTTATCACAAGCCAGTCATTATTAGCTTTTACAGCGGTAGGGCGTTTGCCTTGCACGCAACCAGCCTGGCCGAGCCGGGTTCGATTCCTCCGCCCCTCTTGGAGAGCCTGGCAAGCTACCCAGAGTATTCAATATGCCAAACACAGTAACAAGAAGTCTCACAATGGAGATGTTAGTGGGCCCGCTCGAGCAAATCGATGAACAACGGGAGGACAGTTGTTTGGGGGCTGTACCTGGCAGTGCTCTGGGCTTACTCCTTGCTCTGCACTCAGAGATCACTCCTGGAGGGCTCAGGGATCCATATGGGATAACAGGTTTGGAACCTAGGTGGGCCACATGCAAGGCAAATACCTTACCCACTGTACTATCTCTCTGGCCCCAGTCATATGTTTTTATACCTTTAAGAACTCAGACCTATAGAGTCAGCATGACTCAGCCCTGAAATGTTAACTCTGCTCTGGAAAAAATAAAAAGGAGGACTGGGATCCAAATAGGGCCTACAGTCACCTATCAAGCCCTGTGGTCCTTTGGGCTGGGCCTGATGTTAGAACTGGGGTCACCTGATGCCCCTACGTCTTTTCATTCCCCGAGGCTCTTCCTGGTCAGTATAGCCCACAGTCAAAGCCACAGGTTTATAGGCTGGTCACCTGCCAGTGGCCTCTGGGGACTTGTTATTGATGGTGCAACCTCAGCCTGGAAGTCTCAGATTCTGCCAGGCTAGTGTGGATCTGTGGAGTCTTCCTGCCAGCACATTGGCCCGGGTCCTTCCTACAGCACGGAAGCCACAATTGGAACAGGGCAGTGTGTGGTTTCCAGAGAGATGACTGACCCTGTGGTAGTGAGAGAGTGGGAAACCCAAGGATAGGTAGCAGTGAGGTAAAGGCCGCTGATGGGCTGATGACCAGGGCAGTACAGGGTCCCAGAAAGGCAGTGACATATTCTGAGACTGGCTGGCTTGATGGGAGGGACAGGATGAGGGTTTAGTGAGACGCGGAACAAGGAAAATGGACAGAACTCTGGGTAGATTCAAGAGTGAGTCTCTGAAAATGAATGCTGATCAGGGCAAAAAGAACATTTTTGAGTGCTCGCGTGTCCACAGATTGAAACAAGGGCTCTCCCTGTGAAATAAGACGCAACTATAATCCCTATTTTAAAGTGGGCAACTAAGGCCTAAGAGGTTGATGATAGCAGCTCAACATTTTAAAAGCAATGTCATAAGCATTGTGTGGAAGACTGAGTCTGAATCCAGAACTCTCACCAGTGAAGGCTGTTAACTGTTGGACTCAGAAGACAGGATTGAGTGTTGGTTGGTGGCCTGGATTTCACTTGAGCTCTGACAAGCAATTCTATTAGAGGGAGTGGGACACCTTCTGTCCTGTCCCCCCTCGCTCCATAGAAGAAGGTCTAATTACTAATGATGCAGACATCTTTAATCTACCAGCCTGCATTTCCCTGTGTAACCTGAGCCTGGCCTCAGATTCCTTCTTAACAGTGTTTTGTGTTAATGCAGATCAGAATTGGCACATGAGATGCAAACAATTTCGTTGAATGATATAAAGGGTTTGCATGGGTGGCAGGAGCCAGAGGTGCCTTTGTGGAGAATAAGTGAGAAACTCAGCAGTGAACAGGCTGAGTGGGTATTGCAAGTGTGAATGTTCAAGACAGGACCACATTTTGAGTACAATAATCCACAAGGGAGGGATTTACAGAAAAATGTTGGTGTAGGAAGACCTACAGATAACATCAGCTTTACAAACAAAGAATAATCAATGAATAAGGTAGGTTATCACAATACTCTCCCTGAAAAGAATGTGATCATAATAGTGAGTTCCCTACAGCCTACTTTTGTTAGAATTTATTCCTCATTTACCATAATTTAAGGTTGTTTATAATACAAAGCACATAGTCTTTAATTGGACACTTAAAATTATATTAAATTATGGGAATGGAAGAAGGAAAAATATTTTTGCCATGAGTTTCATGCAGTATAATTGAAATGTTTCAAAATGCAGCTTACCCAAGAGTTTCCTGGCAGCCAGATAACAAAGGGAAAGATGTGTTGTATGCCTGCTCCTGACTTGATAAGAGACTCAGGTCTTGCTGGTGAGTCTGGGCTTCAAGTTTGCTGTAACTACAAAAGGTTTCAAATCAACAGCGTTCACTTCAACCTCCAGTTTCCATTTAAGTCGCTGATGGGAGTTAAAGGTCTCAGCTTCCATTTAAGTCCCTGATGAGCTGTAAGTGTATAGCTCTTCCGAATGCTGACACATGAGTGCTTGCATGTTGGGTTGTAGTCAGTTTCCTATATACCACACTGCCCCCATTTGTGATGGTTTAGTCCCTTTATCATGTATTTGGACCCTATTGGTGCTTGAGCTCTGGGGTCCAGTTGAGAGTGTTAAATATACACATTCTTTGGTCTTTGGGACATGCTGAAGCCAGAGTGACCCATTAGCACATGGTGAAGATCACGTCATCTATAGCTCACAGCCTCTTAGCGGTCCCTTTCCCCTGTGAACGGACCTGTCTCAGACTTACGCTCACTCCTCCAGTCTTCTTGAATCTTTCCACGCTTCAAACCCAAGTGACTTCCTGCCTCCAGGTCTCAGAAGTTGCTTTGCCCTCTGCCTGGAACCCTCTGCCCCCAATATGCTTCCAACTCAGGTCACTGATAAGCTGTCACCATCTCAGTGAGGCGTTCCCAGCCTCCCCAGCTGCCCCCTGTCCCCCGAGCTTCATTCTTCTTCATTCTTCATTTTTCTTGCTTCATTCTTCTCGTAGCACTGATTATTATGTGACCTTTTTCTGTTCGTACAGTTTCTGCTTTCACACCCAGCAATGTTGTTCAGGGGGGAATGGGGTAGAAGGTGGGGGTCTTACTTGCACGTTGCTGGAGGCTCTCTGGAGCAGAGCCTGCCATGCAAGAAACAATGAATGAGCCTCTGAAGGGGTGAAGTCTAGGAGGCTCCACATTGACATGTCTCACACACACACACACACACACACACACACACACACACACACACACACACTCCTCCTCCCAAATAGAGCTATCTTTATATAAGTATAAAGTTTGGCGATGTAAAGATGCATTGTTTCATTTCTGCCTGTAAAGATACAATGCGATAAAGACAGCTATATTTATATCTATAGTGTTTCCAGATTAAAGGCCGAACAATGACCAGTAGTCACAGAGGAGGAGAACAATGAGAAAGCTGTTTGCAGTTCCCTTGCCAGAAAAAAACTGTTTCTGTGAGCTCCTTTGCTTTAGAAGTGCCATTAACCCTTGTGGGATTGTTGGGCTCTTTCTAGAAATAGCCACGGTCAACTAACATTTTCATACAGATCTTTCTCCAGGAACAATGAGACTATGTTGCTGGCAAAAGCCATCGTTTGCCAAAACTCTCCTATGTGGAAAATGCTTTTACTGACCTGCCAAATACTGTTACTTAGATCCCAACTTTGCAGGTGATCTCAATGCCAACACAAGAGTCTACGGGTGGACAATCTCATGGATTTATTTTCTCTAACGTGCTGACTCTGATATAAGTTGGGGCTGTGGGGCTGAGCATAGGAAGTAGACTCTACAAGGGTGCAGTAGCTTAATGTCTTGACCTTTGGGGTGGCTGATGGGGGGCTGACTTTCTGCTGCTGCCCCACATCTCCAGAGTTTCCTGTCACACTCTGTTTGCTGGACAAAAAAAAAAAAGGTTAATTCAAATTTCAAAGTGCTGAATTGGTGTCACAGAATGTCTGTTGCTCTCACCCACTGCCATGTGGGTACATTCAAAGCGGAGCCCATGTGAGTAGGGACAGGAGGGAATCTGAGTGCTGATGCTCCATCGGAGGGTGGGTAGGCCCTGGTGTCTGTCTCAAGCTGCCCCCTGCCATGGGCAGCTGGTGTGGAAAAGTAGGCTGCACAGACCCACTGTGTCTATCCTCGCTCTGGGCTCCCGCGACCTGCGAGCCAGCAGGCCTCAGCGCATCCCCAATGTCTCACTGCTGCCCATCCCGGCAAAAGCCCCCTGGACCCAGAACAGTCTGACTTTAACCGCAGCCGGTGACAGAAGCCTCTGCTGACAGGCTCTGAAGGTGCAGCCTTATCTCAAGCAGCTTTTCACTGTCCCAGGGCTTCTCTCTCTTTTTTTAAAATTTGTTTTAATTTTTTTTTATTGAATCACAGTGAAATACAGTTACTAAGCTTACATGTTTGAGTTTTAGTCATACAATGATCAAACACCCATCCCTCCACCAGTGCACATTCTCCAACACCAATGTCCCCAGTATCCTCCCTCCCCCCTATCCCAACCCTCCCCCTGCCTCTATGGCAGACAATTTCCCGCATACTCTCATACTCTCTCTCTCTCTCTCTCTCTCTCTCTCTCTCTCTCCCCCCCCCCCCCCTTTGGGGCATTATGGTTTGCAATACAGTTACTGAGAGGTTATCACGTTTGGTCCTTTATCTACTTTCAGCACACACATCTCCCATCCCGAACAATCCCTCCAACCATCATTCTCTTAATGATCTCTTTTCTATGCCAGCTGCCTTCTCCCGCAGTTCATGAGACAGGCTTCCAACTATGGGGCAATCTTCCTGGCCCTTGTGTCTACCTGGCCTTGGGTGTCAGTGTCATATTATGTTATTTTATATTCCACAAATGAGTGCAGTCCTTCTATGTCTGTCCTTCTCTTTCTGGCTCATTTCGCTTAGCATGACACTCTCCATGACCATTCACTTATAAGCAAGTTGCCTGACTTCATCTCTTGTCCCACCTCATGAGGAAGGGAGCATCCTCTGGCCTAATGGAAGGACTGGTGGGAGCTCTGGAGCAGGGTGGGGAGGAGTCCTGGGCCAGCCTCACCGTCCCTTATCAGAGAGCTGGGTTCAGAGGCCATCCTGCTTCCCCCTTGACGCTCTCTCCCAAAGGCCAGGTGGCACCAGGTTCAGAGACCTCTCTTGGAAGCCTGACTGGGTGGGGTGTCACTTTGTCCCCAAGCCCCACTGAACCTTTTGCTGGGGAAAAGTTTGTTCCCTCCCCAGGGAAACTACTTCCGGAGGAGAGCTCCAGAAGAAAAGGAAAAGCAGATGTCAGTCGGTGACATGGAATAATCGCTCTGCTCAGTGCTTGTATTTTCCTCCCAATTTTGTATTTTTCAAAAAGGACAATAAAACAATTGTACTCTCGGCTAATTAATGACAAGCTGGTAAAAGCATCTCCTCATTGTTCCATTTATTTCTCCATTTCTCCCAGTTAACAGTCCTGTCTCTGAAATGAATCAATGTCGTTTACACAATGCTGTCACCCCATTGTTCCTTTATCATCCTCCATTTTCATAAATCGGGGTGTTAATCCCTTAATGGCTTTTCTCAGTGCTTAAAAAAAAAGGGCAAAAAAGAAGGAAAGAAGAAAAAAAAAAGCAGGGCCCCTGCTTGCTCTTAATCCTCCAGTAGACAATGCATGTTTACACAGGCGGCCTGCAACGTGTTTATTCAAAAAAGCAGGTCTGTTTGGAGATTTAGCCCCTTCTGTTTGTTGGCTAAACAGGAGGCCCCTCTCCCCATCCCCAGGTGGGTCCACCCCACCAGATTCTCTGCTGGACTCTGATGAAGCCTCTGACCTTTGCCCTGATGACCCCGGAAGGTCTTGTGAGATGGGGAATAAAGGAAAGGAGAACACAGAACAGAGATTTCTGCTCCTTTGGGGTGGGTGTGCTGACCTCAGTGCTTTCTTGAACTTAGCTTCTGCTGGTGGATAGTTCTTCACATGGATTCCCTGGACTAGCAGTGTAAGCATTTCTGAAAATTTGTTAGAAATGAGGGGCTGGGGTTAGAAATGTAGTCACTGTCACTGTCACTGTCACTGTCCTCCCGTTGTTCATTGATTTGCTCGAGTGGGCTTAGTAATATTGTGAGACTTGTTACTGTGTTTGGCATAACGAATACGTCACAGGTAGCTTGCCAGGCTTTGCTGTGCAGGCGAGATATTCTCGGTAGCTTGGCAGGCTCTCTGAGAGGGGCGGAGGAATTGAACTCGGGTCAGCCATGTCGGCCACTTGCAAGGCAAACGCCCTACCCGCTGTGCTATGGCTCTTGGCCCAGTTGGTTGGGAATCATGGGGAACCCTCTCCCCCTATCCCAGCATATCTGGACCCTTGAGTACTGCTTGGGAAGTCCCCCACTCCTCCCCCCCCACCCCCGCACCAAGAACAACAAAGTGAAATGTAAATCATTTCACCCACACCAGACCTATGAGTTTGACTCCGCACAAGGGTCCAATAATCTGTTTTAATAAGACCTCCAGGGGATTTCTGGTCTACCCTGCAATATGAGAACTACTGAAATAGGGGGGATTTAATTCTGAGGCTAGAAAGTAAATAAATGGAAATAAAACTTATTTGGGTTAACAAATATTAACTGACTTCTGATTCCTGTTTGGTAAGACTCAGGGAATCTGACAATGACTCAATCAAAGTGGTGAGAGAATTAGAGTGGGCATAAGCCTCAGAGAAGCTTCCAGTCTACTGAATGAGGTCCCCACAGGGTGGAACCATGCCTTCTCTTAGTCTTTGTTCCTCAGCCCCTTTTTAATGACTGGAATGAAGTGGTAGATGTCATCAGCAGTGTCCACAGCATCATGATAGGGGTAAGGAGTAAGGGTAAGCACCCTGCCTCCCACTCCTGCATAGGATTCTGGGTTTCACCGGAATGTTCCATCACTCAGTGAATGTACACTGCCACTGAGTTCTTACACTGTGCAAGATGCTAGGAGAGCCCAGAATTAAACCCTGCCTCAGGAAGCCGCTATCCAGTGAGTATACAGCATTTGAATCCTGGTTCTCTGGGTCAAAGAGAGCATGAGGGCTTAAGATAGTAAACAAACAAACAAACAACAAGAAAGCCACCAAACCAAACCAAAACAAAATGTTGGGTTAGACCTGGCTGTGCTCTGGGCTCATTTCTGGCCCTGTGCTCAGGGATTATTTCTCATGGGGCTCCGGGACCCTATAGGGATCCAGGGAGTCAAACCCAGGTTAACCTTATACAGTCAAGCTCCTGACCTGCTATACTATCTCTCCAACCCTAGGGATGGAGATCTTTACCCCTCTCAGCTTTGAGTCAAAAATCTGTAAATAGGTCTTTTCACACCTTACTAATACTCCAGGATCAACATGAAGAGGCAGAAATTTTTATTGTTGTTGCTTTTGTGGTTGTTTCCTCTATTGCCTGGCTTAAAAACACAGGCATTACCAAAACCATGTAGGGAGATCACATAGTTTAGTATCTCTGGTAATATGCCTTTACTATTCCATTGTCTTCATTAGTATAACTCGACTGTTCAAGGTCATTTTTTATTATAGCAATATCCTAATAATTGACTAATAGACAGCTCCTAACATTATCTTACACTCCAAGACTGTATTCATCCATCTAAACTATTAGAGGTCTTTATTCAAATTGATTCAAATTCTACCCTCCTCCCATCATACTGAAAAATCTTCTTGAAACCAGAACCTCAGTAGAAAGGATCCATACCCTTCTCCCTGCACCAGCTCTGTAAAGGTGCTACTCTCCATAACAGGGGCCCTTGACTTTGCCTCAGCTAAGTCTCATTAGGGATATGGAAGTAGGAAGCATTCGATATAAAAAGTTATAGGACTATATAGACTGTATCCTAGAGATGTTCATAGAGATGTCCACCACTACCACAGAAAACATTTTTTTTGTTGTTCATTCAGGAAATGGAAGCTGCTGGGTTTATGGGGGAAACACAAGACCAGAGGGACACAGGACAATTTTATAGTCTTTATTAGAGATTTAAAGGATCTATTGGTTTGTGGCCATTGTTTAGTGTTTTTCTTCCTGCCAAAACTATAACCCCAATGAGGCAAGTATGAAGTCTTATTCATTATTTGTCTCCAGCATCTAGAAGAGTGCTTGGCGTGTGGTCAGCACAGGACTTGTTGAGTGAACGGAGGAATTTAGTGAATGAATGGAGGAAAGACTCTTGGTTTTAAGCCAGGTTTGGCTCAGATTTGTCTATGGCTCTGGGCATGCAAAGCCTTTCTTTTTCTGGGTCTCCCTTTGTCCACAGCTGCCACAGAAGATGAGTGGATTCTTGAAATCCACAGGTACCTGTGAGAGTTTGTGGGGCCAAAGATGCCAGCAGCCTTTCAAAGCTTTCAAAGAGTCTGTTAACTGCCCCCTCTGGAGACTGGGGATTGGGCTCATGATCATTAATTCAGACTTTCAGCTTTGTTTCCCTTTTCCAGTTCAGGAAACAAGGCAGATTGGTGTCACTTTGTCATTGTATTCATGGAAAGATTTGCATCCCCCTCTGAAAACTCTGTAAAGTGTTTTCAGGTGATATTGAAGTGAAGATACACCTAGGTTTTTTTGTTTGTTTGTTTTTGGTTTTTTTTTTCTTTTTGGGTCACACCGATGATGCTCAGAGATTATTCCTGGCTCATGCACTGAAGAATTATTCCTGGCAGTGCTTGGGGGAACATATCAGATAATGGGAACCGAACCTGGGTCAGCTGCATGCAAGGCAAATGCCGTACCTATTGTGCTATCACTTTAGCTCCAAAGATGCACCTAGTTTTCTTCTTTTTTTTTTCCTTTTTTTTTTCATCTTTCTTTTGGTCATATCCATTTTCCATCCCAGTCGCCGGCATAGCTTGCACCATGCACTCAGCCTCACTGGGGATTTAAATGTTTCATCTCCCTGCTAGAGACATTTGCCCTCTGATCTCTCATTGTGAAATATAGAGTAACCTTATGGCTATTTCCTGAACTTTCCTGTTGGGTGACCTTGAGCAAGCATTATGACCTTCTCTATGGCTTGTGTCTGTATGTGTTGTGGATCTAATGCTGGCAATTGCCCTGTTGGGTGCTAAGAGGCTACAGGAGTTTCCATATGGTCACACATCAGAGAAACAAAAGGCACTGGGGGCTGGAGAGAGAATCCAGGAACTAGGGCACTAGGCTTGCATGTGACCAACCCCAGTTTGATCCCTAGCACCACAAACTCCCTTGAGTACTGCCTGGGTTTTCCTTATTAATTTAGGACCAAGCAGCACCTCAACCTCACCCCCTCACGTTGAACCATGGCCTGGTTGGTTGAGAATCACTGGACGTTCCCCACCTCCAAATAAAAACGTTAGTGTGTATGGATCTCAAAGGAATCAGGTTGTGTGAAGAAAACCACCTTCCCAAGTTGCCTCCCTGCATCATTTCATTCAGCAAACATTCCCCCTGAGACAGATCTAGAGTGAGTGGAGCATGGAACAGCAGCTGACCAGGGTTAGGGTTCAGGTAGGTGAGGTGTTGACAAAATTTAGGGGTTTAGGTAGGTGAGGAGTTGATTTTTCCTTTCCTGTTTCCTTGGGCCTCCCCTCCTAGCTATTCTTGGCTAAACCTATCAGTGGGTGAGCCTGAAAAGGTGCTTCTAGGTCCTTCCTTGCTGGGTGTTACCTAGGCCACACTCATCATTGCTGGGGGCCTTCAACAACAATCCTAGCAGTGGTGCTGAGGGAACTATGTGCGGTACTGTATATGCGGTACTATAGTTCAGGTACAGGAGTGGGGCCTGGCTCATGTCCTTAGGTAGACAAGCTCCCTAAGTCCTGTGCTATTTCTCTGGCCTCTAGGACTTACCTTTTTCAAGGACTAGCAGAAGGGAGGTTTGGGGTGATGAGGTTGTTCTGTATCCTGATTGTGGTGGCTACGGATACTTTTGCTAATTTTTTTTTTGACTTTTTTTTGATCACACCCGGTTATGCACAGGGGTTACTCCTGGCTTTGCACTCAGGAATTACTCCTGGCAGTGCTCGGGGGACCATATGGAATGTTGAGAATTGAACATGGGTAGGCCTTATGCAAGGCAAACATCCTACCTGCTGTGCTATCGCTCCAGCCCCTGTTAAATTTTATAAATCTGGGAATCAAATGGAAATGAATTTTTTGGTATGATTATGTTTTTAAATGTTGAAGCTCCATTCATGTGGTTTATGTATGCATGTCCTGCAATTTCTTATCTCCTGGAAAAAACCAAGCCAGAAGATAGCATGTCTTAGGGCATCTGTGAACAGAGAGTCTTATACACATACCTCATGATAGAAAAAGAAGCCCAGAGGTTTAAAACCAATAGCAAGTCACCCCCGGCTCTACTGGGGAAATGCCAGACTAGAACCTAGGCTTTGGGGAGCTATTTAGAACTCCTGTCAGCTGTTTAAGGAGATTTAAAAAGCGTCCTTTCCTAGTTATTCAGAGGTGCAGCTGTATAATTGCTGTTCTTTGCAAATAAATCCTTCAGATTAAATGAATATCGAGTGTGCGGGCTCACCGATTGCTCTCGGCACGCGAACCTTGTCAAAGTTCGGGGTGAGTCAGTCTAGATTAACAGGAGGAAGTTGGCAAACGTTGTCTTAGTCTTAACACTATCATTTGGAGCCGGTGTCGAATGTTTACATTTTGGGAAGAGAAATACTCGGGCCAGATAAGGGAGCCTGGGGCAACACTTGAGAGCCTAGAATCTTGGCAGCAAAGTGGTACAAGCTAGGGGAAGTCTGATCTCACTCAGTCTCACTTTTGCCACCTGCTATGGGGTGGCAGTGTGGGTTGGACTGGACCAGGCTAAAAAAGGCTCTCTTCTCACTAGCTTGCTGGTGGCTGAGGGTACAGCTCCCTCCCGCTCTTTCCTTGATATTTGTCTCATGTAGAGGGTGCTCCATGGTAGCCCTGGGCAAATCCGAGACAGTCTGCCCTGAATTAGATGGGCATCTTTTACCCATCTGCCTGCCCCTGAATGGTTCCTCGGAGCAAACTTGTGTAAAACGGACTCTGCAGAGCATTTGAGAAACGTGCTCAGAGGTGCCGTTTGGATGTGGGAATTATGATGTGAGCAGGAAGATGCCAAAAACCCAGGGAGCCACTTGAGCAGAGAGTATAAACATAAATATCCCCAAGCAGGCCCAGCCTTGAGTTTTTTATGCTGATGTGCTAATATGTTATCCACTAAAGGTTTATTTACACCGTTTTGGTATTCCCTGCAATTCATTTATCTGCATAAGGAAGAGGCACTAACAGGACAGTTCCTCATGAACAAGCGTTCCTGTGTGATTCCCCACCACTGTTTATAATCCTTCATGCCCAGATCTATAATTCATGAGCTGATGGCCTGGTGGCAGTTTCCATAAAGGCCACGCCGGGCACCCAGTTGTTAATGCTCACGCTGTCATGCATGGAATCGAAATAAGCCCACTCTCCTTCTATCCATCACGACACCACCGACGTGTGGGCAATGATATTATCCAAATATTATTAAAACTTTGAACCCTGTCCCCATAAATTATGGCCAAATGGCTCTGTGGCCATTAGGAGAGGGGAATGTATGGGCTTCAGTGGGCGCCGAGTAATTATGTGCTTAAAAGGAAGCGTGGCGGAGCATTCCCCTAGTGAAAAGTGAGGGACTGGTTCATCTGCTCCTACAGCGGCGCTTGAGCCGGACCGTGCAGGCAGGTCAAGCCAACCTTACAGCGGGACAATTATCTGCCTGGAGAGACCAAACATCTGTTATTAAGTATGTACAGGCATCAAGGCAACATGCTAGAAATCTTGTCCACTTCAAACACTTGGCGTATTCCACACAACACCCCCTTCGCTTTTTGTTACTGCAGCAGTCAGCTTTGAAATATGCCCCAGCTTCCCTCCTCCGGCCCCTGGCTTTAATGTACCCCGCAGCTGCTAAAGATGGTGTTGTAACTCTAGAAGAACCTCGTTATCGTTCTCTGACTCTGTCCACAATAATAATAATAATAATTCTCGTGTGTGTGTGTATGTGTGTGTGTTTGTGTGTGTGTGTGTGTGTGTGTTTCACTGCTCAGTTTCTTTTGAATTTATTAGTAATTCAGAAGGGCATTGCTGGGGTGGAGATACAGTCCCAATAGAAAGCCCAAGGTCAGTGGCATTTAGGTGAGAAGCAAATCTGTCTCAGCATCCTGCCTCTGCAGGCTCCCTTGGGTTGGGATGTTTTCTGGGATGGGAGGGTGAAATGGAACTAGGGGTTTTCAGGCTACTGAGGTTCCCTGGATTCCTGTGTGTCTTGGCATCCTGGGGAAGGAGGAAAAGGGAGAGGAGAGGGAGATTGGGTAGGAAAGGGTAGGAAAATAGCCTGCTAAGACCCTGGTGTGTGGACAAGTGGACAGAGTTGGGCATGGGCAAGAAGGGAGGATGGGCAGGCAGGGAGATCAACCCTGATGATTGCAGTATTTCCAGCAAAGCAAAACAGAAGATGGATCCCCTCCTTTGTAGATGCAGAGTGCAGAATCAAGTGAGGAGCACTGGACCATGGCTTGTGGAGAAGGACAGGCAATACGTTCGTTGGCTAAAGGACATCGGAGTAATAGAGCAGATTCCTCTCTTCTCCAGGAGAATGGACTCTCCCCATCTCAGGGGCCATTTGTAATCTGAGCATCTTAAAGATATATGGCGCCTGGATTAGCTTCAAAGTAATCCAGGGTGGAAAGGGGATGGGTGGGGCTAGAGATGAAACAAAAGTAGCCCTGAGTTAATAATTGTCAGAGCCCAGTAATTGGGAGGGGGGTAAAAGGGCATTGGGGTGGGGGAGGTGATATTGGACTAGTCTTTACATTTTTGATTATATCTAAATGTTTTTCATCATAAACAATTCTCAAAGAGAACTCCTTTTGGATGGAAAGGACCTTCAAGGCGTCAAAGAAACCTGAACCCCAGGACTGAGTTCCGTGAGAACAAACTTAGAGAGCAGAAGCCAAGACGGGGTGGTTGGCAGAGACTCTGCTCCAATCCATCCTGCCAACACTTTTCCTCCCCGAAAACTCCGCTTAAAGTTCAATTTCATCCCATCTTTGCTCAGAAGCCCTTGGGGCCTTCCTGCTGTCTCCTCAGTTCCTCCTGGTGGTATTTAAGATCTGCCATCATGTGGGTTCATTCTTCTTTTTAGGCCTCTTGTTTCATTCCTACGTCTTTTCTTGCCTGGAGCCTGGACAGATAGCTAGATGGCGGGAGAGGTGCAGGAGGAGAGGTGGCAGGGGTGACACCAAGATCCCAAGACCTCTCCTAATTCTTCCCTCCCTGATCCATTCTGACCTCTGCTGTAGTTATCAGCTATGAGGCATGGCCTTTGAGCCCCGGTCATTCTTCTCTTAGTAAGTACGGGAATGTCAACATCCAGGAAAGGAGGAAATGCTTACTATTGACCAGAATCCTGTGTTCTTCAAAAGTACGGGTGCCTGCCTTCTTCCTTTCTGGGAGGAATTGCCCTTTATTTGTTTTTGTTGTTGTTTTTTATTTTTTGAGCATCACACTCAGCGATGCTCAGGGGTTACTCCTGGATCTGCAATCAGGAATTACTCCTGACGGTGCTTGGGGGACCACATGAGATGCCAGGGATAGAACCCAGGTTGGTCGTGTGCAAGGCAAACTCCCTACCTGCTGTACTATTGCTCGAGTCCCAGGAATTGCCTTTTGAATGCATGTTCACCTAGAGACAGGTGACATAGGGAATAGAGCAGAAAAAGAGGGAGAAGGAAGAACTAAGTGTGCATACTGAACAGGGGTGCGTATTTGAGAATCTTAGTGGATACGCAGTTTGTATGAACCCAGATTCTATTCCTATTTGTGGGAAGGGCACCTCGTTTTTCAGCCTCTTCCACTCTTGATTCAGACAAAGTTGCCAGAATAACCTTCAACCATAGTCTGCACCCCACTGCAGAGACAGTCATGAGAGTTAGGCATGACCCGTTAGGGCTGCCTTGGGACCCAACACAGGCAAGACTCAGTTCTGAAATTGCCGCTGGAAGAAATGTTCAGTCTTTCTGAGGTGAGCCTACTGAGAATGAGGATTGACAGAAGAAAACAGAGATGGAAGGGGAGAAAGCTGCCCAGTTGTTCAGAGGAGAGAGTTAATTTTTCCCTCTTTTTTTGAGGAGGAGGTTTGGACCAGCTGCGCTCAGAGCTTACTCCTGACTCTGCCCTCAGGGATCACTCTGGGCAGTCCTTAAGGACCATATACATGCATGCTGGGGCTCGAAGTCTTACCCACTGTACGTCTTTCTAGCCCACTCATTCATGTTTGTACACCACAAGCTTTCTGTGCCTTGTAGCCAACCGAGTCAGATGACAGGACAGCAGAGTGGTTTGGAGGGACAGAGAAAGGAACCAGCCCAGCCGGTCAAAGAGGCCAGAGAATGTTGAGCATCAGTCATGAAACTGAGTGAGAAGTTCAGGCAGCAAGAACAAATCTGTGTACTTGTGCCCAAGGGGATCTCAGCGATTGAAGGGGAAATTTTTTTTTTCAGATGTGACCCTTAGACCCTGAGTCTAGCAGGAGCTCCTGTTGATGACTCACCCTTGTAGTGATGACATACCAACTACCTATAGTAGCCTTGGGTGAGGGAGGCTGAAGAGGAGGGATCTGGGGACTCCCTGGGAGGCCCAGGAGTTGAGACAAGGGCTTGTCACAGCATTGGGGCTGGTACCCAGAGATGCTTGATGAGAATCCCCTTCCCCTGGGCTCTCTGGGCTCAAAGCTCAGGCTGAGGACAGAACTTGGGCTCCAGATCAACCCCCCTCCCCCATGGGGCTGTCCCTCTGAGGTGACAATTGTAAAGGGATGTGACCTGTGTCTACATGCCCTTAACACCTTACGTATCACATGGGTTCTCCTTGTTGGAGAAGCATCAGCCTGGCTGTCCAGAGCAGAAGACCCAGGGTTGTCAGCCCTGAGACCTGGGTACACACATTTGAACTATACTAGAGCTTCACATCTGTAACAAGGGCTGAGTAACACCGCCCTCCCCACGTTCTAGCAACACCACCTTCCCGTTTTCTAGTAACACCACCCTCCCCTGTTCTAGTTAACACCTCCCTCCCTGTGTTCTAGAAACATCTCCCATCCCACCGTTCTAGTAACACCACCTTTCCTGTGTTCTAGAAACACCTCCCTCCCCACTGTTCTAGTAACACCACCCTCCCCTGTTCTAGAAACATCTCCCTCTCCGTTCTTGTAACATTACTCTCCCCTTTTCTAGTAACACCACCCGCCCTGTTCTAGTAACACCGCCCTCCCCTGTCTAATTAACAGCTCCCTCCCTGTGTTCTAGAAATGTCTCCCTCCCCACTGTTCTAGAAACGCCACCCTCCCCATGTTTTAGAAACATTGTAATATTGCCCTCCCCTGTTCTAGTAACACCCCCCCTTCTAGTAACACCGCCCTCCCCTGTTCTAGAAACATCTCCCTCCCCACTGTTCTAGTAATACCACCCTCCCCTATTCTGGTAACACCTCCCTCCCCTGTTCTAGTAACACCTCCCTCCCCTGTTCTAGATACATCTCCCTCCCCTATTCTAGTAACACCTCCCTCCCCTGTTCTAGATACATCGCCCTCTCCACTGTTCTAGTAACATCGCTCTCCCTCCTGTGTTCTAGTAACATCGCCCTCCCTGATTCTAGTAACAGCACTCTCCCTACATTCTAGTAACACCGCCTTCCCTGTGTTCTAGTAATACAATCTCCCTATGTTTCAGTGACTATGAAATAGCTTTTGTAGGTGAGACGGGGACAATGCCTGACTCATATTAAGCACAGGTTAATCAAACAAACAGAACCACCTCACCCCACCCTGTCCCAGTCTCAGGGTTTAGCTGAGGTCTTGCTTAGTGGTAAAGCCAGCCCAGCATGAATTCTCCTCTTCATTCCATTCCTTCTCTGGCTTGATCTTTTTTTTTTTTCAGCCAATGTTTGTTAAGTGCTGGTTCTATTAAAAGAAATATCAACATCCAAAATTTGGAGGATACAAACCTTCTTCCAGACTCTAAATGTCCACAATGGTAGCTTCAGAGCAATGCCATCTTGTCACACCAATCACAAATTCTCATGATCCCCACATGGCAGGAATAAAATCAGGGAAACTGAGGCTCCAGGAGGCAAACCACTTGCTGAAGTTCCATCAAGGAGCAATAAAGTTGGGACTACAACCTGTGCCATTGTGTTCTTCATTCCTATTGACACTGGCCTTCGTGTTGCTGATGATCTTACTGGCTATTGTGCCCTGTGGTCACTGCTTCCGTCTGCCCCAATACATGGGGGAAACTCTGGGACTCTAAAGCCATGGTTCATTTTTTTATGCCTTTTCAGCTCCAAGTCAGCCCTCCAAATGTCTCTGCAGTTACATTGCCAGAAATGATGCAAATTACCTGAAGTTGGAGATCAAATTAGCTATGGAAGGAGTCCTAGTCAGATACTGTCTGTTTGAAAATCCCCCACAAGCTGATGCTGTGCGCTCCTGGTTAGACATCAAAGGGATGTCCTCTTTCTGCTGAGATCATTTCCCATTCTTAGGCTCAGATTTCTGGGCACTGCTGGGCAGAGAATTCCATGAAGGAGCCTCGGAACATTGCATCTGGACCAAACTTCTCCAGCAGGGTTGCTAGTCAGGTCAGCCCAGCCCTCTAGACAACTCAGGGGAGGGTCAGTGGTGGCCACCATCCAATGGAGCTCACCTTTCCCAGGAGTGAGGCTCTTCCCTTTATGGCTTCTCCATCACCAGCCTTTCTCTATCTTACAGCCGTTTTTTAATTCATTTTGGGTTTAGGGACATATCTGGAAGTGTACAGGGCTTACTCTTGGCTCTGTGTTTAGGGCTCACTCCTAGCAGTGCCCTGGGGACAATATGAAGTGCTGAGGATCAAACCAGCATTGACCACATGCAAGGCAAGCACCTTACCTGCTCATCGATCCCTGCATTTTACTTTTAACCTATTTATTGCCAATTTAATACTTATTTACTTATTTATTTTCTTTTGCAATTCTTGCCCAACCTGGCCAGTGGTTTAATTCAAGGACCCATGGATGTACTGGGGATTATCCAGGGCATTCTGGAGTGTTCAGGCCTCCAAGGATATATCTGATGAAGCTCGGGGGACCATATTGTGACCTGAACCAAACCTGAGTTGGCCACATGCAAGGGGAGTGTCTTGGCTCCTGTACTATCTCTAACCCTTATTAATATTTTTTTTTGTTTTTTTGGGGGGACCATTCTCAGAGGTGCTCAGGACTTACCCCTGGAAGGGCTCTAGGAAACTATAGGAGATGTTGGAGGATCAAACAAGGGTTGGTCACATGCAATGACTGCACCTTAAGTTGATACCATCTTTCTGGATCCTCTATTGCTATGTTTTATAATTCAAGGCTGAGTTCTTTGAACTATATTTTTAAAATTTAAAATATAGACTTTTATCTACACTCTTCCCAACTTATCAACCACTGATCTCTGAATAGCAGCCTCTTGAGGAGGAAGGGCAAAGGTCAGTCTAAAAGCGAGCTGTCTTGCCTGAGCTTGACAGCTTGGTTGCAGTCCAGACATTTCTTTTTTTTATTAGTGAAACACCATGAGGTACAGTTATAGACTTACAAAGTTTTGTGCTTGGGTTTCAGTTATACAATGATCAAGTACCCATCCCTCCACCAGTGCCCATTTTCTACCACCGCGGGTCCCCATGAAATTTACACACAAGTGGTACTACATGGAAATCATCGTGTTAAGCGAAATGAGTCAGAAAGAGCGGGATAGACACAGAAAGATTGCATTTATCTGGGGAACATAACGTAACAAAATAGGAGACTAACACCCAAGAGTGGCCAAGATTAATACCAGCCATTTTTTAATTGCTCCTAAGAAACTAGGCTATCTGGGTCCCAGGAGCATCAGTGAGTACTATCCAACTAGCACCAACTCAACATCTTAGAGGCACCCCTATGCAGGAGGGCTCTGATGCTGGGTAGAGGGAAACAAGTCAGGGGCCAGTGGAGTGAGTCGGTGGGTTGGGAAGCTGCAGGGTTGCAGGGAGAAGGAGTAATTCTCTGAAAGGCAGAACTAGCTCCAGAACAGTGCATGGAGTGGCCTCTGAAGCATCTATCCCAGTCCATTTTTGATCCAGGCCCCCCTCTGCACTTCTTTCCTTTCCTGAGCCTACCTGTTAGGCCCCTAGTCTTGGTCCCCCATTAATGTGATAATCACCTGAGGTTCTCTTAGAACATCTTGGGGAACCCCAAAGGGCCATATGGTCTGGTTGAGAAATGCTGCTCTAAAAGTCTGCACCTGCAGAGGGCCTTCCCAAAGAGTGGTCTACTGGGAAATGCACCCAATTCTGAATACCACTTTTTAAAAAAACATTTTTATTTGTTTAATTATTTTTAGAGTATTACAAAGCCATTCATGATTGAATTTCAGTCATATAGTATTTCAACACCCATCCTTCCACCAGTGTACATTTCCCAGTACCAGTGTCCCCAGATTTCCCTCCCATCACCCCCCACCTCCCACCCCTTGCCTGCCTCTTTGGAAGGCACTTTTCTACCTTCTTTCCCTCATCCATCCCTCCCTCCCTCCCTCCCTCTCTCCCTCTCTCTGTTTCTGACTGTCTGTCTCTCTCTCCTTCTCTCTCTCCTTTTGGGAATTGCGGTTTACAATATTGATACTGAAAGGTTATCAAGAATATCCCTTTCCTCCTTTTTTTAACCCTCAGATCTTGTCCAGCGTAATAATTCCAAGCTAATCCCCATTTATAGGCAAATTTCATGACTTCATTTTTCCTGACAGCTGCATAGTATTCCATTGTGTAGATGTGCCGTAGTTTCTTTATGGATACCTCTTTTAAAGATATAGCATTACCTATCTTCAGTCCACGTGTAGTCACCCACCTTGTTCTTACATGGCACGAAGGGAGCCTGGTCCCCTGAGCGCATGCTATTCTGAGCAGGCAGTCTGGCTGACTTCCATTTCGAATTGACTCTGTAGGTTCTTGGAGCTTCCCTTTAAGACTCTAGTCTGGATGACTACAATTCCTGACATTCCACCTGCTTTCCTTGCCTGAAGTCTTATTCCAGCCATTAATTCATTTACTCAATCAAGAAAACTGATATTTAGCACCTACTCTGGGGTCAGGTACTGGTATAGAAAAAGGTGAATTAGAAAGCAACTCTTGCAAATCATGTGAGGAAGTGGGGACACCATGCCAACCTCTCCATCCATCAAGGGTGATGGGGCGGAGGTCTCTATGTGGTCAAGTTAGGGTGCTACGAATGAGAGGGCACACTTATGGGGTCCAACTTGGTTACTTGAGTGGATCATTGGCTTGTCCTGCCTCAGTTTCCTGACTGTAATCTGGGGACATTAGCTGTGGTTTTCTTGTCCAATGTCTCCAGGGACAAATGAAATCTGCAAGGGAAGTGCTTAGAAGAATTCAGAATAAGGAGAATGATGACTACTACAACTGTATGGCTGGGCAGTTAAAAATATTCAGGGAAGATTCTCATTATGCTACATCACTGGTCTGAGTACCCAAACCTTCCAGATGATTCCTGCTGGACTTCTTTCATAGGTCAGAAGCAAGAGCTCCTGTCACCTGCCCGCTGTGCTTTCATCTCCCCGCTCCTCCACCCCTTACGCCACCCTCAGGCTAGTTTTGAGGGTAAGGTCCAGGATCCTGTCTCTTGTCTAATTCTTCCTCAGGGAGGCTGGACTGCAGGTGGGTGGGTGAGCGGGTCGTAGGGAGGAGGAGGCAGGCCTGCCCACCTTCCCCAAGACTCCTATGATGGATAGAACATCTGGCAAGCTGCAGGTGTCTCCTTGGTCTATCTTTTGCCGACTTGATAATAGATGATCTAATCTGTCTCTCTACAGCACTTCCTTCTCCGTGCGGGTGACAGAGATGGAATGTTCCCATTCTTCACCTGGAGGAAGCTGCACTTCCTGGGGAGCTGCGGCTTGGTTGCAGGCTGCGGGGGGCAGGCTGGGAGGCTTCAAGGCATCGCTGTGTGCTGGACCTCCCATGGATGGCTGGGAGGCCCTGGCCAAGCAATGGAAAATCAGAAGCTTCTCGAAGATTCATTTACAGTCTGACCATCTCTCTGCTTCACTCAATTCCAGTGACATTTTTTAAAGAAGGAAAAACACTGGCCCTTCCCCTTAAAAGTTATACTTTGCTGAAATATAGCATGCATGTATACAAAGAGAATAGAAAGAAAAATTTCCAGAGAATATTGAATGTTTCCAAAAGCAGTTGGTTCAAAGCATGTGACACAGTGTTATAGAGGTTTTGTCTGTGGACTGCTGAGTGGTAGTAGAGCAACAACTTCAGAGGCATGAGACTCTTCAACACTGCCCACGTTTTGGGGGAGACCCACTTGTCCACCTTTTCCAGAATCTATCCTCCCCTTCTTCCTTACCAATAGAACCACAATTTTATTTAGCTGGCCAATATGAAGTGAGTAAAACTAATTTTATGTTGTTTGTTACAACATAAAGGCAAAGGAAATGATCAAAAATGATCAATAAGAGTCAGTTTCTGCTGGGGCTGGAGCTATTATACAGTGGGTAGGGTGTTTGCCTTGCATGCGGCCATCCCTGGTTCGATTCCCAGCATCCCATATGGTCCTTCAAACATCGCCAGGAGTAATTCCTGAGTGCATGAGCCAGGAGTAACACCTGAGCATCTCTGGGTGTGACCCAAAAAGCCAAAAAACAAAACAAAACAAAACAAAACAAGCAGTCAATTTCTGGTAACTGTCAATTCCCACAATGATGTCACTTAAGTCATTGTCTGAGGTGCTACTCTCCTGGTTAGTGCCCATTGAGCCTTCTGTGTTATTGTTTAGGCTCTTTGAGCTTGGTGGTCTATATGCAACTTTACCATCAGTTTTGCTGTGATACTACTGGGCTGACAGTGCCATGAAATTTGGAGGTGCCATGCCACCAAGCCATGCAGTCCAGGAGCTGTAGATCTGGAATAATTTGTTAACTTAGCGGTTTGATGAGATTCAGTTGTGGTGCTGGGCCATTTCTATGTTGTAGGGGATTGGGTGTGGTTGGGGGACTGCTGTCAGGCAGAAAGAGGAATCTGTCTGCCTCCATTCTGAGAAGGTTCCAGAGTTGTCAGCCTGGATCCGACAGCTGGGGAAAATTTGGCAGTATCATGATACTTTGATGATGTGACACTGAGCCATCTCTGTGTGGGCCAGATGGTGAGTGGGAGTGGGAGTTGTTGGGTTTTCTGATGGTAGGGGTGAGGATTGCATGGGGATTCAGCCTGTCCCCAATCTGAGAATACTCCAGAGTTTTCAGCCTGTAGACTGATCCCTCCTGGGAAGATTCAGCTGCTCATGATTCTTTTTGAGATCAGAGGTGATACTGGGCCATTTCTGTGTTGGGGTGAGGGTGTCAGGTGTGGCTGTGATCTGCTATACTATACTTCAGGCAGAAAGGGAGTCTTCCCACTCCTGCTACAAGAACGCTCCAGAGTCCTCAGCCTGGATAAGTCTACCTGGGAAGATTTGGTGGTATCATGCTCCTTTGGAGTTGTGCCCCTGGGCTGTTTCTCTCTGCCCTCCTCTCTCTTTTTTAAACCTTATAATCTATTTTCTACTGTTCTCTACAGTAGAAATTTTAATTTTAAGTAATTAAAATTCTTCTCTGTCTTCAGTGCCATTACCTTGGAACTGATCTCATTCAACTGTTCAGTAAAAGTGTCTTGGCATATGCATGTGTACTCAGCAGGAACTGAATTTGATTGTGAGCATATAGTAGAGTAGAAAAATCCCTTCCTCTTTTCTTGGATTTCAGTGGGGAAAGGAGTTTTCTATCCAGATATAGCAGCTCATCCAATGATATCGTTGAACATTGACAAACTAGGACAATCTAAATAGAAGCAAGGAGTAGTAGGGCAAGTCACCAAGCCTCGGAGACCATAAAATCAATGTTATAGCATTTCCTTCCATATCAGGAAAATTGTGGGCATCACTGAGAGAAGGTTTGGCTTCTTGGTGGGGTTTGGCTGTCTTGGAGGGGTTTAGTCTATGCTTGACTTCACCAAGGGATTGATCTCTAAAGGAATTTATGGTTCTTGTAATGAAGATCCCTTGGAGTGGGCGAGCAGAGGAAACATGTCATGGAAATAACCATAAAGGCTAACCATGCCTTACTCACTATAAATTGATCAGCTTTGCTTGAATTCTTAAAAAAAAATCACCTTTGTCAGAACTTTCTTTTCTCCATTCAATTGGATGAAACAGATATCCCTCTAATCCATGTTGTTCAGGGCTTGTCTTTTTGGCTTGGGTTCTTCTTCTTCTTCTTTTTTTTTTTTTGTCTTTTTGGGTCACACCCAGCGACGCTTAGGGGTTACTCCTGACTCTGAACTCGGAATCACTCCTAGTGGTGCTCCGGGGATTATATGGGATGCTGGGGATTGAATTGGAGTCGATCACATGCAAGGCAAATGCCCTCCCTGTTGTAGTATCACTCCAAGGTCTCTATTTTGTTCTCCTGTCTTTAGACTTCTCTTCTAACTCTTTGGAGTCTGCTGAAATGGACCCTCCATAATCAGAGCCCATGAGATGGCCAAGCAGTGCTACCTGGAATGATGAGTTTCTGGGGGATCTGAGTACTGTTTGTGGAATTTCAGAGAAGCTCCGGAGCATCCTGAGAATAAATCCAGGAAATGAACAGATGTATAGTGACAGAGATTTAAAATGAGATCTCACAGAGAATCATGACAGATTTTCAGGGAAGGATATCTCAGGCCCTTGTTTCTCTGAGCTCTGTCATCCAGTCTTCAAATAATCTTGGGAAGGCGACTATGCTAATCCTTATTTTGCCAATGAGGAAAAAAACAGAGGTTCAGAGAGGTTAGGCCATTTGCCCCAGGTCTCACAGCTCTCAAGTAGTGATACAAGAGTCAGAGTCAGGAAATCTCATTTTATAGGTCACTTTTTGTTCATTTGGGAGTTATTTCCAGCAGTGCTCAGGGGTGACTCCTGGTAGTGCTCAGGAGATTAGGTGCAGTGTTGGAGATCAAACCTGGGTCAGCCACCTGCAAGAACCTTAACCCTTATACTATCTCTCCTGCTTCTAAGGGCCACGTTTTTAAAACACCACTTTCCATTTCACTTTGGGTTTTCTTGAGACATGGAGGATCTTTTCTCGGTGGAAGGGACCCACCAACAGGAGTTCCTGGGTGGGAGGAGGTGTGGAGAATTGTCATCCTCAGACTGTGACAATTCCTTAAACCTGACCTCCTGAAACAACGGATGTGACAGCTCTGGAAACAGAACCTTGAATCAGATTTTCTAGCCCCAACCAGGGTGACAGCTGAGCCGTAGTTCTTCCAGAGGTTTCAGACACAATCTGTGTCTCTCTTCCAGCTTCTGGGGCAGCCAGCATTCCTTGCCTTTTGATCAAAAACCCCACCCATACCCCATTCCTTGTTCTTTTCCTTCGGTGTCCAGTCTCCCTCTGGGCCTCTCTTAAGAAGATGTCCGGGACTTCAGTAAGGACCCACCCACATAATCCAGAAGAGTCTTACTATTTATGTATTTATTGGTGTTGGGGCCACACCCAGCTGTGCTCAGCACTTGGTCCTGGCTCTGCATTCAGGGATCACTCCTGGTGGGGCTCAAACCGAGGCCCCTCGGAGCCTTACTTCATGCACCATTTTCATACACAGAACCCTTTTCCGAATGGTTAAATGGCGAGTTTCCTGGGACTGGGTCCTGTGACACATGGTTCTGTGCCCTCTGCAGGAGACGCGCCCTGGTTTCCACTCCATGGGATCGGTTGGCATCCCCAGCGAAGAGCCTGTTTCCCGTCCTTGCTTGGGGTCAACCAGAGCATAAGTGGTGGAGGATTTAAACCCAACATGACATAATGTTTGTCTGAAGGTAATTCTGCCTCTAAATTATTTGCAAATGTTTCTCACATTTCCACTCCCCCCCCTCCACCAACATCACCCATCTCTTTTTCAGCATTCAGAGCCAATTTGTAATAAGCAAGAGCAGTTTGACCCAGATTAAAAGATACAATTAGTCTGTCTGCATGGTAAACCTAAAAAAGTACTACTTACAACAAGTTATTGTTTTTTTGACAATGGGAGATGTCCTGGCAGAACAATAAAGCCCCCACCACTGATAAGAGCCTTGTAATTTACTCAAGACACCCGGGTGCAGAAACAGAACAGCTCCTCAGAACCTTCCAGACCCTAGCAGGATGTTCCAGACCTGAAAAGTGACCAGAAGAGAAGAGGAGGGACTTTCACTAGAATAGACCTAGCAGAATAGGTCCTGCTAGGCACAGGGGTGGGGTGGGCATTGGGGGTATGGGGTGCCAGGGACCCTCCTGGGTGCTATCAGAGGCCGCTTCCCTGGAAATGCCTGCCCAGTGGGGCTTCCCAGGATATGGGTATCCCTGAATTGTAACCTCAGTTCCACTGAGTCAGGGACCAACTGTTCTGAAGGAGTATAGCCTGGGGGCTAGGGGTGTGGGGGTATCTTGTAACACGGGTCCCAATCAGATATATTTTTCTTTACTTTTTTTGGAAAAATATTTAATTGCTTAATTTTATTTATTGGTTGATTTTGTTCTGATTGGTATTCTGAGCATACCCAGTGATGCTCAGAGCTTACTCCTGGAAGAGCTTGGGGACCATATGGGATGTTGGAGATTGACCATGCCCTACCTGCTGTGCTATCTTCTTTAGTCCCAAGATTTACTTACTTAAACCACTTAGCAGAGGATGTAGAACTGTATAGACATTCATAAATGTCTATTAGCTGGATCAATGTATGGTACTCTGCATGGCAGAGCCCGGCAAGCTACCTGTGGCGTATTTGATAGGCCAAAAACAGTAACAATAAATGGGTCTTATTCCCCTCACCATGAAAGAGCCTCTAATATGGCAGCATTGGGAAAGACGAGCGTTGGGAAAGACGAGCAAGGAGAGGCTGCTAAAATCTCAGGGCTGGGACAAATGGAGACATTACTGGTGCCTGCTCAAGTAAATTGATGAACAATAGGATGACAGTGATACAGAGATACAGTGAATTTTAAAAACCTACTATAGGTTACGAACTTACAATAGTATTAAAATGTGTGATAGCGATACATAAATTTACTATACACTATTATAATTAAAGCAGCCCCAACTCCACTGTTCCTGTGTCTCTTCTAATCTGCCACTTGCACTCCACAGTTTGGTAGCTGGGTCTCTATCCAATGTCAATGACTTGGCATGGATCAACAGCCAGTGATTTCTTGATTCCTTGAATCAGTTCCACAGAGCCTCAGCTGGAATATGGACATGGTGGATACCCTCTGGGGAAACATAGTTGGAGACCCTGGGCTCCCTGGGCTGAGGTCTTGGTTTCAGCCATAGGCTTCTGGAGCTCTGGGGGCTGTCCCTGCAGCAGCTGTGGGCTGAGTGCACACTCTGGACTCTGGGGTTCTTGTGTGATCTATCTCCCCCAGTTCAATTTCAGTGTTTGGGAATTGATTTCTAAAGGAATTTAGAATTCTTACAATGAATCCTTGTTGTAATGGGTAAGCAGGAATTACCTCCTAAATTTGCCAGCGGGTAGGGCGTTCACCTTGCAAGCAGCCAACATGGCCAACCTGAGTTCAATTCCTCCGCCCCTCTAGGAGAGCCCGGCAAAATACCGAGAGCATCTTCATATCAAATACAGCACAGGTAGCTAGCCAGGCTTTGCCTGTGGTGTATTTGATAGGCCAAAAACAGTAACAATAAATGGGTCTCATTCCCCTCACCCCGAAAGAGCCTCTAATATGGCATGGCAAAGCCTGGCTAGCTACCTGTGCTGTATTTGATATGCCAAACACAGTAACAGCAAGTCTCACAATGGAGACGTTACTGGGCCCACTCAAACAAATTGATGAACAATGGGAGGACCGTGACCGTGAAGGTCCTAACACCCCAATACTTTAGAATGGGACCTTCTTTAGAGAGGGAGCACGGATTGAGGACATCCTGTCAAAAGAAAGTAATTCCGGTAGACCCTAATCCCACAGCATTGATGTTCTTAATGGGGCAATGTGGAGAAACCCTGTGAAGATGAGGGGGTGATTGGTGTGATCCTCCCACAAAGCAAGGAATATCAAAGAGACCCTGAAAATCCCACGGCCAACAGATGCGTGGCACAGGTTTCACACAGCCTCAGCAAGACTCATCATGACCTTGCCTTGATCTTTGCTCTCTGGCCCTCAGAACTGCTAGGCAATACACTCACGTGGCACAAGATCCCTTGATGGTAGTTAGTAATGCTTGGTGATAGCAAGTAAATGCACAGAGCTCAAATAAGCACTATTGTACATCAGACAAGGCTCTTGTACGAGTTACAGGTTTTCTGTCTAACCAACATTTTTTCAATTTTTACAACCCACCACATCTGCTTTTGTCAGGCTCTCTTCAAATAGGAGTGACTCTGATTTTCATCTGGTCAAGGAGACTCAAGTCCACTGGGTATTGCTGAGAAAGGTTTTGATCTCCCTCTAAGAGAGATGGACCAGACTTGCTTTACCTGTCTTCCATCCTTTCCTTTGTGGACATTGCAGAGGCCAGCTTGCAAAGTTAGGAAAAGACCTACAGAGTCCCACTACTTATCCTTTCTGTGGTTAAGCCACTAGGTCAGGACCTTTTGATCTGAGGGTAAAGCAAGTCCTGATCCCTTGGAGTTGGTATGGTCATGTGTGATGCTGCCTCCTGTCCAACATCCCTACCTGCTGCAGTGTCCTGCTGCAGTGTCCTGGGTGAGCTTGCTGGTGAGTTTCAGGACTCTGGCCAGAACCAGTACACTCTGGCTCTTGCCTGCAGTAGGAAGGATGGTCGACAGATTTGGGACACATTCTAGAGCTGAGTGGCTTCATCTCTGTAACCCCGAGAAAAGAGGGGGGTACACAGCAGCTGCCCGGCTCTATAAACAGAAGAGGAGACAGAAATCACAAGAACACTGTGCATGGGAGCAGAGCAGAGTGGAGAGAGCTACAAGATGCCTCACAGAGCCTCATTCATTCTCATCCAACTCTGCTTTCAGCCCCAGGAGAGAGCTGCTTTGCCTTTTAACTCCCTGGGACAGGAGGAGGGGCCGCCAGCTGCTGGGAGGGAACCATATTGAGCTCTGTGGGAGGAGGGCCACATCTCAGAGCACAGTGTCCCCAGGAGAGCATCCAAGTAGTTGGACTAGACACCATGAGGGAGATGTCTTTTTCCTTGCATCTATTTCCTCAAGCCTGGAGCCCTTCTGCATATTTGTTTGCTCTATCCTTCTGAGTGCCAAGTACAATTGTTTCTGTACAGTAAGTACTCAGTACATGGTTGTGTAAATGAATAAAAATGGGGAGGCTGCCAGACACACAATGGCTCTGACTTCTATTCTTTCTGGGCAGAAGGACAGGATTGAGATCTGACTAGGTCATTCAGCTGGAGCCTACCCAGAGACGAAAGCGATTGGTTCAAGAATAGACATAGGATTCCGAACTGGGCCAGTAGGAAGTCTACCCTGGGATTTTCAAAAGTAGGGAAAGCAACTTCCCATCTGTGATCATTAGACTCTAAGCCCATGAGGCCCTGGTTGTTAGATTGCCTGCTACCTGGAGTTGGAAGGAATTCCCCAGCAGTCTGCCACATGCCAGGGCCCCACTTGCCTGCCCATGCACTTGGATGGGAATAATCACTGATCCTAATTGAAGTTCTCCTTTGTTGAGTATTTCACATGGATCAACTTGTGCACACACTCTCTCCTTTCCCTGACCTCCCAGGACCCCAAACTTGCCTTCTTTGACTGCACTCATCATGCCTTTTGTAGGACCGTATGCCTAATTATGATGGAAAGCTTCAAAGGGTGGAGACCACTGAATAACGACTGAAAGGAGAAGGCATATTTGCACACTTGGAGTCAGATGACCAGTTCAGTGTGTTTCACCTTGAAACTCCTGAAGTATTTAGGGGTGATCCTCACAAGACTCATTTCTTGCTCACTTTGTACATTCATAGTAAGGAATTGAGATCTCCCCATGCAGCTTTCATCCGAGGAAAGAACTCCTGCTAACAAAATACGCATTGTCATGAAAGAAGAAAAAGCAAAAGCAAGGCACTGACACTTGAATCTTCTCCTGGAAGTGACCCGCCATCTTTGGTCATATTTACTTCTCTAAAACATCACATGCCCATCCAGAGCTCAGCAGAGGAGAAAAGGTCAGTCTTTCCAGGGGAGGGTTGTCACATACCTGTCACATCCCCTGCTGTGGCCAGTTCGGAGCTCTGCACCTACTGAGTGCTCAGGCATTGCTTGTTTTCCTTTTGTGCCATTTATCACAGTTGTAGGAAATACTGAGGCCCTGTCTATTTAATGTCTGTTTCCCCACTGGACGATAAATGGCCTTGGGGAGGGTCTGTGTCTGCTTAATTTCTCTAACGCAGCATTTAGTCATTGCACATACTAGAACAATGACTGCTTGTTCACGAGCAAATAAGGAAAGCCTCCAAGAAGAACTGTACCCTGCCTTCACTCATGTGCAATTCCAGCTCTCTGTACCTGCCCGTCACTGTGTTAGGGCAGGGATGGACCATATCCCATTGCTAGTACCCAGCACCCAGAGCTGATTATGGAGCAGGATCTCACCCAAACTGTTGCTTTCCAAGAATCATGAGATTCATCAGGAGCAATTTGATGTGTCACCTATCATATGAAATATGAGGACTCTGAAGGTGGCACCCTGTTTCTTCAATATTTCCCCCACCCCTATGACTCCCCCCAATGCACACATATTGAGTTCCAGTAGGAAAATCCCTGGATGGAATGATCTCCAAAATCCTGAAATTCTAACCCTCCAAATTGAACTCTAATGTGTGAGTCTTGAGTCACTGAAACATCTGAGGACAAGTCATCCTCCCCTCCCAAGCTGACTGTGGCCACTGATGCATCTGGCTCCTGTCCTCTAAGGAGCTTGAGGGCCCGGGGCCTACACAGGCTGCTGCCTGCAGTGTCCTCCATGGGGCCTGTGCCCTGGGCATTGATTCCTCTGCTAACTGGATGAGAAATTACAGCACGTTTTCTTTGCGTGCCTCTTCCATGCATCTCTGTCAACGTCGGTTTACATTCTGGGATTGAACTCATTTGTTTCCTGTTTGCTTCTGGCTGCAAACTTCAGGCAGCTGAGCTTTGCGGCCCTGTGTTTGGAACTTGGTTCCCTCCCTCTCCTCGCCTCCCCCATCCCCAGCTAACCACATCTGAGAGCAGAGAGGATTAGCAGGCTCAGTGAGATGTGATTCTGGCACTTAAAATCCAGAGAGACACTCTTGCTACTGTTGAGAGCTGGGGCTGGAGAGAGTGAGGCTCTGATGAGGCAGGGAAGAAGGGATGGGGGAAGGGTGTATGCTCTGGGCAGAGCATAGCTTGAGCGTGGCCCAATTTAGGACACCCACACTCTGACAGCAAGCAAGCAGGAATAATCATTATGGTGCTAGAGCAATAGCCTAGAATAACATAGAATTGCTAGCACAATAGCATGCTTGCCTCTTATGTGGTTGACTCAGGTTTGTACCTGGCACCCCAATACAGTCCCCTAAGCCCATCAGGAATAATGCTGAGCTCAGAGCCAGGAGTAAGTCTTTTTTTTTCTTTTTGGGTCACACCTGGTCATGCACAGGGGTTACTCCTGGCTCTGCACTCAGGAATTACTCCTGGAGGTGCTCAGTGGACCATAGGGGATGCTGGGAATCGAACCCATGTCGGCCACGTGTAAAGCAAATGCGCTACCTATTGTGCTATCACTTCAGCCCCAGGAGTAAGTCTTAAGTACTGCTGAGATGGTCCCCAAACAAAATAAAATAAATTAACAAAAAAAGATGCAGCAGAAGCCAGGAAAAGCATTCGTAATGCCCGCCTGTCCTTCACCAACTACAAGACCAAGATGACTGCCCTCCGACGTCCTGATGGATCTCTCACATCTTCCAGAAGGGCAATGGAGAAGATTATCCATGACTTCTACTCAGATCTCTTTGATAGCCACATCCACCTGCCCACACACCAAATTTCACAGGATGGATATGTAGTTCCCAACGTTCTCCCTTCCGAAATCCGACACACCATTTTTTTGGCAAAGAAACGAACAGCACCTGGCCCAGACAAGGTCAGACCTGAACACCTAAAGAACCTGCCATCAGTATTCATCAATACACGGATCGGCTCTTCACATGCTACCTGTCTGAATGCAAGGTTCCGTCCCAATGGAAAACCAGCAGGACTGTACTACTGTACAAGAAGGGAGACATCCACGACATTGGCAGCTATCGCCCAATCTTCCTATTGTCTGTCATGTACAAGCTGTTCACTCGAGTCATCCTGAATAGGATTGGCAGAATACTAGATGAAGGAATGCCATGTGAGCAAGCCAGTTTTTGAAAAGGATTCAGCACGATTGACCATATCCACACGACAGCCAAGCTCATTGAGGTTTCTCAGGAGTTCAAGATGCCGCTCTGTCTAACGTTCATCGATTTAAAGAAGGCCTTTGATTCTGTTGAGATGGAAGCAGTCATTGAAGCCCTAGCCAATCAGGGCATTCAAACTCAATACATCAGGATCCTCCATGAGCTGTATTACGGATCCACTACCAGAATCTCACCATTCTACAAAGAAGTGATCATTGATGTCAAGAGAGGGGTTTGGCAGGGTGATATCATTTCAACAAAATTCTTCAGTGCCGCCCTTGAGAATGTCATGCGACAATTGGAACAGGAAGGAATGGGAGTGAAGATAGATGGTCGGCAACTACACCACCTCCGCTTTGCTGATGACATCATTCTAATAACACCAAACATTAGTCAAGCGACACAAATGCTGACTGACTTCAACCGTGAGTACGGAAAGGTCAGACTACAGCTGAATCTCACGAAGACAATGTTTATGAGAAACAGTCTCGTTCCTGACGTTCCATTCACTCTCAATGGAATGACCATATCTGAATGCAACAGTTATGTGTACCTAGGTCAAGAAGTCAACATGATGAATGACCTGGCACCTGAGTTACACAGAAGGGCACCTGGGTTGCACAGAAGGAATAGAGCGGCTTGGAACGCCTTCAAGAATGTCGAAGAAATAGCTAAGAGGATGAAGAACCTCCGGCTCCAGGCACATCTCTTTGATTCCACTGTTCTTCCTGCATTAACACATGCCTCAGAGACCTGGGCCCTACGAAAACAGGATGAGAATGCTATTCAGGTCTCCCAAAGAGGAATCAAAAGAGCTATGCTTGGAGTATCACATGTCACTCAAATGAGAGAAAGAATCTGGAGTCTCCGTCGATGGTCAAGAATCAGGGATGCTGTCTAGTTTGCCAAGGTCTCAGATGGGCTGGACACATAATGAGATTTGGAGATGACCGCTGGACTAGAGCTGTTACCCACGGGACGTCAAAAGACCGCGTGGCCACCCACCTACCAGAGGTCAGACTTTTTCGTCAAGACCCTGAACAATCGGTTTGAGGCTGTTTGTGTTTCTAGAACAAACAGACGCCATTGGGCTACACTAGCATGCAACAGGGACGGATGGAGACGTTACTGGTGCCCGCTTGAGCAAATTGATGATTAACGGGAAGTCAAGTGAACAAAAAAAGATCACTATGATAGGGATGTTTGGGTAAACTTTCAGAGGATTAAGTGCCTAGCATGCTCTTTGGATTACTTTCTTTACCCCTGGAGCCCCTAGGATGCATCATCTCTGTCTCCATTTGGTGAATGGAGAAATTTGGGTGCAAGAGATAGAACAATGAGCCCAAGATCACCCATTAGAACACATGCTTCAGGACTGTATTTGGGCTTGGAAGATATACCAAAAGGCTGGAGAAGATATGCCCCACACCTCTTGTCAGATCCCTGGCTCTGGATGCCACTCAGTGTAGCCCTGGTGACCCTTAACACTTCAATGTCCCAAGTCATTGTACCTCCGGCTTAGGGATTGAAATTCTGGCACAGTTGGCAGAGTAGCAGTGGGAGAACCTGTGTCCTCACCCTGAGCACTCTTCCTTGACCATGCGACCAACCCAGTGAAAGAAAAACATAAACTAAAACATCACTGACTTAAGAATTGATATGCTTAATAATTATTCCACAGTTTCGCTAAATCTTAGTGCTCATAACATCACATGAATGATAAAATTCTTTCAAAATATAATTTTGAAATTACAGTACTCTCTGACTCTGAATGATAGGGATAAGTGGATTTCTGAAAACCTGAGCTGAGAAACATCTTTGCAGAGATTAGAGATGCACTGTGAGCCTCTCCCTGGCCTCCTGGTGTCCTGTCTGGTGTATTTAAGTTTTGAAAAGTGAAAAACTAGGAAAATGCTTCCACAGGATATCTCTAATTCTGGCCTGGAATATTGACTGGCCAGGAGGTTAATTTCTCATTGGTTGTTTTTTGAACAGAATAAGTCATCTGAGCTGCAAGAGATATTTATCTTTATACCCACTACCCCGCCATTCTACCATTAGACCATCTACAAACTATTTTCATGTTTGAGTATGAAAAACTAGAATCTCCAGCTGTTTTGTTTTTACTTAAGAGTGCGCCTGGCCAGACTCCACTGTCTCTGACAGACCTCATGGAGATATAATCTGCTGAAAATTTGGGTATGCATGTTTTGTGACTGAAATATTCAGGCTTTCTCAGGGTTGGGTTGGGCTACCTTCCCCTACCTCTCTGTACTTTTGGAAGTCTGGGCAGTCATGTCCACACCCCAAAGCTGCTGCCCAGGTAAAAAAAGCTACTTCAGCCTTACCTTCCTGATAAAAATACTGAATGCCCTGACAAACATAATGACCTTGTAGTGCTTGTATTACAAACCATAATGCACAAAAGGAGAGAGAGAAAGAAGAAAAGTGTCTGCCATAGAGGCAGGCTGGAGTTGGGGGAGAGTATTGGGGGAAGGTGGAAGGGAAATAGGGTAAATTGGTTGTGGGAAATGTATACTGGTGGAGGGATTGATAATTTGATGACTGAACCCAAACATGAACAGCTTAGTAATGCTCTATCTCACAGATATTAAAAACAAAACAAAACAAAACAAAGTAGCCTGCAAAACATCTGGTTAACATCTCCCCACGATGCACAACTGCACATCTCTTTGCCCAGCAATGCCACCTCCAGGATAATACCTATTCAAAAGGAGCACACGAGTTATCCAGGATGGTAAAGGCCCTCCCGTTGATCGTCGATTTGCTCGAGCGGGCCCAGTAACGTCTCCATTGGAGACTTTGTTGTTACTGTGTCTGGCATATCGAATACTCTCGGTAGCTTGCCGGGCTCTCCGAGAGGGGCGGAGGAATCGAACTCGGGTCGGCCATGTTGGCCGCTTGTAAGGCGAACACTCTACCCGCTGTGCTATTGCTCCAGCCGATGAACATTCAGAAATTTCGGAACTTGCTGCACACCAGGGGGACTACAAAGGTCTGTGGCGGGGTCGTAAAATTATGGCCAAATGAGCATGCTTTGCTTCAGCAATACCTGCATTGCTGAAGAATCTCATATCAGAGCATTTGAGGTGAAGTCAGCTTTAGAAAAGCGTGATGTTTACATCCAACTTTGGTGCTTACAAAGTTTGAAGATGGGAGAGACTAAATTCCAGTGTTAGAATTCAGGATCATCTTTACCTGGGTGGTTTGAAGGGAGTGACTGGGAGTGAGGCTCAAAGGAGCTTTTGAGGTACCATGTTCAATGGGACACTGAATCATTCACATGGGAATGAACTGAATGTGTATAACCCTTTCTCCATGTATAATTCCTTAATAGAAAAGTCTCCCTGAAAAACAAAAAAGCTTGATTGTCAGGAGTGCTTGAACCTTAATGCGAGGGGAAAGTTGACCCTCCAGAAAAAAAGTGCCCGGACAGACTTCATTTTTTTTTTTTCAGAAGTCTTATTTCACTATTAAACCAGTGTCAATATATTGCAAAATTAATTTGGTGAGTCTTGTCCAGCATTTCTATTATTGATTTATTGAGGGGTTACTCCTGCTTAGTGCTCATGGAGTGCTCCTGGTAAGACTTGGGGACTAAGCAGTTCTGGGGATTGAACCTGGGGCTTCTCCATGCAAAACATGTGCTCCAGCCCCCCTGCACTATCTTTCCAGCCCTGATCAGCATTTTGAAGGACAAAATATATATTCAAAAGTGACTTCAAATGTCACTTCCATGTGACTTCTAAAGAGGACAGATAAAACAGGTAGCAAGGATAAGGATTATGCTATCATACAGACACACAATTTGTGTGTCTGGATCATTGTGGTTTCTGATTTGAGGTTACTGGCTGCAAGATGGTGAATTTCTGTCAAGGTTAAACTGGCATGGCTTTATCTATGGAAGTTGCCCCAGTAGAGGGTGAGGGGTTTTTTCCTCTCTAAAGTCCACGGAAGGGAGGCCTGGGTGGGGTGTGGAGTTCAGAGGAAGCAAAGTGCTACTTTCTGATCCTGCTAAAAGGGGTGTGACTGTGTGTCCTGGGGTACCCAGGGGAGAATGAGATTGCCCCTTTGTCAGAGTTGACTCTTGAAAATGCCCAGAGACTATTATTCAAGGTTCAAGATTATCTCCATGTCCAAAATCCTCTTATGGAGTCAGAGTGTGACACCAAAGGACACTCTGTGAGGCATCTCCAGGTCTCCACTATTCTAGCTTCGGATGCTGCTGAGTCATAACAACCTGTCATGGCCTGGCTTGGTCCCCCAGCTTCCCAGTGCTGGTGAGCATCCCTGGGAGTCCCTTCTGGGGAACTGATGTATGAGAACCCCACTTTGTTATACTTCTGTTCAGATACAGGACTGGGGGCACACACTGTGACCCTCAATCACAGGTAGGAGAGATAGCCCCCAACTTCACGCCCACCCTGACGTTTCTGCAGCACCGCAGCTGCCTGGCTGAGGTTTCTTTGTTGCCCCAGGTTTGCTCTGCCTGCAGCAGTCGTGACCCAAAGTCTAGGAGGGTTACCAACTTGGCAACTCCTGGACAGCGGAAACAGTGTCAGTGGGAAAACACCCCAGTCTCCTGCACCTTAGGGGACAGTTAGTTCTGAGGATAACACCACATTAGGGTTCTGGAGGGTTTCCAGGGAGTGGAGTACTGGTTACTCATTGATGTGCCTTTAGTCTTTAGTGCCTTTAGTGCCTCTTGCCCTCCACAACCCCTTCCCACCCCTGTTCCCCAGAATCCCATCCCAGGTCAAACTCCCCGTGATTTGACTCCCCGATCTGGTTCCAACAGAGTTCTTGTTTATATCAGTCATTGTTCAGCTCCAGCCGGTCACCCATCAACACAGGAATCTTTGTCTTGTTCTCTTTCTTTCTTTCTTTCTTTCTTTCTTTCTTTCTTTCTTTCTTTCTTTCTTTCTTTCTTTCTTTCCTTCTCTCTCTTTCTTTCCTTCTCTCTCTTTCTTCCCTCCCTCCCTCCCTCCCTCCTTCTTTCTTTCCTTCTTTCCTTCCTCCTCCTCCTCCCCTTCCTTCCTTCCTTCCTTCCTTCCTTCCTTCCTTCCTTCCTTCCTTCCTTCCTTCCTTCCTTCCTCCCTCCCTCCCTCCCTCCCTCTTTCTTTCCTTCCTTCCTCCTTCTCCTCCTCCTCCTCCTTCCTTCCTTCCTCCCTCCCTCCCCAGTCCCTCTCTCCCTCCCTGCTCCCTTCCTTGTTCCTTTTCTATTGACTGAATAATTTACAATACTGTTCATGATGATTCCTTGTGCACATCACTTTAACATCACAACTTGCCAGTGTACTCACCTCCCTCCCCCTAGGGCCCCCAAACCTCTTTTTTCAACCTTCTGGCAAAAACTCAGTTGTGTGGATCAGTTCTTTCATAGTGTTGTCTTTGGCCCTTTGTTGCTACCTGCTGTGTGACTTTGTTTCATATGAAAAGAATATTCTGTATCTATTCCTTTCCTAAGGGAAAAAGTTCTTTCTTTTATGCATTATCCCAATTTTATTTTTTATTTAAAAAACCATTTTTTTTTTGGTGGTGCAAGGATTTATAATGCTGTTAATCATATCTTTCATAAATACAACCTTCCAATACCATACCCTCTACCAGAGAACCCACTTTCTCCACCAGTGGCCAAAGACCCTGTCCACACGTCAATCCTTCACATAAATAAAATGTTCAGTTCTATTGACTTTCACCTTTATTCCCTTACTATGTCCTCTTTGCCCCCTTATATTTTGGATAGGTCTCTCTCTCTCTCTCTCTCTCTCTCTCTCTTATTTTATTTTTTGTTGTAGAGGTGGTGACCACCCCACATGTAAATGGAGTTAATCTGAAATTTCACAAAGTTGTAAGTCAGTGATAAGTTGATAAAGTAAAATTCCTTTTAAAAACTTGTATATTTTTTTTAAAAAGGGGTATATTATGAATAATTACTTGTTAATAAATTTTTACATGAAACTTGTATATTTTTTTAAAAAGACGTATATTATGAATAATTACTTGCTAATACATTTTTACATGAAATAGAGTAATCCAACAAATGTAAAATTTAGTAACAATGAAGAGAGTTAAGAATTTAAGGGGAGAATCTGAGTAGGCCTACCGAAGTACAAAAGTGTTTTTTGCCCTAAGAAGGGAATATTGGCTTTGAGTTAAAAATATTATATTACAGATATTTTTAAGTGTCTGCATTAGTAAGGAAAGGATTATAATACAAATATCTATGGATAAGTATAAACACTGATCAATGTAAATAAAATGTTAATTTGTTATGCTATGTATATTAAATCCTTTAGCAGGAGAGGAATAAACAAACCTGGAGGATGACATTGCTTTGCCCTTCCTCCACAAGGAGCTTAGATTTATCTGGTTATACACTGACCCGAGTTCGATTCCTCTGCCCCTCTCGGAGAGCCTGGCAAGCTCCCCGTGACGTATTCGATATGCCAAACACAGTAACAACAAAGTCTCCAATGGAGACGTTACTGGGCCCGCTCGAGCAAATCGATGAACAACGGGAGGACAGTGACAGTGACAGTGACACATCACAGTGCTCCTGAGGCATTTCCATTCCATTGTGTTTATCTGTAAGTTCTTCCCTATGCTCTCCTCCCCAACCAGTTAATCAGTTTTCCCCCTAATCAGACTCTGTTAATTTGTAAGGTTAGATTCCTCAGAAATCTATGATTTTATATGTATGAGTGAAATATTGCCTTTCTCCTCTCCTTATGCCTTATGAACAGTTTACTTTAAAACAATGCCCTTTTTGTATAGATACAGGAAGACCATTAACATTATGCTTTGTAATTTAGGATTTAGTTGGCTTTGAATATTATTCCCTGCCGGGCATCTGCCTTCTCAATTTAAGCCTCAGTTGCCCTCACTTCCTAACATCCCAAAAGCAGGGTCCCGACGAGGAACTGAATGGACCTAGGGCAAGCTGTGAGCTACCCTGGCATCGAAATGGGCCAGGCCAAAGTGCCACGACTCTTAACTATAAGTTAAGAGTTTGATCATAGACAAATGCTGTCATGATCCAAAAGTAACGACGAGACTAGGATCCTGCCTGGGATAGGAAAGACTATCTGGCCTGAGCACTGTAGTCTGAGATCGAGATGGCCCTAAGAGGGCAATTCTATAAGTTTAAGGTATTTCTTACTGTATCCATACAAAATGATTTGTATTATACATGCTTATGTGTTTGTTAGACAAGGAGAGGAGAAACACACCCAGGGGAATCTGCTCTAGGGTGGATTCATCTGATAATGAAGATCTGTCCTAAGAGCGGATGTCCCTGAGGGAAAGAATTCTACTCCTATTGTTTGTGACCACACCTATGTGTAATTATTATCCCAACCCCTCATGCTTTGGGATTTAACTAGACTGTTAGAGTGGGCTGGGGGATCAGAAGGAGGATGAAGGGGCACGGAGAAGGAGAATGAAGTAGCACGGGTGAGGAAGAAGCAGGAGGCAGAGGCAGAGAAGAGAGACTGGTGTGGATGGAGAGAAGATTGGAATAAACTGCAACTAAGAATAACCAGCCTGGCCCTCGTTTCCTTCCTTCACCTGCCCATCACCATCGACCTTCCCAGGGTGGGGAAGCAGGGTGAGACTACCAAACAGGGGCGGCGGGAGAGACAGAGCCGCCGCAGCTGTGCCCTTTTTTGAGTTTATGCACAAACCCTTTCTTAATCTAGTAGAGGTCACCCATGTGTGCCACACTTAATGCCAAGTTCTGAGGTATTTGTCATGCCATTTAAAGAAGTTCCTTTAATGCTTCTTGCAAGACTGATTTCAAGGTCATGAATACCCTCAAGTGTTTCTTAATCCTGAAGCTCTGTATCAGTCATGCAAATTTGAATGGTTATCTAACTGGATAAAGTATTCTTGGTGTTGTGTTCATTTCATTAAGTTTTTATATTGTATCCCTCCATTCTCTTCTGGCTCATAGAGTTTTATTTGACAGATCTGCTGTAAATCTTATGGGATTTTCTTTGTAGGTAGCACTGTAGCACTGTCTTCCCGTTGTTCATCGATTTGCTTGAGCAGGCACCAGTAACGTCTCTACTGTGAGACTTTTTGTTACTGTTTTTGGCCTATTGAATATGCCACAGGCAGCTTGCCAGGCTCTGCTGTGCGGGAGGGATACTCTTGGTAGCTTGCCGGGCTCTCCGAGAGGGACGGAGGCATCGAACCCAGGTCAGCTGCATGCAAGGCAAATGCCCTACCCACTGTGCTTTGTAGGTAAGTTCCTTTTTTTGACCTTCTTGCTATCTTCTTGCTCTACCTCTATGATTGAATTTTGTCATTTTGAGTACAATCTTGGAACTTTCCTATTACAGTTGGTTATCACTGGGGCTCTTTGGATTCTTGGATCTCAGTACCTCTACTCTTCACTCTGGGGAGTTTTTCCTATAATTTCTTTAACTAGTATTTCTTCATTGAAGCTACCTTCCTGTTCTTCAGGGACTCTGATGATTTTGATATTGTGTCTCTTGAACACATCCCATAGTTCAGTGGTGTACTTTTCCTTTACTTTCAGATTTTTTCCACCTTTAATTGTTTTCTCTCTGTTTCCTCCATCTCATCTTGGAGAACGTCGATCTTTACATTAGCTGCTATTATTCTGCTGACCCGAGCATCTTAGAGTTTTTTAAATATCATCTCCCATACTCTTCATTTCTGCTTGGAATTTTCTCACTTTGACTCCATACTGTCTTGTGCTTTGTTGATTACTGTGCCATAGTTTCTTTGTGCTCATTGAACATCCTCACAGTGGTGTCACTAAAATCAGTATCTGAGGATTTACTGAGCTTATTGATGCTTGTTGAGTCTTCCTTGTCATTGTTTTCACTTATGGAACTTTTTTTTTTTACTGTAGAACTGTTTTTGTTTTTTAATAGCAGGTCAAATATCCCGAAACATGCATGTATTTTGATAGTCTACTAATCCCAGTCTAGTTCAAATATTAAAGCTCCAGCTATTCTACCAGAAGGATCACAGAAGAATTTTGACACACCACCTCCAAGGCCAGACCATTTGCCTCTTGATGAAAAAGGCCATGCAGTGTGGTCATTTCATGGACCTGAAAATGCCCCCCACACACCTGATGGCAAGTCATCAGATTCCCACTGTCAGACAATGAAAACTCCAAGTTATCACCAAGTTCCACAACACAAGTTGAAACCCTCAGTCTGGATCATCACTTATGGAACTTTTTATGCATCTTTCTCAGAGGGATTGTTGTGCTTCTGCTGTGTCCCTGTAAGACTCTCGGAAGAAATAGCCTGGACACTGCTTTTTGCCTTCCCTGCCTGTCTTCATCCATAACTGTGATCTGTGTGAAATTTGATAAGAAGCAGTCACACAGGCACATGTGCAGCCACATGCTTCAAATGTGGAGTTGGGCTTATTGAAATGGTTGAGGTCAGGCATGGAGGCTGATAGGCCTAGTTGGCAGGGAGAGGAATCCACCCTCCTGGGGCTCTGAAAAGGCTTTGGGGTTATCAGACAGAAGATCTATCTATCTGAGGGGTGATGCAGTGAGTTGAGAGTCAGAAGCTACAAGGTTGGGTCCATTCAGGGAAGACTTCATTCAAGGACTCATTATTTGATTGGGTTTCCTGAACTATTCAGGATATCTCCCAAATCATGATCTGGGTGATTTATCATATCTGCAAAGTTCCTTTCACATGTAAGGCACATCTATAGCTTATGAGGATTAGGGCCTAGATACCTTGGACCTGCCCACCTCAAGTCAAGTCCCCAAGCATAACTGGACCTGTCTTGAAGCCATTGAGACAGACCTCAGGCAGAGAGTCCATCAAGCTTTATTTATGTCCCTGGGCACTACTGTCCCTCTGCCCTACCAGCACCAATTTAATTCCAATCCACCTTCAAATTTTACCCATGTGCTATGTCTTTAGGGATCCTACACACACACACACACACACACACACACACACACACACACACACACAAACACTTAACAACTTGAGCTTAAATTTACCTGGTACAGAGGTGCTAGGATGGAGCTCAGTGTAGAGCACTTTCTTTGTATGTGTGAGGCCCTGGGTTCTATCTCTGGCACTGAAAAAAATATTATAAATATACATATTCAATAGCACAGTGGGTAGGACTTTTGCCTTGCATGCAGCTGACCCGGGTTCGATTCCTCCGTCCCTCTCAGAGAGCCCGGCAAGCTACTGAGAGTATCCTGCCCGCACAGCAGAGCCTGGCAAGCTCCTCATGGTGTATTCGATATGACAAAAACAGTAACAAACTCTCACGATGGAGACGTTACTGGTGACTGCTCGAGCAAATCCATGAACAACGGGAGGACAGTGCTACAGTGCTACATATTCAACAAAATATTAATCACAATCTATCAGAGATTTTCATGTGATTTTTTTCATGAACTGGATGGTGTAATAGTTAAGTTTAGTGACTCTGAAGTCTGGGTTAAGGTCCTGTCTCCTCCAACAAATGAGGAAATTGCCTAATTTCCTCATCTGTAAAATGTATTTATCCAATTATGTTATTATAAGATTAAAAGGGAGCCTTGTGTAAAGTTCTAAGAACAGAGCTGTCAAATAACTGCATTGATATAGCCAGTAAGTCCTCACTTAATGTTGTTGATAGGTTCTTGGAAACGAACTTTTAAGGGAGACGACATATAGTGAAACCAGACCTTTGAATAATAACGTCATTCCATTCAGCGTGGCCAGGCTTCTTTCTGGTGTAAGGAAAAGACACAGCACAAAAATGACATTATCTGAGGACCTGGCATATATTTATTAAACATGTTTAATCTTTATACATGGATGTTTATGTCATTGTATATTTATTATCAAGGAACTTAAAAAATACTGCCTCTAGGGCAGAGAGTTGTGACAGCGGATTAAGGTATTTGTGTTGCACACTGCCAACCTGGGTTCTATCTGGCACTGCATATGGCCCTCCAAGCATCACTGGGTGCAGCCCCCAAGCACAGAGCAGGGAGTAGCCCCTGAACACAACTATTGTGACCCAAAGACCAAAAACTAAATTAAAATAAAATAAATAAAACTTGATTATGGTAATTGCTTAACAAGTCTTTGTAGAAGAAAGGGAGGAGAGGGAGGAAGGGAGAAACAGAGAAAAACAAAGAGGAAGAGAGAGAGGGAAGGGGATGATAGGAGAGAAAGAAGGAAGGGAAAGAAGGGAGAGACGGACAAAGTATGAAAAGCAGGATGATGCAGAGTTTTTACAGTAGTTTTTCTTACATCTCTTTAATCAATAATATTCAGGCCAACGAGCTATAAATTGGCACAGTAGCAAAACTTAGGACATTTTGTGAGCCTGGAAGATCTGCAATAATGAACTCGACCTGTGGTATTGCAGCTGAGCATCTTTGCTTGCTAAGCACTGTGTCATTGCTGAGCACAAGCAAAGATGTGTACCACCTTGGCTGGCCTGAGCAGATTCTGAGAGCTATAGGATGGTTGCCACAAACTCCATCCAGTTTTTCAAAAAAAGGAGATTCGGGAGAAGAAAATAGCAGAGGGGTTAAAAAAAATACATGGAAACATAGCTTTTCTGGGAAGTGCGCGTCACAAAAACAGCCCACTAGAGCAGAAGTCGTGCTACTTGATAAAGCTAACAAAACAGAGGACCTTATTGATGTAGCTGCTGCCCTCTTCAGAAATCACAAAAATCTTTCCAGACAAAACAAACAAATATGCTGCTCTGGCAGGCGAGCTAAAGTCAATGTGGAAACTGAGGAACATCAAAGTCTGGCAGTTATCAGCTTGGCCAAGGGGATGTTGTCCTCTGTACGAACCACACATCTGTGGAGGGGGGCCTGGATTGGATTGAAAGAAGAAAATAGTACTTCTTTGTCTGCCCTGCATCCGCTACCAGTTTTGAAAATAGCACCCTCCTTTTTCCTGGGGTGCTAAACTACTACAACTTGGTCCCTGCTGGAAGGAACTGGCTCCAGCTCTGGGCCAGGACCCCATATGGACCAACTGACTGAGCTGTTCCTCCTTCCTGGTCACACCACTGGTCTACAAGTGGAAAGATAGCTGAGCTGGAGTCAGTGAGTCTCTTGCCCTTAGAAGTTCCTGGGTGCTGATGGGAAAGAGACAGTCTCTTTAGAGAGCTGCTACCGTCATAAATGCATCACAACTAATCATCTTTGTTATCACTCCCGGAAAATCTGGCAGAAAAAGTCAAGTCTGAAGAAGGAAAGAAGTGTTTCCTTCTTCTGGAGGAGGGCTCATGAAGGAAGAGTTGCTGCCATGATGTGCTCTGGATTCAGAGTCAGTCCCTTCTTTCTAGGGAAGTGACCTGTACCCTGCCAATGCTGAATGAATGACACAGGAAGTCTGAACCAGCAGGTGACATCCAAGGATTCCAAACACACAAGCTTTCCTATACCTCAGGTGGGAAACTTGAGCTTTGGCTAGGACCTTCTCTATCTTGGTCTCCCAGATGAACTGTGGCCACATCTGTCTGAACCTATGTCCCAGGCAACTAGGAGTTCCCAGGCCTCCATTTTAGCAGATGTCTCTGCAGTGAAGGTCTTTTTTTCCCTCCTTCATTCAGCAAATTGCTCTTCTGCCTTCAAGTTTGAAGTTTTCCTTATTCCCCTCTTCAAGGACCCCTATCACCATTTTTCAACTTATCACCTGAGAACTTCCACAGCCTTCATCAGGTGACTCTGAATATTGTTGGGCCCAGCTGGTCTTCCTCGCTCTACTGCTCCTTGAGGACAAGGACTGGGAAACAGCTGCCTCTGAGTCCAGCTGTATGCTCGGGGCCTGGCTCAGTTATCCATGGTAATAAGCAATCTGTGGACAGAGGCAGAGAACTGAGGAAATGCCCTGAGATCTTGAAAAGTGTGTTCTTCAGATGACTGGTTAAAGAAACTTTGGTACATCTACACAATGGAATACTATGCAGCTGTTAGGAGAGATGAAGTCATGAAATTTGCTTATAAATGGATAGACATGGAAAGTATCATTTAAGTGAAATGAACCTATGTCCCAGGCAACTAGGAGTCCCTAGACCTCAGAAAGAGAGGGACAGACATAGAAGGACTGCACTCATTTGTGGAGTATGGAATAACATAACATGAGACTGACACACAAGGACAGTAGATACAAGGGCCAGGAAGATTGTTCCATAACTGGAAGCCTGCCTCATGAGCCAAGGGGAGAAGGCAGATGGAATAGAGAAGGGATCACTAAGAAAATGATGACTGGAGAAATCGTTCAGGATGGGAGATGTGTGCTGAAAGTAGATAATGGACCAAATATGATGACCTCTTAGTGTCTGTATTGCAAACCATAATGCCCAAAAGTAGACAGAGAGTATGGGGAACATTGTCTGCCATGGAGGCAGGGGGAGGGTTGGAAAGGGGGGGTATACCAGGGATATTGGTGGTGGGGATGTGCACTGGTGGAGGGATGGGTGTTTGACCATCGTGTGATTATAACCTAAACATGAAAGCTTGTAACTATCTCACGGTGATTAAATAAAATTTAAAAAAAAAGCTTGGTCTTGAAAAGATTTTGGGGGCTGGAGCAATAGCACAGCAGGTAAGGCATTTGCCTTGCATGGTCTGACGCGGGTTCTATTCCCAGCATCTCATATGATCCCTTGAGCACTTCCATGAGTAATTCCTGAGTGCATGAGCCAGAGTAACACCTGTGCATCGCTGGGTGTGACCCAAAACGCAAAAAAAAAAAAAAAAGCTTTAGTGGGGGTTTAGACTTTATTGTGAAAGTGATAAGGAGCCTTTGACAAATTTTAGTTGGGAGAGGCAGGAACTTGCTTGAGGCAAGACTCCTTGACCACCTGTCCTGGGTTCCTCCCATGTTGCCTCCAAGATCCCCATGCTCAGTTCTGGTTCAGATACTATGTGATGCTCAGGCCATGAAGATGGCAGCCTCCAGGTTCTCTATGCCACACTGGTGGCTTATTCCAGGGATCCCAGCAGAAGCATCTTGATTGACCCATTGACACACTATCCGGAAGCATCCTGAGTGCTTCAGTCCTGTGTTTCTGTACTTGGCTGAACCACTGTCTCCCATTGATTTGAGCTGGCATAGTCTCATGAACTCTAGTTGGGTGGTGCTTGACTTGTCTGTGATTCTGCTGAGTCACACTCTCAATTCAAACCCCTGTTGCAAAGTTGATTTGGGAAAGATGTGACCCTAAAAGGTATGTTTTTGGGTAGCTGAAATACCTTTGTTGTCACCTGTTTGCTCATGGTGCTAGATTGAGACTCTGTGTAGTGATGGGAGAGTGACTGAGTTCTTTTGAGAATTTGTTTGAACCTGAACTTTGCTGAGCCGCTCTTAGCCGGTGGTGAATCTAAGCAGAAAAAGTGACAAAATATGACTTTCCAATGTCTGGAATAAACTTCTCTTTTCCTGATCCAGATATTGGCTCTTTTGCAGCTACAACAAACAGACATTGGCAAAGGTTCAGTTGTCTGGAATGGAAGTGAAGTCTGCTTTTTTTTGTTTTTGCTTTTTCATAGTATCTACTTTTCTAACTTAATGAAACCCATATATTACACCTACTTACTAGACCAGAACACACGCAATATTTTAATTATGTCTTTTGATTTGTTTCCTTATCATGTTTGTTACATTATTTGGCTAACAAGGTACTAGATATTACTTTAATATGAGAGGAAAGGAAATTAATGAACTATCGGGAACTGCACAAGAAGGGAAAAACATCCATGAATGTATTTCTTGTTGGCTTATGAGGCAGGGAGAGGAGAGGACTTATTTATTCTGAAAGTTCATCTACTCAAAGGAAAAGTGAGACACTCAAGTAGACTCCATGGAACTCACCAGCTAAAGGCAAAGGGAGGCCCACAGGTTTGGCTTCCTGTTGTGTCTGAGTAAACTGTATGAGTCTGACATCAATGGGTCAAAATCTGGGGAGAGGAGAGTATCACTTCTTTCATTAAAGGAGAATCATCGTTATAAAAACCTGAAATTAAAGAGAGTAAAAGGCATCACACTTTCCCATTGTCTGAAGATCATTTTATTAGATGCTAATAAGGTAAGGTAAAAGGTAAAGGCCCTCCCGTTGATCGTCGATTTGCTCGAGCGGGCCCAGTAACGTCTCCATTGGAGACTTTGTTGTTACTGTGTCTGGCATATCGAATACTCTCGGTAGCTTGCCGGGCTCTCGAGAGGGGCGGAGGAATCGAACTCGGGTCGGCCATGTTGGCCGCTTGTAAGGCGAACGCTCCAGCGATAGCACAGCGGTAGGGCGTTCGCCTTACAAGCGGCCAACATGGCCGACCGGAGATGCTAATAAAGTGAGAAAAAATACAGAATGTATAAGATGTATGTCTTAGATGCTAGTAAGAAAAATTACAGCGTAATGTTTGATGGGTTATTTGCAGCAAAGAGCATATCCTGCTAAATATCAATAAACGGGGTCAAACCATTCAACTGTTTCCAGGGACTGGGAAATTATCTGGAAAGAATACAGTGAGCGCTGGTGGGGACCACCGGAATTGAGCATGACAGGTTCTCAAGAGGAAGTTGCTCCTAGTGTCTGTTCAGGGCTTCAGAGCATGGCTAGCAGAATCTGAAGAGGAGAGGAATATGCCTCAGTGATTGTGTGCATGCCTCCCATTTTGAGTTTCTTAACTTAAAAAAGAGGAAAGAAACAAGGAACAAGAATTCTTATGCTTTTATTTTCAAATTTCTGCAAAGACGTTATAAAGCAAAATGGGAGCCAGTAAACTAGCATCATTACCATATAGAAGGGGGGAAATGACTGTGATGTTATCTTGGATTTGTTTTCTCCCCCAGAAATAGACATAGATTGGAGGATAAGAAATTCATTTAGAAATTTATCTCAGAACTTACATTAATTCATCTCATAAATTACAGGTCTTATTCAACTTATAACAGTGTTAGGTCTTGATCAACTCTTCATAGTCAAATATGTTGAAAATCAAAAATGCATGTAAGACACCCAGCTAACCAAACTCAATAGTGCAATCTCGCCTCCCTTATATGCACATAGAACATGACATATCTGCATCCAGATGGGAGACATCTTTTAGTTCAGACCCAATTTCATTTCATTTTATTGCTTAGTCCCTCACTCCTTTCCCTTGGCTGACACAGTTGCTACCATGATCATTTGTAGGGCTGGCACTTGGTGCTTGCTGACCATCAAACTCTCTTCATGTTGGTTGTGATGCTCATGAGAGGGGAGATGGACATGGTACTCACACAGTGCTCCCCATGGGTCTCATTTCTCCTGGCTACAGTGCTCCCACATCTTTAGTTGTGCTCTTTCACACAGAACTGACTTACCCTGAAGCATACACATGCTGTAGTCAGCATTCTGCTGGGTACGTATGACTGAATCAGGAATTGACTCATAATCTCAAGTTTAAAAATATATTCTTTTTTGTTATAGCTTAGGTGATGTGGTTACAATAGCTTACACTTACTGTTAGTGAGGTACACAGTTATGGCACCTCACCACCACCAAAGTGCCGAGGATGCTCCATCACTGTGCTTAGGTCAATTCTAGTTCACCTCTTTGTTCCCTCACTCTTTGTTTACTGCTTGGTAGCACTGTAGCACTGTCCTCCCATTGTTCATCAATTTTCTCAAGCAGGCACCAGTAATATCTCATAACAAATTATGAGGCGTGTTGTTACTGTTTTTGGCATAACAAATACATCACAGGTAGCTTGCCAGGCTTTGCCGTGTGGGCAGATACTCTTGGGAGCTTGCTGGGCTGTCCAAAAGGGGAAGAGGAATCTAACCCAGGTCTGCCATGTGCAAGGCAAGGCAAATGCCCTACCCACTGTGCTATCGCTCCAGCTCCTTGTTTACTGCTTGGTAATCTCATTTATTACTGCTTGTTTACTTCTTGGTTTTACTTCATGAGGCCATTTACTTCATCCAAATGGCCTCAAGATGGCAAGATGGGCACTTTAGCCACAAAGCCATGCCTGGGCCCCTGAGAACCTATTTCATAATCAGGTGTTGACTGACGTACGTCATACAAACTGGACTGAAGGTGAGGAGCAGTCTAGAGTGGATTACTTTTGACCCTCCAGATGACACAGCCAACTGGAAGCTGATTCATTGTTGCGGCCATGGTATAAGAGAATCCCCATGCTGCCAGAACCAGCTCAGAAAAGGGCAAAATTCAAAGTACTATTTCTATTGAATGGGCTGGAGCGATAGCACAGTGGGTAGGGCGTTCGCCTTACAAGCGGCCAACATGGCCGACCTGAGTTCGATTCCTCCGCCCCTCTCGGAGATCCCGGCAAGCTACCGAGAGTATTCGATATGCCAGACACAGTAACAACAAAGTCTCCAATGGAGACGTTACTGGGCCCGCTCGAGCAAATCGACGATCAACGGGAGGGCCTTTACCTTTTATTTCTATTGAATGCAAAGAGTGTTCACGTCACAACAGAGTTGGAAAACATCAGGTCAAAATATATAAGCAGGCGCTGGCAGGCGCATGAGGAGTGAGAGGGGAAAGGCAGCAGCAAAAAGGTGTGGGCCAGGAAGCGGAGTCCACCACACATATCAGGCTCCATCGCCAGGGCTCCATCAGGTTGCAAATCCCCCACTGCAGAGGCTTCTGGGCTTCTCTCCAGCCCTACTCCCTCCTTCTTTCTTGGTTGACATCACTATCCAGGTTATTCACTGGCTGGCATGTCTGTGCATCTTTCTTCCTTCTGAGTATGTTCCAGTCCCAGGGCCGGTAGGTACAGTCAGCCAACTGGGTTGGCAGGACTATGGTGAAGCCATAGCAAGTCTCAAATCCTGAGGCCACGCATTGGCCTCAGCATTCACTTGACCCAATCAGTGCAGCCAAGCAAAGCATTCTCTTGCTAAGCCACTCTGCGGAGAGCTGGCAGCCTTTCGTCCCTTGTAAGGAAGAATGCTCCTTGTGGAGCATGTCACTCATGATGGTCTTGCTCATAGTTGGGGGCATCAGCTGGTACCGTTCCTCCTCGGATATTCAGAAGCTGAATTTCCATCTCCGCTTGGCAGGATTTTGCAGGGCAGCCGCGTTGCTAGAGAGTAGAAGGTCTGCACAGGAATTAGTGACTTTTTTCTGCTACCAACTTGCTGTGTGATATGTGACATGCTTTCTATTTGTCTCTGGGGCTCAGCGAACCTAAAAATGTCACCTTATCTCCATCTCCCACCCCCAATATGTCTCATTGGCTTAAACGACCTATGATGAGTTTAATTAGCTTCACTTGAAAGTCAGGGGAAGATGACTCAAAGTCTTAAGACATCATTCTTTTTTCACTTCCAGTCTGTCCCTTACATACTTAGTTACCCCATGGTCTTAGCTTTGGTTTCAATGGCCCATAGTTATTTTCATTCTGCAATATCTATTCTGCGATAGCACAGTGGGTAGGGCATTCGCCTTGCACATGGCCAACCCCGGCATCCCACATGGTTCCCCAGCACCACCAGGAGTAATTCCTGAGAGCATGAGCCAGGAGTAACCCCTGAGCATCGCTGGGTGTGACCCAAAAAGCAAAAAAAAAAAAAAATCATGGCGAAGGGAAGTGTGGGGTCCTGAACTGGAACCATCCTGAATGGGGGTTCCCAGAGAGGGGAATCAAAAAGCAGTAGTGATAGGACACTGCTGATCTGGACCTCAGGAGTCCGATTTTGTTCAAGAAGCACAGGGCAGAAAGGATAGCATGGGAGTGAGAGGGAGGGTCCTGCCACACCCTGGACAAAGACTGCACCTAGCAGAGCACACAGCCAGATCTTGACATCCGCAGAAGCCATAGGAGAACTAAGTCCAGTTGGTGCTTTCAAAACAAAGCCACCCAGGGCTTGTGTCCTGGGGGAAGGACTGCATTAAGGAGCATGTGCAGTCAGTCCTGCAGAGGAAGAGTACGAATGGATCCCTAGTCTCCTCCTGAGCGGAATGAGCTGGAGGGTCAGAGGGGCTTAAAGGCAGGACAGCCTGCCCCACTGCACATTTTGAGCTTCGACCAAGTGTTTGTGACAGAGATGGGGGTCGGGGGAATCTGTCATGCTGCCCCCAGATGGTGTCAGAACCCTCCCACCCTGCAAGGGGCTGGGGTTGCTCACGGCTCACCCTCACCCCCACACGCCTTTCATCAAGGCTCCCAGGTAATTGCTCTGTCGACAAACAGCTGGTGGCCTGGTGTGCAACTAACAATTAGTTTAGAGACTGTGATCTATAAATTTTGAGGAGAGGAAAAGAGGATTTGGTGCACTAGGGCTCTCGTCTCTAATGAAGAAAAATCACACACCGGAAGGGATTCCGCGTGTGAGTGAAGCAACTTAATATCATCTGGGGCTGATTTGTAGGCCTCGGTGATGCCTTGTGATATTGGGAAAAGAAAGAAAATTGTGTGTGTGTGTGTGTGTGTGTGTGTATGTGTGAGAGAGAGAGAGAGAGAGAGAGAGAGAGAGAGAGAGAGAGAGAGAGAGAGAGAGAGAGAGAGGTGGTAGCTATGTTTCTTCAAACCCAACCCCACCACACCCCACTCGTGTTTCTGAGAGTTTAGAACCCTCAGCCTCTGTCGTGACCATCCCAAGATCTTCTTCCATCACCGTCACCCCCCTGCTCCTTAAACTAGGCCAGCCCGAGGGGGACACCAGAGGAATGTCGCCTATTTATTGTTTATAAAAATAAACGGGCCGGCCGGAGATGTATGTGAGGAATTTATATCGAGCAGCTGCACAAGCAAGTGTCCAAAGGGCCAGGGAGCGGTGGAAGTCAGGAGGGGGTGGACAGCACCCCCTCCGCTCCCTCACTGCCCAGCCTGCTCCCCTTAACCAGGCAAGGACCACTTTGGGAGATGAAAGGCAAGGAAGGAGGCAGTGAGGGAGGGAGGGAGCCAGATTCAGTATCCAACCAGGTCAACCCCCCTTTTTGCTTTGGTCAAGCCAATAAGCAATTAAGCAATAAGTTACGGTCTTTGGGTCTTTGTAATCTCTCCCCCAAGCAGTGCCTCCCCCCAAAGAGAAAACAGAGATGAGCCTGGGGCCCATCCCTGCCTTCTCCTGGAGAAGCAAAGAGCCAAACAAGAAGTGCAGCCCGATCAAAGGCCCCCTGATGTGTGGCTGCTTTTAAAAGGGGGATCTCTGCTTTCTGACTTAGCTGCAGAATTTAGTGGGTGTCTGTCCCCACTCACAAGACCACAGAAATCAGTGGGGCGGATTCCGGGCTTCATCAGCTCTTCTCAGGGAAGGGTATGGGTAAAACTGGATTTACCCTGAATTTCCTGAATTTCCTTGGGGTGCTCATCTTGGCTTCTCAGACCAGGTCCATTTGACCTGTTTACTGTCTTTCAGTTTGTCTTTAAACCCAAATGACAAGAGAGGATGAAGAAGAATGGGAAGGAGGGTAGGGTTGGGAGTGGGTGTCCAAGAAAGGTGGTTCCCTGAGAGTCTCTATTTCATCAGTGAGGACTCCAAGATCTATACAGAGAGCAAGTCACCATCTGCAGAGTGTCAGGAGAATGACAAGAACACAAGAACACATTCAAATAGATATATAAAACCCCTATATTATCTGCAGCATTTTTTTTTGTTTTTTGGGTCACACTTGGCGATGCTCAGGGGTTACTCCTGGCTCATGCACTCAGGAATTGCTCCTGGCGGTGCTCGGGGGACCATATGGGATGCTGGGAATGGAACCTGTGTTGGCCATGTTGGCTGCGTGCAAGGCAAACGCCCTACCCGCTGTGCTATCGCTCCAGCCCTGCAGCATATTTTTATGGCAGCCAAGGTAGATGAGAAGAGTGAATAAATAAAACCCAGTGACAGATGAGTGAATAAAGGAAGTGTGTGTGTGTGTGTGTGTGTGTGTGTGGTATACACAATGGAAGACTATTCCCCTATAAGAGAAGATGAAATCTTGGCTTTTGCCACAACCTGGTTGGAGGCAGAGACGGTCATGTTTAGTGAAATAAATCAGAGGGAGAAGAACAATTCTGGATCATCTCACTCAGTAGTTTTTAAAGAATGAGAATAGATATGGGCCATTGAAACCAAACCTAAGAACTGGGGTTACTAAGAGTGGAGGGGAAAGGGGGCAGACTGGAAGTGAAATAAGAATGATGATGGAGGTCTGGAGCCACTGGGTGATGGATGTGTAGTGGCTTTGTACACCAAAATACATCATTGGGTGATGGGGGTGTAGTGGCTTTGTATACCACCATCAACCCTATTGAAATCATGTTAATCTAAATCATTTTAAAGAAGGCAAAATGAACAGGTGAGATGAGAGTAGATTTTTGGTTGTGTACAGGAGGCAATTATGTTTGTTTTTTGCTTTTTGGATCACACATAGCAATGCACAGGGGTTACTCCTGGCTCATGCACTCAGAAATTACTCCTGGCAGTTCACAGGAGACCATATGGGATGCTGGGAATTGAACTCGGGTTGGTCACATGCAAGGCGAATGGCGATTCTGTCTCTGTGATTCTTCCTTCCAGCGCTTCTTCCCTTTGTTCTCATTTTGGTGCTTCTATGCCCTTAGAATCCGTCCTCCAGAGCCAAGCAAAGGGGGAGCTTTCAAAGACACGAGACCAGTTGTCTACTGAATGCTATTCTCTGACTTCTAACAGGATCTGGAACAACACCTTCTCTTCTGTCTTCTCTCTGTTTTTTCCTAAAAACAGTCTCTTGGTGGCACCCATTAGCTCTTGACTCAGTGGCGTCACTCACCTCCCTTGGCACTTCTGATCTGTCTGGAATCCTCTTCCTGGGATGGCACCATCGCTGTCTTCATCTCACCATTCCATCTCTGCCTAAACATCAGTGACTCAGAGAGAGACAGCTGACTACCTCTAATTACTTCCTTAAAGCAGTGTGGCTCAGCTGGAAACTATTCAGTCCCCTGTAAGCCCCCAAGAGATTCTTAGGGAGCTACAAGTGAAAATCATGTAAACGGGGACCATGATATGAGCCTAGGAGAAACACTTGTAGGACAGGGGCGTCAGGGTGGAAAACAAGCTTGGAAGGGGTCCACAGTCAGAAATAGGTTGAGTCTTTCAGTATCTGCATGGCAAACCATAATGCCCAAGTGGGGGGGGGGGGGGAGAGAGAGAGAGAGAGAGAGAGAGAGAGAGAGAGAGAGAGAGAGAGAGAGGAGTGGGGGAGGGGCAGAAGGAAAACTGGGGATATTGGTAGTGGGAAACATACATTGGTTGGTGAAGGGATGGATGCAGTACAGTTGTAGACTTACAAATTTTTGTGCTTGGGTTTCAGTTATACACTGATCAAGTACCCATCTCTTCACCAGTGCCCATTCTCCACCACCAATGATCCCAGTATACTTCACACTCTCCCATCCCTCCCGATCCCACACCACCTCTGTGGCAGGGCATTTCCTTTTGTTCTCTCTCTCCTTTTGGGTGCTGTGGTTTGCAAAAGAGGTAATGGGTGGCAATCATGTTCAGTCTATGGTCTACTTTCAGCATGCTTCTCCCATCCTGGGAGGATCCTCCCAACATGCTTTACTTGGTGCTCCTTTCTCTGTCTGAGCTGCCTTTTCCCCTAGCATGTGTGGCTGACCTTCACACCATGAAGTGAATCTTCTGCTACTTACCTAGCCTATTCTTGGGTGTTAGTCTCCTATTTTGTTACTTTATAATCCCCAGATGAATGCAATCTTTCTATGTCTGTTGTCTCTTTCTCACTCAATTCACTTAGCATGATACTTTGTATCTAGTACCACTTGTATGTAAGTTTCATGACTTCATCGATTCTAACAGCTTCATCGTTTCTAACTACTCCATTGTGTAGATGTACCAAAGTTTCTTTAACCAGTCAGCTGCTCTGGGGCACTTGGGTTTTTTCCTTGACTATTGTGAACAGTGCAGCAATGAACATAGAAGTACACATGTCATTTCGACTGTACTTTTTTGCCTCTCTGGAATATATTCCCAGGAGTGGTATTGCTGGGTCAAATGGGAGCTCAATTTCTAATTTTTTGAGAATCGGCCATGCTGTTTTCCAAAAGGACTGAACCAGTCGTCATTCCTGCCAGCAGTGAAGGAGGGCCCCTTTCTCTCCACATCCAGGCCAATACAGGTTGCTTTTGTTCTTTTGGATGTGGGCCAGTCTCTGTGGTGTGAGATGATATCTCATTGTTGTTTTGATGTGCATCTCCCTGATGATTAATGATGTAGAGCATTTTCTCATGTGCCTTTTTCCCATTCAAATTTCTCCTTTGAGAAAATTTCTGTTCATTTTGTCACCCCATTTTTTGATGCGGTTGGATGTTTTCTTCTTGTGGAGTTCAACCAGTACTTTGTATATCCTTGATATCAACTCCTTGTCAGATAGGTATAGGGTGAATAGCCTTTCCCATTCTGTAGACTGTCTTTGTATTTTGGTCACTGTTTCTTTTGAGGGGTAGAAGCTTCTTAGTTTAAGATAGTTCCATTTGTCTATCTCTGTTTTCACTTGCTTGGCCAGTAGTGTGTCATTTTGAAGATAACATTAGCTTCAATGTTGTGGAGGGTTTTGTCACCCTTGTCTTCAATGTATCTTATGGATTCCGGTCTGATGTTGAAGTCTTTAATCCATTTTGATCTTATACTTTTGTACATGGTATTAGGTAGATATCTGAGACCATTATTTTGCATGTAGCTGTCCAGTTTTGCCAGCACAATTTGTTAAAGAGGCTTTTCTTGCTTCACTTCACATTTCTTGCTCCCTTATCAAATATTAGATGATCATATGTTTGGGGGGACTATTTTACTTTTTATGATAATATATAAAATAAAAGTAATATACTGGAGTGATAGCACAGCAGGTAGGGTGTTTGCCTTGCACATGGGTTTGATTCCTCCATCCTTCTTGGAGAGCCTGGCAAGCTACCGAGGGTATCCCGCCTGCATGGCAGAGCCTGGCAAGCTACCTGTGGCGTATTTGATATGCCAAAAACAGTAACAACAAGTCTCACAATGGAGACATTACTGGCGCCCACTCGAGCAAATCTATGAACGGGAGGACAGCACTACAGTGCTACTTATCTATATTTATCAGTATATGTATTGGTAGTTTTCATTTGCTCAATGTCTATTTTTAGAGAGTAGGGATCTCGTCTTCTGTATTAACAGAGCTTAGAATTGTGCCCAAAATTCATTTGTTCATTCATTCACAAATTCACCCAATTATTACCGCATTTAGTAATAACTGTTGGTTCTAAGAACCTACCTTCTAGTGGAAAAAGTAAAACTACAAATAAACAGGAGAATAAATGTCAAGCTATGTTTTAGTATTGTGGTGAGAATTGTATTTTAAAAAATTGCGTTAGTTTATTACAGTAAGCCCTGCTTTTTAGGACCTGCCTCATGAGCAATGAGGTACCAGGCTAGGGAAACTTAAGTAAGTCAATCTTCATAAGTTTGTGATCAAATAGAGACTAACATTTTTTTTAAATTGTTATTAGTGAAATACCATGAGGTACAGTTGTAGACTTACAAATTTTTGTGCTTGGGTTTCAGTTATACAATGATCAAGTACCCATCCCTCCACCAGTGCCCATTCCCCACCTCGAAGGCTTCCAGCATCCCTCTCCCCCTCCCCCCCATCCCACCCTACCCCTGTGGCAGGGCATTTCCTTTTGTTCTCTCTCTCCTTTTGGGTGCTGTGGTTTGCAAAAGAAGCATTGAGTGGCAATCATGTTCGGTCTATAGTCTACTTTCAGCATACATCTCTCATCCTGGGAGGATCCTCCCAACACCCTTTACTTGGTGCTCCCTTCTCTGTCTGAGCTTCCTTTTCCCCTAACATGTGCGGCTGGCCTCCAAGCCATGGAGTGAAACTCCTGGTACTTATCTTGGCTGTTCTTGGGTGTTAGTCTTCCATTTTGTTACTTTATATCCCCAGATGAATGCAATCTATGTCTGTCCCTCTCTTTCTCACTCATTTCACTTAGCATGATACTTTCCATGTAGTACCACTTGTATGTATATTTCATGACTTCATTTTTTCTAGTAGCTACATAGTACTCCATTGTGTAGATGTACCAAAGTTTCTTTAACCAGTCATCTGTTCTCAGGCACTCGGGTTTTTTTTCCAGATTCTGGCTATTGTAAACAGTGCTGCAATGAACAAATAAGTGCAGATGTCACTTCGACTATACTTTTTTGCCTCTCTGAGATATATTCCCAGGAGTGGTATTGCTGGTTCAAATGGGAGCTCTATTTCTAATTTTTTGAGAATTGGCCATACTGTTTTCCAAAAGGGCTGAACCAAGCGACATTCCCACCAGCACTGGAGGAAAGAAAGTCCCTTTCTCGCTACATCCACGCCAACACAGGTTGCTTTTGTTCTTTTGGATATGGGCCCGTTAGAGACTAACATTTAAGGTTAAATTACTGGAGATGGGGCTAAAATCTCTTCAGAGAAGCTCCCTGAGGCAGCTAACTGTTGATCAGGTTCTTTTTCCTGATCAACAGGTATTCCGAAGAGCAGTCATGATTGACATGGAGTTAGAGTAGATGCTCTGAGAGCCTATAGTGCTCTCCCACCTGGCAGAGATTACCCAGGACCATGGAGTACAAGGTGGGTCCAGTGCAAATCAATATTCTCTTGAAGAGGAGTCCAAGGGCAGGGAAAGAACTCAATGGGGCTGAAACTTATGCTTTGCATGCAGGAGGAGCCCAAGTTTCAATCCCTTGAACCTCATAGTCACATAGCACAGCTGGTAGTGCCAACACTGCTGACCTAAGAAGATACAAATTAAAGGAAATGTGATGATAGAAAAAAAAGAACTGTTCTCTCAACAGTCATAAATTCTATGGTGGGGGTCCTGAAAATTGGACCATGAGAAGACAAATTAGTAAGAGAGAAACAAATGTATAAACAGGTACATGGGGCACATTTGCATGGAAACATCCAGAGAGAACCCAAAGGGGCCTTCAAAATTGGGAGATTATACATAGAGTTTAGCAGAGAAAAGGGCCTGGGTAGGGACACACTTTAATAAAGGGAACTGGCACTTTGGGTGAAAAATAGCCCATTAAAAGAACGGATGGGCCTTTGTATAACATGTGATAGTATTTGTCTGGGAGTGTTTACTTCCCAAAGGAGATAAGAGTTCCTGGGGGGGTGGGGGAAAGGATTTATGACAATTGAGTTCTTTGGGAGTTGAGTCGGGTGAGGGAGGGGTGGGAGGGGTGGACTCTGCCTTCAGCTCAAAATTATACCTCTGCCCAAGTGACAAGGTTCAGGTGAAACACTTGATCCTTTTCAGAATCCCAGATCAGAAAACCAGAGATTTGAAGATGTTGCAAGGGGCCATGAGCCAAAGGATGCAGGAAACTTGTAGAAACTGAGAAGGGCAAGCAAAGCCCTCCAGAATGAGTCAGCAGCTGATGACATCCTGATTTCTGTCCTCTGACATAATGTGGAGCCCAGATTCATTTGGGCCAGGGAAATCATTTCACATTACTCAAAGCCAGTGGGTATGTAGAAATATCAAAGCATAGTAAATGACTAGAACTCTGCTTTTTTAAAAAAACACCACATTAGGTTTTTTTCTATTTGCAAACTACTTTTCTTTATTTTCTGGAGCTTTTGTGCTATTATTACTTCCCCAATTCAGCCAGCTGTTCAATCACACCCTAGGTATGAGCCAATTTCTTTTTTGCAAGATTTTTTTTTTTTGTACTTCAAATTCAAACTTGGACTTCAAATTCAAACTTGTGTATTTTGACTTTTATCTCTTTCCTAAAGAACTCATCTTGGAGCTTCTTTCACATTTTTGTTAGATCTCTTATTGATTTGGATTCCATAGAATTTCTTATTTCTTTTCTATTTTGTTTGCTTTGCTATGTCGTCAAGTAAATTTTGGAAAAGATACTTAGGGAAAACCATTTGAGTCCTTGTGCATTTGCGAAAATATCATTTGCTTTACATCCACACCTATACCTTTCACAGGTTGGCTAAATAAAAAATCCTAAGCTAGAAACAATTTTGTTATTTGCAGATTGTTTATTTTCGTCTAGTCTTCACTATTGTTCGTAACAAATTATATGCAGTTTTGAGCTATTGCTTTATAGATAGCCTATTATTAATTCTCTAAAAATTAAATATATGCATATATATGAATATAGAAGTGTGAATTTTGTTTTCTTTCCTCAGTTTTGGTGTTTACATACAGTAGTATGAATTTAGTACGTAAAACATTTTCTTCTATAATTAAAAATTATTTTTGAAATATTTATTGAGATATAGTTTTGATGTTAATATTATTTACTATTTGTAAAAACATTCACAGCATTATGAAACCATATAAACAGAAATGATGAAGCACAAGAACAAAGCAAGCACCTATTAGGACCTGCTTTCTGTCCTCCAGTCTCTCTCATTGCCACACCCAGCTATAGGCAGCAGCCAATCTATTTTCTGTCTGTGGAGTTACCCGGACATTTAACATAACAAGTCATGTTCTGTGCAGTCTTTTGTGACTGGGATTTTCACTTAGTATAATGTTTCCAAGAGTCATCTTTGTTAGAGCATCTATAAGCTCTTCATTTTCACTGCCTGATGATATTCCATTGTTTGATCATAGGTTTTGATTCTTTCTGGACTCCATTTTTTCATGTCCGTATTGGAACCTCTGCATTGCAAGCTAAAATTTATGCATTTTCCACTCATTTGTAACTTTTGTTTGAAGGAGGTGTATTTGGCCTTATTCTCAACACTTTTATTGATTTCTTCACAATGGTGTTACTCAAAATACCTTCTCTGTAATAGAAAGTTATTAAGAAAGACTTCTTGTCCTGTTTTGAAACTGTTGAATTGTGTATTCAGAGGTGAGTCCAAATTAAGATTGGTTGATTTATCCGTTTAGACGTGTCTTGAAGGATCCAAGTTCTTCCCACTTTTGTTTTATATCCTTCATGCTAAGTTGCTTGCAATGCTGGCTCATGTTATGATTGTAGAAATGTTTCTAGGGAAAACTGACATATGTCTGTTTCTTTATTAATGTCTTTCCAGAGATGAAGACACCAAAAGCCCTACTAGAAGCCTAGCAAACTCTCCTTACATCTCTTTGGCCTGACATTTGTCATGTGCCCATTCCTGGCCTAACCAACCACCGGCAAAGAGGAAATGATATTTCTGTGTTCCTTCCAGTGTTTCTTAATGAGGGCATTATCGACATTTTGGCCAACAATTGTATGCAGCTGCATTTCGGAGATTTTAGCTTCCCTAGTATCCTGTTCACTCACTGGCAGCAATACCTCCTCTACTAGTTTTCTGTTGCAATTTTAACAAATTATCACAACATTACTGACTAATATGTATTCTTCTAGAATTTGGAGGTAACAGTGACAAGACAAAATCTTGGCAGGATTTTAAGGAAGGTTTTAGAAAAGACTATTTCCATGCCTTTGTAAACCCCTATTCCTTGTATGCCTTGACTTGAGGCCCCCTTCTCCATCTCTTTCTGATTTTTGAAGGTTCAATATAACCTTGGTTCTTTGCTATGTGTCCAGAAATCTAGTCTTCATTCAAACACCTTGTTATAATTTTTATACCAAAGAAAGTGAAGGGTCTGAAGCAAGGGAAACTTACCTATACCCTGTGAATTTGGGCATGAAGTTAAGCTTGAGAGACTCTGCTGCACTTGTGGTCAGCTCAGGAGACTTTATGGAAAAGATGGATATATTCTCTATCACCCTCAGGGTCACCCCAGAGCTACCAAGAAATAGGAGGGCAGACTGGATCTCAAGGAACTGCCCAGCAAGGAGCAGCACTGTGGCATCCAAGGGCCCAGCCTAAAATTTTTCTTCACCATTAGCCCGGAGACAGGCTACTCTTTTCAGATTCTGGAATCTCTTGGGACTGGGTCCATCCAATAGCCCCAGGGAGGTTCATTCACATTTCATTCCCGAGGCCTGTGGCCTTTCAGTCTCCCTGCATTCAGTCTTTAGGGGTGAGGTGACTGAGGGAGAATATTCTGTCCTCGTGTTCTCTTAGCCATTGTTTTGTCTATGGCCACAGTAGCAGTAGCAGGAGAGGACCTAGGAAACCTACTCACTGGCCAGGAAGATGGAGACACTTTAGGCCGCAGTGCCCAGTCAGTGTTTTAACTGGGAGAGGCAGTAGATGATAGGAAAGGAGGGAATGGCCTCAGATAGTGATGAGAGCTTGGCATTATCTCTATAAAATTTCATAATTTTTTAATAAGTATCCTTATTCAGTGGATTTTATTTTAAATTTGTTAAAATTGTGCTAGTGATCAACATAGAGTTCCTACCTCCTCCCTACCATCATCTGCTTTATTTGGTATTTCCTTTATTTGATATTGAGCAATAGAAGTCTCATATTCCCCCAAAGTAACACTATTGCTGTACTCATCACTATTGCCGTCATCATCCATCTTCAATGGAAGTTTTATCTAAATAACCTCTCTGCCCTTCTGTTCTTTAGATATTAGTCCTTACCCTATGTGTGGGGTCATTTTGGTTATTTCCAATCTACTTAGCTGAAACTGGGAATGCTTTGGTTCTTAAATGGTTTATTTTTTAAGTCGTCTCCCCTAAGAAAGATGTGCTTTTAAAAACATTGGTTCACAGAGGAGTGACCAGGTGTCTTGGGAGCTGGGGTGGTTCCTGGGCGAGAGCCAGGTAACAAAGGAGGCAATGGCATGAGATGATGTCAGCAAAGCTGGGGTGGAAGTGGAGGATAGATGGGGAAGTAGGGGCCTGTCAAATAATGAGTTTCTTTTTCTTCAGATATTGCTTATGTATGACACTTTAACCTTGCCCTATTGTTGTACCTGAGACTTGGGGGAAGAAGTCATGATTAACCAATTATACACAGGGTGTACATTTTGGAAATGGTCTTTTGGACAAACCTGCTGGCCATAGCAACAGTAGGAATGATGCCGGAGAAATAAGCAGAAGAATCACCCAACTCAACGAAACCCAAATTACTAGACCATTGAATCATAATAAAATAAGATAAAATAGAATAATAGTTTTAAGTCTCTGAGTTTTCGAATGATTCATTATAGGTTTAGAGAATAGATAAATTTATGCAGATATTTTCTACCCTTCTATTTTACATAGTTTTTCCAGGTTATGCTAGGCTGTTATACCAATAACTCTAAAATTTCAGCAGCTTAAAACTTCAAAAGTGGGGCTGGAGTGATAGCACAGCGGGTAGGGCGTTTGCCTTGCATGCGGCCGACCCTGGTTCGATTCCCAGCATCCCATATGGTCCCCTGAGCACCGCCAGGGATAATTCCTGAGTGCAGAGCCACGAGTAACCCCTGTGCATGGCCAGGTGTGACTCAAAAATCAAAAAAAAAAATTCAAAAGTAATGACCAAAATGACAGTTTGGGTTCTCTGGGGGCATTATTTCCTTTCTTTATTCTCTAGGATATATGTTGATACCTCCAGTATTACTGGGTAATGTGGTAGAAAATAGAATCCTGATGATACTTTTATTATAAATTAAAGTTTCTAAATTGGAAGTGACACACATTATTTTTCCTCACAACTCATTGATGGGAAGAATATATGATTTCACCCGTCTCTAGGAGCCCAGGAAGCTCTGTCCTACAATGCACATAGCAGGTGAAGAGTCAGACATATTTGATGAGTTTCATTAACATCCACTTATAATTCAAGTCAGTAGAAGGAGAAAGTGGTTGAAAGGTAGGGCTGGACCCTTGGTCTTCAGCACTCTTATAAAGGTGAGGACCTTGCCATTTCTTCATGAAACTTACAATTAAGTTTTCATAAGTGTGTTTGTGTGGAAGGGAAGGGCACATGTATATATGTGTATATGTACATATGTGCATTGGGGGAAGGTAGGAGAATAATTGAGAGAAAACTTTTATATCTGTATATGTAGTAAGAACATTGTTGGTATACAGATGGTGATGAGCTATTGAAGAATCTTTTCATTTTGGGTGACCAAGTGACTTCTTGTGGGTCTGGACAAGTTCATCTTTTTCTCTTGACCTGTTTACTTAATTGAAGGAAGAGATGCTATTTTGTAAGTCATATTGGGCATGTTAAAATTGTTTGCATTGAGCATATGTCATTATAGGTCATATGCTCAATGCAAACAATTTAAAATCAGGATAAAAGCACAGCAGAGGTGAAAGAGACGAAGAAAAACAAAGGAGACAAGAGAAAGTAGACTTCCAGTTTGGGTCTGTTGTGATTTTCATATCTGATATTCTGCCACTCACTACAATTTTAGTGTGTCATATTTTTTTAAACTCTAGGTAAAGAAAAATGTATTTTACTTTCTACTCAGCTTGATGCCATACTCAGCAGATGGTGATCCCATCCTAGTGGGGACATCTAAGTCAAAGAGATGTGCAAGTACTTGTTCTTTAATACAGGAATGGTGGTTTCAGTGCTGAGCTCAGTTTATCTTTGTCATGGCTTGAATCTTTTATCCCTTCCTTTGTACCCTCAGAACAAGCTTTATCTTGGCATTAGTCCTCTTGCTGTCAAATATCTTATTCTGACTCTCTTGGCTTTTGTGTTTCAGGCAAGTCATTTGAACATCTTTTTTTGGTTTAAAAATTCTTTAAAAAATGCCATGTGATTTCACTGATCTTACCAGAAACCAATAAAAACACATTACTTTAAAAATAACTCCCATAAAACCTCTTACTTGTGAAAAGCTTTCATTCTAATAAAATTGGAGCTAACCAAAACCTTTTAAAACTGCTTGCAGGCATCCATGAGACTTGGCATGTCCAGATTATACTACCTCTAGTGGTGATGAAGATACCAGATCTCTATTCTGTCTGTAGGAATGTGGGTCCAAGATAAATTACTTCATCTCCTGGAGAAAAGAAAAATACAGCATGAGAATGACAACACCCCACAGAAGGCCACTCATTGTGCATTTGCCAGCATAACCACTGGGAATCTACAATCTTTTCCGTCGTGTGTGAGGTTGTGGTTGGTTTTTTTTTCTTTCCTTTTAGTTTCCTAAATATAGAATTAATGGGTTTTAAGGAAAGTCAATGGTTGCTCTCATTTGAGTCTGGAGAGTGGAAAGAAAATCTCTCTTTCTCAGCAGGTTTCAAAATTCCCCTTGGGTTGGCACCATTATGTTGCCAGTTTGACTTTTAGATAAGGCGCATGTCAACATTTGTAAAATCTACAATGACAAGATGGAGAGTGATGTCATTGTTACAGGGAAGAGGGTTAGTTAAGATCTAAGCATTAGGTCTTGACTAGCTGTGCCAGGTTGGTTGCCCCCAACTCCCAGCAGAGGATGTACCATACAGACTCAAGGGCTATCCTCCTTCAGGATTTGGGATGAGCCTCCAGAATTTGATCCCTTTCTACCCTACTAAAAGGATGCTTAAATCACTCAGATGTGCCACCAATTTGAGAATTTGAAGCAAAAAGTAAAACATCACAAAAAGATAATTTAAAAATTTCACCCAAGAATGCAGCAGCCTTGGGGGAGGGGGTGGTCAGAATTGCTTCTACCATTTATTCCCCAGGTGTATTCTTTTGATCTGAACTTCTTAACTATGGTTGATTTTGGCAAATAGGCAATAGTAAAAGGTTTCTGGATGCCCAGAGACCAAAAATGAACTCAAAATCAACCAAGTAATGAAGCTGAGATGCTTCTGGAAGTGTTTGCCTATGTTGCATTCCTTGGGTGAAAAGGGCCTGAAAGTGGAAAAAGTTTCCAAACTCTTTTATTATTAGTTGATGCGGCTCCTAAATGTTCCCTCACAAAAGGGATCTGAGATCAAGGAACTCAGGGAATGCTCCAGGCTGAGTTCCTCTCTGCAAGATTCTATATTGTTCAAAATATACAAGTGCTCTAGGATGATTTCACCTAGGAACCTTCTTTTGGCAAGTTTCACCATGGTTTTCAAATGAACTGGACTTCAGAATTCTTTATTAAGTAAAAGCATCCTTAAATTTTACAGTATTTATTTTCAGGAAAGAACCTGTAAAAGATACCCTGAGTAATTTCCCAGAAGCAGTTCATATTTGGTTGCTGACAGAAATTTCCAGACCAGAGTAGCCTTGATCTTCCATATTGCTTTTCTGCAGGAAGCCTTGTGCCGTGGTCACCAGCATGGTCCATGCCACCCTACATCACAGTCCTCCTGATCAGTTGCAGCAGGGCTTCCGGCAGGGATCAGCTGAGGTTTCCTGAGTCATCTCCTCAGGAAACTTGGGCTCAACACTCACTCCTCTAGAGCCCAGCTTATGGACAACCTCTCATGGGTGGAGAAGAAAGTTCTCTGTATTCCTACTGAGATAGGGCTTCTTTGGTTCTTATGTAATTTTGTGACTGAAAGTGTCAATCAACCCATTGCAGAAATGTCTCTCTAGCATCACAAAATTTTCACTCTGCAGGAAGTCCCTGAAGCTCTGCAGAAATCCACATCATTCCTTTTCACTATGCCTATCCTGATTAGCAGACACAGGAGAATCAAAAACACATTACATTCTATGTTGCTCATATCATTGTCACGTTTAATGTCACCTTCATCTAGTTCACAATCATGATAGCACATGACTTGTAAGTACTGTGCCAGCCACATCACCTCTATCACTTCTAACCTGGACAGTGTCCTGCCAATCAGCCCCCAGTTTTTGAGAGAGAAAAAAATTGAAAGCTTAGAAAAGTAATTTATTTGCTCATTTGGTAAGAAATAGCAGCTGATTTTCTCTAAAATTGAGGCTCTTTTAAAAAGAAGCTTCAGTTCTCTCCCACTTTCCTATTCACAGAAGAATTTCCTTCTCATTGCTCCCCATAATCCTCAATGTTTTCCCCAATTTTCATCAATTATCTTTAACACAGAGAATGTCAGGGCCAAGGCATTCTTCCCCCTTTGCATTTCTTTAGGCTAGATCAGGTTGTTTTACTTTCTAAAGAAAGTTAGATATCAAAGAAAACGAGATAACATGGATCAAAAAGCCTCAAGACCATATTTTTTGAATTGTTTCAGATCCTGTACATATACAGTAGAATTTTTTGATGAATAACAGACTGCAAAATATTTTTTAAAATACAATCATATATGTTCCCATGCTCCACGGGTTGTGGGTGGGGTGAAGTCTTTTTGGAATTTTTTTAAATTTGTTTTTTTAAATCTCTGTATGCAAGCCCAGCCCGAGCCCATCTTCACTGTGGAAAATCCCAGTATTCTGTGTATTCCACCAATGTGGTGTCTGTTCCTAGATCCAGATGTTTGGCTTCCACTTGGCCTTTTGTGGAAACAAGGTGGAGTCACCAGTGGCTGTGGCAGCATCTGGTCTCCCTACAACTGCCCTTAGCCAGAAGAGCAGCTGGGGGCGGGGGGGGGGGGGGTGTCAGGTAGTGACTAAAGGGCTATTAATTCTTTTTTACAAAGATGAGGGGGAGTCCAAGCTTCAGTCTTTGGAAAAAGCAAACCAATTTCAGGTCCTTATGTTACTGCCCTTTCTGGACCCACTTCTCTACTCTAAGGCTCCTCTAGTCTTGGGTTCCTGGGAAATCTCTGGACCTTGTAAAGTTTTGTTTGTTTGTTTTGAAGGTTCTATTGGACCATACAGTTACTTTTATCCCAAATAAGAATAGTTTCAAAAGCTCCATTTGTTTTCTCTCACTTAAAAACTTGTAACCTGGAGTTGCCTACTTTTCCAGCTTGAATACTTTCTCTTTCTTTGCTTTGTAGAACTTGCTTTGTGAGAGTCACAAATTCTTCTTTGACTGTGTATCCTCCCCAATTAAATGGTTTCACTTTAAAAAATAATAACATGAAGTAAATAAAAATGATGTTGGTTGGAACTTTGCTCAATGTTTCTGAGGACGCCAAGGAAAACCAGTGGGCTTGTCAGAGCATCCCCATTGATGAAGAAAGGGGAGGACCCTTCAGCCTGAGGCCTACCAAGGGAATTGGCCCTGCTGGTCATTTCTTCCCTCACTTTCTTGCTCTTGCAGGAAACCCATGGTCTGGCTGGTAGATTGAGCTGGTTGTGCAGATTTGGGCTTTTGTGGTCTTCCTTGTTGACACATGTCACTTTTGCCACCCAGAAGTTGGCAAGGGCTGAGTTGGGTCCCTTCGATTTGTATATCCTGCCAGCATATTTTTTGTTTCCCTCACTAAGATAGATTAGGAGGACTCTAAAAATCACTCATAAATACGTTTCATGTTTTCAATGACCAGCGTTCCAAATAGCTATATTGCTTATTTATTGGTATTCCATCCCGTGGGCAGTGCCTTGTGTCATTAGTAGGAGAAATCAACGAAAGGAAAGCAATATTTTTCTAAACCCCCAATTTACTGCTTGTGGAGAGCTTTGATGGGTCCTATCATAAAGCTCTGTCCTAGGCCTGCCCCTCCTGCCTCTTGCTGTTTATCTGTCTCTTCATCACTCTCTCTGCCCAGGATGGTCCAACCTAGTCATTTTGTGGGCTCAACAAATATCTTGATCCATTTTGCAAATGTTTTCTGTTTGGCTCAAACTTAAAACACATTTTCCTCTAGCACTTTTTCCTCTTAATTTTTAAACTCGTATATTTTAAGGAAAATTTAGCCCATGTGTTTCTCATTATTCCTGATTCATTTGCACTTAACTCATCAAAATGTTACTTTGCAAAAGCTGTTTGCTGTCCAAGAAGGCTCCACCCCCACCTCTTCTCTCTCCCCCACCCTGCTTTTTTTCCCCCCAAAGGCATCCTTTTCTTAGATATAGGCATTTTTGCCCTAAGCAGAAGGTATGTTGGTCCACTGTAGGAAGAGCTTACACATGTGTAGAGCCAAGCTTGCTATTCCTTAGAGAGTTTCACCTGGCAGAAGTGTGGGGACATGCAATGTGGAAGACCATTTTTCTCTTTTCTTGATTAGCAAAACAAAGGTCAGACACTAGAGGAGAACAATATGGGTTTCATCCCATATTAACCTCTGAGTTTTTTTGGTCTCATCCATAAAATGGGCTGACACCCTCGCCTACTGCAAGCCAAGTCATAATGAGGTTCTTGGATAGTTGGTCTACAAGGTGACGAGTCTTGATGAGTATATAAATAAATGCTCAGATTTTCAGTTCTACAGAAGGTCACTGAGTCATACATATTTTCTCAATGAGATACTCAGGATTTATCTTGTTAGATAGATCTTCAGAGATCCTGAGAACGAGATTCACATAGGTCATTTGTTTGAGAGGTCATCCAAAAATTTCCATCTAAGATCGAAGTGTCTGTTAGGATTACTCCAGAGGAGCTGAACTAAATAGGCGATTTATATACACAATGGTACAATAGGAAGACATTTAGTTTAAATAATTATCTTGTGTGAATATGAGGACTTGACAAGGCTAATATCTGATGGGGAGGGAGGCTGGCAGGTTGGAAACTCAGAAGTTTCAGTCTAGGACACCATTGCAAAAAAAAACTCAATGGCATCATCCAGGCATTCTTTCTTGCACAGGAAAAACTGGCCTATGATTCTGACCATGTCAGATAGATCGGCCCACATTTGGGAGGGAAATCCGCATTCCTCACCACCCACCAGCTTTGATAGCATCCTCCCCTAGACACTCCTCATCTCTTACAGCAACAACTGCAGCAGTGTTTTGTTGACTATCTGTGGTCCAACTATAGAGCCATCCTAGGAAGACAGGGAAAGAAAAGAAGAAAATCAAGTACACTCTCTTAGTACTCTCCTAAGCAGTCTGCTTAGGAGATCGTTGGAGCTTTACCCCACTGGAAAACTCAGAGGTCTTGTTCGCTGCCTTGTACTTCTGAGTGATGTCCCAAAAGGCGCTGACTGAGGACTGCTCACACCTGATATTGTCCCTATACTGTAGTCCACTGAGCACGCAGGCATGGTCAGTCTGGGAAACTGCCGAAGCAGCAGCAACTACAGAGACGGATGGCCTCCATCAATAGACAAGCCTTCTGCCTCTCCTTCTTAGTCCTTCCCAAAAACTTAGAAAAGAAACTCATGCAGCAACAGTACTACTCCATAGTTGGAAACCTGTCTCATGAGCTGGGGAAGAAGGCAGCTGGAATAGAGAGGGGATCACTAAATCAATGATGGTTGGAGGAATTGTTCGGGATGGGAGATGTGTGCTGAAAGTAGATAAAGGATCAAATGTGATAGCCTCTCAGTATCTACACTGCAAACTATAATGCCCCAAATAGAGGGAGAGTATGGGGGGAATTGTCTGCCATAGAGGCAGGGAGAGGGTTGGAAAGTGGGGGGTAATACTTGGGACATTGGTGGTGGAGAATGTGCACTGGTGGAGGGATGGCTATTTGATCATTGTATGACTGAAACTGAAACATGAGAATTTTGTTAATGTATCTCATGATGATTCAATAAAGAGAGAGAGAGAGAAGAGAGAGAAGAAAAGAAATAGAAATAGACCTATAGCGGGAATACATGGGCCTATAGTAGATGCTGCATTTCTGCAGATGGTCATATATACGGGCTGATTTAGGTGGTGAACATTGGCTGATAGTGCATGTTTCATGCAAGTGCACTGGGTACAGACCAGCACGGACACAGATCCTTTCTACAATGGCAGGAAAAGCCCTTCCAATAAAAAAAGAATAATTTTATTCAGCTTTTTAAAAGTAATAAAAGATATTTTCAAGTATAATTTCATTAAGTCTGAAATAACTCAAAACAAACAAAAAGCCCCATAACTATGAAACTTACTTTTCCCAATGAGAAGTATGTTACTAATTAGTTTTTTAAAACTCAAAGTTTAAAATATAACTTAAAACAATATTGTATTTCTACTTCATTCCTAGCTTAGCAAAATCTCAGAAGCACTTCAGGGTTATTTTTAAAAAATAGCTTTAATGAGATGTAACTCATATAACTATGCAAATATTTCGCGTAAAGCTTGAAAATCAATGACTCAGAGTTTATACAAGGAGTTGTGCAACTCTCTATCAAATATAGAATATTTTATCAATCCTCCACCCAAAGACTTAGCTGTTCTTCCCCAAATCCTTCATTCTACCCACTCATAGGCAACTACTAGTGTACTTTTGGATTATACAGATTTGTCTGTTATGGATATTATACAAAAGTAAAATCAAATCCTATGCAATTTATGATCCTTTATGATTAATTTATTTCAATTAACATGTTAATTTGAAATATGTTAGTATTAGTTTTGATAATTTCAAAATTCATCTTTGTTTAGGTAAATATCAGTATTTTATCTTTGTTGACAAATAATATTCAATTCTATGGATATAAAACATTTGATTTATTCCTTAATCAGGTGATAGTCATTTGATGGTTTCCTCTTTTTGGCCATTGTGAATAATATTGCTTTAAATATTGATACACACATACTTGCTTTTGAATTAATTTCAAGACCAGTTTTAAAACTCATGTAACTTTTCACAGCCATGTGTTTTCCTCTCATTTGTGAGTAGACACTATTAATCAGTTTGTTTGCAAATGATTATATTTTGCAGTAACTTTAATAAATTGATTCTGACTCAGAGAAAATTTACGCAGCGGTAGTAGTATGTAAATAAAAACATACACTGAATTAGGTTTACAACTATTGATAAATGTATTATATACATACACATAGAGACTTGATTTTACATAGAATCAAATAAAATCTTAGAGACCATTTAATGACTGTTGATAGCAGTCAATGCTTGGGGAATAATAAAAGGAGTTCGTATCTCACGGTGTTGGTAAGAGGAACCTGAGTCAGTGGATGAAAAGCATTTATAGCAGAACCTAGCATATAGCAAAAGCTCAATAAATACTAGCTATTTGTATCGGACAAAGAAATGCAAGAGTTTGAATCCAATGACCCAAGGTCAAATTCTGGCTCTTATGTATGTCTGAGATCCTGATGAGGGCACTTCATTTCCTGGGATTTTCCTTGTTCTCACTTATAGGATGATCACATTTTTTGCCCACTCTGCCTTTTATGGGGTCAAATGAGGTCATAAATGGGCAAATATATGGTCACTAGCCCTTCCTTTGCTCTTTGCACTTTGCATTTTGACATGCCTCTGGAATATCTCTCACCCACTTGTTGACCTTAGAAGTTGTCAGAGATCCTCCGAAAATTGCTTTTTTTTGCATGAACAACCATTCGAATTGGCAACCTAACAAATGGGACCACATTGTATAGCCTGAGAAAGAGAACCTCTACAGTCCAGAATACCTAAATATTTTGATCAAGACTTTGAGCCATTGAATTATTGATGTTGATGCTTGATTTTTAAAAAATATCTTGTTACACGTATTTTTATATGTGTAGAAAAAGTCAAAGAATTTTATATTATTGACATTTTTTGATACTTGTTTGATTATGTCTCTAAGTATGCTTTGAAGGTTTACATTTTGAATACAGAGCTGGGAATTAGGATTTCAGATATGGTTATTAATCATCTTTAGTTTGTTGAATCATCCCAGTTCCAAATATACTGTGAATTACAGAAACATTTAATTAGAATGTATCAGGAACTCTATTGGTCGAATTCAAAAGAACTTTCTAGTTTTCCTTTTAGATTCAGAAGTAATTTGAAAAAAGTCTTTTCTGGATCCAGTGGCTTACTTTTTTGTTTTAATGGGTAGTTGGTATTGTTGAACCATTTGATTTAATGATTCTGATTTGGTTTAATGACACTGATCTTGGGAGAAGTGTCTGGTCCTTGGTCTCATAGTTGATTTTAAATCAAAATTAGAGATGAGGTTTTCTCACCCCAATGTGATCCTTAATTTTTTTGTAAATTTGTTTTAGGGATAACACCTGGAGATGCTTAGGGGCTACTTTTGACTCTGTACTCAGAAATTACTCCTAGTGAGGCCTGGGGAGGGACCACATGAGGTACCAGGTATTGAACTCGGTCCGTCAAGTGCAAGGCAAATGTCTTACCTGCTGTGATATCTCTCTGGTGCACCAATGTGATTCTGTGTTCAGAGTTTCTCCTAGTTGATTCAATAGCACTCTGTTGTTTGCTGTAATTCATTTAACTTGAAGAGAAAATCTTTGATCAGAGAAGTTACACATGAAAAAAAATACTCAATAGTTTGATACTACATTTACACCAAATATAAAGTGTTTTTCAGAGATTTTAAGTTTTCTTTTGAAAAATGAAAATTTCTGCAGAAAATGTATTATTCACATATTATGTGTTAGGAAACAGGTGTTGAGTGGTGGTAATATTTCTAAACTTGGTCTTTCTGGAGCCTCATATAGGATTCATGAATTTATTCATAAATTCATCAGCACTTATAATGCACCTACTATGTACACAGTTCTATGTAGGTGCCAGATATGAAGCTAAGCAAGACAGACTAGGTCTTTCTTTTTCTGTCTGGTACTTAAACTCTGGAGAGGGAGGTAACAATATTTAACGAGTGAATGATTAGCATTTTTCACAAAGGCTATAAAAATTATAAAACTGGCCTATGCGATAAAAATTAATTATTGGAAATAAAACACTAATTTGGATAGGAAATTAAACTATTTTTGAGAGATACATTTGAGTTGTATTTATTTATTTGTTTATTTTATAGTTATGGGGACTACTCCCAGTTTTTCTTCAGGGCCCCCCAGGGCTAAAACAGGCTGTGCTCAAGTCAGCATGTGCTTCCCTAGATTGAGCCGAGGACCTCAAATATGCGAACATGTGC